>NC_056631.2:171674021-172874021 GCF_002870075.4 Lactuca sativa
TGAATCTATTACTCAAATTTTTATTATTTTAAATTTTTTATATAATGATATGAGAAGGTTTGATATTATTAAACATGAAGTTGTTTTAGTACTAAATTTCATAGATTCTTTTAGTGATAAGTGGGAGCATCTTGTGGATGTTTTCAAGAACAACGAGAAGATCAAAAGCATGGATCTTCAAAGTTTATATGGTAACTTGCGTAATTTTAAAGGAAAAAAGATTATGTGTAAGAAAATCATGCAAGATAGCTTCAAGGGTAAATCATTTGCCTTGTTCATAAAGAAGTCCAATTTTACACCAAATAGTGACAACGACAAATATGACAATGTTGATTCAGAAGAAGAGTATTACGTTGAATTGGTCTCAAGTAAAGCTATGATTATTAAGCATTATGGTTACAAGAAGTTTGGTCATCAAAGAAATTTTGTGAGCAAGTTCAATTCATCAACGATAAAAAGAACTGGCACTAGAAGTCTAAAAAAGTTTTTCGCTGAGAAGAATGATTAAGGGAAGTGCATTAAGTATGGAGGTGTTAATCAATTTGCTAGAGATTTCAAGGTCAAGAAGACTAAATCCAAAGAAGAATCCTACGAAAAAAATACAAGAGGTTGATGGCTTCCCTAAAGAAACAAAATCTAGAATTCAAAGTTCTAATCGTTGAAGGAGACGAATGGGTAGATGAAGGAGATTCGACAGATGAAGAAGTGAAAAGGATGTCTGCCTTATGGCATTCACTGATGAATTTGTTGTTAGATTAGGTGTCTAAGCTCATAACTATAATTGGTATATACTTGACCCGAGAGTAGCATGGTCCATTTGGGTTGCATATCATCAGGACAATTTGTTAGGATGGACTTTTGAGAAGAGGTTATTTATGATTTATTAATATATTATAAGTTCTAATATATTAATATGAAATCATATGATTTAATTAGTATTGATCAAGAATTAATTTTGTGATCAAAAGAGACTAATTAAATTAATGGGGGCTAATTGTGTAAATTAGTTATATTTATATGTATTGGGCTTATGATCCATGTTGGACTAAGTTTATGTATCATTACATAAAGAGTTGAGCCACATGAACCATGGATCATAAACTCATGGGTATGGATTTGGGTTTACCAATGACCCTTGGAATCCTACATATAAATATGTGCTTCATAGCCTAAAAACGCCACCAACATGTTCTTCGAGTTCATGGAGGTATTTTAGTGCAAGGAGATTTTCTCTCAAGAGCCACCTTTGTCCTAGGTGTGTTGTGAGCCATTTGAGGCATTCATACTATTGGTACTAAGCTCTTAAGGCCAAATACAACAAGGTTTCAAGCTATAACAAAAGGTATGTCATCCTAACTAGTATTTTATGAAGGCTCAGAACAAGCTCAAGAAAAGAAGCTCACTACTGCCCTCAACGAGTTCAACAACTTCAAAGCTCATGCTGGTGAAAGCCTTAAGGATTCTTTCAAAAGATTCAATCTTATTGTCACAAAGCTCTCCAATGTCGGTACCATCCGAAGTAACCATGAAACCAACCTTCAATTTCTCAACGGTCTTGGAAAATATTGGACTACGGCCAAAATGATAGTTCAAGGAGATAGGAAGATTCACACACTATCTCTCTTCAAGTTGTATGGAGAACTCCAAGCACAAGAATCTATTATGCTAAAAGACTGTGTAGACTTTGGAGGTTCACTAGCTCTTTTAGCCCAAACCCCACTACCCAGAGTCACCTAATCATATGAGCCTTACTCTCTTTCGTATGAAAACCCACCACAATCTTATGAAGCAAACTCAGAGTATGATGATGAAGAAGAGTTCCAGAATGCAATCGCTCTAGTCAATCAACAGTTTAACGGATTACCACCATCCTCTTTTCGAAAAAATCAACAATTCACAAAACCTCCCTTCAACTGAAATGTCAATCTGCAGAATAATCATCCTCGATATCCCAAAAATCCTCACCCATCTCAACCTCAGAACACTAATCAACCAAAAGAGGCACCGCATTCTGCCAAGTCCAGTGACTCCGGTACCTCAACCGAAGTTAAAGATGATGTTATCATTTTCCATAAATGTAACAAAGAAACACATTTTGCTAAAGACTACAAAGCAAATGTTGTGAAGGATAAAGCATTCTATCTCATAATGGCTCAAG
This sequence comes from Lactuca sativa, assembly GCF_002870075.4. Lineage (NCBI taxonomy): Eukaryota > Viridiplantae > Streptophyta > Magnoliopsida > Asterales > Asteraceae > Lactuca > Lactuca sativa. The sequence goes on from NC_056631.2 coordinate 171,676,180, forward strand.
AATTGGAAGAAAAAGAGAGAGCAAGGGCCTATGTCGCACAAGTCAAAATGGATCACCAAATGTGGTCTTCAGGAGATGAAGATAAAAATCTCCACAATCTCAGAGGAAAAGGAAAAATTTGCATGATAGCAGCTGCGGATGAAGATGGCTCAACAAAGCTCGAAAAGAACTACTGCTTCATGGCAAAAGATGGTACTCTAAGCATCATCGAACAGGTAAAACTCATGATTCACAATAATAACTATAGCATGCATGAATGTCAACCCTTTTTGGACAACCTTAATCACACGTGTGTTGCCGTCCTTCCAGGCTATAACAAAGCTCTAGATGAGAAGAACATTGTGTCCCAAGAAATGTTTCATGTGAGAGGAAGACTAGAAGACAAGAGACTGAAAGTGACTATGTTAGAAAAAGATTTAGTGTTAGAAAAGGATGCTATAATGTTATGTGAGACTCAACTAGGAATAACCTTGAATCAAAGAGACTTAGCTAATAATGAAGTTGTACGTGTGAATCTATTAATTGAAAAGTTGTTTAATGAAAGTGAGGCCATTGAAAATCTTGTTAAAAATGGGACGGTTGATAACACGTATAACAGGGGCTGGTCTAATGCTTATTCAACCAAAGACTCGTCCCCTCGGTTCAACAAAGACCGACCTTATGTCCCTCCGGATAGATAATTCCATTTCCATGTCAATAGCAAGACCTTTCCAGAACATATTCAAACCCAATTTGGTATAATCCACAACTTGACTAATAATTGTGTCATTGAGGAAATTCATCCTGAAACCTTGGATCATCCATGTGATCATTTACCAGCCATTGGCACAATTTGTCCAAACTCTCAGGATTCATCAGTTGTTGATGAGGAAATCTTTATGGAAGGACCTGAAGTCCTTGTGAAAAATCTGACTGTGTCCTCAGACCGTAGTCCGTTTAACTACAATCTCAAACCAGAATTACCATCCATAAGATGCCCAAAGAAGTACCATATCAATTCAACCCATTTCTCATGAGTTACCCATATAAAATTTTGAATATGGTCAATGCTCTCAAAGTCCAACATTTTCCAGTTCGGATGAATCGACTCCACGTTTTCAAAATCAGTCAAAAGAGTCCAAGAAACTGCAGTTGAACATTACAGACTATAGTTCTCCTAAAAATCGAGCAAAACAGGCTTTAAAAGAGGAACTTAGAGATAATGGTACACAACGAAAAATCAGTTTCAAAAACAAAAATCACCAATTTTCAAAAAATTTTGAACAAAAATCTTTTGACAAACCTGTAATCTCAAATTAACTTTCAAAAATCTCTCATGTCAAGGATTTAGACAAAAAGGAGTTTCCACAAATGAGTATATCTGACAATCCCAAAAGAAAGTTAAATCTTTTCATAGATATCGATTTCAGAACTATTCCTTGGACAACCCGAAATGGAAAGGGATTTTTCCAACCCCTAAGGCTTTTTAGTCTTATCAGCCTGTCAAAAGTGACAAACCTAGGAATACTTCACGTGTTCAAGCTTTTCAAAATTCAAAAAACATTTCTTTTAATTTACACTCTTGGACTGGACACAAGCCATTCACTACACCCTTTAAACCGCTGACCATGAACGGTGTCTGGCTGAATGACAAAAATCTCTCCATTGGATTTTATCATCGTAAAAAATCAAATCAACCCCAATTTTCTGAACCTCATCCCACAAAAGGTCATGTCAAATCAAAATCTCACAAACAACCAGAATTAGATCTCAAGGTAAACACTCAAAATATCCCAAAAACACACGTGCATACATCCAGTCACAAAAGGTCTGTTATGTCCCCGGGCTCCCAAAATTTTTGGGTGCCCAAATTAACCCATTAATTTTGTAGGCAATGTGCAAGGAGGAACAAGAAGATGAATGGTTAATTGACAATGCCTGCTCCTTGCACATTACTGGAAGGTTAGAATACCTTCAAGATTTCAGGCCTATATGTAACGGTGTACACGTGACGTTTCGTAACAATGCTAATGGGATAATCCGAGGCTATGGTGTTCTAACTATGGGCAACTTCTCAATTCAAAAGGTTTCATATGTTGAATGCCTTAAGCATAACTTGATCAGTGTTGGTTAACTATGCAAGGCTGGTCACATGGTTAAATTCAACAGTGAGCGCTGCTACGTCTTGACAAGTGATAGAAGCACTTGCCTAATTAAGTCCAAATCCGAAGGAACCATGTATCCTTTGGATGTATCTAAGATCATTGGTAAACAACAGTTATGCTTCCTATCTAAAGTCGTATCCAAAGTCAGCTGGTTATGGCACCGTAAGCTCGCTCACCTCAACTTTCAGTACATCAACAACTTAGTAACAGAAGAGCTTGTTCATGGTCTCCCTATTCTCAAATACAACAATTATACGCTTTGCCCCGCTTGTGAGTGTGGAAAAAAAATCAAAGGGGAGTCATCCACTGGTGATTGACTCATCAATTTCTGAACCTCTAGAGCTGTTGCATATTGATATCCGTGGTCCAACTGGCATAGTCAGTCTTCATCATAAAAAGTACATACTGGTTATAGTAGATGACTTCACTCGATTCACTTGGGTCTTCTTCTTGAGACTCAAATCTGAGACACCGCAGGTCCTAATAACTTCATAAAAGAAATGGAACTCCAAATCAAGTTACCAGTCCACAGAATCAGAAGTGACAACGGAACCGAATTTACTAATCATCTTTTGAATAGTTTTTTGGTCTCCAAAGGCATCAACCATAACTTCTATGCTCCTTACACACCACACCAAAACGGAGTAGTAGAGCGAAGGAATCGTACTTTGGTTGAAGCAACCAGATCCATGCTGAACTTTTCAAACCTTCCTTTTTATTTTTGGGCCGAAGCAGTGGCGACTACGTGTTTTGTGAAGAACCGCAGCATCATATGGAAGCACCTCAAGAAAACTCCTTATGAGGGTCTTAACAATCAAAAACCGAATGTTCAATTCTTTCACATTTTTGGGTGTAGATGTTTTGTGATCAACAATAATGGTCATCAAAACAAATTTGTACCAAAGTCAGATGAAGGCATATTTTTAGGCTACTCAACAAACAAGGTGGCTTACCGGGTTCCTATCAGACGCACCAGACTAATAGTCGAAAGTTTTCATGTCAAATTCGACGACTGTTATGTCCGCAGTGCTACTCCTTGAAATGAAACTAAAGCTATCATCAAAAGTGATATCCTAACCTCTACGGGTCCCTTGAACATAGTAGCAGTCAACTATGATGACCTTTTGACCTTGTAGAGACTGCTCAACTCTCCAAAGTTCTTGTGTCTCCGGAAGCTCAACAACAACATGTTGATGTCTCTGGACCTACTCCATCTAAAGAATTGTCACTCGGCACTTCTACCTCGCCGGTTAAGGGGGAAAGCTCTACTCCAGTTCGAATGAAAACCGCCGAGGTCCCGGTAATTGAAGACACAGCTCCGGTCTTTGCTCATAGAATCCTGCCTCAATCAAATGTCTCCTCTGATTCAGATGAAGAGATAGAAAACATAGACACAATAACTGATCCAAGGGTTATCACTATCCCTCACTCCGCAATCCAAGGGGAACTATCTTTGGTTCAAAAGGAACTTCCATCCGCAATCCAGGGGGAACCTCATCCAAATGCTGACCCAATCCCTACAACCCAAGAAACTTTAGTCGGTTGCTCACAAGTCGAGGGGGAACTGCCTTCTCCTACCGCAATCTTCTCTAATGTTGTTGACATGCCTTCTACCACAGCCGCTGATCATTAACTGCCTCTTTTAAATTTTTGGACAAGAGACCATCCACCGGGTCAAATCATCAGTAATCCATCAGCAGGTGTTCAAACTCGGTCATCAAATGACCTTACGGACCACTGCCACTATGCAACATTTATGTCTGCAGTCGAGCCCAGAACGATAAAAAACACACTTTTAGAGCCCTAATGGATCTTTATTATGCAAGAAGAGCTTGATGAGTTTGAAAGAAACAAAGTATGTAAGTTGGTATCGAAGTCGAAAGGTCACACGATTATTGGTACTAGATGGGTCTACAAGAATAAACTCGATGAATCCAGTATGGTTGTAAGGAACAAGGGAAGACTTGTAGCTAAGGGGTATAGTCAACTGGAAGGTGTTGACTATGACGAAACTTATGCCCCCATAGCAAGGATGAAAGCCATACACATTTTCATGGCGTATGCGGCACATAAAAACATAAAGGTTCATCAAATGAACGTCAAAAGTGCCTTTCTCAACGATGAATTGAAGGAGGAAGTTTACCTACAATAGCCTCCAGGGTTTGAAAGTCTTGAATTTCCGGATTACGTTTTACAAGCTTGAAAAGGCAGTCTATGGTCTCAAACAAGCTTCGCGAGCATGGTATGAGACTCTTTCAGAGTTTTTGGTCGCGTCCGGATACAAAAGAGGTGTCATTGATCCCACTTTATTCCGAAGAGAAAATGGTAATCACCTGATGCTTGTTCAGATTTATGTGGACGATATTATTTTTGGTTCAACTGACCAGAAAATGGTGGATGACTTCACAAAACTCATGACCAACAAGTTTCAAATGAGCATGAACAGAGAGATTAACTTCTTTCTTGGTCTCCAAGTTAAATAGGTTCCGCAAGGTATCTTCATCCATAAAGAAAATATACCTCGGAGCTTCTGAAGAAATATTCAATGGATAATTGTTTCTCTGCCAAAGTTCCCATGACCTTCGGATACAAGATCTCTGTTGATCCGACCAAAGAATTAGTTGATCATAAAACGTATCGTGGAATGATTGGCTCATTGATGTATCTAAACACAAGCAGACCAGACATTGTCTTTGCCACATATTTATGCACACGATACCAAGCTGATCCAAAGGTATCTCACCAGACTGCTGTAAAGAAGATCTTTAGATATCTCAAGGAAACAAAAGCACTTGGCCTCTGGTATCCAACAGGAAATGACTTCAGCCTACAAGCATTCACTAATGCGGATCATGCAGGATGCAGATTGCATAGAAAAATCACTTTTGGTGGTTGTCAATTTCTCGAATGAAGACTAGTTAGCTGGTCTTCAAGGAAACAAAACTGCGTTTCTTTGTCTACTGCAGAAGCTTAATACGTGGCCGCAACCAGCTGTTGTTCACAAGTCCTTTGGATGAAAACCCAATTGATGGACTATGGATATAGGATGATGTAGATACTAATTTACTGTGACTCTGAGAGTGCTATATAAATTTCTCACAATCCTATTCATCACTCAAAGACCAAGCACATTGAACTTCGACATCACTTAATCAAAGACCACATTCTTAAAGGTAACATTGAACTGATTTTTGTTCCAACCCACGAAAAGATTGCTAATGTGTTTACTAAGGCACTTGATGCAACAAAACTTAATCACTTTTTGGAAATGTTAGGGATGATGAATCCTGACTCGCAATTCTTTTTGAATTGTTAGGTACCGCAGACCATTTTTTGGTCTCCGTTGCGGTCCTAAAATAATATACTTATCGTATATCTTTACGGTATACCTTGTGTACCACAACCATATATGATATCTATATTCTTTTGGTCTTTGCTTTCTTTTATTTCTAATGTATTATCAAGTGTACCTTTCAATGCTTATCACCGAAGTCTCACAGGTTACTATTGTAGTTATCAGAATCCATCCGCATTTTGAAGTCTATCCCCAGTCACATTGAATACCTTCTTTCTTTTCACCACTGAATGTTGTGTGCTATTCAATACTTTTTCATTAAATAAAAATTCCTTCATTAAATAAAAAAACATTCCTCTTGTAGCACACACCTTTTCTGTTCCTTTTTCAAAATAATTTGCTTTCATCTTGTCAGACCTATTTTAGATTATGTAACAAACAAATTATTCTTCTCAAAAAAGAGATCTTTTAAGAAATCTTTTACCTTTCTCCCGTCACATCCCTACCCAAGTTGTCTAATCCATTTCATCTTCCACTTTATCCAACGGACTCTTAACGCACCCCCTTACATGATCCTCAATGTGGGCTGACAATCATTTAATGCCCATTTTTCTCAAAAAAAAATCTTTTTCTCAAAAATAACAATTTTAAGTTTTTATCAATAACTCTTAATGACTTGAAACTCAAGGTTTTTTACCTTTAACAATTGTTAATAAATTAGTTCCAATAACTTTTGAAATCCGGAACTATAAAAACCTTTTTCCCTCCCAAGAAAGCTTTACGCTTTCTTAACTCTCAGACGATCTTTCTCTTCTTCATCTTCTTGCTAAAATGCTTTATGCAAGTTCACAAAACTTTTCAAAACAACAATGGTGAAATCAGGAGTCTCCAAAAAGCAATACAAGACCTCTGCCTCTGCACACTCAACTGGGTCAAGCTCAACAATGAAGAACCTCACTCCGTCGATTGCCTCAAGCAACTTTAGGGAAATTTTTGAAGATAATCAGTCTTAAAATGCTTCAATTTGTTTGATGATCCAGTTCCTGTCCTCCTATCCGCTGTTTGGAGCCTTTGATTCCTTCACCTATGTGGTTCCTCTTTCGACCCTATTCAAGAGCACTTTCTCTGCATTTCGCCCTAATGAGAATCTGCAATAAGTCCATCTCAGATTGATTGATGATTCTTTGGTCATCTTGACTAAAGAGAAGTTCCTGCGTGTAATCAACCTTCGAATTCTCCCTACCATAAGAATTTAATCTTCGCGCATAAACGACATCACCTCTACCCTATACCAGATGGGGTACTAGAAAAGACTTAAGGGAATTGAGGAATTCAAGAAGAACTAATTACCTGTGGTCTGGCAATACGTGTGCCATTTCATCATCCAGAGTCTCTCTGTCCGAACCGGAGGCACTGACAACATGGGACTGAAGCTATTGGAACTAATGTGGAGCATTTATACCAGAAACACAGTAAACTATGGACAAATCCTATGGGATGATTTATTGAAATACATTCCCAAGGAGACCCCGAAAGAAGCACCTACAGAGCTCACTTTTTCTTATTTTTGGTCCTTGTGCATCTCGGATCTTCACAAGGATGCAGGTCTCAACATGGGTAATGACATCAATTTCTTTATCACCAAAGATCTTAAAAGGTACGCTCCCTCGAAGGATCAATCTGTTTTTGGTCCTTTAAGAAGATTACCTGCTCATGTCCTTCAAACCATTGGACTTGAAACCCGTGAGGTCTCAGACCACATTGAGGCTACGGAAGGTGTTGACACATACCTTCCTATCCCGCCTCCTCCCAGTCAGCCTATAGTTGCCCCATCCGCAACTCAAGGACCTTCAAAATCTGCACCTGTTGTCATTGCCTCAGCACCCCATTCTGGACCACAATCCAGCCAATCAAAATCTGGACGTCTCAAACAAGTTGTCAAATCCGCAATAGCACCTGGTTCCAAACACAAGAAAGGTGACAAATACTCCAAGAAACGTAAGGCTAGGGTCATCACATTCACTGATGACGTCTATGTTCCTCCTCCTACACTTCAAGATGATATGGTTGTTAATGTCATCGATGCATCTGATGATGACGATGATGCTCCTATCGCCAATCTCAAAAGACCGAAGACCACCCATACCCAGAGCCAAATGCATGACCGGACAGATACCTCAGCTTCTCAAAAGGCTCCGGTAGTCCTTGGAGCTCCCGCAAGCTTATTAGTTACAACCCTCTCTAGCTACCCAGAGGCAAATAGTGCCTCTGTTTCATCTTCCAGTGGAAACAATACCCCCTCAACCAGATCCCAAGCGGATAATGATGAGTTATCTCGCCCTAAGGTCTCCAGGGCCTCCCGCATCCATATCTTTAGTCCTGAGGAGTTGAACTCCATCTTTTTTTTTTCAGTAACCCAAACACTTCAAACACTTCAAACACCTTCCAGACTTGACTATGGGTCAAGGAGACCAAGGAAGCTCAGGAAATCCTACTCTACTTCAATTACAATCAGGTGGTTTGCACGGTAAGAACAAATATGCAAGGATCCATGAACCCAGGGACACCCGGGTGTGAACCCAAGGAATTGACAGTTGATTCTATAGATACATGGACTCGGGAACGTCCCACAACCGAGTCCGGTATTAAAAAATATGAAGCTTTCAGGAGGGCATTCCAAGCAAGAAAGCAACGACAACTTCAACAACAACAACAAAAGCAAGAGCAAATCCAACATGTGGCATGATACTGGACAAACATGATCAATAATGCCATTCATGACATCTAGAAGATCCAAGACTGGGTTTCAACAATGGAAACCACTATGCAACAAGCACATGCTCATACCGGTGATATTGGACCCTCTAAACCTATCCCTACTGAAGTTCATGACTCTAATGCTGAGGGCAGTGTTATACCTCTTAGCTCTAGACCGATGGTCTAAACGACCTTGATCTTGATGATGTTCAACAACCACCTCCTAATGATGATGACTCTTTCATGATTATTAACGATGAGGAGTCTAGTGGATCTCAACACTCCTCCTCAAAACCAAAAGAGAAGAAGAAGAAAAAGGTATCTGTCACCCGTAAGGAGTTTCTTTCCCTGCAATCAAAGATTAATAAAATTCTCACTGCGGTATCCCACGATTCATCTCAACAAGATCCAGAACTTACAACACCGTAATCTTTGATTGATCGAATTGAACGCCGTGAGGCCCGAGAAAAACTAGCCATTGAATGTATGCTCCTCAAAATCGAGATGGGCATCCGAGATCTCGATAATCGATGAACTACAGATCACACTCAATTCATATCTACTGCCGAGAAACTTACCTCTCAAGTCATTGCTCTAGTCTGTGATTTTGGAAAGATTGATGCTGAAGTCTACCCAGTTCTTTCCCCAAAGTTTAATTTCCCTCCATTTGAACCTGCACCGAGCTTCACTGAAGGCTATCAAGACATGTCTCTAGGAGCTACCAACTTCCCTGAGTTGGGAGTAATCTACAAGAAGGCCAACAGTGATCTCAAGTTCTTCATTCCTACTACTTCTATGCATAGACTAACCAGGAAGCAACTTGAAGTTACTCTAGCTGCGGTTCAACACTCAAAGTTTACCACTTACGAAGTCATGTTTGAGATCTCCCGAAGAATCAAGTGGCTGGAAGAAGTCAAGAAGTTCTGGTGGATTCTGATCAAGTTTTTGAAGCTCCACAAGTAAAGTTAAGAGGTCACTTAGGGGGGAATTGTTGAAGCATGGAAGTGACCCTCTTAAACCTTACCATCTGAAGTCACCCACTCCACTCCAATCCACAATGAAGATCTCATCCTCAATCTCCATCCGCATCCACAACCACCTTTTCTCATCAACAAAGAATTAGTTTTTAACTTATGCTTTTTCATTGTATTGTCCAGTGTACCTTGCATGGACACTTATTTAGTATTTGTTTACTTCTACCTATAACCTTTCGAGACTCTATAAAAAGAGTTCTCTTGTTCTAAATGAAATACATCGCTCTTGAATCTCATATCTTACTTATTCTCTCAAGCACTTATCCATTCTCCATCTTCTTAATCTCTAAAGATCTCGCTGTACTAATTATCAAATATATTAAGATCTTAATCTCTCTTCCAGAGACAAGTCTTTGAGACTTCAATCAATTTAAACTGATCACATTCTCTAACTTGTGTTTGATTGCAAACTTCGTTACGAATCAGTCTAAGTGTCTACTTGATATATAAACTTGTTGTCATTTATATTTCCTTGCTTTTCGGCATCTAACATTCTAACAACTCTAACTTCTAACTTTTATTATTGTTGAGCTTTATGATCCTTTGAGTTAAACTTTATTCCGCAACATATATTACTTGTACTAACGTTTGTTCAATTGTGTTTCTCAAAACTTTTCCTCTCAACATAAAAAATGAAAGGTCTTATTTTTAATGTCATCATAAAAATAGTTTTATGACTTCCATAACTTGTCCTCAAGTAATGGAACTTGAAGAGTCCTCCATAAAAACCATATTAAACTCATAAGTTATGGAAACCAAAAGTTTTTGAATTGTTCAAAACTTCCCCTCAGGTTTTGGAATTTGTAAAGTTACCCCCCATGTATACTTTAATTCCAAACCCTAGAATTTTAAAAGTTAAAACTCAACCCTTATACTGTTATAATATTAAAAGTTAATATTTATATATATATATATATATATATATATATATATATATATATATATATATATATGAGTAAGTCAGTCTTACCGTTAGTAACCCTCATTCATGAAGGCAGTCTATAAGGGGGTATAAGCTTATTGCCTATAAAATTACAGTTTAATGGGTGTACACTCTCACCCACCGTTTCTTTGACTGGTGTAGGGTTGTTAGCCGAACGTGAATTTGGTGGTAACCCATGAAATTGCACTTTACACCTTGTTAAGTCGTTAGTGGAGCATGTATGGTTAACCGACACATTTATTAGGTGGTTGTAACATTAAGTGTACCAAGCTAACTTGCATGGTTATTCACTCCTTGTCTGTGATCCTTAGCATCCCAGTCATAAACTTGAAGGGCACAATCGAGATTTAAACATGCCATTGAATAGTTCAATGAATCTCAAAGGATCTAGGAGTTTCATTTCATTTAAAACCTAAGGTTCATTTTCATTTTTCATGGTGGAAATTGGTAAATCGTCATTTACCTACCTTCAAATATTTTGTAGCTTGGATTACGACATCCCTCTTCCAAGTTATAAAGTATTGTGTTGGGTCCTAGCCTTAATATTTCATACTAGGTGTTATATTAGGGACTTAAATCAACTAAACTTGAATTTCTCCCTCATAGATGTCTAGTTCAGAAAACTATGGTCTTTCTTATCCTTTTGGATAAAGCTTTCCTAATGAAGATGGTATTCTACATGGCGATCAAGGTGAAAGATTAATTCCTTTGTTATGCATTAATGGGACTGGAAATCATACTTCATTTCCCCCACATCCTCCAATTATTCTCCCTAACCCACAAGTTCTTGAAAAGTTCAAGGTCACTAATTCCCGATTGGCAAGCAATGTCTATATGTGCTCACATCTAGGAGATGTAGTCACATATTGACAGGCTGGGAGAGCTAGGTGTCGAAGTCTCGAGGAAGCTAGTTGTTGACTTGAGCCTTCAGTCACTCCCTGATGTCAGATCACAACATGACCCTTATCGATCTTACCTATTTGCTTGTGACGGGTTTTCATCATTCTAACACTCCTATGGTGTACATGCAACCCTATGTGATTTGGGTCTATGTTATCTCTATTATACATGAAAATAATCAAAATTCCAAATCATCATCATAACTAGCATATTATGGAGTATCTATACTACAAAATTTTAGTTGGATGACATACCTTTTGATGTAGCTTGAAGTCTTGAACCTTTAAGAGCTTAGTGCCCCAAGCGTTGCACCTCAAATGGAATCACACAACACCATCAAGAATTAGAATAACTTGAGAAGAGTCTACTTGCTTCACAAATCGGCTACCCTTCTTGTCTTAAGACTTAGTGGCCGATTTTGCTAGCCTATGGGGTCTTTATATAGTGTGCCACATGTAGGGTTACACCATGCAAACCCTACTATGCATGGCTTTCCGTATCCCTCATGCTCTATGGGTTTTAACCTCCATGGAGTATCCATGGGTTACCACATAGGTTAAGCTCAACACGAAGAACTATGGATCATAAGCCTACATATATAAGAATGAATGATTTACACAATCAATACCCATATATTTAATTAGTCTCTTTTGGTCACATAATTAATTCCAAATTAATTCTTGATCAATACCAATTAAATAATATGATTTCATATTAATATATTAGAACTTATAATATATTAACAAATCATAAGTCTCCTCTTCTCATTTGTCTATCTAATTGTTCTGATGTTATGCAGCCCAAATGGACCATGCTACTCTCGGGTCAAGTACATACCAATAATAGTTATGGGCTTAGACATCAAATCCAACAACTTGTTGCTGCTGAATCAACAATAATTTGGAGCACTGGTAAAGGAAATTTAATTGGAAGATCTACTTCCCAAACATCCATGGACATTGACAATGGTAACATTAGAAGTCCATAAAAGCTTTCTTTTTCCAATGGAAAGTGATCGGCCATGGTCAAGACATTTGACCCAATGGTAAAGAGAAAGGCTAAAGTCTGGGATAGTCTCGTATACCATTCCCAAAGAGTCAATATTTTTCTTTTTCCAAGAGAAGGGGCATTGGTTGCTAAGCTTCCGAATTTACCTGAAAGTCCAATAGGATGGTAAAAGTCAAAAAGTTTGACTCTACTTCTGGTAAAGTCCACTATCTAACTCTATTAAGTTCCTATTTGGAGGTTCTTAATACATGATGTAATGTAATTACATTTTGATATTCTGAAGAATGAAAGGAAGCTTGAAAGAAGAGTAAGTTGATTCTAATCGTGAAGAGATGGATTTCGATCGCATGGTTCGGTGATTAGAGTTTTGAGCTACTGCTTAAGAGTCATGATAGATTGCTTAGGAATAGATAACTACATGTTTTTCATTTGTAATTGCATTCTAAGGAAAAGTTTTCCGCAAATTTTATAAATAAAGAAAGTTTTTTTTATATTATTTTAAGTTTCCTCACAATGGAATTTGTGAAAAATTGTTGTTTAGATGTTTCCATTGATAGCAATATTGGAAAATATATTTGATTCTTTCGTTTGTGGTAGTGTCATAATTTATCAAATAAGGAAAGATTCTTATCACCCAAGTTTCAGTTGGAAAGAAACATGGAATCATGCAACTTGGATTGTGTGATGAATGAGAATTTTTATCTTTGGGAAATTAAGACTAATTCCTTGTTCACATGTATGTCTGAGTCAAGTGAAGCGCTAAGGGATCGAGTACACTTAGTTGTGCACTGATCAAGTTTTCCACAAAGAACGATAAGACTATTCGTTATGATTTACTAAAAGTTAGTGAATATGGTTACGCTTACAAGTTTAAGTGTAATTCTGAAACATTGGAAAAGTTTCAATGTATGGCAGAACGAATGAGAAGAATCAAATTTGGCAGAAAGATAAAAGTTTCTCCAATTTGAAAAGATGGGAGAGTACTTGAATATTGTGTTTTATGGTCATCTTAATGATTATGAAAGCACATCACAATTGATCCTCTAAGGACATCTTAGTGCACTTGTATCGCTGAGAAGAGGAATCATTAATTGTTGAAATGATTAAATCAAAAGATGAATCATACTTCGTTCCAGAACAAGCTTTAGAGTCATACTCCAGTAAAATGTTTCTTACTCTTGTACATTTGAAATTGGCAAGTTGTGATGTTTTGGATAAAACAAAGACCAACTAAGACCAATTTTGTGAAGTGTTATTCTTAGGAATTCACACTAACTCTTGAATATTTGTTTTGTCAAGGAATGCTTCTTGACAAAAGAATCTTATATGTCAAGAGTTCAATGGGGGTCTTAAAGATCTTGAAAAGTTTCAGGAACTAGTCAAGAATAAAACCTATTGTTTATCACTAGCACACGACTTGAGGTTTGTAACCCAACGTGTTGACATATTCTTATTTCTTTGCCATCGCAGTTAGAGGTGACTATGCTTGTGAATTTTATGAGTTCTCAATTGTTTGCGTAACAACCTGGAAGCATTGGTAGGCCATTGTGCTGCTAAGTGGCAAGAAATTAAGATTGAACAAGTTCAGCCATATGAGATTGGATTTGTCACTAACCTTGTCTTGTGATTATGTTTTTGACAAATTCACATGGATAGGAACACATACACCATAAAAATATAAGTGTCATAAGGTTTCTCTCCGCTTCATGAAAATGATTGTGAGGAAACGCTTTCAATAAGTAGATTTTGAACAGTTGGCAATTGTGATATTTTCATTTCTCAAATTCGATTATGATTACGACATCCATTTTCATAATTCGAATTGTGAGCAATGGCAAAGGTCTAAACATTTGAGACCATGATTACGGTATCCCTTCTCATAGTTCTAAAAATTTTTAGACACACATGTGAGCTATCTAAGGTAATGTGAATGATTTTGAGAAGTCTAGATAAAGTCTTTTCGAAGCATCTCGTATCAGAAATCTGAGCTTTGGTAATGAAAGTCAATAAAGTGTTGATTTTTAGAAGTTCAGCTGATTTTTGGATCCATATCAAAGCTAGTGGGAGAATAAGTGCTATACTAATAAGGATATAATTATCATGTTAGTGGGAGCATGATTATTATGTTAAGTGTTTCAAGTTAGTAATGTTAATTATAAAAACAAAAGTTTTAGTTTGCCAATTTGCAGGGTTTGAAAAAGTTGTTTTGCTATAATTAAGGGAGAGGAATTATACTTTATTCCAATTCTAAAAGCTTAGATTGACATTTTAATCAAATTTAGTCAAGTATATATATGAATGTTATGTTGGAATGGTTCAACATAAGGAAATATATATATGGTAATGTTAATTGCGTTCTCAAAATTCGATTATGATTAGGGCATCTGTCTTCATAGTCCGAATTGTGAGAACATGGCAAATAGAAACATTATAGCAAAAGACTAGTCTAGTATCATGTCTTTATGTGAGATATCATGAATCATGTCCCATATGCTTCGGATATAGGATCGATTATATGTGCTATAATATTTCTATGTGTTCTGAATTTTCCAAATTCCTAGGGCATTAAAAGGGAAAAGGACCAGAATTGGATATGACTAAAATGATTAAGCAATTGTCAAGGACAATCTAAGGTTTACCAAAGATTGGTTACTCATGGAAAGTTGGAAGTATAGTGTTATTTTTGAAAGGACCATATTGACATATTCTAAAAAGAGGCAACTCTTGTTCAGAAGTGATAGTCAAAATGGGAATTTGGAAATGTTTCCATAGGCGGAAGTTATTTATCACGTCTGTGTAAGATTAGAAAAATTAATGCAAGAAGGATGTTTAAAAGAATGTACTTTTAATATGAGAATTCGTTTCCATGGAATTACTCTCCATTGGAATACTTTGTAATGTTTGTTGCCAATTCTTTGTGAATATGGAAATGTTTACAAGAGGACCATTGCATATAAGTTTAGAAACTAACAGATTTCAGTAAATGGCAAAGAATCTTGTGTTCTTACATTTATCATAAGGATTTGGAATTGTGAAATGAACGTCATTGAAAGGTTGTAAATTGATCTATTCCACAAAGAAAGGACCATAGCCAAACGTAGTGTGCATGCTTGGAGCATGAGACAACTATTGTTTTAATTCAAGTGTTAAGTTGATTATTCGAAACAATATATAATGAATAATGAGTAATCAATATGGCACTCAAAAGTTTTGGGGCCATGTAGGATTAGTATTATTCTTGTGTTTCACTTTGCATGTTTTGACTTCCTGAATAACTAGGTTATTCAAACCATCCACAGTCGATCATACTTTGGAAGTAGGTATTGAGGCAAGACTATCATGAATGGGTCTGTAGTTTGTCTAGTTGTTTTAGACATAGCTGCAGTATTCATGAGTTCTCCTGGAATAAGATTTGATTATTGGATTAAACCCACTCTCATTTGAATCACTTCATGGATTTTATCACGAGTGATCATGAGACGATAACATCTTATATTCTTGAAACTAAGAGATATGAGTTGCAGTCTACAAGTCGATTACACACTGATAATGTGAAAACGCACCAGTTACTTGGTGTTATAAAACACATTGTTGTATGTGATTTGATGAGTAAATAGAGCAAGCATATAAGTCGGAGTTTATCCATTCCTTTTACCCTTAGAGGGATAAAATCGATATATGTGGGTCCCTCGATGATTTAATGATGACAACCTTAAGTGCTCGGTCGGGCCGGGACTGATTTGATTTGTTCAACTAGTCGATCATCATAAATCGGAAATCGAGAAACAACAGATGGACAGAGAGAATGATTATAATCCATGTATCAGTCCATACGATATCTAGAATGGAGGAATATATGATCCCTTATCTAATGGACACGTCATTGACTAGATCAAAGTTTGACAGTGGCTTTAAGAGCTACGATTGCTAGTCAGGATTGGAGTCATACTTGCAATAAGAGTTATTAGACTTATCCAAGTGGGAGACTGTTGGATTAGGTGTCTAAGCCCATAACTATAATTGGTATGTACTTGACCTGAGAGTAGCATGGTCCATTTAGGTTGCATATCATCAAGAGACTTTGTTAGGATGGACTTTTGAGAAGAGGTTATTTATGATTTGTTAATATATTATAAGTTCTAATATATTAATATGAAATCATATGATTTAATTAGTATTGATCAAGAATTAATTTGGAATTAATCTTGTGATCAAAAGAGACTAATTAAATTAATGGTGGCTAATTGTGTAAATTAGTTATATTTATATGTGTTGGGCTTATGATCCATGTTGGACTAAGTTTATGTATGAATACATAAAGAGTTTGGCCACATGAACCATGAATCATAAACTCATGGGTATGGATTTGGGTTTACCCATGACCCTTGGAATCCTACATATAAATATATGCTCCATAGCCTAAAAACGCCACTAACATGTTCTTGGATTTCATGGAGGTGTTTTAGTGCAAGGAGATTCTCTCTCAAGAGCCACCTTTATCCTAGGTGTGTTGTGAGCCATTTGAGGCATTCATACTTTTGGTTCTAAGCTCTTAAGGCCAAATAAAACAAGGTTTCAAGTTATAACAAAAGGTGTGTCATCCTAACTAGTATTTTATATTGTTTATGTCAATCGCATGCTAGTTATAGGCTTAATGCTTTGGAAACACTATTCCATTTATAATTAGAGAAAACATAGATCCAAGGCATTTAGCGTTGTATGTGCACCATAGGATGTTGTAGTATAGTAAAACCTAACATTTGTTACTAATGATGTAGGAAGCAGTTCAAGCACTTTTGAAGATGATCTTTCCAAAGTTGCTAGTGATTCAAAGGCAAATAATGAGGATTCCACTTCATTATATCAGGTTAAAAAAATTGTAACTGATTCTAATAATTAAAGACTGCAATGTTTGAGTATTTATGTCTTGATCTTTCAAAATTTAATCAAGAAATATGTATTTTAAAATATAAGATTGAATCATTGAATAATAAATTTTCAAAATCACCAATATAATTAATGATCAAATTCCTAATGAACGTGAAAAAATAATTGGAGGAAACATTAAAAAAGTTGTTGATATTTTCAAACAAATGGAAACTGAATCGTGTTATCCTCCTCAATATGAGATTATTTATGAATATAAAACTAAATATGTTAGCAGTGGTTTTATTAATCGTCAAGACCCTATAGACAAGCATTATGTAACAAATCCTGAAGGACTTAACTCATGTGGTTCTCCTTGAACTGATTTAGACCCATCTATAAAACCTTCTAATCGTAAGTATGTGAGTCCTAATACTGTAACTTTAATCAAGTTTTATGTCTTTAATGGTGAAATTCATATTGTAAAAGATATCTTATGTGAATTCCCTAAATGCACTACTAGTGGTTATAGTCATGATCTCAGTTCAATGTCCTCTAACACTGATGAATTAAAATGTTCTTTATCAAGATGCCATAACATTGAAATTGCATCCTATAGCACAAGTCATTCACATGTTTCAAGGACTAAAGAAAGAGTTTTCAAATTAAATGAATGTGTTTCAACCCCCTAGAAACCAAAATCTAATTAAAGGCAAAATTCATATTTTCAATAGAAAAATAATTATGGAATAAGAAAGTGTTATAGATGTAGTAGTCCTTCTCATGAAGTTGGAGATTGTACATTTGAGGAAAACATAAAGAGAGCTAACAACATCTTGATTTGTAATACTAAATGGATTAAAAAGAAAAATTCTTTAAATTGTCTTTCTGCAGAGTGTTATGATATTTTTAGTTCTGCTAAATCTTTAATTGTCAAACTTGTTGCAAAATGGTTCAAAAAGTGTTCTAACTATTCTTAAGTGATTCAGGGTCAAGAGCATATTTGGTATCTTGACAGTGGATGCTCTCAGCATATGACATGATTCAAGTCACACCTAGAGGATTATGTTAAGAAACATGGCCATGTAGTCACCTTTGGAGACAAGGGAAAAGGAAAAACAAAAGTTTATGGTACAATCAAGTGAAAATCAATGCAGTTCTCAAATGTTTCTTGTGTAAAGGGTCAAGAAAATCTCATTGATATTTGTCAAATGTATGATATAGATTATGAAATTCATTTCAACAAGAAGGAAGGAAGGGTGATTGATTCAAAAAATAATGTTGTTATTTTAGCAAATCATCATAATCACATTTATATCTTCGATATGTTCTTTGCTGATAACTCTCTTTGGCGCTCTTTCTTCTATCGTTAACTATCTCACTTGAAATGGTAGTGGCATAAGAGACACTTTCATCTAAACTTCAAATCTATATCTAAATTTCAAATGATCACCTTGTGATAGGATTGCCAAAGATGAGATTTGTAAAGGATAAGTTATGTCCGTCGTGTGAAAAGGGAAAGCAAACTATGTCTTCTTTCAAGCCTAATCGGTGTTCAACTATCACTGCTCCATTTCATCTTCTATATATAGATTTATTTAGACATGTCCTTGTTGTATCTCGAGCAAGAAAAAGATACTCACTGGTTATAGTTGATAAATTCTCTAGATTTACATGGGTAATATTTCTACGCAAGAAAAGTGATGCAGCTGATGAAATCACCTCCCGGATAAAGTAGTGTGAAGTGTTATATGATCTTAAAGTCAAACAACTCCACAGTAATCATGGCACTAAGCTTCTTAATTTCATATTAGAAAGCTTTTGTGATGAAAAAGGGATTGCTTATGTTAGGTTCGAAATATTGTAAAGAGTCGAAGTGTTTGTTTTGTAATTTCGTATGTATTTACTAAGGCACTTGTTTAGTCGAAACTTAATGTTTAGTCCTTAGTATGTTTTGTACTTTCGGTATCTTATAAATAGGGTTTGAACTTGAGTGTAGGCAAGAGAGTTTTTTTCCCAATTTTGTTATCTGTTTTGTACTCAAGTTCTTTAAAAGTAATAGAAGCTGAAACCATATCATATTTACATCGTGTGTTCTTTATTTGATCATTACTTGAATTACTCTGATTTACATTCGATTACTCGTTACAACTCTTCTACAATTGGTATCAGAGCAGGATTCAAACTGCAATGATCTGATTTTCATTTGAATCATTCGTTTTTTAGTCAAAAGTTTGTCTCAAAAGATTCCGCACATTTCGATTATGAAAATCATCTTAGATCTACAGTTTTGTTTAGATTATGTGTTCGAATTGTTTAATCGAGTGATCGATTTCAAGTTTCTGATCAATTCATTCTTTCAATCTTCAAGTTTCTCAAGTTTTCTGAAAATTGTCATCCATACAACAATGGAAAACTTCAACATGAACACAATGACATCGTATTCTCATCTGCTTGGATCATCAACAAAAATTCCGATGCTGATTCCAGATTACTACGATCAATGGGCGGATCGTATGGAAGACAATCTCAATGGATTGGATGAAGAGTTATGGAATTGCATCAAAGGAAGTGTTCAACCACCACCGAATGCTCAAAATTTAGGATCATCTAGATCAACTTCCGTAGTAGAAGAACAAGCAACATGGCTGAAAAACAATGAGAAGCGTTGTATAAGAGAGCTGAGAGGTGCTTTGCCACCTGTTGTTTACAACTATATCCGTGGTTGTAAAACTGCAAAAGATATCTGGAATAATCTTAAGGAAAAGTATCAGGGAAGCGAGAAAACGAAGATTAATTCAGTTAAGCAGTGTCTTGTGGAACTGAAGGAGTTCTGAAAAAAAGATATGAAACGATTGAGGTTTACTATGATCATTTTAACGAATTAATCTATCGATGCAATCATTATGGAATCACAAGGTCATATATGGAGTTTAATCTCACTTTTGTGATGGGACTTCATAAGGAGTGCATAAGTGTAAGTATGATGGTGAAGAATCAACAAAGCTTCAATACTTCATCGTTGAATGATGTGTATAATCAACTGAAAAATCATGAAAGTGAAGTTAGTGAAAGCGGAAGAGTCGAAACTTAGCTTGGGAGGTCCTTTAGCTCTAGTTTCGAAAATGTCTGAGAAGGAAGAAGAAGAGAAAGATGATTCTGATGAAGAAGGTTTTATGATAAACTCTAATGATGAAGCAATAGCATTTTACTCGAACAACTGAGTGAAAAAGTTTTTCAAGAAACCGTTTAATTTGAAGGTGAAGCAGAGTGAAGTAAAGGGAAACTTTGTGAGCAAGTTTGGTGCTGAGGAAAAGAAAAAGTTTGAGAAAAATGATGAGAAGGCAAAAGAGTCGAAAAATGAAAAGAAGCTTTAGGGAGACTCAGGTGTTGATTGTCATTACTGTAACAGAGCAAATCATTTAGCAAGTGATTGTATGCTTCGTAAGAAGGATGATAGGAATAATAAAGTCAAGGACGAAGCTTATTATGTGGAAAAGTTGGAGGAAGTTCGTGCAAAAGCTAAAGGGTTGTCTTTGGTTGCACGAGGAGAGGCTGAAGAGGATGGGACATATCAAATCTGGTCTTCTGGTTCTGATGATGAAGAAATGCAAAATCCAACTCATGGAGCTATGTTCGCACAGTTTGAGGAGGACGAGAATGAAAAGGTGACTGGTCATTGTTTCATGACTAAATATGGAGACAAATCACCAATGACCACAAAGGTACATTCTATTCTTCAATCTTTTAATATTCCTCTACAAGCTTATGATTCTGAGATAGTTGCATTTGATGATAATGTTGCTTATTTAGATACTATTGTTGTGTTAGCTAGTAACGAAGCCAAGAAATTAAGTACTCAACTGCTAGAGACCCAAAAAATTCTAGATTCGAAACGTAGCAGGGTAGAGTATTTAGAAATGCAAATAAAAAACGTCAATAATGATAGAGAGAATTTGGATAGAGATGTAAGGATGTTGCTTGGACAAAGAAACATATATTGTAATTCGGCTAAACATCTCTATGCTAAATTGGCTGCATTGCAACATTCATGTGATATTAGTAAAGAACAACATAATAAATTATTAACTTTTCTTATTTTTGAGAGAGAGAAGGTTGATATTTTTTCCTATGATTGTGAACAAACCATAGCAGACTTTAACAAAGTGCCTGATGATAGATTTGCTTATGGTATTGTTAAGATAGATGAATTTTTGAATGCCGATGAACTTGATGAGATTATGAATGAAAGTTTGACAAAAAGTGAACAAATCAAAATTTTGAAAAGAACTGAGAATTCGAAACTTGACTCTCAATCTAATTTTACTGATATCGAAGATAATTCTGATTGTTTTAGCGAAATCAGTGAAATTAAGGAGGAAGTGTCGATTGTTCTCAATTATCAATCATTAATATCTCATCTAAGTCAAAAGGTAAAGAAATTTATAATAATTCGATGGTTGAGGATGACACTGATAGACCCTGTACTTCAAAAGTCTGTAATTTTGATGATGTGGAGGTACGACACAGTCAAACTGATGATAGTGAAGATGAGAATGAAAATGATGTGTCAAACAATTTTGAAAAATAATAGAATGTTTCTAACGAAACAAAAATTCCACAAATTGTCGTTGATCAAATGTTTGGAGACACTGAAAATTTTGACAGAGTGTTGTCTGACAAAGGTGCTCATTATTTGGAAACCAACACAGTGGTTTATCCGAATTTCAAGTGCACAAATGACGTTGTATTTTTGAATCAAGTGTTTGTCACTACTGGGAATGTTGAAAACATAAAACCAGAGTTAAACAAAATGGTTGAAGAAGATAACAAGAAAACATCAGACGAATGATTCTTTTCAAATCGAAGCACTGTCGAAAATAATCTAACAAAGAATGCATATGTTTTTCAAAGACAAAAACCACAACGAAAATAGGTGGAAAAACGAGAAGTTGCAAAAGAAATTTTGAAACAAGAATCAAGTAAAACAAATGAGAATATGAAACTTAGTTCACAAGAATTTAAAGATCTTGTTGACAAATTTTCAAAAGTAAAAGGAATTTCAAAAAGACAGGCAAGAAAGAGAGTGTTTTGGCATGTTGTGACAATTGAAAAGCAATTAAATGAACCAACAAAGAAAAATCCCGCTCCATCAATTTCGTATGAATGCCAAAAGTCAAATTCAAAGGATTTTCCAACGAAGTTTTCAAAATCATCATCACCAAAGATTTTTCAAACAAATAATTCTCAAAAGCATTCTTATTCAAACAGTCAAAAAATTTTCAAATTCACATTCGTCTTTCACAAAATCAACAAATGTGAACAAAAGATATTCTTCAAAAAGAACAAATCAAAAGTTTGAGATTTTCGAAAAGTTGAAAATGTTCGAAAATCGAAAAAGAATCAAAAACTTGTAAAAGGAATTTCCAAAACAACTTCAAAGTTCATTCCACAAAAACCAAATTTTCCAAATCCATCTGCACAAAAAGAGACCAAAGTTTCATACACGAAAGGCACATCTGAAGTGGAAACCATGAATCATTGGCTTGAAAACAATGGGAAAAAGTATCAATCTAGGAAGTTTTCGCAACAACAAATCAAAAAGGTCTATGAACAGTATTAGAATGATACTTCAGTTGGAAGTTCATCTTCAAAGGAGTCAAATACTCCAGTTCAAAGATGGCAACCAATCTCAAAAGAAAGACAATCTATGAAACATGAGAAGAAAGTTGGTGAAAGTCCAAAACTATCGAAAAATTATATTTTGATATCTTTAACTGATGATGTCGACTTAATTGATTCTTTCAAAACTAAAGTTTGAAGCTGTACTTTAAATTCTAAAATTCATTCTCTCTTTCAAGCTAATAACCAAGGACCTAAAAAGCCTTGGGTACCTAAATTCTTCCAATGATTGCAGGTGCTATGTGATGAGCAATATGATGAGAAATGGTATATTTATAGTGGTTGCTCACGACACATGACTGGAAGGAAGGAGAATTTGCGTGATTTTCGAAGTTTAGAAAATACTGGTGTAGTGAAGTTTGGAAATAATCATAAATCTCAAGTTAAAGGTTATGGCAAAGTAACGAATGGTCAATTTACAATGAATCGTGTTGCTTATGTGGAAGGTCTTCAACATAATTTGATAAGTGTTTCACAACTTGTTGTGGGCACTGGCAATCAAGTTGTGTTTAACGAAGAAGGAAGCATCATTTCAAAAGTTGAGACAAATGAAGTATTGTTGAAATCAAAAAGATATGGAGATATGTTTACCCTCGACATCAAACCCATAGTTGGAAAACCATCAGTTTGTCTACTTTCGAAAGCTCCCATAGATGTTAGCTGGTGATGGCATCGATGTTTATCTCATTTAAACTTTCGAAATTTAAATAAATTGGTTGCAGAAGATCTTATTCGAGGTTTAACTGTGTTAAAGTTTGATAATGATACTTTATGTGCAACTTGCGAACAAGGAAAACAACATCATATAGGGCATCCCATTTTCATTGATTCAAAAATTGTTGAACCGTTGGAACTTCTTCATATTGAATTTTGTGGACTAGCAACTGTTGAAACTCTCAACAGGAAACAATACATTTTGGTTATTGTTGATGAATTTTCATGATTTACATGGGTATATTTTCTCAGGTTAAAATTTGAAGTCTCTCAAACAATGATCGAATTTATCAAGAAAATTGAGATGAGTCTGAAGAAGAAAGTTTGAAAAATCAAAAGTGATAATGGTTTTGAGTTTAAGAACAAATTGTTGGATTCGTACTTAATGGAAAAAGGAATTTCGCATAACTTTTCTTCGCCCTATACACCTCAATAAAATGGAGTGGTCGAAAGGAGAAATATGTCTCTTTGCGAAGCGGCGAGGACAATGTTGACATATTCGAATCTTCCTCAATATTTATGGGCAGAAGCAATTTCGACAGCATGTTTTACTCAGAATAGATCTTTCATTCATAGACATTTCAATATAACTCCGTATGAAATAATCAATAACTGAAAACCTAATGTCATATTCTTTCATGTTTTTGGTTGCAAGTGTTTTATAATGAATCTTAAAGATAATCTTTCAAAATTTCATGCTAAAGCTGATGAAGAAATATTTTTAGGATATTCGCATAATTCGGTTGCATACAGAGTGTTAAACAAACGAACTCGAAAAGTTGAAGAAACGTTTAATCTCACTTTTGATGATTACTATGTGAAACAAGTTGAAAAACAATTTGAACAAAAACCAATTCTTAATGAATCAACTGATGAAACTGAAGAATCTAATTCATCTGACTTTGATTATGATTTAATTTTTGGTGTTCCAGACAGGGTTTTTGGTGCTGAAGTACATGTTGCTGATAATCAAACTCCTGAATCTTAGAAACATATAGATGATTCGACAATCACCTCAGATTAAACTGTTAATGACGAAAGCATGCTAGATGCTCAAGTGGAGGG
Source organism: Lactuca sativa (assembly GCF_002870075.4). Classification (NCBI taxonomy): domain Eukaryota; kingdom Viridiplantae; phylum Streptophyta; class Magnoliopsida; order Asterales; family Asteraceae; genus Lactuca; species Lactuca sativa. The sequence goes on from NC_056631.2 coordinate 171,700,588, forward strand.
GGAGCACTTGACTACATCTTTAAATCTTGAGGGGGATCATTCTTTTGAGGGGGAGAATAACAGTATGACTGAACTCTTTGAGGGGGAGCATCAGAATGATAATCTTGCTGAGGGGGAGCATGATGATACTGAAAATATAAATCTTGATCAAAATGATGAATTTCATGTCCTAAATGATAATATTTCTGTTGCAAGATCCGAAAATGAAGACATGTACGAAGACGCACCTTTGGACTTTGATCTAGCATATCCACCGTTGGAAAAATGGACAGGGAATCATCTGAAAGAACAAGTCATTGGAAATCCACAAGATGGAGTTTTGATAAGAGCTCAAATTCTTGCAAAGAATGAGGTACTGAATACTCATCAAGAATTTTGCATGTCTAATGTTTTCATCTCCAAAATAGAACCAAAGACAGTTAATGTGGCAATGGAATACTCAGATTGGGTTGTTGCAATTCAATCTGAATTGACCGAATTTGAACGAAACAAGGTTTGGAGATTAATTCCTAAACCTAATGATGTTTCTATTGTCGGATTAAAATTGATTTTCAAAAACAAAACCGACAAAGATGGGAATATTATTCGAAGCAAAGCACGATTAGTTGTTAAAGGTTATTTGCAACAAGAAGGTATCGATTATGAAGAAACCTTTGCCCCTATCGCAAGACTCAAGGATTTTCGAATATTTTTGGCTTATGCAGCTCATAAAGATTTCGATGTTTATCAAATGGATTTAAAATGTGCATTAATTAATGATGAACTCGAAGAAACAGTGTATGTAGAACAACCTCCAGGTTTTGTTGATGAAAACATCCTGATCATGTTTATATTTTAGAAAAAGCTGTATATGGGTTAAAACAAGCACCAAGAGCATGGTATGCAACTCTTACCAGTTTCTTATAACAATCAAAATTTAAACAAGGATCGGTTGACCCCACATTATTTCAAAAGAAAGTTAGGAATCATCTAATGCTTGTTCAAATTTATGTCGATGATATTATTTTTGGCTCTACTGACCCTGCTTTGTCTAGTGAATTCGAAAACCTGATGAAAAGCCAATTCGAAATGAGCATGATGGGTAAGATCAATAATTTTCTTGGTTTAAACATTCATCAAAGTAGAGAAGGAATTTTCATCAATCAAGAAAAATATACAAGGAATTTGCTCGAAAATTTTGGGATTATGAATAGCACGAAGTTAAGAGTACCAATGGCAGTTGGAACAAGGCTAACACCTTCGTTAGACAAACCAACTGTTGATCTTACTTTATACAGAAGTATGATAGGTTCATTGCTTTATCTTACTGAAAGTAGACCTGATATCATGTTTTCTGTATATAATTATGCTAGGTATCAAGGAAATCCAAGAGAACCACACTTGACTGCAGTGAAAAATATTTTTCGTTATCTCAAGGGAACAATTTCGTTAGGATTATGGTTTCCTTCGAAATCAGGATTTCTCATTCAAGCTTTTTCGGATTCGGATCTTGGAGGATGTACTACTCTTGATAGGAAGAGTACAAGTGGAGGATGTCAATTGCTGGATGGGAAGCTTGTAAGTTGGCAATAGAAAAGGCAAACATGTGTTGCAATTTCAACTACTGAAGCTGAGTATGTTGCAGCTGCCGCTTGCACTTCACAAATCATATGGGTCCAGAGCCAATTGTGTGATTATGCAATTAACATGAAGAAGATTGCATTGTATTGTGATTCACAAAGTGCTATACATATTTGTCATAATCCAGTACAACATTCGAAAACTAAACATATTGCACTTCGTTATCATTTTATTAAGGATCATGTGGAAGATGGAAATATTGAAGTTCATTTTGTGAAAACAACTGATCAGCTTGCTGATATTTTCACAAAACCATTGGATGAAAAATCATTTGTTAGAATTTTAACAGGATTGGGCATGATTGAATCAAGTTCTATTTCAGGACTAATTTCGAAAGAATGACAAGGAAGGAAGTTGAAAAAGTGTCGATTCAGAGGCAGTGCAGAATTATTCAGAGTCTTATAGTATTAATCGTTCAGAGGTTACTGTTCACGTTAAGCACTTCAACATGCTTCGTTTTCATACATTGGAGCTGAAAATTTTCGTTAGTTTGGTACATTCTTAAAATTTTCGTTAGTTTGTCTTTATCTTCGAAAAATTGAAAAACACAAAAATATTTTCGTTTGTTTTTTTTCTTTTCGAAAAATCAAAAATATCAAAAAGATTTTCTTTTGTTATTTGTTTTAATTTTTGAAAAACATAAAATCACAAAAATATTTTTCTTTCTTTTCAAAAATATTGTCGTTGCTTTGATCTTTCTTTAGTGCAGGTTCACACGAATATTTTTCGAGGGTCACGCTTGCTTTTCTAAGGGAAGGTATTTTTTCAAAATTTCATCTTACTAGTTAAGTTGTCCTTAGAAGCATGCTGCAACATGTAGACCCAAGCCTCCAATGACTCAATGTGTGATTTAGAAAGCCTTAATGAAATTTTTCATTCCAAAAGTTTCTTCCCAATAAGGCTTGCATTCACATTAGTCAACTGAGCTACCTTACTCTTCTCAAATGAGTTAAGAGTTTCATGTTTGGTCCATTCACAACAGAGGTACAATCGATTCTTGAACTAATCATTTTATCTTAAATTTTGAACACTTTTCACACACAATGACGTATGTCCAAGAGGTCATTGAACAATCCAATCATGAATTAGACATATCAAAACTCTGTGTTAATGATCTTGATTCATGAGGCCGTGATGAAAGTGAAACCCAATTTTCTTAACCAATTAAGGAATTGACGGGGAACTATGTTCCAGATTTTCATGAAACATTTGTTTCAGTACCAGAAAATTTTTGATACTCCAAATCATATTCTTTCGTTTTGAGTGGTCTTGATCAAATGTTCGAAGCCTACGACATTTGTTTCCCAATAGGATCCAATTACAAAATTTATTTTCTGCATATGATTTCCATGTGAGTATCAATTCTTATCCTTTGTCACTTTCAAATATTTTCCAAAGCATACTTGTCACGGACTACACTGGTCAAACTAGTGATTTCTGTTGCAATTACTCACCTTATATTAAGGATGAAATGTAACGAAATTTTTTGTGCTACCCACAAAGCCTTGAAAAAGAAGCCCTTCGAAACTTCTTTATAAGTTTTCAACTATAATTCACGGGAAACCACACAAGCATACTTGTCACGGACTACACTGGTCAAACAAGTGATTTCTGTTGCAATTACTCACCTTATATTAAGGATGAAATGTAACAAAAAAATTTTTTGCTACCCACAAAGCCTTGAAAAAGAAGCCCTTCGAAACTTCTTTATAAGTTTTCAACTGTAATTCACGGGAAACCACACAAGCAGTTGATTATCTCTCTTAATAATTAACGAAGTAACCTTTGCCTGGGGTTTAACTACTTTCGTGTCAAAATTTTATTTTTGACATCACAGATCCAAATTTTCGTTAAAATTGATTCTTATCTTATTTCATTGGCACACTACAGTCACGAAATCCTTGAGGTTCTGAGTAATACCAACTCATGCTGACAATTTTGCAAGACTGGCGAGTGACTTCGTTTCTATGCCCAAAAACGAAAGAGCCTAACCTCCATGCCGAAGGTTTTCGATCTTATCCACTTAGTACTCATTAGCAGTTTTGATGTAACGGTATGGCAACTTATTCCAAGTTTCAAGGTACTTTATCTGACATGGCGTGTATAACGGCTAGTGGTGTGATTTTCACGGAAGGACGTGGCAAACTCGTTAATGAAAACGTTTGCAATTCTTTTGGGGTTACATATAAAAGGAAATTCTTTTTCCTTTGATAATTATGCATTCAAAAACTCTCCAACGAACAAAATCCCTAATTCTCAATTTCTTCAAATTCTCTTCAAGCTTTCAACAATGGCTGCTACTCAAAACACCTCTACTGACGAAGTTTTTTCACAACCAATCATGAAGATCCAAAGTACCAATTACCAGGTCGAGGGTGATATTTCACTATACCCTGAGGAGTTGAAGATGCTAATAATTGCTCTTCAAAATTCTGGTCTTGCTACTGTTATGTTCAACTCTTTCACAGTTCCGATAACATGGGTATCCATGGCTGCTTCAACTGCTTCCTACAGCAAGACTACAAATGTGATTACTTTTAATCTTTTAAATGAGAAACGGATTCGTTAGACCAATAAGATGTTCACTCAGTTCTTGAAATCCCCAATTCTTCACCATTCTTCAAACCAAATGATCAGCTCATGTTTATGTTCAACGAGATGGGACATCTGCCCCCACTCACAAAAATAGTGACTTCAAGAAGTCTGGATTACCCTGTATGTGGAATTTCTTCTTTGGCATTTATCTTAGGTGTCTAAATGGCAAAAGTGTTGGTCTCGACAAAGGAAAACTTGAAGTCTATGCAATGGTGATGGGATTATACTATGGTATCAGTGTTGATTATGTGACTCAATTGTGGAAGGAGTTTGTGAAAAGCTTGGAGAATACTAATATAGTGAAGGGTATTTCTTGTGCGAGGTATTGGAGTCTCATTCTTGAGAAAATTTACAAAAAAAGGGAATTCCAGTTCCTGATAATGAAGAAAAGGTGGAATTTACAAAGTATCACTTTCTGAAGTCAGTCAAGGATGATTCGGAAGTTTTCCCTGCAATTGCTAGAATTCCAGATGGCATGTTGAAGAAGGTTGATCCAACAAACAAAGTGTTGGTGGAATATTTGAAGAATATCAACCCTGATGTCGAAACTGTGGTATTGCTTGAAGTTGATGCAGGGTCTTAAAAATAATCAAAGAAATCGAAGAAGAGTGATGGTGTTGCTCTTGTTTCTGAAAGCCCTAAAAAGCCTAACTTTCTGAAGAAAAATGATAATGCTAAAGTAAAGGGTTCGAAGAAAGATGTGACAGAGAAGGAGTTGATTATTGTTGAATCATCGAAGGAAGTAGTATCTTCAAAATCCGGTATTTTGAAAAGATTGAGGAAGTCATTTGATGATTCATACTCATTCATACGAAAGGCTCAGTTAAACCGAAAGGGGTTAAAGATTCATGAAATACCAGCTCCAGTCTCTCCAAAGTCGAAAAAGAGAAGAGTTGAGGATGTACTAAAGCACATTTCCAAGAAGAGCAAGAAACGAAAACTGGTGTTTCGTGATAAGTCATCAGACAACGAGATTGTACCAGATACTCCTTTGGGATCAACTTCTGCAAAGGTATCTACTCCGATCATTTCTTCGTTAGCTTCACCAACCACCAGCATTTTCTCCACTGTTTCTATTCCACTTGAAATTGGTGTTACCAAGTCAATTTCTGCGAAGGTACCCATTTATGACTTTCGTACAAACGTATATGATATGGGTGTCGGAGTCATTATGAGTGTTGACAATACGAATCTTGTTGCTGAAGCTATTCCTCTTATCACTTTCTCTATAGTTTCTTCTACAATAGATACTTCCTTACCTCCTTTCCTCACTCAAACTCAAACAATCACCACATTACCCACATTTGACAACATCCTTAAACAACCTATCAGAACCCTTTTTTTAGTCACAATCCACTGATCCACCAAAGCCAAATTCTGATGATGAAACAGACGGAGGAGGTTTCAGAGGAACATTTGATGATCTTTATTTTGATTCTGAAGAGGAGGATGTTCCTGATCACATGTTGATGTTAGGAAAAAAATTCAAGATCCTAAATCGAATGCTTAATTCGATTTTGCAATCACAAGCCGCTTCAGGAGCCAAGAATTTGGATTCTGAGATTGAGGTAGACGTCATGTTAAAAGCTGTTGGCTAAGATTGCAAAGCAAGTTAGATACGAATGATAAGAACAATGAGCTACGGGCGAAAGCTCAAGGAGATTTGATTACTTCAAAAATCAAAGAACTTCGCAACGACACAAAAGAACGTCATGTGATGTTCGTACAAGACGTTAAGAAGGTTCGTGAAGATATTAATCTCAAGTTGGAAGAAATGAAGAAGGAAGTTTCTCAGGAAATTCGTGAAGTTAATGATCATTATACTTCCATTCAAGAAAAGGTGGATATTATTGCAGGGGCAGTGACAAATTTTGTTCAAACTTTTCAAGCCACAATACCAACTATCCAAGCCAAGGCCTCAGATGATAAAGAACAATTTGCTAAGTTGAAGGATCTGCTTGGTGAACTCAAAAGCATTGTTTTGAAACCATCCCCACAGTCCTTTATAACTCCTGAGTTTCTTACTCAGAAATTGAATGTTCTTGATCAAGTCATTTAGAAGGTTGTAGCACCTATAATGAAATTTGCTCAAATGCTGCATTCGAATGCCCCACCTACTATCATAAGGGTGTAAGGGGGGAGAAAAGAAAGTCAATGAAGGCAAAAGCAAATTTTTGAATGTCACAAAGGCTGCTGATAAATTTAAAGTTTTAACTTTGGGAATTCCATCTAAAATTGTATCTACTCAAGTCTCAACTCCTTTTGTTACGAAGGTCATAACATAAGCAATCAAAACAACAACAATACCTATTAAGGGAATTGTTATTGGTTTTTCTACAGAAGGAGGGAGTTCAAGCTCATCTAAACCAAAGCCTTCGGAAGATGATAAAGGGAAAGGTGTTGCTGTTGAAAAGACCAAGGAAGAGAAGAAGGCTGAGATAGAAGCAGAAATAGAAAAGTAGAGACAAATACAAAGCATAATGAGGCTAACAACAAGTGATCCTCCTAGTATGGATAAGGGAGATCCAAAAAATCTCTACAGCTATGAAAGCATTGAATCCAGGGTAGCATTCAATCGAATGTATGCTTTCTAGAAGAAGCCAAATAAAAGCTAGTCGATTGCAAATACTGACATGAGCCAACTGGATTTTCCTATAAATGAGATAATGTTCATCATGGCTCAATACAAGATTGTTGAAAAGTTTGACAACGAAGACGACTTCATTTACATGAAGATCAGATTTCACACAGTTCTTGGGAAGGAGCCAGATGAGGTTTGGTCATTGATAAAGATCAAGAAAGTTGTGAGCATAACAAAGGACGTTTTGTTCGAAGGCATGATTCAAAACTTTAGATATCATGTTATTCGTGCAAATAATTAAAGATGTGATTTTTCTGTTGCTGATTTTCCTTTAATGAACTTGAACGACTTGATTGAAGTAGCTTTGATACTTAAGGATATGGAGGCTTCTCAACTTAAAGGAACTGATAAAGATGTTTTCAAACTTGGTCTAGCACACATCAAGATTTTCATAGACAATTATTATGATTGTCTATCATTAACTGATGAAGAGTTAGATTCAGGAATAGGAAAAGAAGTGAAGGTTGCGATGGAATTATCGAAAACTCAAGTTAAGCTGAAGAAATACGCTGATGGAGAAATTTGCTTAAAATCTTTTGGATTAGTCTTTGCAGGAAAAGATAAGAATGGAAAAGCTAAAAGGTTTTTGTTTCAAGTAAGCGAAGTGGAACGGTATACTACAGCTCAGTATACGAACTTTATTGTTCGTATGAATAATTGTACGAAGGATAATGTAGGACATAAGACTGAGTTAGAGAAGGTGTTAACTTGGTACTCGGAGATTCGAAGGATGATGCACGTCGTTGCTCAGATTCTCACGAATTGAGTAGTTTGACTTGTTTACAAAGAGGGAGACTGTTAGGGTCGAAATATTGTAAATAGTCGAAGTGTTTGTTTTGTAATTTCGTACGCATTTACTAAGGCACTTGTTTAGTCAAAATTTAATGTTTAGTGCTTAGTATTTTTTATACTTTCAGTATGCTATAAATAGGGTCTGAACTTGAGTGTAGGCAAGAGAGTTTTCTTCCCAATTCTGTTATCAGTTTTGTACTCAATTTCTTTGAAAGTAATAGAAGTTGAAACCAGATCATATTTCCATCGTGTGTTCTTTATTTGATCATTACTTGAATTACTCTGGTTTACATTCGATTACTCGTTACAATTCTTCTACAACTTATATCTTTTATGCAGTTCGTACTCTTGAGCAAAATAGTGTTGCATAACGAAGAAACATAACTCTTATTAAATCTGGTCGGACTATGGTTGTTGATGCTGGTCTTTCTCTCTCTTTATAGGTTGAAGATATTAACACTGCATTCTACAGTCAAAATTGACCAATCACTGTGGAATGTCACAGAAAAATATCTTTTGAGTTGTTAACGTGTATAAAGCCTAATATTTCTAACTTTCATGTTTTTGGATATGTTATTTTATTTTGAATCAGAAGGAGACACTCTCAAAGTTGGAAGCCAAAGTGAAATATTTATTCATGTGAAGTTTGATGAAGTCTCCTACTCTAAAGATTCTATTGATCATTCAAGGTCTATTCTAGATGTGTTGATTTCATATTCATCCCCTGAATCTCATGATACCAATGTTTCTTTCAATCTATCTATCTCTAATTCAAGAAATTATGTTCCCTTAAATCCCGATTTTGATGATCATTCAATTCCCTCTCCTGAGTCTAAAGTCTTTGTTGAGCATGAAGATTCCTTTCATCTTGAGACTAAATAATAAACTTCCTTATCTGATTTTCAAACATTAAAGGTGTTCGTGATCATCCCGTCTCTCAAGTTATTAGAGATATTTTGTTGGAGTTCATACTCAATGTCAAGCATCATCAAAATTCTACATGTTTGTAAATTTTGTGTCACTGATTGAGCCTAAGAAAGTTGATGATTCACTGAATGACATTGATTAGATTAGAGAAATGCAAGATGAGTTGCATAATATTAAAAGGCACAATGTTTGGACCTTGGTCCCTCGCCTTATTGGCAAAAAAAAATTGTTGGAACTAGTTGGATTTTTAGAAACAATATGGATGAATATGGAACTATTACAAGGAACAAGGAAACACTTTTTGCACAAGGGTTCACTCAACTGGAGGGTTTGGATTATGATGAAACTGTTTTCCACGTTGCCAAACTAGAGGCTATTAGACTTTTTCTTGCGTATGTTTCTTACTTGAATTTTAAAGTGTTTCAGATGGGTGTTAATGATGGGTTTTGAGCATTCTAACACTCCAATGGTGTACATGCAACCCTAGAAACCTTGGATCTATGTTTTCTCTAAAATACATTCAAATAAGAATTCTCCAAGGTTCTCATCCTAACTAGCATGGCATGGGGAACTTGAATCATAAAAGACTAGTAGAATGACATACCTTTTACTTGTGGTTGACTACATGGAGTTTGAGAGCCTAGCACCAATAATGTGGATGCCTCAAATGGAAGCACAAATCACCACACAACTTGGAAAACTTTGAGAGAGTATATGCACACTTGTAGAAATCGGCCCATTCTTATTTCTCACACACACTAGTGCCATTTCATGTGCCAATGACCTCTTTATATATTGTGATGGATTAGGGTTACATCCATATAAACCTTAATACCCATGACCTTCCATTTCCATAAGATCCATGGGTTAAATCTCCATGGACTACCCATGGACTTCCATACAAGCCTAGCCCATTCTAAATAAGCATTGGCCCATTCTATATAAATATAAGAGTCCATATTTAATTAGTTACTTTTGATCACTAAATTAATTCCAAATTAATTCTAGATCAATACTAATTAAATAATATGATTTCATATTAACATATTATAGCTTATAATATATTAAAAAAATCACAACAATACTATTCTTAAAAGGCTATCTAAATTGTAATGGTGAAGTGCAACCCAAATGGACCATGTCGGGTCGAGTCAAGTACATCCCAAATATAGTTATGGACTTAGACACCTTATCCAACAGTCTCCCACTTGGATAAGTCTAATAACTATAGTTGCAAGCATGACTTCAGGAACCGACCAGCAATCATAACTCTTAAAACTCTGCTGAACTATTAAGCGTCATTTTATGTAATTGGTCATATATGTTGGAATAGTGTCTAAGGTTGCAACTATATTAGGCAAGTATTTGACCCGGTTGAGCATGGTCCTTTTGGGTTGCCTTCACCATAGCAACTTGACAGGATGATTTATAATGAGAGAAGAAAAATTATTAATATATTATGAGAATAATATAAGGAATAATAATATTGTTATTTGATTAATATAAGTCATAAATTAATTAGGAATTAATTTGGTGACTTAAAGAGATTAATTAAATAAAAGGGGCATAAACTGTCAATTGTATGATAGATGTACTTTGGGCTATAATCCCTTATGGATAAGGGGTGGACGATTTTAGGGTTAGGATAGACCTAGAAATCCTCCAAGGCTTATCATAAGGAGATTGGATTGCTTAGGGCCTAAGTTATCCAATTAGGGTTTAAGGGTGAAACCCTAGGAGCCTCACTAGTATAAATAGACCCATAGGGTCAAGGAAATCGGCACTCTTGCCTTTGAAGAAACCCTGGTCGACTTCCTACTCCCTCCTCTCTCTCTCTCTATTCATCATCTTGCTAAGTTGGTGTTTGTAACCCATTAGAGGAGTGACATTTGTGACTCTAAGCTCCAAGGACAAGAAGATTCAAGCAAGCAATTCAAGGTAATCTTTTAGATCTGTTTTTATTGTGTTATTATACTAGATCTATCATCAAAGTCTTGGATATATTGCATGTTCAATTAGAAAAACCTAGATCCAAGCATTAGGGTTTGTGTGTGCACATAGGAATGTTCTTATGGCTCAAACCCATCAATATAATCCTATATTCTCAAGATATCAGTCGGAAAAATACATGGAACAACTTCGTACTTATTTTCCAGCAGTTTGTTTCCCAATTTTCTGATTTGTTTGACATAGAACAAAACTGAACACATCAATTTGCTTCTGACCAGGCCCGATACATAGGTCAAAACAAAATCATCGAGGGGCCCAGATATCACTTCTATTTTGTAGAAAGAACATATAAAGTTCGAATCATATGCTTGTACTAACTACTTGTTGAATCATACACAAATGCACGTTTTATAACATCAAATTACTGATGCGTTTTCGTACAATCAATGCATAACCAACTCATGGGCAACAACTCATATGTCTAGGTTTGAAGAGTTATTTTATATTACCGTCTCACGATCACTCGAGATAAATTCCATGAAGTGATACAAGTGAAAGTGGGTTTAACCTAATACTCAGAACTTATGAGCACTCATGAATGTTGTAGCAACTTTTGCTATGTCCAACACCTTAGACATCTACAAGCCCAATTCATGACAGTCTTGATTGATACCTACTTCCAAAATATGATTGACTGTGGATGGTTTAAATAACTTAGTCATTCGGAAAGAATAACCTAGTTATTCTGGAAGTCAAAACATGCAAGTGAAAGACAAAAATAATCGAATCCAATATGGACTCAGAACTTATGAATATAAATAAAACATCTTTTATTCAACACCATATTGATTAAACATTATTTGTAACGTCCCAAAAATCCGTACCAAAAATTTTTCTTTAAATCATTACCAAAGCCATATTCATAAAAATATATCATAAATCATAACAAAAATTCAGGGTATTGTTTCCAAAACATATTTTCATTATCAGAGTAAAACATCCCAGGCTGACTAATCAATGGTGTGTGCCATGCGATCACCCCGAGCTCTTCCCTCCGCTACCGGAAGTACCTGAAACCAAAATTGAAAATTGTAAGCACGAAGCTTAGTGAGTTCCCCAACCTATTGCATACCCTACATAAATACATACTGCACATACTGGGCCACGCCTGCTATTCCGGGCCTCGCCCGCTACAACGGCCCCGAAGCTCCAGGCCCCGCCTGGCTTCGAGCCCCGCTCAGATACAGATCTATTTCTTGTAGGCCCAGCCCGCTAACCACATGATACAAAATAGCATATAACACATAACTGAACATACCCTACTGTATTCCTGTACTAAGGCCTCGCCTGTCTTGGGCCTCGCCCCTAACCTGTTACTAGTGAGTCATGGAACCCCGTCCAAGCTCCTACTGTAAGTGAGATACGGGCCCCCGCCCACACTCACTCCATACCTATCTCGAGCCTCGCCCCTGCTCTGCTACTAATGAGATATGGAACACCATCCATACTCTGCTATTGGTGAGATACGGGACCTCGCCCACACTCACTTCCTTACTAGGCACATACATGCATCACACAGACAACAAGTATACTCTATCATGCAAATCACTTCGTGGGCACCCTCCCGACATTGGACCTTGGTCCTGAATATCATAATAGCAAACAGTGCCTAGGGCTAACTCCCAGGTCTTCCTACTCATAACTACATGGGCCGGCATTGTGGCCGTAGACCCATTCACACAAAGGGAAACTCACCTGAACTGTGGAACTCTTGCTGATAACCCTCTGACTGCTGACCGACAATTCTCTGACCGCTGCTCCACTAGCTCCCCGAGCTACCAATATCAATATACATAACACTTAGATCTAAACAGAACTCTAGAAGCCAACTAAGTCCACTCTTGCCAATGTCAAAGTCCTGTTCAAAGTCAAACTTCTTGACTGACTCCACTCGCCGAGTCAACCCGTTGACTCACCGAGTCCTTATGCTCTGAAACTCTCACAATACACCACAACTCGCAGAGTCACCCCGCCGACTCGTCGAGTTCAACAATCTCTGAGTCCCATCCTGTCCAACTCACTAAGTCACCACTCAGCTCACCGATCTAAGTCTTAACCATAAAAGGTTGAGGTTCTATGATCCAACTCGTCGAGTCCAAGAACAGACTCTTCGGGTCCATGGCAATATTCAACAGACTCGCCAAGTTTTTCTTCCAACTCGTCGAGTTCCCGCCTATCTTCATCCAACTCGCCGAGTCCACCCATGTGACTCGCCAAGTAGCTTCATTTCTTAATCCATACAGTGGCTTTTCAAGCCATGCAGGGGCTCCAACTCATAGATCCCCCCTTCCAAAGACCATTCCTCACGTAAAGTTGCAAACTTTACGTGAAACCAAGGAGCTATAGGCTTAAAACACTCTAGGGCTAGGGTTTGGGGCAAACATGCTTCACCAACACACCAAGTACTGATGCTTTACGGGTTTTTGGACCAAGACAAGCCTCGATCTGAAGTAGCAACCTCAGATCTGGACTTCTAAGTCGAAATGGCTCCTTAACATGCCAAAATGGCCCCAAACCATCATCCATGAGAAGATCTAGAAGCAACAAAGGCAAGGTGACAGATTGTTACCTTCAAACTGATGCTCACAACAAAAGGGTTGGATCCTCCAGCTCCTTAGTGGTCAAATCCTCCAAACCTTCCTCTTGCAAAAGCCCCAAACTCACTTCCTTCCTTCTCTCACTCAACTAGGGTTTGAAATCGTGTATAGCAGCTTTTGGCCGACAAGGGGGACTAAGGAGAGGACATAAGGTCCTTTAAATAAGTTACAAAGCCTTGGATTAGGGCTTTTCCTCGTTCAGACCAGACTCGCCGAGTCCACTTGCCGACTCGCTAAGTCGGTCACTTATTCCGTAACCCGGATCCCGCTCCGACTCGTCGAGTTCACCTATGGACTCGACGAGTTGACTCCTTGACTTAGGGTTTTCCTTTCCTTTCTTAGTCTTTCTGATTCTGGGTGTTACATTATTCATTGCATAATGTTTCGATTTATCAACTTAATACTTGAATTGAAACAATAGTCATGCCATGCTCCAAGCATGCGCACTATGTTTGTCCAAACAACAGTTATGCCATACTCCAAGTATGCACACTATGTTTGTCTATGATCCTTACTTTGTGAAATAGATCAATTGAACATGATTATACTCATTTCACAATCCCAAATATTAATTGCAAGTGTAAGAATTCCAAACTCTTGTCATTGTCTGAATGTGTTAGATTCTACACTATTATGCAATGTTGTTTTGTAATGTCTAGGTACAAAGAGTCATAAAAACTTGACCAACGATATTACAATGCATTCCACTGGAAGTTGTTACAAGACAATTCCAGGGAGATGAAGTCTCAAGTTCAAAGTACAATCCTTTGAACATCCTTCTTGCATAAAAGTTTCTAATTTTCTCATAGATTCTTAAAATCTAACTCCCAATATGGAAGATTTCCATATTCCTATTTTGACTATCACTTCTGAACAAGAGCTACCTCTTTTAAGAATATGTCAATATGGTTCCTCTCCAAAAAATTTAACACCATACTTCCAACTGTCCATGAGAAACCAATCTTAGGTAAACCTCAGATTGTCCTCAACAATTGCTTAATCATTTCAGTCATATCCAGTTCTATTCCTTTTTCCCTCTTAATGCCCTAGGCATTTGGAAAATTTAGAACTGATGAATATTATAGCACATGCAATCGATCCTATATCCGAAGCATACGGGACACGATTCATGATGGCTCACATAAAGACATGATACTTGACCAGTCTTTTGCTACAATATTTTTAATTTGCCATGTTCTCACAATTCGAACTATGAAGAGGGTTGTCGTAATCATAATTGAATTTTGAGAACGTAATATATAGAATTTCCATATGTTGAACCATTCCAACATAACATTCATATATATCATCGACTAAAATTGATTAAAATATCAATCTAAGCTTTTAGAATTGAAATGAAGTATAATTTCCTCTCCCTTAATTATAGCAAAACAACTTTTTCAACTCTTGCAACTTCATGAATTGAAACTTTTGTTTTCTATAATTAATATTACTAACTTGCAACATAATAATAATGATCCCACTAACATGATAATTATATCCTTATAAGCATAACACTTAAGCTCCCACTAGCTTTGACATGTACCCAGAAATCAGTTAGACTTATAGAAATCAATACTTATGGACTTTCTTACCAAAGTTCAGATTTCCGATACGAGATGCTTTGACAAAACTTTATCTAAGATTATCAAACTCATACACCTTTCTTTAGATAGCTCACATGTGTGTGTCTAAACAATTATGAAGAGGGATGTCGTAGTCATAATGTTTAGACCTTTTTCCATTCTCACAGTCCATGTTAATGTGTCGGTTAACCACACACGCTCCACTAACGACTTTGAGAATGCAAATATCACAATTTCTATCTACTTAAAAGCTATTTAGTGAAAGTGTTTCCTCACCATCATTTTCATGAATCGGAGAGAAACGTTATGACACTTAGATTTTATGGTTTACGTGCTCCTATCCATGTGATTTTTCAAAACCATAATCACAAGACAGCGTTAGTGACAAACTCCAACTCATATTGATTGAACTTGTTCAATCTTAATTTCTTGTCACTTAGTAGCACAAGGGCCTACCATTGCTTCCAAGTTGTTATGCAAACAATTGAGAACTCACATGCACAGTCAACTTAACTGGAATAGGAACAGAATCAATAATTATGCACAGTCAACTTAATTCTAGATCAATACTAATTAAATAATATGATTTCATATTAATATATTATAACTTATAATATATTAACAAATCACAACTATAATATTCTCAAAAGGCTATCCAAATTGTTATGGTGAAGTGCAACCCAAATGGACCATGCCGGGTCAGGTCAAGTACATCCCAAATATAGTTATTGACTTAGACACCTTATCCAATAGTTAAGACTACATTTCTTCTTGGAGATTTAAAGCATGAAGTTTTTCTCAAACAGCCCTTGGCTTTGAAAGTGAAGAATTCCTTGATCATGTGTACAAACTAGATGAGGTTATTTATGGCTTAAAGCAATCTCCTAGGGCCTGATATGATACACTGACTGCTTATCTTCTTCAAAATGGTTACAAGAGGGGTGTTATCAACAACACCCTATTCATCAAGAAGGTAGGATCATATCTTATTCTCTCTTAAGTATATGTCAATGACATCATTTTTGGTTCCACAAATGAAGAAATGAGCAAAGATTTCATTGATGTTATCTCAATAAAGTTTGAGATGAGTATAATATGTGAGTTTGAGTTCTTCTTGGGTCTTCAAGTCAAGCAACTCTGAAAAGGAATATTCATTAGCCAAAGAAAATATATTATTGATATGCTGAAGAAATTCTCATGTTGATTCCAAACATGCAAAGACTCTTATATCTTATTCTCTGAAAATCTCAACTGTTTTTATCATGAGATAATGTCAATCCAACATTATATAGAGGAATTATTGTCTAACCTCCCAAAAATTCAACAAGAATGAAGCTTTGACTATCTATGTCCCTAGAAGCATTTTGATGTATGTGACTAAATCTCTCTATGTAGCTCATTAGCGAGAACAACTGATGAGATATCATTGAGTCGTCCACTCATATTGATTGATAGCCATGTCTAAAGATTTAGTGTGAGATGACCTGGTCCATTTAAGAAAATTAAGAATATGTCTTGGATGTTTATCATATATTTTTGTTTTTCCAACCAGGCGTTGTCCCTGGAAACATGTTGGTGTATCTATCAAGTCTCATGGACTACTGATTCACTGACCAACAACCATGTGGCTCACCTTGATATCATAGTCTATAAGCTGAGAGATACTTGTCCAGGCCTTAATGACAAAGGGTTTCTTGTGTCCTTGACCCTGTCTATAATAATCATAGACTGGATATGACACACCCATAATTGATGTCCATGAACCTTGACTTTTTTAACCAAAGATAAGGATATGACGCCAAACATCCTTCACTCTGATGCCCATGATATTTTCTATTATTAGCATAGTTAATTTGAGGAATAATATCAAATATCTATGAACCACTGTGTCATCCCATACAATGTGTGAGATATGTCAATCAAAAAATGATGTATATGATCCATAGTACTATATTATAAATATACAATACATTAACATCAAAAATCTTATATCAAAGAACTCATGTATTACACCATACAGTGAGTGAGACATAAAATATCCTACCTTAATCCGCTGCAATTCTTTATATCTCACAATCTTCTTAAAGTTTTTCATCAGATACATTCACCAATGATAAATTTCTAGGATAAGAACAGAACCGTCAATTGGGTATTCGAGATTGACGGTGCTATTTTATGTCATGATCACATCATCAGATAACGATATATTTTCTAAATTTGTTCAATCGTGAAAGTATAAAAGGAAATTATTTGTTCATTCAAAGGTGTAGAACTTCCTGATCATTATTATCTCTCACGCAAAAGCCTTGAAGAACCATAAAATCATTTGTGTTTATGGATTCACTCTTCACCGACATTCTAACTGTTAGTGCTCGCAAAGCTTGCAATACGTCATCAACTCTCATTGTGATTAATGATACTAATGTTTCATTCTCAGATTTTATTTCGGCCAAGTATCAAAACAGGGTTAGAAGCTTTTGTTGAATTTCTGAACGCTCATCTATTGAGATACGCTCTTGTTGGTTGCACTGCTTCATTCTTCCCACGTCATGTTTGTAAGTTCTACTATGCACGTATGTATGATTAGCAATCAGAATCCATTTGAGGTTCAGTTGGAAAACTAAATTATAATGTTTTCATTACTATGGAAGCAAACATGGATGCTCTTTGACTTCCTAATCTGGTTCATTACTTCAATCTTCCCTGATAAGATCAATGCAAGAAAGTTGTGGATAATTTGGGTTATGATCTCACGAAGCAAGGAAAACACCTTGGTCTGGTTCAACAACAATGTCTTCCTATAGGGTAGAAATAACTTATGGGTGTTATTGGATGCCTCTGAAGTGGTTTTTGAATTTGAGGAGGAAGAGTATGATGATGAAGCAACTGAGTGAGTTAATAACAAGGAAGATGATGATATGAATAAAGATGATGAGGATATTGAAGTTTCTGATATTGAATTCTCTTCCAAACCTTCATCATTTTTCCTTCTATTACTATCATGTAACCTATGTTTTTTCGCCCTGATCTTGTTGTTGTAGATTCTGCCATTCAGTCTCAATCTCGATTCAACACGCGTACTTATTTCAAGTCTTCTTCTTCCTTATCCCAAGGTATTCCATAGATTACAAAACATGTTATGTTTAATCATCGTTTTGGATTTAATAGGACTATTTCTCCTACTCAACAACATAGGGATTCTCAATCGATGGATACTATTTCTATATGTGCTCCTCCTGAGGGAGAGCATGGTCCTACACAACAAGATACACAATCTCAGATCTTACTAGCTCTTCATATATTGATAGATGTTTCTAACGTGTTTGATCAGCATATGGAACATCTTTAGATAGATGCTGCTTCTATCAAGAGGGGGGTTATTCCATCCACTTCAACCACCTCTCCTTCATCAAGTAATCCACCACCACCATCCAACGATGAACAACCTCCTTATGATCCTCCCATGCTGCCACCATCCCATGCTCAACCTTCAACTCAAGATCAGCAGCTGCCTCCTGCATCCCATACATGTCTTGTTTCTGCTACACTTCCAGATACTCCCTTAGATTATGTTAAAAAATGGGAGAATTTAAATCAACAACATGAAGATAAGGTTAATGAGGTTTTATATTCTCCTACTGATGTTGATGAAGAAGGATTTTTAGATCTTAATTTCCTGGGTGATTCAGTACATGTTCATGTTATGCCACTTTCAATCTCTATTATTTTCCCAACTGGATCATAAGCTGAAGGGGATTCTCAACCTCAAGGGGGAGCAACATGTCAACAATGACATAGATTCTAATGATGATCAGCCTTTGTCAGGAAAAAGGAAGTCTTTTGTTGCCTTAATCTCTTTTGCTCCCAAATGAACGAAATCCATTAAGCTATCTGATGTCATTGGTGAATGGGGCTTCTATATTAAAGAATTCATATCTTTTTGTTGATGAACACAACAGAGTAAGTCGTAATCGATTCATTTACTAACATGATTCTATAAAACTGTTCTAGAAGTTGTTTCTACTGGAGGAAGTTTGTCTGAGCACATGGAAGCTCTTCAAAAATTCAATTCTGAAGATGACAAGAAGAAGAGAGTTCAAAATATTCTAAATATTATTGATCATTCTAACTATGTTGATGACTTCTTAAGAACAATTTATCATGGTCTGATTGTAAATGTTAGACGTACTAAACATAAAGAGGAGAAGATTCTTGCGATGCACCTGTTAGAAGATATTTTAAAAGATAGTACCTCGAAAGAATTCTAGTATCTAAACTTATCAAATCCGGATACACTAAGTTACTATAAATTCAAGGCATTATTAAAAATCACAGTGGTATTCACGCACAAGAGTTAAAGCTTTATATTATCCTGATGATAAACAAAGTAAAGAATCTCAACTTAATTCCTCTTCCAGACACATCAGTTACATTTGTAACATCCCAAAATTTCAAACCAATTTAAAACTTTTTAAATCATTCAAAACCCGATATTTACTACAAACATATTTTCGAAATAGTTTAATGTCAGAGTATCCGAGAATCAAATCATAAAAACATAACGAGGTGCACGATCACGCCTTCGCCTTGTCGCTATCATCGGATGTACCTAAAACAATAATCGATTAATGTATCGAAGGCTTAGCGAGTTACCCCCAAAATACCAACTCCATACAGATATAACCATATCATATAATCAAAAAAACACAACATGCAAAATGAGCCTTCATGCTGACTGGACCGCCTCGCAGGCCTTCAGCCTATCTGGACCGCTCTCCATGCCTTCGGCACGTCTAGACCGCCTCGCAGGGCCTACAACATATCCGGACCGCTTGCCGAGCCTTCGGCCTGACTGGACCCTAACCGGGTCTACAGTCTATCCGGTCCACCCTGGGTATGTTGGCCTTTAGCACAAAGCAGGCTTGCCTCAACCCAACCCCCATATTAACAATCATGTGCACATAAATACCATACGCTAGCATATATAACAGTCACACCGATCTAACAAATCAAATAGCATAGCAACATCCTATAACCAAGATACCGACCTAACCGGTCACTAGCACAGCATCATCCTATAACCAGGATACCAACCTAACCGGTCGCTAACATATCACCATCCTAATTACTCGGATGCAAATCAGTAAGCATATCATGCAATAAACCCAGATACAAATCAAAAAAGGGTCGGCATTGGTGCCTTAGACCTTGTTGATATAGTGAGGATAACTCAGCTCACAAGTAGCTCGGGATGATATAGTCAACTCCTCCAAATACCTCTCCAAACACCAACACCTATAATCACCAATGGTCTGTTTCCATAAGTTTCCAAATTACCACAATGCCCTTAGAAGTCAAACTGGTCAACCCTTGGTTAAAGTCAAAGTCAACGGTCAAGGTCAACAGTCCATGTTGACCCAACTCTTCAAGTACAATATACGGACTCATCGATTTCCTCTAGAACTCACAGAGTCATAAAACCCTACTTGACTCGCTGAGTTTCCAGGCAACTCACCGAGTCCAAGCGAGTCCAAGTGTTGGGAAAACCCTAACTGACTCGTCGAGTCGTCCTACTGACTCGCCAAGTCCATGCAAAACCCATCCTCAGCCAATCTTCATCTGACTCGTCGAGTTGACAAGGCAACTCGTCGAGTCCCTCAAGTCCATTTCTCATTCAGACGATTTTAAGCCATTACAAAGCTCCATAGTGCAGATCAAGCTTCCCAAGGCATGTTTAACACGTAAAGTTGCAAACTTTATGTGCATACAAGGCTCTAAGTGCTTAGAACACCAAATCCAATCTTATAGTGAGGTTTAACTCAAAGGGGAAGGTTCATACTTGCTGAAGCTGGAAACTTTATAGTTATGGAGACCATGGTAAGTTCAGATCTGAAGTTGCAACTTCAAATCCTAGCCCATACCCGAAAATGGTTCATATAGATGTTAGAAATGGCCCTAATCTTAAACATGGAGAGATCTAGCAAGAGGGAAGTCAAGGTAACAGCTTGTTACCTCCAAAATGATGCCAAAATGAAGATGAACTCAGAGCCACAACCTCTCATTGCTCCAAACTCTTTCACTTTAAGTTCTTCCCACTACAATCCACCATCCAAGCTTAAAATCACACAGAATGAGGAGTAAGCAGCGATTTAGGGTTTATGAACTCACAAGAGGGCTATAAGGGAGGCTAAGGGGGAAAATGACCCTTAAATAGGGTAGTGCAAAAACCCCGGAGATTAAGGTTTCTCATTCCAGCTCCAACTCGTCGAGTCGGGTTCACCAACTTATCGAGTTGGTCACTTAAACCACGTGGCCGAAAATGCTCATACTCGATGAGTCATGGCATCAAATCTTCGAGTAGACCCTTCAACATGTAAATAAAGCTTTAAAGTTTATACCTGAAGATCGGGGTGTTACAACTCTCCCCCACTTGAACTAGACTTTGTCCTCGAAGTTTGCTGCGGTGAACAACTACGGATAATGCTCCCGCATTTCAGCCTCCCGCTCCCAAGTCCATTCGGATCCTCTTCGATGTTCTTACTGTACCTTTACCAAAGGTACCTCCTTGTTTCGTAGAACCTTCACCTTAATCTTAAGTACAACCACGAGCCTCTCTACATAATTCAGGCACTCATCGACCTGAATATCATCCAATGACACCACTGCTTCCTCATCTAACATGCACTTTCGCAACTAGGACACATGGAAAGTGCTATGGATCTGACTAAGCTCCTTTGGTAGCTCCAGTCTATATGCTACCTTGCCAACCCTGGCAATGATCCTGAACGGACCGATGTATCGGGGAACCAACTTCCCCTTTTACTTAAGCGAATCACACCCTTCCAGGGTGAGACCTTCAGGAGTACCATGTCACCAACCTGAAACTTCAAGTCAAATCGGCGCTGGTCGGCATAACTCTTATGCCGAATATGTGCGGTCTGCAAACACTATCTAATTTTTTGAATCATCTCGGTAGTCTGCAGGACTACCTCGGTCCAACCCATCACCCTGTGACCCACCTCTCCCCAACAGACTAGGGTGTGTCATCTCTGTCCATACAACAACTCATAAGGTGAATCACCAATGCTGGAGTGAAAGCTATTGTTATAGGAGAACTCTACCAGCGGTAGGTAGGAGTCCCAGCTCCCATTGAAGTTGATAATGCAGGCTGTCAGCATATCCTCGAGATTTTGTATGGTCCACTCACTCTGGCCATCAGTTTGCGGATGATACGCGGTGCTAAAATGAAGTCGCGTGCCCAGTTCCTCATGGAACTTCTACCAAAAACGGGAGATAAATGTAACATCGTGGTCTGACACAACAGAGATCGGTACCACGTGGCGAGCAACGATCTCGCGGATATACACCTTAGTAAACTTCTCGGCAGTTGAGCTCTCCCGGATAGCAAGAAAGTGGGCACTCTTGGTCAATGGATCCACGATGACCCATACGGCGTCGTAACCCTTTGACGTCCTTAGCGGCTTGGTGATAAAATCCATCGTCATTTGTTCCCATTTCGACATGGGAACCTCCAAAGGCTTCAGCTTGCCATGCGGCCTCTGATGCTCGGCCTTGACTATCCTGTAGGTCAAGCACCTCTCAACGTACCAAGCGATCTCTCGCTTCATGCAAGGCCACAAATAGCTCAATCTCAAATCCTGGTGCAACTTGGTAGCCCCCGTGTGAATAGACAAGCGAGATTTATGAGCCTCCTCTAATATAATCTGTCTGACCCCACAAGACATCGGAACCCAGACCCAACCACACCAGGTCAAAAACACGCGACTATCCTGCACAAACCGGGTGATCTCACCCCTAATCCTCTCCAACTTCTAGTTCTCCTGCCGTACACCCATGGCCTGAGCTTCCCTGATCAAGCTCACGAGTGGAGAATCCACGGATATCCTCATACATGTCACCGGGGTAGAAGATCCAGCTGACTTGCGGCTTAGAGCGTCTGCAACCACATTCGTTTTACCTGGGTGGTAAAGGATCTCACAGTCGTAGTCCTTGACTACATCCAGCCACCCACGATGTCTCATGTTCAGGTTCAACTGATCCATGATGTGTCTTAGGCTCTTGTGGTCTGTGTAGATGGTACAACGGACCCCATAGAGATAATTCCTCCATATCTTGAGAGCGAATACCACCGCTCCTAACTCCAAATCATGAGTAGCGTATCTCATCTCGTGCAGCTTCAACTTCCACGACGCATAAGCTATCACCTGTCCTCTTTGCATAAGGATTGCTCCCAGTACTATGATGGATGCATCACAAAATACCACAAAATCCTCGACTCCCTCCGGAAGATTCAGGATTGGGGCCTCGCAAAGTCACTGTCGGAGGGTCTCAAACGCCCTCTGCTGCTCGAGGCCCCTCCGGAAATGCACCCCCTTCCTCATAAGATGAGTGAGGGGTACTGCAATCTTGGAGAAATCATGTATGAATCTGCAGTAGTACCCCGCCAATCCCAAGAAGCTCTTGATATCCGAAGGAGGCTTTGGGACCTACCACTGCATAACCGCCTCGATTTTGGCCGGATCGACCAAAATCCCCTCCTGGTTAACGAGATGTCCAAGGAACTGAACTTCTCCCAACCAAAACTCACACTTCGAGAACTTGTCAAGAGCCATTCTCGTCTGAAAACTCCCAATAACTCTCAGAAATGCTCCTCATTGTAACGACCCAATTTTCACGTCCAAAAATTTTGTTTTTAAAACATTACTTTAGAAAACATTAATAATTAAAAACATTGTTTGATCAAACCACATCACAGCGTAAACCATCTCTAAAAGCCAAATCATACAACCAATCGAAATATCAGAGTATAAATCCCAGAGAAATCTCGTAAATGCGGAAACCAGTGTGTGTGCATGATGTGCCGCTACCGCGCCAGCTCCTTCCCCTTCGATGAAGAGGTACCTGAAACCAAAACTGTAAAGTGTAAGCACAAAGCTTAGTGAGTTCCCCCATAATACCTCATACCATGCAAGCATATAACATACAACATTCAGCTAGGAGTTACGGGCCTCGCCCACACTCGTGAAGATACGGGCCCTGCCCACACTTAGCTAGCCGGGGGATACGGGCCTCGCCCACACTCGTGAAGATACGGGCCCTGCCCACACTTCGCTGGCCGGGAGATACGGGCCTCGCCCACACTCTACTATCTGGGAGATACGGGCCTAGCCCACACTCCACTCTTGGAGAGATACAAGCCTTGCCCACACTCAACCGCTAACTCATAATATCCAAGTATCACACAAACAACAAGTATAGACAACTCTATCATACCGACACATATATCATAATTAACTAAACCAAGAGATACGGGCTCGGCCCACACTCTAGTGCTAACATCTCGTGTACACGGGTCGGCCTTGGTGCCTTAGACCCGTTCCTACTGGAAGGAGACTCACCTCGAAATAGCTGCTGGTCTGTGTGGGAATTGACCGTCTGCTGCTGTTGCTGCTCCGGAAATCCTCCGGCTATAATTCCCACAAAACACTCAATCAAACACCGCTAACTGACCCTCGGGTAAATTGACCATTTTACCCTTGATCAAGTTAAAAGTCAAAGCCAGAGTCATCTTTCAGTTGACCCGACTCGCCAAGTTGGCTCCCCAACTCGCCGAGTCCTTATCCAATCAACTGTCATGCAACCCATTTCTACTCATCGAGTTGAGCGTTGACTTGACGAGTTTTCCTTCTAAACCGATATTCAAGTCCTTCATCCTACTCGCCGAGTTGTATGAACAACTCGCCGAGTTCATCTTCATCCGATGAACAATTTATGCTGTGACTCGCCGAGTTGTATGAACAACTCGCCGAGTCTGATCTTGATCTAAGAAGATTGCCTTGAACTCGCCGAGTTCCTTCATGGGTGAGTTCGGCTACCAACTCACCGAGTCCACCTAGGACTCACTACTCAACTCGACACAACGAAAAGAGGACAAACTCGGAGACTCGCGACCAGACTCGCCGAGTCAGATAAGCGACTCGCTGAGTCTGCTTCATGCAAAAGCCATATACGCGATTTTGCTCGAATCTAGTCCATGCCATTCATAGATCTGGGCTCCTAGGGCCTGGTTTACACGTAAATTTTCCAACTTTACGTGTAGATCATAACCAATAAAGGTTCTAAGGCTTAAAGTGCACCAAAAAAGGTAGATCTAGGGCTTGTGTGCAATATGACTCCATAAAGGCAGTAGATCCAAGCTCCAGGGACTGAATAGGGTCTAGATCTAAAGGCTAGCAACTTGAATCAACCAACAATGCACAACCAAGCTTGGGACATGGTTAAAGGAGGTCTTTAATGGAGTAATAAGCATAGAAACAGAGGGAAAACAAGTTATACCTCCAAGAAACTACTGAGAGAACACGAAGATGCTTGGCTTCCTTCCCTTCCTCTTGATCTACTCCACTTCCTTCTCAAATTCTTCAAGAAAACACACTAAAAAGCCTCAAACTCACAAGAA
Organism: Lactuca sativa; assembly: GCF_002870075.4. Lineage (NCBI taxonomy): Eukaryota > Viridiplantae > Streptophyta > Magnoliopsida > Asterales > Asteraceae > Lactuca > Lactuca sativa. The sequence goes on from NC_056631.2 coordinate 171,725,833, forward strand.
CAAAAGCTAGAACGTATGGAGAGCTTCTGAGGGTGAAGGGGGCGGAGTTGGGGCGCAAATGGTCGTTTAAATAGGGTGCAAACCCTTGGAAATTAGGGTTTCATCAGACAGCGCAGACTCACCGAGTCCATAATATGGACTCGCCGAGTCGCCAACTTAACCGCGTCCCAAGTCTCGTCTCTACTCGGCGAGTCGGGCCTCCAACTCGCCGAGTCCAAGGCCAATAATACAAAGTACTCAGATAAATCTTACATACCAAGAACCAGGTGCTACACTCATGCTGCTCTTCGGTCTTGGAGTACACCAAGATGTTATCTATAAACACGATGACCGAGCAGTAGAGCATCGATCTGCAAACTCGATTCATCAGGTCCATAAATATTGTCGGCGTGTTGGTGAGCCCAAACGGCATCACCACAAACTCTTAGTATCCATACCGAGTTTGAAACGCAGTCTTCTCCACATCCTCCTCCCTCACCCTGACCTGATGATACCCGGACCACAAATCAATCTTGGAAAACCAAGATGTGCCCTGTAACTGGTCAAAAAGATCATCTATCCTTGCGAGTGGATAACAGTTCTTCACTATCAACTTGTTCAACTCCTGGTAATCAATGCACATCCGGTGTGAACCATCCTTCTTCCTGACGAAGAGGATCGACGCTCCCACTGGATAACTACTCGGATAGATGAACTGCTTGCCCAGCATCTCCGGTAACTAAGATGACAGTTCCTACATCTCTAGTGGTGCCAGTCGATCCTAAACTCGACCTGCCTCTCCAAAGGCACTCCGGGTAACTCCTCCGGAAACACATCGGCGAACTCCCTAACTACTGGAACATCCAATGCTGAAATCTGATCCGTAACCCACATATCCACCATGTACGCTAGATAACCCTCACACCCGTGCTGAATGTACTGTCGAGCCCTGGCAGCTGAACAAAACCCTAATCCCAACCTGGTTCCCTCACCGTAGACAATCAGTTCTCCCCCACTTGGGGTTCGAACTACTACTCGCCGACCCTCGCAGTCGATGATGGCACCGATCGACTAAGCCAGTCCATACCCACAATCACAAATACGACCCCTATGGGGATTAGGATCAAGTCTATCGGGAAAGATACCCCGAAGATCTCAAATACGCAGTCATGATAAATTGATGAAGCTGAAACCCTCTGTTCATTGGTGATAAAGACTCGCAACGGACACTTTAGCTCTCCCACTGGCCAACCAAACTCCCTACTAAATGTATGAGAAACAAAAGACCGACTCGCACCCGAGTCAAATAATACCAAGGCAGGTAAGGAATTCACTAAAAACTTACCTAATCACAGGTACAACCATATAAGCATAAAACATATATAATCAGTCAGATAATGAATAGAAACATACCAGCAACCACATATGGTCCTGCTTGGGCCTCGTCTGTTGTAAGCTGGAAAGCGCGTCCATGTGCCCTCGGGGGCACTACCCTACCCTGACTCCCGTCAGTAATCCTCAGTGTAGTCGGCGCTGGAGTGTGTGCCGGCCTGGCAGCAAGCTGTGGACAGTTGGTCTTCACGTGACCAACCTGATGGTAGTGGTAGCAGATCCTCATATCCTGAACCGAGGCGGATTGTGACAATCTGCCGCAAAATGCCCCTCCTTACCACATTTGTCGCACCCACTACCAAAACGAAAAACCCCAAAATGAACCTTCCCGCACTTGCCACAAGCGCGACCTTGCTTTCCTCCTGACCTAGAATCAGCGGTCTTAGACTGCTTTGGCGCCGGCTGACACTGTAACGGGGCATGTCTCCTCTCCTTCTGTTGTAACTCAATCTCCAGCTCCCGCCGCCTAGTGGCTTCCTGCAACTCTAGCAAGGTATCACAGCGTTGGGTAGCAACAAATTGACGGATGTCATTCTTGAGCATGCTCAGATAACGTGTCATCTGAGCCTGCTCTGAAGAAAACTTTGGGCAGAACATCGCCCTCTCAGTGAACATACGGGTGATCTCCGTTACCGTCTCACCATCCTGTCTCAACTCCAAGAACTCCTAATCTAACCGATCCCGCTCAACCTGTGGAATATAGAGAGCGCGGAACATATCGCTGAACAGCTCCCAAGTAACCGCAACGCTCTGATCATCACTGTAGGACCCAGTCACCAACCTCCACCAGTCCTTTTACCCATAACTTAGCAGGTTCAGGGCACATCTGACCTTCTAGTCAGTAGGACACGAACATGTGAAGAAACACCCCTCCACATCAGAAAGCCACCTCATGGCTTTGATGGGGTCCTGAGTCCCATCAAAAGAAGGGGACTTCGTCTTATTGAAGTCCCGGTACTTAAAATCCCGAATGGCTCCTCCCCCTGCCGTTGCTACAACTGTTGTAGCCGTCGTGACATCCGCCTCAGTAAGGACTGCATAACAGTCGTCAATGTACTCCACCATAGCGGTCTTGATACACCCAAACGTCTCCGGTAATTGCGCCTGGAATAGAGTAGCAACCTCATCATGCAGGATCTCACGAATCCTGACATCAAACTTGTCCGATCTCATCTGACCAATGACCTCGGGCACCTCTGGTACATCCTGCCCTCCATCTCCCGATCCTGATCCAGATTCGGATCCAGTCACAAAACGTCTCGTAACCACCATATTGAAAATATACCAGGAAGAATATCAGATAATTTGCATAATAACTGGGGACCAACCCCCAACCAAACCCTAGGGGTTGTCACTTCCTTGATACACGTATGGGTCATGGGCTTTCAGTAGTACGAGCCCATACTACCTTCCACACCTACCAATATTTGTTTCAAGTATCATCACAATGCCCTAACAATATATATATATATATATATATATATATATATATATATATATATATGGTGGGCGCTCGATCCTCACTCCTAGAGGAATGCTATCTATCTCACAACTGGCCAACCGGCCTCGCACAACCCACCCATGAAACGTCCACACACCCTGTAGCACTCGTGTATGCTAACCATACATAATGCTGGACCCTATAGACTTTCGAATACTCGATCCTACTCTAAGACCACAACTAGACAAGGATCAGGAAATAAAGCTAAGCCAAATATTCTCAGGCTATAAGATTTTAATTATGTACGACAGTGATGCATACAGTAAGCAACTATAGTATTGATGTCAATTCCATGTAAGGAAACCCAAGCCTATCAAGCATCATGTAATCAGGCAATTCTATCATGCAATTCTTGAAGATCCCTAGACTAATACTAGCATTTTGTTCTATTATATCACAACATCAAATAATCTGTTAGATATTTTGGGGTCTATCCGCGAGCTCCGGCTGATCGTACACTTGCATCCTCCTTTACTATTTTGAAAACCACTTGAAAATGATTTTAAAATCTTGTCCTTATTTTGAGACTGGAGAAACACGAGTGTTTCCTCCAATTCACTCAAATCAAGGCTCTAATACCAATTTGTAACATCCCAAAATTTCAAACTAGTTTACAACTTTTTAAATCAATCAAAACCTGATAATTATTACAAACATATTTTCGAAATGGTTTAATGTTAGAGTATCCCAGAATCAAATCATAAAAACATAAGGAGGTGCATGATCATGCCTTCGCCTTGCCACGATCATCGGATGTACCTGAAACAATAATTGATAAAAGTAAGCTCAAAGGGTTAGTGAGTTACCCCCAAAATACCAACGTCATACAGATATAACCATATCATATAATCAAACAAACACGACATGCATAATGATCCTTCAGCCTATGTAGACCGCTCTCCGAGCCTTCGGCACGTCTGGACGGCCTCGTAGGGCCTACAGCCTAACAGGACCGCTCGTCGAGCCTTTAGCCTGACTGGACCCTAACTGGGTCTGCAGTTTATCCAGTCCGCCCTAGGTATGATGTTCTTCAGCACAAAGCAGGACCGCCTCAACCCAACCCCCATATCAATAATCATGTGCACATAAATACCATACGCTAGCATATATATGTAACGCCCGTAGATCCGGGCTAGTCAATTTAGAAGCAATAGGGGTCGAAAACAACTTTTCAACAAAAGATTATTTAGAATAAATAATCTTAACCAAATTGTAGAGTATGTAACAAGGTTTCCGTACATATAAAGAACGCCGAAATCCGAGTTACAACGAAGAAGTTATGACCCGTCGAAGTTTCGCGACGGCACCGGAAAGCGTAAATAGTGAATTTACGATAAAGCGAGATTTAGCCTTAGCAATCTAAACGAAAGTCGTAGAATAGGCTAAACTAAGAACATCGATAAAAAGAACGCCCAAATCTGACTTCGTATGAAGAAGTTATGATTTTTCAAAGTTTCGGATTAGTAGTGTACAGCCCGAAATTTGAATAGTAGATCGAGTGATTTTTAGCCGACACGACCTAAACGAGAATCGAAGGTCTCGTTAAAAGTAGCGTAACGAGAAAAATATGGGCGAAAACGGATGTCGGATAAAGAAGTTATGAGGATTTAACGGACCAATCCTGTCCCGGCCTGTTAATAATATAAAATTTAAAATCGAGCCAAAATTAGCCGACGGATTCTAAACAAAAGTTGTAGAGTACGTTCCCACCTTCGCAAGGATATAAAGAACGTCGAAAACGGAGCTCGTACGCGAAAGTTACGAATTTTTAAAGATTGTACTCGATTTTGCGAGATCTGATACGAAGTCGCTGACGTGGCGCTTTCCCAGCCGTCCGATGATGATCGTTGAAGTCGTCTCGGATGAGTGACGCGTCGCCCCTCACTACGCCCAGCGTTCGGTCTTGTACGCGCCGCGTTCGCTTAGCCATTCTCGGTCCAGAAGAAGCCACGTCGCACCACCGAGCCTTCGCCACCTGGTCATCTTATCCGAAGTTACGCACCGCGTAACCTTCTGAACGCCTCGCATAGTGCGAAGCCTCGCACCTATAAAAGGGGTGCGAGGGCAGCCGGTTTTTCACACCAAAATCTTCTTCTCTCTCTAAAATACTTTCTCTCTCTAGCTCCCCAACCACCCCTAAGCCCTAGATAAAATCCCTAGCTCCCGAGGGAAGCCCCGAGGCTCCCGGAGTCCGGAGAAAAAGGAGTTTTCGGTTTCAAAACGTTGCTCCAATTAAGTTCCGGTTTTCGATAAAATTCGTTGTAAGTGTGCTACGCTTACGCAATTTTTAATATAGCTTTCAAATAATTATAGGAATGTTATTAGGTCCTTAAAATAATTATTTGGGCTATTATTATGAGTTATATTGAGTGTTATTAACACTTAATAATAGTCAGACTAATTAATTTGTCGCGGTTATCGTTAGACTAAACCCTAGTGGTATTGGTACTAGGTTTTATCGAAGGAAAATCGTTTTGAGAGTATCGAAGCGTTGTCCGAGTGCTGAGTCATCACCTTTTAGGTGAGTGCATAGTCTCTTTCATCTTACACATAGATATGAAGTATTTTATATAAACTACGTGCTATGTGTGCATATTATCTGAATACTTGTTGTCCATGTTGGATGAACGTTTTATACATGTTTTAAAGGATTTAAACTGTATACGTATTTTATATATACGAATATGTTGGGTATGAGATGGGTAGATGAATGATGAGAAATAGAAGATGACGTGAGTATACATTGGCAGCTATAGACTTAGTGCCTATGGGACAAACACCGGTAGCTATGGACTTAGTACCTGTTAGACGTTGGTAGCTATGGATTTAGTACCTGTTAAGAATTGGTAGCTATGGACTTAGTACCTATTAGTTAGACGCTGGTAGCTATGAATTTAGTACCTGTTAGGAATTGGTAGCTATGGACTTAGTACCAATTGAACATTGGTAGCTATGGATTTAGTACCCGATGAGTAAGATATAGCAGCTATGGAATTAGTGCTCTACGAACGAACATCGGTAGCTATGGATTTAGTGCCAGTCCTATAACCCTGGAAGTAAGGGACTTCGGAATAAACGAATGCAGGATAGATGACTCTTAGGTTAAATCCTTAAGAGTAAAGAAGATAACGGGGATGGGTAATTGGGTTAATTGTTTGATGATTGAACATAACAATTGTATTATTGTGGGTTGAAAACCCTATGTACTCACCAGGTTTCCCAACCTGACCCACTCAGTTTATGTATATCACAGGTGACGAAGTGAAGTGACATTACACTGAGAGATTTAAAGAGATGTAGATCACTAGTGTAAATCATGGTAAGTTCTGTTTATGCTTATGTTACGGTATTAACGATGACATCCCAAACGTTTTAAAATGAAATAAATACGTTTCTTCGAAAATGTTTTCATAACGTATTTACCATGTTTTTCTGGGAACAAATTCCGCAACCTTTTTATAAAATGAAGTACTCTGATTTTTATAAAGCGAAACAAAATCGGTCTTTTCTGGCCGTGATTTTGGGGATGTCACAGTTGGTATCAGAGCATTAGTTTAAGCGAACTAGGAATATGGATTTATTTCTAGACTTAAACTTAGAATGCTAAGCGATGATTATGAAGTGTGAGCACTAGCTTATTTTAGGAATTGTGCCTAAAATGCTTTTATGTGCTAAATGCTTTGTGCATGATATGTTGTTAATTGTTCGGATCGATGTTCTGTTGCCGACCGGATCTGGAAACCTTATGTGTTTAGGATTCTAAACGTACGACTACGGTATTAGAACTAGCATGTAAACGTTTCGGAGTGATAAGGATGATTTAAACGTCAAGTAAAGGTCTAAATTCACCTTATTCGGTGTATAGATCGAGATGGTAAGGACCCGTAGCGGAAACGTAAACGCAAATGGGAACAGGAACCAACCCCTAGTGGTTCAGCAAATACCTGTTGTAGAAGAAGTTGCGCCTGAGCCAGTCACCATGGATGGAGTTCAAGCCATGATTCGGGTTATGTTGGCTGAACAAAGGGAAGAAATGAGACGAATGTTGTCACAACTGAAAATTTTGAGCTATGTAATCTATACATTCAAGTTAATGTGAATCAAAAACTTCAATCAAATACATCATACAAGTACTACAAATAGTCATCAAACAATTGGAAACCCTAAAAGTTTTTGTTTAGGTACACCTTGGACTAGAACTTCCTTATTGGATCCAAATGGACCAATAAGCTTCCAATTAGACTATCATGGGCTTAGAACCCTAATTGGGCTCTAATTGGACCCACACTTATTTATTTTAAAATTTTGGGCCATATTGGGCCTAGAATGAAATGAATTGAGAGCTTTGAGCCATGAATAACCTAAACTAGTCCAATAAAAATATAAAAATCCTACAACATTCTTTTAAGCTTAAAACATACCTAAGATTAACTCTAATAGTGGGCTTAGGGGCAAAAGCCCAAATTTTTCCTTTTTCCCTTCACATTCTCGGCCCAAGGCCCAAGTCCAAGAAATAATTGACTTGCAAATGACACCTCATCTTTACCCATAGGATATCCATGCATTAATCTCATTTCTCCATGCACATCACCTCAAATATCACCTCTTCTTCCCTTCTCTCTCTCACTCTCGGCCATACACACATACACACCACAAAAATATCTCAAATCCTCTCTAGATTCACTCAAGAACACTCCCTTCTTCCCTCTCCAAAATCTCGAAAAATAGGAAGCATTCAAGGAAGTTCTCCCACAAAAATCATCATCTAAGGTAAGGTTTTGCTTGGATCTATGACTTGTATTCCTTATTTATCAAAAATCTCTTCCTAATCCATGCAAAAATCGTGATCTTGCACCCTAGAACCATCTCAAACTCGAGATCTTCATCAAAGGGAGCTAAGGCCAAAAACACTTCATTTTTCCTTCCATTTTTCCTTGCAAAACCGAATCAACACCCCAAGGTGAGCTTCATACCCCCTATTTTCTGTTTTTATGAGTTTTGTGGGGGGGGGGGGGATACAAGTGAAAGTGTAGATCTATATGTGTTATGTATGCCTTGTATGATTTCCATGCTTATATGTATGCATTTGTGTGTTATAATGTTGGATCTAGTCATAAAACCCCTCAAAACCGAGATATATCTTGTGTTAAATGATTTTAGCTGCAAATATATTTCTAAATACAAAGTGTCTCAAGAAAAATGGCTAAGTGGTTTAGTAACAATTTTCTTTGGGTTAAAAACACAAATTTTGGGCCAAAAATGTGAAAAATACAAAATTAAGGGCCCAAATTGACATTTCACAGATTCTGATGGATGAAGTGTGCCAAAACAGTTTCCATAAAACTATTTCTGGAATTATACTCATTTAGGGGATTAAAAACATAAATTTCAAGCTTAATGGGCTAAAAATGACATTTTCGGCCCAATGAGGCCCATTATGCGAATTTTTCTGTTTTGGAGGGCCAAAACTGTGATTTCCTGTAAAACAGTGGACCATAAGTGATCCAAGCCCTTTTCAAAGGTTTAAAATGCTTTTTAAATTTAAAAGGACCAAAGTTGCAAAAATTTTCCAATTTGGGCCAAAATTGTCAAAGTTGCGAAAAGAAGGGATTAAAACCGAGAAAACTGCATTTTCAGGGACTTAAACTGTTTTCTATGAAAAATATGCTGAAAAATAATAGTTTCAATAATTTTTGGTGTTAAAATGTCAAGAAAATAAATTTAAGGACCAAACCGGGAAGTATTTAATGAAAGGGTTGAAAATGTAATTTTTTTACAAACAATGAGGGGCTGAAAACAGAAATATTTCAAGGCTAATTCAATATACACAATTTGATCAAATAATGGCACCGCGACTATCGACGAAATGCAATACATTACAATACCAAAAGTCGTTGTTAAACGAATTGGCTCGGTCTCGAGCCAATAGAAATCTACAACTACTAACACTACGACACTACGATTCATACAAGTAACGTTTGGTAATACGTATACATACGAGTGTGCACAGACGTCTACGCACCATCTTTGGGCCCCACAAGTGTAAAATCTTGTTCGTTGAGCCTAGCTAGCCCAATGACCTGATCTTAAGGCCCGAAGACATTTTTTTTTACGGAGTGTTGGGTTTTACCGATCCGACACAACGTAAATAGACTTTCAATGGCTTGTATACCACCGGTCCCCAAGGGTCCTTTGGTATTGCTAGTAAGGTCTACATTTCATGCGAGGCGGTTCGGGGACCCCTCGTACATTTTTATCCCCAACCGGTTAATGGAGTTACCGGGGTCTTCGTGACCTCTTTCTCTTCGGATGTGGGACTACACCTAGTCAGGGCGATTGGATAACGCGATTAGTACTGACGACGCCTTCGGAGTCGTTAGTATAACTATAAACTGGGCGTTTGTGTAACGCGGGTTTGTAGTAAATAATCCTGCTCGAGAACCTTCCAACGTCGCCTAGGACTGACACTATACGCTATGCAATGGTTTCAACGTAACTTCATGTAATTCAAGGAACTAGGAGAACATCGGGTTTTCCTAGGGTTTTCAATACATACAGTTTTGAAATGCATACAATTTCAATGAATTTTTTTACAAGTATAGAAACAAACAAGCATACCCATGGATCTTCACAAACGTTTTCAAAAGCTTTTCTTTTCAGAAAATATCGGATTTTCTGGTCGTTTTTCAAACAATACAAACATTCGATTTCAAACACTACTTATGAACTCACCAACATTTCATATGTTGACGTTTTTCAAAATACTTGTATTCTCAGGGAACCAGTGAATCAAGGGAAATCATATTCAGTGACGGTTGCAGTTTATTTTTGTATGAATTGAACAAATTAATTTTCGGGAGTGTAATGTTTAAACAATGTATGACATGTAAACGCTACTGGTTGTACTGTATTGATGAATGGTAACGAATGTTGTTACGTTTCATATATATTCAATGTTATGGTATACAATTGAGTCACGACAGCCCCCGGACGTTTCCGCCGTCTGGTTCGGGGGTGTGACAGGTTGGTATCAGAGCTTTGTTTATAGTGAACTAGCATGTCGAGCCATACATTGATATGCAACTATAAACCAAAAAGAGGGACTAACATGACTCTGAACAAAACAAGTAAATAAAACACACTTGCTTGCATTAGGAATAAGGGCCTAACGGCGAATCAAACACAATAATGCTGGTATCTCGGTTAATTCGGGACTGTTCTTAGTGATACCAAGGAGTGAATGTAGCCTGATCAACTACATTCTCTCCAAAGTAAAACTAACACACGCCTTGATGAGATCGGGATAGCTAGAGAACCTAAAATTATACCCTTTATCACCCAAAAAGAGAATGTTTGCTTAGCCTGTATAATAGTCATAGTACCCTACGAATAATGTTAGTATATTCACGTACTCGCGCAGACAGCATGGCTGGTTTTCATCACCCTGGAGACCCCTACTTCCCTAATCAGGGAAACAACGGGTGGCTAGAGGAGGAAGAGGAGCCTGAGGAAGAGCCCGAAGAGGAACCTGAGGAGGACCCCGAAGAAGAATCTGACGGGGAACCGGAGGCAGAAGTCGAGGGCGAGCCTGCCGAACCCGAAGAAGACGAAGAACCTTTCAGAGAGGAGCTCGATGAAAGCGAAGGGGGTGATTCGGACGCAGAGTCCGAGGTCATCGACCCCCTTACCCTATCAGGGTGCCTGCTTACCGTGTGGGCCCCACTGGACCTACCCCTCCTTGGGGCATTGATCTTTGGAGATGGAGCAGACATCAGGGACAGCGACCCCCGTTTGGCATGTCATGTGAGTTCTTTGACTTGAGGGATGGAGGACCGGCCGACCGAGCCCTACCGGTCATGGTGAGACGATTGCGGGACACCGGCGACCTTGCTCAGGGCACTGCTGATCAAGTGCGCCAGTTGTGGACTAGGGTCGAGCGTGCGGAGCAGGAGACGCGTGACGTCCTCCGGGAGTTTCACATGAGGCAGGTGAGGTGGGAGTCTCGACTTCAGGACGCAGAACGCCTAGTGGCTCGTCTTCAGGGAGCATCCACATCTTCGGCACCACCTCCTGACGCAGCTCATCGCGGTTAGGGATAGACTCATCGTAGTAGATCATTAGGAACTATGTTATGTACTCCGGCTCTATGTTTAAGTGACTACACTACTCATGGAGCCGTTATGCTGTCGGATTAGTGTAACTTATGTATGCTCTTACGAGCAAATTTTCTTGTACTAAACACGGATAATATTAATAAACTTTTGTGTGTTTTGCTATGATATTCTCAGTTGTTATGTGTTGAGACGTTATGATTGTATGCTTGATGATAGTAATGTTTAGGTTCGTACCATACACCTAGTTAGTAGGGTCGCCACCTCACAGAAACCACGTACACTCAACATCTTTCCGTTTCATGACAGAAAGATGCCTCGCCCAGCTACTCGCGGAAATCCCGAACCAACCCCGCCCGAAGTTGACTCCACTGCTTTCCAGGCAGCCGTGTCCGCTGCAGTCACAGCAGCTATGGCACAACTTCACCGAGGGAACAACGGAGGAGGCAATGGTCAAGGCTCAGGAAGTTCGAACAACGGGACGAACCAAGGACCCACTAAAACGTGTACCTACAAGGACTTTGCAAACGCTAAACCCCGAACTTTCAACGGCACCGGAGGAGTGATCGCACTAAAGCGATGGATCGAGAAGGTAGAGTCGGTATTCGAGATATGCGAGTGCCCCGAGCAGATGAAAGTGAAGTTCGCGGCCTGCACTTTTGTGGACCAAGCACTCACTTGGTGGAATGGTCACGTAGAAGCTATGACACTCCCTGTTGCCAACTCTATTCCCTAGGCAGAAATGAAATAGATGTTGACGGCTGAGTACTGCCCCCGAGGCGAAATACAGAAGATGGAACAGGAACTATGGAATCTCACAGTACAGAATGGGAACATCGATGCTTACATATCGAGATTCAGCGAACTATCTCTGTTGTGCCCGGGTATGATCACATCAGAGGGAAAGAAGATCGAACGATTCATCTGGGGACTGACATCCCCCATTCAAGGGAATGTGATAGCTGCAAACCCTGAAACATTTGACAGTGCGAAGAGATTGGCAAAGAGGCTATATGATCATAACAACAAGAAGGGCGAGAAGCCAGTGGAGACTGAGAAGAAAAAGGAGAGTGATGGTAAGAAAGGGTGGAACAACAAGAGAAAGAGGCGTCAGGGCCCCGAGACCTCTAAAAAGCAGCAAACAGTGGCAGTTAACACTGTTACTGCGCCGGTTCCAGTCACACCACATGCTCCAGCCTCAGCTGCTACAAATGCTTCGAAACCCTATTCTGGTAATGCTCCCAAGTGCAATAAGTGCGGTTTCCATCACCAAGGAGAATGTAGGGAGTTCCATTGCACCAGTTGCAACCGAAGGGGACACACTGCAAGGTTCTGCAGGACTTATCCTTCTCAGAACCAGAGTCAGGGAAACAATCAGAACAACAACAACAACAACAACCACCGCAATAACAACAACACCAATGCCGGTAGCAACAATACAGGGCTTAGCCACACCTGTTTCGGGTGCGGAAGGACGGGACACTTCCGTCGGGATTGCCCTAACAACAATAACCCAGGCAACAGAGGAGCAGGAAGAATGCTGACTATGGGTCAGAGTGATGCAGTTCAGGATCCCGCAGTTGTGACCGGTACGTTTCTCCTAAACCACACTTATGCATGCATCTTATTTGATACCGGAGCGGAGCGAAGTTTCGTAAGTGAGAAGTTTAAACATTTATTAAAACAACGACCCCAGAAGCTAAATGAAACCTATACGGTGGAAATGGCCAATGGGAAAACCGAATCCACTAGGGAGATCTACATCGGATGTACCCTAACCCTCAATCAACACGCCTTACGAATAGATCTGATGCCAGTATCAATTAGGAGTTTCGATGTGATTATCGGCATGGATTGGTTAAGCCCCCACCATGCTGAGATTATGTGCCATGAGAAGGCCGTTCGCCTTCGTCTTCCGAATCACGAAACCCTAGTAATTTACGGAGACAAACCCAGTACGAATCTTCGTCTCATCTCGTGCATCAAAGCACAAAAACACTTGCGAAAGAACAATTTGGCATTCTTGGCTCACATAGTGGACAAGACCAAAGAAGAAACTAACATCCAAGACATTCCAGTAGCATGTGAATTTCCGGATGTGTTTCCCGAAGATCTTCCAGGAGTACCCCCAGAGAGACAGGTTGAGTTCCGAATCGACCTCGTTCCAGGAGCAACTCCTCTCGCTAAATCACCATATCGATTGGCTCCTGCTGAAATGCAGGAATTGTCCAGCCAACTCAGTGAGCTTCTGGACAAGGGATTTATCCGACCTAGCTACTCGCCATGGGGAGCTCCGGTACTCTTTGTCAAAAAGAAGGACGGATCTTTCAGAATGTGCATCGATTACAGAGAGTTAAATAAACTCACTGTCAAAAACTGCTACCCACTTCCGCGAATCGATGATCTATTCGACCAGCTCCAAGGAGCTAGTTATTTTTCTAAAATAGATTTACGATCCGGATACCATCAACTCAAAGTCCGAGAAGAAGATATTCCTAAAACCGCTTTCCGAACCCGCTATGGACATTATGAATTCGTCGTAATGCCCTTCGGTCTAACAAATGCACCCGCCGCATTTATGGACCTGATGAATCGAATCTGTCGACCGTTCTTGGACAACTTCGTCATTGTGTTTATCGATGACATCCTCGTCTATTCTCGAAACAAAGAGGAGCATGGCCAACATCTCCGACAAGTCCTAGAGACGCTGCGATCGGAAAAGCTTTACGCCAAACTCTCCAAGTGCGAGTTCTGGCTCCGGAGTGTGAATTTCCTAGGCCACGTAGTAAGCCAAGACGGAATTCATGTGGATCCTTCTAAGGTCAAAGCTGTGGAAGGATGAGCAACTCCGACTACGCCCACAGAAATTCGTCAGTTTTTAGGCCTAGCAGGCTATTATAGGAGATTCATCCAAAACTTCTCTAAGATCGCCAAGCCGCTTACCTTGCTTACGCAAAAGAGCGTGCCATTCAAGTGGACAGACCGACAAGAGATTGCGTTTCGAACCTTGAAGCAAGCTCTCTGTAGCGCACCTGTGCTATCTCTACCCGAAGGAACGGAAGATTTTGTAGTCTACTGTGACGCGTCGAATCAAGGTTTAGGTTGCGTTCTCATGCAACGTGGAAGAGTGATAGCATATGCGTCCCGCCAACTAAAGACGCACGAAGTAAATTACACGACCCATGACCTAGAACTGGGAGCCGTGGTCTTCGCCCTAAAAATTTGGAGGCACTACCTGTACGGTACAAAGTGCACCATCTTCACGGACCACAAGAGCCTCCAGCACATCTTGAATCAGAAGGAGCTGAACATGAGACAACGAAGATGGGTGGAATTGCTGAACGACTATGAATGCGAGATCAAGTACCATCCGGGCAAGGCCAACGTGGTAGCTGATGCATTAAGTCGGAAGGAGTACTCTAATCGCCGTACGAAAACGCACTCGATAACCATTCAGTCTCATCTGGCCACTCAAATTGCATCAGTCCAGGCAGAGGCTATGAAAGCGGAAAATAGAACTAGCGAGGCATTACGCGGAATGGAGAAGAACCTGGAAGTCAAAGAGAATGGGGTATACTACTTCATGAACCGTATTTGGGTCCCAAAAATCGGAGGATTTAGGGAGACCGTTATGAAGGAAGCCCACAAGACACGATACTCCATTCATCCTGGTTCGGACAAGATGTATCTGGACATTAAGCAGCACTATTGGTGGCCTAACGTGAAGGCGGAAATCGCAACTTATGTTAGTAAGTGCCTTACGTGCGCCAAAGTAAAAGTGGAATACCAGAAACCTTCCGGATTGTTACAACAACCGGCAATCCCTGAGTGGAAATGGGAGGGTATATCTATGGACTTCGTGACCAAACTGCCCAAGACGTCGGACGGACTGGACACCATATGGGTAATAATTGACCGACTGACGAAATCTGCCCATTTCCTACCAATCAAAGAGTCCTACAAGATGGAGAGACTGACGCGTTTGTACCTACGAGAGATTGTAAGACTTCATGGAGTGCCAAAATCTATCATCTCAGATAGGGACAGTAGGTTCACGTCGCGGTTTTGGCAATCACTCCACAAGGCAATGGGAACTCATCTCGATATGAGCACTGCGTATCACCCACAAACGGACGGTCAAAGCGAACGAACCATTCAGACGCTTGAAGACATGCTTCGTGCATGTGTAATAGACTTCGGAAAGTCTTGGGATACCCACCTGCCGTTGATCGAATTCTCATATAACAATAGTTATCATTCGAGCATCAAGGTGGCCCCTTTCGAAGCACTGTACGGGCGTAAATGTAGATCACCGTTATGTTGGGCTGAAGTAGGTGACACCCAGCTAGCAAGAACGCATACGTCGGACAGGGCACTAACAGGACCGGAGATTATTCGCGAAACCACAGAGAAGATCGTTCAGATCAGAGCTCGATTGCAAGCGTCGCGTGACAGACAAAAGAGCTACGCCGATAAACGGCGAAAACCCTTAGAATTCCAGGTCGGTGATCGAGTATTGTTGAAAGTCTCACCCTGGAAAGGGGTTATACGTTTCGGAAAACGGGGAAAGCTGAACCCGCGATACATTGGACCTTTCGAAATCGTCGCCCGAATAGGCCCAGTAGCATACAGACTACAACTACCCGCGGAACTAAACGGGGTACACCCCGTGTTTCATGTCTCTAATCTGAAAAAGTGTCTATCAGATGAAACCCTTGTCATTCCTCTTGACGAAATCGAAATCAATGAGAATCTCCTGTTCGTCGAAGAACCAATCGAAATCATGGACAGGGAGGTGAAGCGTACTAAGCAGAGTCGCATCCCGATCGTGAAAGTACGGTGGAACGCAAAGCGTGGACCAGAATTCACTTGGGAACGCGAAGATCAAATGAGACAAAAGTACCCTCACCTATTCTAGCATTCTCAAATCTAGCTTTCAAACAGAATTTCGGGACGAAATTCCCTCTAACGGGGGGATGATGTCACAACTGAAAATTTTGAGCTATGTAATCTATACATTCAAGTTAATGTGAATCAAAAACTTCAATCAAATACATCATACAAGTACTACAAATAGTCATCAAACAATTGGAAACCCTAAAAGTTTTTGTTTAGGTACACCTTGGACTAGAACTTCCTTATTGGATCCAAATGGACCAATAAGCTTCCAATTAGACTATCATGGGCTTAGAACCCTAATTGGGCTCTAATTGGACCCACACTTATTTATTTTAAAATTTTGGGCCATATTGGGCCTAGAATGAAATGAATTGAGAGCTTTGAGCCATGAATAACCTAAACTAGTCCAATAAAAATATAAAAATCCTACAACATTCTTTTAAGCTTAAAACATACCTAAGATTAACTCTAATAGTGGGCTTAGGGGCAAAAGCCCAAATTTTTCCTTTTTCCCTTCACATTCTCGGCCCAAGGCCCAAGTCCAAGAAAGAATTGACTTGCAAATGACACCTCATCTTTACCCATAGGATATCCATGCATTAATCTCATTTCTCCATGCACATCACCTCAAATATCACCTCTTCTTCCCTTCTCTCTCTCACTCTCGGCCATACACACATACACACCACAAAAATATCTCAAATCCTCTCTAGATTCACTCAAGAACACTCCCTTCTTCCCTCTCCAAAATCTCGAAAAATAGGAAGCATTCAAGGAAGTTCTCCCACAAAAATCATCATCTAAGGTAAGGTTTTGCTTGGATCTATGACTTGTATTCCTTATTTATCAAAAATCTCTTCCTAATCCATGCAAAAATCGTGATCTTGCACCCTAGAACCATCTCAAACTCGAGATCTTCATCAAAGGGAGCTAAGGCCAAAAACACTTCATTTTTCCTTCCATTTTTCCTTGCAAAACCGAATCAACACCCCAAGGTGAGCTTCATACCCCCTATTTTCTGTTTTTATGAGTTTTGTGGGGGGGGGGGGGGGGAATACAAGTGAAAGTGTAGATCTATATGTGTTATGTATGCCTTGTATGATTTCCATGCTTATATGTATGCATTTGTGTGTTATAATGTTGGATCTAGTCATAAAACCCCTCAAAACCGAGATATATCTTGTGTTAAATGATTTTAGCTGCAAATATATTTCTAAATACAAAGTGTCTCAAGAAAAATGGCTAAGTGGTTTAGTAACAATTTTCTTTGGGTTAAAAACACAAATTTTGGGCCAAAAATGTGAAAAATACAAAATTAAGGGCCCAAATTGACATTTCACAGATTCTGATGGATGAAGTGTGCCAAAACAGTTTCCATAAAACTATTTCTGGAATTATACTCATTTAGGGGATTAAAAACATAAATTTCAAGCTTAATGGGCTAAAAATGACATTTTCGGCCCAATGAGGCCCATTATGCGAATTTTTCTGTTTTGGAGGGCCAAAACTGTGATTTCCTGTAAAACAGTGGACCATAAGTGATCCAAGCCCTTTTCAAAGGTTTAAAATGCTTTTTAAATTTAAAAGGACCAAAGTTGCAAAAATTTTCCAATTTGGGCCAAAATTGTCAAAGTTGCGAAAAGAAGGGATTAAAACCGAGAAAACTGCATTTTTCAGGGACTTAAACTGTTTTCTATGAAAAATATGCTGAAAAATAATAGTTTCAATAATTTTTGGTGTTAAAATGTCAAGAAAATAAATTTAAGGACCAAACCGGGAAGTATTTAATGAAAGGGTTGAAAATGTAATTTTTTTACAAACAATGAGGGGCTGAAAACAGAAATATTTCAAGGCTAATTCAATATACACAATTTGATCAAATAATGGCACCGCGACTATCGACGAAATGCAATACATTACAATACCAAAAGTCGTTGTTAAACGAATTGGCTCGGTCTCGAGCCAATAGAAATCTACAACTACTAACACTACGACACTACGATTCATACAAGTAACGTTTGGTAATACGTATACATACGAGTGTGCACAGACGTCTACGCACCATCTTTGGGCCCCACAAGTGTAAAATCTTGTTCGTTGAGCCTAGCTAGCCCAATGACCTGATCTTAAGGCCCGAAGACATTTTTTTTTACGGAGTGTTGGGTTTTACCGATCCGACACAACGTAAATAGACTTTCAATGGCTTGTATACCACCGGTCCCCAAGGGTCCTTTGGTATTGCTAGTAAGGTCTACATTTCATGCGAGGCGGTTCGGGGACCCCTCGTACATTTTTATCCCCAACCGGTTAATGGAGTTACCGGGGTCTTCGTGACCTCTTTCTCTTCGGATGTGGGACTACACCTAGTCAGGGCGATTGGATAACGCGATTAGTACTGACGACGCCTTCGGAGTCGTTAGTATAACTATAAACTGGGCGTTTGTGTAACGCGGGTTTGTAGTAAATAATCCTGCTCGAGAACCTTCCAACGTCGCCTAGGACTGACACTATACGCTATGCAATGGTTTCAACGTAACTTCATGTAATTCAAGGAACTAGGAGAACATCGGGTTTTCCTAGGGTTTTCAATACATACAGTTTTGAAATGCATACAATTTCAATGAATTTTTTTACAAGTATAGAAACAAACAAGCATACCCATGGATCTTCACAAACGTTTTCAAAAGCTTTTCTTTTCAGAAAATATCGGATTTTCTGGTCGTTTTTCAAACAATACAAACATTCGATTTCAAACACTACTTATGAACTCACCAACATTTCATATGTTGACGTTTTTCAAAATACTTGTATTCTCAGGGAACCAGTGAATCAAGGGAAATCATATTCAGTGACGGTTGCAGTTTATTTTTGTATGAATTGAACAAATTAATTTTCGGGAATGTAATGTTTAAACAATGTATGACATGTAAACGCTACTGGTTGTACTGTATTGATGAATGGTAACGAATGTTGTTACGTTTCATATATATTCAATGTTATGGTATACAATTGAGTCACGACAGCCCCCGGACGTTTCCGCCGTCTGGTTCGGGGGTGTGACAAATGTTGAATATGGACGAACCTACTATGCCCATTGAGCAACCCGAACTGATTCCCGAGCAATCTGAGGAAGGGAACTACAGCCGCCAAGTGAGTCAAGTAGGGACTCAAGGTGAGCAAAGGGATGGCCCAGAAGGGAGAAACAACAAGGAGGGGCGGATGTACAAGAATTTCTTGGGTGCGAAACCACCAAGCCTCTCAGGAAGCCCAAAGCCGGTTGAGATTATGGATTGGATCTCTGAGATGGAGATGGTGTTTGAGATCTGCAGCTGTAACGAGAAACAGAAGACTGTCTTCGCAGTAAGACAGCTGAAAACTGGAGTCTTGAGCTGGTGGAAGCTATTGGCAGATACGATGCCACGAGGAGAAGCCTTAAGGATGTCGTGGGAAGAGTTTTTGGAACAGTTGAAAATGCAGTACTGCTCGGAGATAGATCTGATAGACCTAAACAACGAGTTTCAGAACCTGAAGAAAGGGAAGATGAGTGTTGATGAGTATGCCGCCGCATTCACCGAGAGGATGAAGCTATTCCCCTACTTGGTGCCTACTGAACTCTCCAAGATTGATAGGTTTGCTAATGGACTGCCCACTAACTTTGGCCCAATGGTCAAAATGGCAACTACCTTGAAAGCAGCTGTTAGGGCAGCTAAGAACGTAGCAGCCCAGATAAGAGAAAATGATCTAGAAAAAGATAAGGCAGGAGAGAAGCGGAAGTTTGAAGGATCTTCGAGGTCGAATAAGGAAAGCAAATTCTTAAAGCTTGGGGGAGGAGATGGAGGTGAAGCGAGATGGTGTGATAAATGCAAGAAGAAGCATGGTGGGAAGTGCAACGAAGAAGTGACTTGTTACAAGTGTGGGAGGACTGGTCACTATTCCAAAGACTGCACACATGATGATAAAGTATGCTACGGATGTGGAGGCAAGGGGCACATGTCCAGAGACTGCCCAAGGAAAAATAAAGCAGCAAGACCAGAAACACCACCAAGGCCAAGGGCATTTCACATGATCCTCGACGAAGCAGAAAACCGTGCGAGGAATCAAGGATGAGGACTTCATATTGGAAGATCAAGTTATGTAGTAGCCATAGTATTTTATGATGTAGCCTATTAGAGGCATAGTCTAGGGTGAACTTGAACACCTACATAATAGCTTCAAGAAATAATAAAATCTTCGTTTTGTTATCTGCTGTGTTAAATTGTTGTGTGATTTGCTGCATGGTGACTTGGGAAACTACGGGACAATACTTGGGACGAGTATGAGTAGGTGTGAATGGTAGTAGAGGCTTATACTACCGGAAGCACAGGACTCACACTTGTATCAGGGAAAGTCACAAGGTCACCGAGAAGCTAGTAATTGATTTCGTTTTATTCAAGTATGTCGTTACCATTGTTTCGGTAATGACTAAGAAGATTGTTGATATTCCGACCCTAGTGGTCATATCGAATCGAGTCCGACTACGATAAGTATGTTGTGTGGTTAAGAGAACCAAGTTCGATGTTGCGTCCGACTTAAACCAAACGATTGAAATCAAAGCGATCAATAGAAGTATCACACTCATTGTTAAAGAAGTTGGTAGTGTGATTATATCACATTAGAACATGAAGGAAGGCATAGTCTATTTTAGAATTTAACTCTAAGAGACCTAAGTCTAAGTGTTGCAACATACGATGATAGGTCATTAGAATATGACACATCGATCCATAGTAGTAATAAAATAAATCATCTCAAGTTCGTATCCAGTAAGGATTGATATTGTGACTTGAAGGTCATAATTGGGAGTCTAACCTTAGGTAGAGAGCAGATGCACGATCGAGTACTGCTTGCAGTCAATGAGTCTAAGAGATAGACTTGAAGGAATATAGAAGTTATAAATTATTACCTAGGATGAAGAGATGACATATGGAGTCATTATACGAGCCCTGTTTCGTTGATGATTCCGGGACGTAATCATCCTAAGGGGGAGACAATTGTAACCCCCGTAGATCCGGGCTAGTCAATTTAGAGGCAATAGGGGTCGAAAACGACTTTTCAACAAAAAATTATTTAGAATAAATAATCTTAACCAAATTTTAGAGTATGTCACAAGGTTTTCGTACATATAAAGAACGCCGAAATCCGAGTTATAACGAAGAAGTTATGACCCGTCGAAGTTTCGCGACGGAACCGGCACGACACCGGAAAGCGTAAATAGTGAATTTATGATAGAGCGAGATTTAGCCTTAGCAATCTAAACGAAAGTCGTAGAATAGGCTTAACTAAGAACATCGATAAAAAGAACGCCCAAATCTGACTTCGTATGAAGAATTTATGATTTTTCGAAGTTTCGGATTAGTAGTGTACAGCCCGAAATTCGAATAGTAGATCGAGTGATTTTTAGCCGACACGACCTAAACGAGAATCGAAGGTCTCGTTAAAAGTAGCGTAACGAGAAAAAGATGGGCGAAAACGGATGTCGGATGAAGAAGTTATGAGGATTTAACGGACCAATCCTTTCCCGGCCTGTTAATAATATAAAATTTAAAATCGAGCCAAAATTAGCCGACGGATTCTAAACAAAAGTTGTAGAGCACGTTCCCACCTTCGCGTGGATATAAAGAACGTCGAAAACGGAGCTTGTACACGAAAGTTACGAATTTTTAAAGATTGTACTCGATTTTGCGAGATCTGATACGAAGTCGCTGACGTGGCGCTTTCCCAGCCGTCCGATGATGATCGCCGAAGTCGCCTCAGATGAGTGACGCGTCGCCCCTCGCTACACCCAGCGTTCGGTCTCGTACGCGCCGCGTTCGCTTAACCATTCTCGGTCCAGAAGAAGCCACGTCGCACCATCGAGCCTTCGCCACCTGGTCATCTTATCCGAAGTTACGCACCGCGTAACCTTCTGAACGCCTCGCGTAGTGCGAAGCCTCACACCTATAAAAGGGGTGCGAGGGCAGCCGGTTTTTCACACCAAAATCTTCTTCTCTCTCTAAAATACTTTCTCTCTCTAGCTCCCCAACCACCCCTAAGCCCTAGATAAAATCCCTAGCTCCCGAGGGAAGCCCCGAGGCTCCCGGAGTCCGGAGAAAAAGGAGTTTTCGGTTTCGAAACGCTGCTCCAATTAAGTTCCGGTTTTCGATAAAATTCGCTGTAAGTGTGCTACGCTTACGCAATTTTTAATATAGCTTTCAAATAATTATAGGAATGTTATTAGGTCCTTAAAATAATTATTTGGGCTATTATTATGAGTTATATTGAGTGTTATTAACACTTAATAATAGTCAGACTAATTAATTTGTCGCGGTTATCGTTAGACTAAACCCTAGTGGTATTGGTACTAGGTTTTATCGAAGGAAAATCGTTTTGAGAGTATCGAAGCGCTGTCCGAGTGCTGAGTCATCACCTTTTAGGTGAGTGCATAGTCTCTTTCATCTTACACATAGATATGAAGTATTTTATATAAACTACGTGCTATGTGTGCATATTATCTGAATACTTGTTGTCCATGTTGGATGAACGTTTTATACATGTTTTAAAGGATTTAAACTGTATACGTATTTTATATATACGAATATGTTGGGTATGAGATGGGTAGATGAATGATGAGAGATAGAAGATGACGTGAGTATACATTGGCAGCTATAGACTTAGTGCCTATGGGACAAACACCGGTAGCTATGGACTTAGTACCTGTTAGACGTTGGTAGCTATGGATTTAGTACCTGTTAGGAATTGGTAGCTATGGACTTAGTACCTATTAGTTAGACGCTGGTAGCTATGAATTTAGTACCTGTTAGGAATTGGTAGCTATGGACTTAGTACCAATTGAACACTGGTAGCTATGGATTTAGTACCCGATGAGTAAGATATAGCAGCTATGGAATTAGTGCTCTACGAACGAACATCGGTAGCTATGGATTTAGTGCCAGTCCTATAACCCTGGAAGTAAGGGACTTCGGAATAAACGAATGCAGGATAGATGACTCTTAGGTTAAATCCTTAAGAGTAAAGAAGATAACGGGGATGGGTAATTGGGTTAATTGTTTGATGATTGAACATAACAATTGTATTATTGTGGGTTGAAAACCCTATGTACTCACCAGGTTTCCCAACCTGACCCACTTAGTTTATGTATATCACAGGTGACGAAGTGAAGTGACATTACACTGAGAGATTTAAAGAGATGTAGATCACTAGTGTAAATCATGGTAAGTTCTGTTTATGCTTATGTTACGGTATTAACGATGACATCCCAAACGTTTTAAAATGAAATAAATACCTTTCTTCGAAAATGTTTTAATAACGTATTTACCATGTTTTTCTGGGAACAAATTCCGCAACCTTTTTATAAAATGAAGTACTCTGATTTTTATAAAGCATAAACAAAATCGGTCTTTTCTGGCCGTGATTTTGGGGATGTCACAATATAACAGTCAAACTGATCTAACATATCAAATAGCATAACAACATCCTATAACCAGGATACCGACCTAACCGGTCACTCACACAGCATCATCATATAACCAGGATACCGGCCTAACCGGTCACTAACATATCACCATCCTAATTACCTGGATGCAAATCAATAAGCATATCATGCAATAAACCCGAATACAAATCCGAAAAGGGTCGGCATTGGTGCCTTAGACCCTGTTCATATAGTGAAGATAACTTACGTCACAAGTAGCTTGGGATGATATAGTCAACTCCTCCAAATTTCGATCCAAACACCAACTCCTATAATCACCAATGGTTCATTTCCATAAGTTTCCAAATTACCACAATGCCCTTAGAAGTCAAACTAGTCAACCTTTGGTTAAAGTCAAAGTCAACGGTCAAGGTCAACAGTCCATGTTGACCCAACTCTTCGAGTACAGTATACTGACTCGTCGAGTTCCTCCAGAACTCACAGAGTCATAAAACCCTACTTAACTCGCCGAGTTTCCAGGCAACTCACCGAGTCCAAGCGGGTCCAAGTGTCGGGAAAACCCTAACTGACTCGTCGAGTCGTCCTACTGACTCGTCGAGTCATCCTACTGACTCGCCGAGTCCATGCAGAACCCATCCTCTGGAAATCTTCATCCGACTCGTCGAGTTGACAAGGCAACTCGTCGAGTCTGTCAAGTCCATTTCTCATTCAGACGATTTTAAGCCATTACAAAGCTCTATATTGCAGATCAAGCTTCCCAAGGCATGTTTAACACGTAAAATTGCAAACTTTACGTGCATACAAGGCTATAAGGGCTTAGAACACCAAATCCAAGCTTATAATGAGGTTTAACTCAAAGGGGAAGGTTCATACTTGCTAAAGCTGGAAACTTCATAGCTATGGAGACCAAGGTAAGTTCATATCTGAAGTTTCAACTTCAAATCCTAGCCCATAACCGAAAATCGTTCATATAGATGCTAGAATTGACCCTAATCTTAAACATGGAGAGATCTAGAAAGAGGGAGGTCAAGGTAACAACTTGTTACCTCCAAACTGGTGCTAAGATGAAGAAGACCTTGGATCCACAACCTCTCTTTGCTCCAAACTCTCGCACTTCAAGTTCTTCCCACTACAATCCACCTTCCAAGCTTAAAATCACACAAAATGAGGAGTAAGCAGCGATTTAGGGTTTCTGGACTCACAAGGGAGCTATAAGGAAGGCTAAGGGGGAAAATGACCCTTAAATAGGGTGCAAAAAACCCGGAGATCCGGGTTTCTCATTCCAGCTCCAACTCGTCGAGTTGGTCACTTAAACCACGTAGCTGAAAACGTTCCTACTCAATGAGTCATGGCATCTACTCTTCGAGTAGGCCCTTCAACATGCAAATAAAGCTTTAAAGTTTATACCTGAAGATCGGGGTGTTATAAATTGCCTCAGGGAAAAGAAAGAAATCCAGGCATTTGAAGTTTTACTTCCTTATGGAACTGTCTAATTAATTATTCTCTACCAGTATGTGTAACTATTGTTCAACATCTCTTCGTATGACATCCAGAACATGGAATGTTTTATGTTGATTGTCAAGACCAGAGGTGTTTTCAATGATCTGGTGATCTTTTCAAAGCTCCTACTAAACATTTATTTCATCTAATACTGGAGTGCAAAGATAAACTAGAAGCTGACATTTATCACTAGCTTGTTTCTTTTGAGTTGAATAAGAGAAGAGAAGAACTCCTTTGTGATAATTTTAAGTGGATCAAGCCAAAAACATTGGTTGAAGCTGATAAGGTTTGTCTTCACAATTTTCAAGATTAAGTTTTGACATCATCAAATTAGGGGAGATTGTAACTGTACAATCAACCTTTGTCAACAATATTTTCAGTTTAAAAATAAATTAAACTAACTTTTGTCATTTTTGTTGAGAACTATATGTTTCTATAGATTTTTGATAATTGTACAATCAGTCTTTGTCAACAAATAAAACTCGTCGGATTTAATTGCAAATTTTAGTTATATTATCACTTTAGGGAGTTACAGATTTATGCATTAAACAACTTTGTGAAATAGTTATTTTTATTTCTACAATATTTATACTCTCAATATCCAAATTCCTTATTTTGTTGTTTATTTACATTTTTAATCATGACTCTTTTAACTGCATAATTGCATCCTTGCATAACGTGTAGTAGTACGCCTATTTTAAAGAACAATGTGTGTCGAAAACATCCTAAAAGCATCAAATCATTTAGTGATAAAAGAATAGTTCAAAAGAATGTAAGAGGGCATCACATTAAATATAAGAGAGGACTATAATAACATTTTCTACCTATTTCAAACATCACCAAAATCTTCTAAATGTTAACAACCTTCTCAATTGCTAGAGCTATTAAATTGACTACTATCCTGAGCACATATAAAAATAATAGAGTATGCATGAAAATCCTACTAAGTAACACCAATGTTAGAGAAAAAAAAACAAACAAATTTGAATAAAACTTCAACCCTTAACCCCTCATCCCCAAACTTCTGAAATCATTAAACAAACTCTAATAAGTTGGGAAAAACATTACAAAAGAATATAATTACATTGTTATTAACATCATTAACATTATTAAAAAAAATCACAAATAAAACAATATACAAGTATGGAATGACTGATATTGAAATCAAACCCCAAACCCCAAGTCATATACTATACACAAGTCTTTGTTCGTCATTCTTAAAGGAATAACAAGGTAGTAATGTACCACCCCAACATGCCCAAAAGTCGAGCAATAACTCAAGCAAACTACAATCATAACTAAGCCAAGCATCGTTGTACCTATATCCAAAACAAAGACCAGACCAATTTAAGACACACTTTAGCCCAAAGTAATGTTGAAGCACCAAAAGTATCATGACCAATTCCACTAGAGGATCATGTGTCACCCACAAATACTTGCAAAATGGCTCTAACAATATGTGGTGACATATATTATCCCATCCTCAAACACTATAAATACCACATTCACAGGAGGCATTACACTATTATCAAGTAATATTTCACTCCCATATTATCTTTAAAGCTTTTATGTAATCTCTGATATTATCTTTAGAGCGCAATCTTGGGACACAACCCCAAATTGTGAGTGGCATTAGTCATTTCTTTGTGATTAACATGTCTTATAACATTAAAACTAAAGAAGAATACTTTAATCCTCATCTCATCTCAAGCCATTCCTTAAAGGACTTGGTTGCATCATCGGCATCATTTGCTACGATAAATATGGAGATCACGAAACATGGATGACAAATAGAAGGGTGATGCTAATCCAAGCCTCATCCACCCCAATGGGAACTTTCGAAGCCATCCCAACAACCAACCTCATATAAATAGCACACATAACATATTATTTACCTATCTTTCCAAATCTAAAACAAACACCAACCGCTCAACCCATATCCACAACTAACCAATCTCTCTATACCACCTTACCATCAGCTACACCCAATATTAAGACAACAACCATACGAAGATCCCACAACGCCACGCCATAAGAAAAGGCAATCATGGATACCTTATTTGGCTCCTAAAGCTTCTGGGAAAACCAACTTCGTACACT
Source organism: Lactuca sativa (assembly GCF_002870075.4). Classification (NCBI taxonomy): domain Eukaryota; kingdom Viridiplantae; phylum Streptophyta; class Magnoliopsida; order Asterales; family Asteraceae; genus Lactuca; species Lactuca sativa. The sequence continues at coordinate 171,752,783 of NC_056631.2, forward strand.
CTAGTATCTTACAACTACCCCAACCAAACAAGGCTTAAATAACTCTATTGAAATACTAAATCAAAATAGACAAGACATATCACCACTCATAACAGAGTTGTTGAGTTACACAATGCAACCCGAAACTTGCCTATCATAACTCAAAAACTACAATGGAAAATACCCAAAATGATCATGTAGAAACCTACCAAGCACACACACAGTCCTTAAAGTTTAATCGAAGGTTTTGGAGTATACACTTTCAAACCATACTAGAAGGTTCTTCACACCTATGATTTGAAAGTCTAGTAACCGATAACCTCCATAACTCAGAACAACTAAAAAGAAATTTCACTAGCCATTTTGTATAACAACACAAATTCCACTCAAATAACCATTCCATATTAGGATGTTTCCAAAGAACAAGTTAAGCCATCCCTAAATACCTAACTAGATTCAAGGAGGCCTCCTTCAAATTATCCAAGAGGAGATGACACTACGGTCATCGCAGCCTTCACATACGACCTACGCCCAAGCATATTATTTAGAGAACTAATGAGAAAAAAAAAGTTATTCTATGATAAGAACTCCGCAAAAGAGTGGGAAAATATATCAAATAAAAGAAGCTAATAACAAAAAAATATGAAGTGAATAACCCTTAGTCCAAACCCTTCAAAAAAAATTGAAAACATTATCCGTCCCACTTCAATAACACTTTGGATTTTGAATATTTACCGAATCAACGAATATCCGATTCATTAACCATACCCTTATACAATATTGAAATTCTACAATTTTGATGTATGTCACAAACTAATATTTCTCATAAAATATTGATATCTACTACATTACTTAACACCCAAAATCCATTACATAAGAATTACATTATTTAATACCTCAAAATCCAATCAAATAAGAATTACATTTTACTTAAGACATGGAGTTGCTTTTTTTTTTCTTTACAGTTTCATGTAGCATGTAATAACAATATTCATCAATTACTTTTCCTCCAACACTAATGCAACACTAGTTGTTGGAATGAATAAAATGTCTTGTGCAAATAGAGAACGTTTCTAGTATTAAGGAGTTGTAGTTCAAGCTCCTTAACTCCCAAGTGAAGACCCCATGTTATCAACTAAACTCTTCCCACGATCTTTTATGACTTAAATAGAATTGTGAGATTATTGTACTTCAATTTTGTGTGTACAAAATTCATTTTAGAGAGTTTTTAGTTTATGCAATTATATACGAAGTTAGTCATTCACATGTAACGTAACCTGGTGTGGCTTTGTCAGAAAAACCATAGCAGGTGATGAATTGAAGTAGGTGGCAATGCGAGAATTTCTGATCAAGAAAGTCGATAGAGGGAGGGGTTTGATATAATTAAGCAAACTATATTTTTATTTGTTACGATAATAACATCTTTCTCTATAAAAATTAAACTGATATAACGGTATGTATTTATTATTTCGTTACATTTTGAGCTGTCCATTTCTTTAGGTTATATTTCATGTTTTCCTCAATTAATTTTAATTGGTCCCTTTACAACAAAATTTATTTAAATATATAAACTACGTGAGTTTGTGTGTGTATAAGCTTATAAATTGATAATATTACTTAGAATAAATATATCTTAAATAAAATATACTCCATATTGTTATTGATTATATAAATATATATAAAAAAATGTTGTGAGATCCCAATAGTGCACTGATCTGCTTCATCTCCTGCATCATCTGCAAATAGCAGCCACTGCAGATCTCTCTTTCTTTACCACCATTTTTTACCTGAAACAACCACTCTCTTGCTTAAAGTCTCCTCCATTAACAGAAAGCTTTCTACTTCACTTTCTTCATATCCCACTCCTACACACATATATACATACATACATATACACTGTATGTATATCCTAGGGTTTTATAGCTTTTCAGTAAAAGCTTCATCTTGTCCCACCACAATTTAAATAAATGATTCATATCATAATTCATAAATTCATAATCTTAACACATCACATGACAATTGTATGAACTACCTGTTAACTAATTTCATATATATAGAATATATAAATTCCATTAAAATACCAAAATCATAGGTTTTTAACCTATTCATTTTACAGCTAATTTGGTTGCATCTTAATGCATTTGTATATATGCATATTTAAAAATAAAATAAAATAAAAACAAGAAAATAAAAGAGGTAATATGAAAGGAGGTGCACCAATGCTTCGATCACATGCATTACATACAAAAGTGAAAGATATGATCAGAGTCCACTGATGATCGATGATGATAATACTAAAGCTTTAAAGACAGATCAACGGATGATATACTTCCTTCTTCGTTTCCAGTTATAGCTGCTGTTACACATGATCGATCACCGCCGTGTAACGCTACTGTTCCTCCTCCAACCGAACCACCACTACCACTTCCACTTCCACTTCCACAACATGTTTTTGACGTCGTTCCTCTGCCACCTTTTTCCGGGAAAAACTCATACTCTGTCATCGCACTTCCACCGTTCCGGTAAACCGAAATAACCTCCGTCACCTGAGATATATGTCGTTGTAAATTAGTTACCATTAATGACGATGAATGGAGACCTAATTTGTACTTTTTGGTTGATTAGTTAAATACCTGTCCTGAACAGAGACGAGTTTTAGCTGCGTCGATCATCTCGACGACGGAGTTGTTTCCGGCGAGATTACGAAACGGATTCACAGAGCAGGAGTTGCTTCCACCGTGGATTCGCTTTTTCTGGCGAGAAGATTTTGAGAAAGTTGTTTTACATGTTAGAAATGAAGAAATGGAGAAATGGAGAAATGAAAGACTGTATTGATTTAGTTATATACCTTGTGACAAACGCCGCAGCCATCGGAAGCACATTTGACGACGTAGTTTGGGATTGAAGAGAGTTCCTTCGAGTTATCAAATCGGAATCCAACATTCACAGACGGGTCCATGACATGCTCCGCCGTAGAAAACAGATTCGTTCCATGGATTCCGATCCCGTGAAACAACATCGCCGGAGCTGCACCTTGCGCAGGGCGGAACTGAACACCGGTGTTTGGATTTGGAACAGTAGTGCACGACGAGGAGCTGAAAGCAGGGAGAGCAAAAGGATGATGGAGTGAGGGTACTTCAGTCATTTTCTTCCATCTCTCTTGTAACCGAAGGCGTTCAAGCTGTTCAACTCCCATACCTCTCTGAGGCTGCTTGTTTTTCTTCTGAGTCAACTCGCTCCCTTTCGTCTTCCTCCTCCCTCCACCGCCATTAACACTCTGCTTCACACCGCTATTTTCACCGAGGTTCATCTCCATCACCATTGAAGTTGTCATATTAGTAACAGAAGATCAAACAAGATCACAAAGAAGAAGAAGAAGATCGGTTTGTAGAAAGAGAAAACAGTTGGAGATTTAGAGAGATAGAATCAGAAAGAGGAAGTGAGATTCTTTGTGTTTTTAGTTATGGTTTCTACAGTGTAAAAGTAGAGCAACAATATATAGGAAATGCATTTTTGTTATTGCCAGGCAAGAATTGCTATTTCCAGAAGTACCTCGTTTTGTCTTTACTAGAAAAAGGACTGTCAGATGTCTGGAAATAGTAAAAATTGAACCATTTTAGGGTTTTCATTTGACGTTATTACAATAACACATACGTACCATTTCCTTTCTTAAAAATATAAAACTATGGATATAACATTTTTTTTTTAAAAAAAAACGTAATGTCTAAAATATTAGGTTATATTGTTATAAGGTATTTATTTACTTATTGATTATATCCAAGTTTAATGTGTAATCAAACAATAAGACCGAGGTCAATGTAATTTAGCACAGTCAACTGAAATGAAAACTAGGTTCTCCTATTTTACCATCTTATAAAATATTCCAAAAAATAGTATTAATTATTTTATAAACTGATGATTAATGATTTATCTATAATACAATATTATATATTTTTATTATATTATTATTGTTATTTATGTGGAGAAGGAGAACAGGAGGCGCGTGAAGCAACGACCTAACTGAACATGGAAATTTTGGGAAAAGAGATGGTCCCCCGGCTAGAAGGTGTGAGGGGGCGCATATTAGTAGACAGGGGTTAGGATTTGCTAAAATAAGTATGAAATGATTAGGTTAAGGAGGGTGGCGCTTTTTAATGTGGATTACGATAATGACCAACATTATTTGCATGCCAGGAGCAATTTGCATGCCTCTGTACATTCGACAACAACCTTCTGTTCTTATTTTTTTTGATATTCTTTTAAACATAATTTCATAAAAGATAAATACGAGTAACATATTCATACAAGTAGAACGATGACGTTTTTTATGAGTATTATGAGTTTTTGCTTTATTTGTTTAAAGAAGAAAAATGTATTCTTTATTAATTCTTAAAGAAAAAGGCAAAAATAAAAATGAAGTATTACAGTTGGGCGTTTCACTATCAAATCTTTTGAAGATCAACATTTTCTCAAATTCCAATAGTGGCAAAAATCTACACTAACAAGAACCCAATTTTTGGTTTCTAATTTTAGAAAACATTGGAATGGAACTTGCAATTATTGGTGTTTGTAGTTATTGTTGGTTGCTAAAAACGAAAACTATGAAAGTTCATATGGTTTTGTTTATATCTTCTCATATACAACAGGAAAAAAAATCATAGATAGAGTTGCTTTGATTTATTTAACCATCTAAATACATATGTCAACTTTGATAAGTAAGTACATTGCCAATTATTTTAGCCTTAACGGGGAAATCTCAAAATAAACAAATATTGAGTTTAAAAGGTGGTGTAGGGCCTTTGATGAGGAGTTCAATGGAGGGAATACACAAAGTTGTATATGATTATGATTCGAGGTACGTTTCAAAGCGTAACATTCATAAATTGGGGCAAAAAAATCAACTCTTGAATGAATATCTTTATGAAGACCAAACTTATGAGTATAAACCCACATTTTCTTCAAATGCATCAATACGAACTTGAGAGACGAGAGAAATTTGATTTTTTGTTAGAGTTTGTGAAAGTGGACGTATTTGGAAGAGTCTTAATGAACCTGAGTCAAAATCTTCATTAGAAAATATCGTTCGAGACTTATGATTTAGATTTTAAGACTAGTATATAATTCCATGATTCTACTACTAATTGGGAAGCAGGAATTCATTTGCAAGTTTGAAGTTAAGTTTATGAAGTTCCAGTAGAGTTTCTAAACTGTAGATTTATGAACATATGATTTGATCTAGTGGAAATCATTTTTTTTATGATTAGCTTAATTAATGTCATAATTTAGATTTATATTTGATGTGACAAGTGCAAATTATGATGCTATCGTTTTCAATTAGGTTCAATGAACATTTATCAAATTTTGCATTTAGCTTTTGAAAAAAGAATATGACTCACGACTCAATTAGTTAATTATCAATTGAAGCATATCAATTAGGCTTAATTACAAGTCGGAGTTAGATTTATTCTCTAATTGCAATTCATTTATGAAAGCACATCCTAAGGTTAACGATATTGTAATATTGATAAATAATGTTAGAACAATGGATTATATCTATTTTCTAGTGGTGACAAATAATGATATAGCCCGACAAAAATACACGACACGAAATGAAATTGAGACGCAATTAAATTTTGAATTCATGTTTGTGTTATGTGTAAAAAAATACAAAGTCATGTCATGTAGTGTTGAAGTTCAAAATTCGACACAAATTTTGACATAATATTAATATGTGTTGATCGTGTTTGTCAATGTTTCGTATTATAAGTTATGAGTTAATAAATAAACTAAAGTTTTATTTTATTTTATCTTTTTCGTGTTTATCGTATTGGTTGTTTGTATCGAATTTTAATTAGGTCATTTTCGTTTTGGTTTCTCGTTTTGATCCATTTAACCTCTATTAGGGAAACACACAATACTTGTTAAGACTCAGAACAAATCTGATGCCACTTGTCAAGTTCTGATGCTCCTTGTTAGGAAGTAATGCAGATAACATACGAAACCAAAATTACACAAAGACATAGTATTTATATGGTTCGGTCAAGGTGATATACATCCACGGGCAGTAAGGGAGTATTATTTATTTACAAAGTTCGCAAACAGAGATTAGAAGTATAACTCAACAAAGATTTTTCCTACGCATTAAGGATACAAGACACAAAATGACTTATCACCATCCCTATTTATAGTGAAGGGATCAAACCTAAAATCCTAATGGGCCAAGCCCAATGACCCACAGACCCATGAAGGATGTCAACCAATCACAATCCGTCATGCAACATTCATCCTTGATTTACATTGCATGACCATCAACAACACACATGATGGAGCATAATGATCCATAGTGACTCATCATGATGCAAAAGTGGCACATCAAGATCACCATCGCTCATTAACCATCATTGTGGCAAATCAAGGAATAATCTGTAAGTATCTTCAACATCTGAGCAATCTTGAGCATCATAGAGGACTTCATAGCATACGTGGCTCATCAAGGGATACAATGGCTCATTAGGAACACATATGCACACCAGGAAAATGTGTGGCGCATCAATCCACCTAATGACGCATCAATCCGGTCCCATAACTCGGGTGGACCCTCCGGTCCTAACTCAGTAAGCACAAAATAATACACAACATAAATCACATAGACATAATGCAGGATATCTCAGTACTCAATATAAACACATAATACATCTCAATCACACAAAGATACCACTCATGGTAAGTATAGTGAGAAGAATCACCTCACAAGCAAGCAAGCAAACAACCTCGTACTCGAATCTCGAACTAAAATCTACCTAACAAAAAGGATGCATATCTCTAATAAATACTCTTTTCACGACTCTAATACCTGAAGGCTATTCTTTCTCTCTCTAACTCTTGAAATGGATAAAAGACCATTTTACCCCTCCATGATCTCCATTACTCATGTTTGACCCAACCCTAAAGTCAACAGAAGTCAAACTCGAGTCAACAGCCCATATTTGACCCGAATTGCCGAGTGCACCCATGTAACTCATCGAGTCCACACGTTTTCCTCAGAAGTCTCGGGAAGGTCCAGCTCAGCTCGTCGAGTTGACCCCCAACTCGTCGAGTTATCGCATGATCAAGGTCATTGGGACAAACCCTCACCGACTCGTCGAGTCGGCTCATCGACTCGGCGATTCCATTCAAACTCACTCCTTATTCAGACGATTCAAAGCAGATCTACCACTCCAAACACTAGATGTAGAATCTCAATACTCGGTTGTCACGTAAAGCTTAGATCTTTACGTTCATGTATGGTAATTTTTGCTCCAATATAACAAAACATGCTCTCACAAGGTGTTAAGCACAATAACCCTCATGTGGATTAATAAAGTTGGGACCTTCGGACTCTAGGGACCTCACAAGGTCCAGATATGAGGTTTAAACCCCATGATAACTCTATATGCTCGAAGACCCAACAAAAGGTGGAAGAAACCCTAATCTTCCAATATAATGAGATCTAGGCAAATAAATGAGAAAGGTGCAAGCTTTTACCTCCCACTGAAGCCCTAGCATGAAGATACTCTAGATCCAACCGATTATCTTGCTTCCTTGTTAGATAATCTCCTCTTCTTCTAAAAAGATGCACTAGGTTACTCCAATTTTAGCTTCTAAGACTCTCTTAGCTCACTATACACATTTAGGGTTTTACAAAGGAAAGTTAGGCAGCTAGTGAGGCAGAAATGGGGGCATAAGTTCCCTTATATAGGCACCAACCCTGGAAAATTAGGGTTTCACATCACAGCACCAACTCGGCGAGTCGGCTCTCTGACTTGCTGAGTCCATTCATTAATCCCCCGCGGTCAACTCAACTCTACTCGATGAGTTGGACCCACAACTCGTCGAGTCACTCAATAAATCATAAAAAAATTAAACACACAATAATATACCTGGGAGTCCGGATGTTACAATTCTCCCCCACTTGAATTAGATTTCTCCCTCAAAATCGCTCCTCAACAACACATAGATCGAACCCAATAACCCGAAAAGCACGCCGAAAGGATCTCATACCACACAACTATCTTCCTCCATGGACACCTGAATCCAAACAGGAACTCCCCAACCCGGAAAAGGTCAGACCCCTCTGCCGCTACGATCCCCGGTCTGACTCTCCAGAACCTGGAGACTCTAGTGCCCTGTCTCACTGCCAGACCGCCCTCTCAAGATATCACCATGTTATTCATCTCGCGAATAACAGACCCCGATAACTTACTGCCCCTCTGATTCTCTTGTTGTGTCTGATAGAAACAAGTCAAGGCCTAAAAATTGGCTACCAATCACTTATACCAGACATACTAAACGATTCAGATCATACTCCAAGGAACGAAAGGGTCACATCACACCAGGGAACCATCCACTGTACTGCAATCAAAACCCATCTAAACAATGAACTCTCAACACCCTGTCCTCAGACACGTGAAAATGATCATTCTTGCTCAGAAGTATCCTCTGTCATCTATCAATCATAAGCCCCAACTCTATTCTCAAATATCCCTTTCAACACTGAGCACCAGGTCACCTCTCGACCCAATAGTTTAACCTCCAAAGGTTACCCGTTGTATACCCCAAAATGTCTCACGGACTTCCTTCTCACACTAACTATCTCGGCCCAGTGTGACACACAAGTCACCAAGTTCGCTTTACCCCAAGCGAATACTACAACCCCAACTGAAATCATCTCACCCTCGACCTCTGTTGTAACACCGAAATTTTCAAAACAATTTTTTTGATTTAAAATCGCTTATCTCTTTATCACTTTTCATAAAAATCCCGTTCTTTTGTTTAAGTTACAATACATGACTATTTTGTTCATTCCATTAATAAACCAGGATCCTCAAAACAAACGCTTCCTCTGGTGTGTACAATCGAGTCGGTGTCGTCCCGTGATCCTGAGAAAACCTTAAACACATAACACAAACACTGTAAGCACGAAGCTTAGTGACTTCCCCAAAATACCACTCTAACACATATTAGCCACTCAAGGCTATAACTCTGTTGACCTTCTGGTCAGTGTGTCTCAGTGGGACCCTTCAGTCCCAACTCTCGGTGGGCCCTCTGGCCCTAACTCTATGGACCCAAAGGTCCTAACTCAAAGAACTCTGAATCACATATCACAATAAATCTCAACACATAAATAACATACAAGTACACTGGAACATAATTCTAAAAATACCACATATAACATATATTAGCCACTCGAGGCTATAACTCTATGGGCCCTAACTCTGCGGACCCTCTGGTCCTAGCTCTGTGGACCTTCCGGTCCTAACTCTGATATACACACAGCATCAATCACATAGAAATAATGCAGTGCCACACATTACATAGATAGCATATAATATCTCTATCACATAACTCGGTTACCACTCTAGGTAAAGTATAGTGAGAAGACTCACCTGCTACTGCCGACTGAAGAACAGTCCACGCTGCTCTGACCAGCGTCACGAACTCCACCACTAAATCACCGAAACCAATAATTACCAATAACAACCAAAATACTCCTGGAAGTCAACTGGTCAACTCTTGGTCAAAGTCAAAGTCCTCAGTCAAAGTCAACCCTCCTGGTTGAACCTACTCGCCGAGTCAACCCGTCGACTCGTCGAGTCCCCATGCTCAGAACTTCCCCAATCCGCGACTCAACTAGCCCAGTCACCCCGAGACTCGCCGAGTCCCATAACTCTAAGTCCCCTCGCACTCAACTCACTGAGTCCTCCCTTGACTCACCGATTCACGGCTCAACCAGAAGAAGGTTAGGACCTCACGACCAGACTCGCCAAGTCCAAGGCTATCTTCAACCAACTCGTCGAGTTCCTGCCAATCTTCAAGAAACTCGCCGAGTACACCTTTGTGATTCGTCGAGTACCTCTAGATCTTAATCCATACAGAAGCTTTCCAGGCCATGCAAATGATCCAAACCATAGATCTACCCTTCTACAACCCATCCATCACGTAAAGTGGCAAACTTTACGTGAATCCAAAGAGATATAAGCATATAACACTCTAGGGTTAGGGTTTGGGACAAGATGGCTTCACCAATCACTCAAGAACAGGGACTTTAATGCACTCTAGACCTTCTCCATTCCAGATCTGAGGTAGCAACCTCAGATCTAACCTCTAACTCAAAACACCACATGCTCTCTTTCCAAAAACTTCAAAATGAAGAATAAAAGCCCAAGCAACGAAATAATACCTCAAAAGGAAACTCCAAAAGAAGAGAAATCTGAATCCTAGCAAAGCCCCTTGCTCCAAGCCTCTTAACTCTCCAAAATCTCTTCTCCAAGGTTCAAATGCTCTCAAACCATTCACAAACGCTCCCTAGGGTTTTCTGGACTTCAAGAGAGGGTAAAGAGGCTGGGGAGAGGGTATAATGTCCTTTATATAGGGCTCATCCTCTGAAATTAGGGTTTTCTCCACACAGCACCAACTCGCCGAGTCCAGCCGCCGACTCGCCGAGTTGGCCACTTAACACGCGACCAGAATCGCAACCCTACTCGCCGAGTCCACCCATGGACTCACCGAGTTTCCCTTTCACATTTACACTTTGAACCCTGAACTTGCACTCCTGAACTCGGGATGTTACAATTCTCCCCCACTAAATTAGGCTTCGTCCTCGAAGCCTGCAGCACACAACTCCAGAACTACTCTCACAATGCACCTCTTGGCATTAACTAGACCAGGTTCCTTCAAACATTGTTACCAAACCCCTATAAGGTCTGACTCTTTCTCACAGAGTCGCGACAATCGAATCAAGCCGGCCATCGACTTCTTTCTCTGATTACAACCCTTATTAGACAAATGATCACCCGATGATACTTTCATCATTCCAAATCATAACAATCATTAAGCCCTTACCAAGCTAGATATCACCCTAAACCACCAGATCCTGACCCGGTGCGGACTGCTGGGACTTATCCCGCGTCCTTTTGGAATCTAACTCTTTTCCTTCCGTGCTAACAGGATGACACACCCTGCAGCCCTTGAGCAACTCCCATGAGCTCTCCATCGAAATCGCATACACATGCTGAGCCTACTTTGCATCCTCGGGTTGGAAAAACCCGACACACTAACGATACCATCAGACATCCCCAGGATGAATTACCACTATATACATAACCTCCTGTTCACGACCATACTTAAATCCAAGGCTCTATTCTTGCATCTCTTCCGAACTCCTCTGGTTCTAAACCACCGGAGATTCCTCCGCAACCTCAACAGACACCCAACCCAGATGTGCTTCCATACCACTGGCACAGACACAGTGTTCAACCACCATACTCTTAATCATCCATTTTCACTACTGCTTTACTTCCGTGAACCAACACTCCCTCCCGGAGTTACATACCCTTCTCTTTCCTTACCCAAGGAAATTTACTTGTCAACCTTGCCACTTCAGACAAGTGCCACGGTGCTCACACCCCACTCTACACTATCCCTCGTAGGGTAACCGCTACTCCATGTGTCGCACATGCTCTGAATCTGCTCGCAAGGACTCTCGGGTCCATGCATTACCTCTCCCCAGCAACTGGGGGTCCGACACCTCCTCCTATACAACAGCTCAAAAGGTGGCATACCAATGCTCGAATGATGGCTATTGTATAGAAAACTCGGCCAAGAGTAAATACGTGTCCCAACTCCCTCCGAATTTAATACACATGCCTGAAGCATGTCCTCGAGCGTTGAATCATCCGCTCTCTCTGAAGTGTCCTCAGATATCACCATGACAAACTCTAGCTCATTTCTCATATCCCACTTCCATACTGAGTACCAGTTCAGCTTTTGACTCCACAGCTGAACCCCCAAGGACCACCTATAACGTGATCCAAAATATCTCACTAGCTTCCTCCCCATGACCACAATCCCGGCCCAGTGACTCACAAGTCACGAAATTCTCTTTTCCTCATACGAAAAATACAATGCAACCGAGGATCAACTCAACTCTGGCCCCCAGTTCCGCCCTTGGTTCAACCACCAGGCTCCAAAACTCTATACTAAGGCTGCTCAAGCCTAAAACTCTTCTGCATCAAACCCTGATAGGAGAACACCCCAACATCACACTCTCTTGCCGTCTAGTGAGTATTACGGCTCCCCGCAATAGCACGACGGCCTCTGACTAGTGAGTACTACGGCTCCCCGTAGCACCACAACACCAACTGTCAAGTGGGTACTACGGCTCCCCGTAGTACCATAACTCCCTCTCTCTGACTTGTGAATACTACGGCTCCCCGTAGCATCACAACACCCTCTGACTAGTGAATACTACGGCTCCCCGTAGCTTCACCCCATACTCTCAACTCATCCCAATGCCACACTATGTCCACTCACTCATGCCCGTAGACTATCATAGATAGCTACACACACTTGACCCACATATGCATCACAGACTCTGGCGGCAACCACTATAACAAAATTACTTACCTCTACGGAGATCCATCTTCTAAAATAATCCCTCTTGCTGTCAATACTCGAAGGGCTCCCACTGGAACCGTAGATACATGATATACCACTGGTCATCTCAAACTCAAGGCTTTAAATAACTCTGAAATCGGGACATTATTCCCAGTCACCACGGATCACCATTACGGACATCACGATATCCTGCCTCAAACACTGCTCTCCTACTCCCAGCACCATACGGATACAACAATTCATTTCGTGTGAACTACATAAATAATTCTCCGTTACCCCATGTGCAACCTCAGTGTACCCAAACCCTCAATTGGAAATAAAGAAAGCGCTAACGCTTCAGAATACGCTGGTGATCCTCCGAAACCCTTTTCCCCTACTGCTCAAAATCCACGCAAGAAATACACACACCGGCCCGGAAATTGGCTGATAATCCCCTATCCATCCAAAAAGGGACATATGCAATCCATACTTCGACCCATAAGTTCTTAACTGCCCGTACCACCATTACGAGTCTTCCCCTTGAAACGGCCCTGGTCACCACCAGATTCCTGTATCCAACCCCTAACCTCTCTTGCACAATCTCTGGTTCCCTCAATAAAATACCCGGTTCTCCCCCACTTAGGGTTTGAACCAGCACCAATTGACGCACAACCATCACATAGACTGTTTCCACTAGCAATATCGCACCTGCCCTCGGAAGGTGCCACACGTCGTCCAATGATGTCCCCCACTTAGAGATCAAGAAACTTCAAATACCCTAAATCTCCGAAGAAATCCTCAGGGACTTCTCATTGCGACTTTCTCTAGCCATTCGAAGACTCATACCATCCCAATACCGAATACCTCAACTGTCTAGTAAGATCACTGACTCTTAGACTGAAACCATAATTCAGCGTACTCCTCGCCCTCGACTACTCCACCCAAGTTCCATCACTTGAATCCTTACAAGAACTGGGACTCCACTCCCATACTCAATAACCATCATAGACAGAAGAGCCGCCGCCCTGATATACTCAACTGGATTGCCCACTGATACTGCTACCACATGCCCTACTATACTCAAATAGGGTGCAACGTGGTCCTTGACCACCTCAGTCCCAACCGACTACATGCTCACGATATATCCTTACCTCGCGGCAGACATGCTGCCTGATACACCGGAGGAAAATCGACATAAATTTCAATCCGCAGGGTTTTACTCCTAAACTCCAAAACCGAAATCTCACACCTCTGATGTTTCTCACTAGAAACGGAACTAGCACCACTTAGATCACAGAAGGTGACATCTCTTCTATCGGCTGGTTGCTCAACTCAGGCTGTAATCCTCTATAACTGCCATCTCTACTCCTTCCTGAGTCTTGCGACTCCAATTGGCATCTCTTCAACAATCCCTCGGGGCTAACTCGATTTCCTTATTAAGGGATACTTCACTAAAACCCGTCCATCATGGTCCTCTAGCCCCATACTCTTTCACCTCCGATCTCGATCTAACCAATCGCCACGGGTAACTGGTAGAACCAATAACACTAATCGTCACGGGTCATGGTACTCGAACCACGACATCACCTCTCGATCCGATGCAAATCATGGTATTCAAACCATGGAATCACCTCTCAATCAGCTATCAATCATGGAACCCAATCCATGACATTACTCCCCAATCTGCTCCGATGTATGGTACTCGAACCATAACATCACTCCTCAGCCTTCCACTTAGAACCTTCATAATACTCCATGTATCAAGTATGGGTCCTCTGCTTTCGGTAGTACGGGCCCATACTACCTGCCACATCTACCCATACTTTCCACACGGACCATTCCAGAGTCCCTAAGTAGCTGCTCAACCTTCTCGTTCACTAATTCTGCCACGCGTGCTTACTCCTCAGCGAAATGCTCTACTCCACCAGCATACTCATTTGGCTAAGGTCACTCCTACTTCTCCGCCATCAGCTGCTGAAGAGCTCCTAATGATGCTAGCCATCTACCTCCTGAATATCGTCATATTCACTTGGTATATGACTCCCATCATCAAGAGTTCCACAAAGCACGAAGCAAGCAGCATTCGGGCATCGAAGAATACACAGAACTCACCCTGGGTGATAACTCCGCCTGCTCTGCTCATTCTCAAAGCACCACTAAACTCTACAACTCTACCCCTCGCGGGTTCTAACTATTCTCAATAAGCACCACAATACTCATCTAGGCGTCTCTCCTAGGTTACTCCTCTACTCAAATCCCCTAAGAGGATTCCAACTGAATACTCTCACTCATACTCAAAAGCACAACACATATAACAACAACTCCTAGGCTAAGGCATCACAAATTAGGCCACTCTAGTCCTAAGATATGAAATACCTAGCCTGCCTCTAGCATGCATAATATCTCATAAAATGTATCATAAATATCTCATAACACAAAAGTAAGGGTATTTTGGGAAATCACCGTTCGGGCTCTGGCTGATTGTACACACTGCTCTTTCTCGATTTCTCTTTGAACTCTTATTCACTTTTAGAATTTCATTTCTTTGAAAACCTTTCTTACTTCCTCATTTTGAGTTCAAATTTGCCCGAAGGTGCTTCCGAATCCCTCAAACCAAGGCTCTGATACCAACTTGTAACACCGAAATTTTCAAAACAAATTTTTTGATTTAAAATCGCTTATCTCTTTATCACTTTTCATAAAAATCCCGTTCTTTTGTTTAAGTTACAATACATGACTATTTTGTTCATTCCATTAATAAACCAGGATCCTCAAAACAAACGCTTCCTCTGGTGTGCACAATCGAGCCGGTGTCGTCCCGTGATCCTGAGAAAACCGGAAACACATAACACAAACACTGTAAGCACGGAGCTTAGTGAGTTCCCCAAAATACCACTCTAACACATATTAGCCACTCAAGGCTATAACTCTGTTGACCTTCTGGTCAGTATGTCTCAGTGGGACCCTCCAATCCCAACTGTCGGTGGGCCCTCTGGCCCTAACTCTATGGACCCAAAGGTCCTAACTCTGAGAACTCTAAATCACATATCACAATAAATATCAACACATAAATAACATACAAGTACACTGGCACATAATTCTAAAAATACCACATATAACATATATTAGCCACTCGAGGCTATAACTCTATGGGCCCTAACTCTGCGGACCCTCTGGTCCTAGCTCTATGGACCTTCCGGTCCTAACTCTGATATACACACAACATCAATCACATAGAAATAATGCAGTGCCACACATTACATAGATAGCATATAATATCTCTATCACATAACTCGGTTACCACTCTAGGTAAAGTATAGTGAGAAGACTCACCTGCTACTGTCGACTGAAGAACAGTCCACACTGCTCCGACCAGCATCACGAACTCCACCACTGAATCACCGAAACCAATAATTACCAATAACAACCAAAATACTCCTGGAAGTCAACTGGTCAACTCTTGGTTAAAGTCAAAGTCCTCAGTCAAAGTCAACCCTCCTGGTTGACCCTACTCACCGAGTCAACCCGTCGACTCGTCGAGTCTCCATGCTCAGAACTTCCCCAATCCACGACTCAACTCGTCGAGTCACCCCGAGACTCGCCAAGTCCCACAACTCTGAGTCCCCTCGCACTCAACTCACCGAGTCCTCCCTTGACTCACCGATTCACGGCTCAACCAGAAGAAGGTTAGGACCTCATGACCAGACTCGCCGAGTCCAAGGGTATCTTCAACCAACTCGCCGAGTTGTTCTTCCAACTCGCCGAGTTCCGACCCATCTTCAAGCAACTCGCCGAGTACACCTTTGTGACTCGCCGAGTACCTCTAGATCTTAATCCATACAGAAGCTTTCCAGGCCATGCAAATGATCCAAACCATAGATCTACCCTTCTACAACCAGTCCATCACGTAAAGTGGCAAACTTTACGTGAATCCAAAGAGATATAAGCATATAACACTCTAGGGTTAGGGTTTGGGACAAGATGGCCTCACCAATCGCTCAAGAACAGGGACTTTAATGCACTCTAGACCTTCTCCATTCCAGATCTGAGGTTGCAACCTCAGATCTAACCTCCAACTCAAAACACCACATGCTATCTTTCCAAAAACTTCAAAATGAAGAATAAAAGCCCAAGCAACGAAATAATACCTCAAAAGGAAACTCCAACAGAAGAGAAATCCGAATCCTAGCAAAGCCCCTTACTCCAAGCCTCTTAACTCTCCAAAATCTCTTCAAAAATCTCGTCTCCAAGGTTCAAATGCTCTCAAACCACTCACAAACGCTCCCTACGGTTTTCTGGACTTCAAGAGAGGGTAAAGAGGCTGGGTAGAGGGTATAATGTCCTTTATATAGGGCTCATCCTCTGAAATTAGGGTTTTCTCCACACAGCACCAACTCGCCGAGTCCAGCCGCCGACTCGCCGAGTTGGCCACTTAACACGCGACCAGAATCGCGACCCTATTCGCCGAGTCCACCCATGGACTCGCCGAGTTGCCCTTTCACATTTACACTTTGAACCCTGAACTTGCACTCCTGAACTAGGGATGTTACATCTATCGTATACTACTCATTAGTTCCATACGTCTCGCGGCCCTTCCCATATAGACAAACTGGCCCACTCAGGTCTAAGACATCAGATACCATACAATACCCCTCAAAATGGAGCCCATCTGTGAATCCAGAACCTCATCTCACCTACTCAATACACGAATTGTCCCAAATTCAACTCAAGAGTCTGATTTCATAGCAGAATTGGAACCACTTATTTCCAATCTAATACTCAACCCGTACCCGTGATTCGCGAATTTATGCACACACCATCTCTCCAATTCCTTCTGATTACGATAATCCCTCCTTAACCCGTGATACAACAATCCTCGTCCAACACGGAGACCCCAGTCTTGCCCTGGTCCGGCGACCAAGTTCCAGAAGACTCAAGTGGTAAGGTTACTCAAGCCTAAGAGCTCCTTTGTGTCATACTCTAACTAGTGAATACTATAGCTCCCTGTAGAACAATATTCACTCTTTTCGACTACTGACTGCTACGGTTCCCCCCATAGGCTTACGACACTCCCTCACTAACCAGTGAGTAGTACCGCTCCCCGTAGTATCACAACACTCTCCCGCTAACTAGTGAAAACTATAGCTCCCCATAGTATCACGATACTCTCTTGCTGACTAGTGAGTATTACGACTCCCCGTAGTATCACGACACTCTCTCGATGACTAGCGAATACTACGACTCCCTGTAGTACCATGATACCCTTTCCCACTGACTCATGAATGCTACGGCTCCCCGTAGCCTTACAACACTCTCTCGTTCATTGACTCACCATGGGCTCACTCCATGGTTTCTCCTGATAATCCCAAGCGATTACTCCCACCTGGATCCACTTTCTCTCTTAACACCCCATAATCTCATCACCAAGACATCACTACACTAGGTTCACCAACTCATGCTCCGCAACTCAACCTAGATAGGTGCTTACACCCATCCAGCTTATGCACCACCACTCAATGAGCTAAATTCTCGAAGGCAAGGCACTTTTCTCAGCACATATACACCCTTAGACAGTCACACTCCGGCGACACTTAACTGATGGGTTCCTGCTGGAACAAAATCTCTCGCTACTCCACTCGCCATCTCACAATCGAGTCTCAACATGACCAAAAATCTGGACATCATACTCGGGTACCTCAGTACACCATCACAGCATCTCACGTTGTCTTGCCTCAACCACTGATCTTCCACTTACGTAACTCGAAACCTCGAAATACTCCCATCTCCCAAATGGAAATACGGAGGAATCGTCAACGACTGAATACACGTTGACAAAAATCCAAAGCTCCATCCTCTACTGATCACCATCCATAAAAAACTACTCATACCGACTCTGAAATTGGTTGACAAATCAACTAATGCCCCTTCTGGAGTATAGATCACAATCTATACCTATACCCAAAAATCTCAGCTATTGCACCCTAAACTCAGCGACCCAACCACCTCGAACTCAACATTTGCAAACCCGAAAAATTCCCTAGCCCCAATAAATTCTCTTACCAACGGCCACCCTTTGTGGATTCACTCATCCTTTCTTAAGCACATACTCATACGTCATCTCGCCTTGCATCTCGCTTCATCCACCAATAACCCAGGTCTCATGTGTTCGTACCGCAGATCTCCATAACTAGTTCTCTACCCTCACTTGAACGAATCGTTGATACTTCCAATAGAATACCCAGTTCTCCCCCACTCAGGGTTTGAACCATCACCAATTAGAATACCAACAATCTACTCAAGTCTGTTTTACCTAGTACGTCACACTTGACTCTTGGAACTTACCATGTAATCACTCAATGATCTTCCCAATGGAAACCAACCAACTCCAAATATCCCGCAACTCAGACAAAAATCTTAGAATCCTCCCAACGTGACTACCTTTAGTCATCTCGAAGCCTCATACCGACACACTGCCGGATACCCCAACTATTTCGAATAGACCTGACTCTCAATCTCAAAATAATACACTATCACACACCTCGTCACTGATTCCTCGACCAGCCTCCCACTGTGGGAATCATCATAAAAGCAAGAGACCTCGCTCTCACAGTCGATACACAATGTAGACAACGAGGGCCGCCGCCCCGATATACTCCTCTTGACCACCTGGAACTGTTGCTAAAAGCATGCCTCCCTCAATAAGGCACCTCCTTGTTCTCTTCCATCTTAGTCCTACTAATGACTCTCTGATGTGTGTAAAACTCACTTAGTTTTAATCCTACTTTAATTATCAAATAACACACAAAAGGCAGTGAACCTATCAATTGTGGTATAGCTAAATAAGCAGGGTATCGAACACAGGGAACGGCAAATTAAATTAAAAACTAATTCTATCTAAATTACTTTAGCAAATAAGGGTTTTTCTCTAGTTTTACAAGACTAGAAACTTATTAAACAAAACTAATGCAAGGCTAGAAAAGAACAAATTAACTAGATTCAATACTGGGAAAGAAACTTCTATTTAGTTCAACTCGGTTAACTTTATGGTTGCTTTTAAGGTAATAGTGCAATGGATTAATTCTTTCGTTGGTTACCGATTCAAGTGATTAAGTTGTGTTCACTACCCTAATCCTTAGCAAATAAACTAATTCAAACAGTGGCCAATTGCTTAACTTAATTATATTTACTAGATTAATTATTCGGGTTAAGTTAGACTTGCAATAGCTAATTAAATTGTTATTTTTAATTAACCTCTTGTTCAATAGTCATCTTACAAGCTTGCACATGAATTTACTCAATTCACTTATTAATCCTAGTTTCATATTCATTAATCCTAGAAATATGATTTAGTGGTCACTTATCATATGAGGTCGATAATTAATAGATGTTCATGCTAATTAACTATCTTCCTATTAACAGAAAATAAATTATCATTCATACACAAGGTTCTTTAGCAAGCTAAAATAACAATTAATCACCAACTTAGAATTAATCCTACCAATCATTCAAACCATATTGTCAACTTTGTATCCCCAAACAGAAGTATAAAGAAATTAGTTCATAACTAAGGTGAATAACAGCAAACAAATAAGTTCAAGTTGCTTAATCATATTGACAAAACAAAAGAATTAAGTAGAATGATGAAATTACGCCTTAATTACTCCCGGAATTGGATTCTAGCTTCTTTGGTCAACTTCTAGGGTTCTTCTGGCTTTTTATTCGCAGCTTAACACCTCTGAAACTTCCCAAAATTCTCTCCTCTTTTCGCATTAAAGAGTTATCTTTATATATGCATACCGACTCGTCGAGTCATATGGCGACTCGTCGAGTCCCTCTCACATTAGTCGTATCCTGATAACTGTCTTGACTTTCGAATGCTTATCTCTCTGAATCCGCGACCGGACTCGTCGAGTCAAGAAATAACTCGACGAGTAGAAGCCTTATTTTGGCTGTTTTCTTTCTTCTTTCCACTCTTGAGCTCTCAACCGCTTCTCTTGCTTCCTTTCGCTTCCGAGCTTCATCTTTGGACTGAAAAACACAATTTAACACTTTTAAGTACCTTTTGTCCATAACATGCGATAATTTAGCCAATATATGAATAAAAAACTATACTAAATACACACTAAATATGCACATATCAAAATACCCCACACTTGTCTTTTGCTTGCCCTCAAGCAAAACTGAATTTTAACACATTAGAATCACATATAATAACTCCAATCCAACCCAGCCATTATGCCAAGACCGCAACGCATGCATTTGTGTCTAAAATTCCTAAAAACCCCCCCCATACTTCAAATACTCACAATCCTCATAAACATTCGCCCACTCACCCCGAACTATGCTCATTTTATGCAACCCTCCGAATCCATCCTCAGAAAACCTCTTTAACCTCAAGGTATTTTTGGTTGAGCAACCCAAGCATACATATTCTAGAAAATTACAACTTTTCGATACCACTATGGAATTCTTTGAATTCTTCACTTCTTTGACATTTCATCTTTGATATCTTTGAATTCACCAACTTGTATTAGCTTTTGGTATCTTCAACTTTTTTGGATTTTTGGAATTTTGATCTTTGAACTTCATACTTAATTGCTCCAAAACTCTTATAACTTTTCTTGTAATTCTCTTTTTTTTTCTTTTTTTTAACATGTAACTTACTTTTTTTTTTCACTCAAAACCCTACATGCTTAAGCAGGGGCGCTCAACTTCAACCTTTATTGGCTAATGATAAAAAAAAAATCTTCCTGGATACATTTCAGGTTTAGGCTGCTAAACATATTGCATCCCTCAGGCTGAGCGAGGTCGTGTTTTTGTCTCATGATTTCACTGAAATAAGGAAGCCACAAATGCACTCGAACGTATATAGGCTCAACTAAACATTTGGGTTGTCATGCAATTATTAACACAATTCTAACATGAAATCCTATTTTCTTACCAAAATTTCCTAAATTAGATCCTAAATAATCCTTTTGGTATGCAAAATTTTTGAAAATTGAATATTATGTAACCAACCCCCTACCCCACACTTATGTGATGCAATGCCCTCATTGCATACTATGCATAGAAACATAAAAAGAAAGAGGGAATCGGAACAAACTCCCCTGGGATAGCAGTGGATAGGTTGATCACTCTCATTTAAGCTCCATCTTCAATAAACTTCATACATGGGAACAATCTCATCCATGTATCGTGTGGGTCGCTCTAAACATGCGAAAATCGGCATAAGATCTTCAAGAATGGATATGGAAGTGGAAGGATGCATGTGGTATAAGTAGTAGCATCAAATCAGCAGTCGTTCGGCTCAAAAAATGATCGACTCGTCGAGTTTGATGATGGACTCGCCGAGTAGTAGCGCGCATTCTGAAAATATCTGGAAATACAAAGCGACTCGTCGAGTCAGCTTAGTGCACTCGACGAGTCGGACATGCAGACTCAATCGCTCACACTCCTAAGACCGGACTTGACACTTTGATGTTAAAAACTCGCTTCCTTGACTCGCTCTCACACGAAAAACAACCATGCTTTACCTCATCCTAAGCAATCAAAATGCAAACCTGAAAATACTTAAAGCAAACAACTATTAAACAAAATAATACCTTTAAGCATACACACCAAAAATAAAACAAAATAAAAATGCAAATTGTTTAAACACAAAAACACAAAAGTTAATCCTCATCCTCCTCATCATCGTTATTGGCTCCACTTCCTCCCGCTCCGCTATGGCGTGCACTAATCCTCTCGTCCCATGATGGAATATATGGATAATTCCCACCATCAATATGTGGAATATTGAAGTGGTCAAAAAGTCGTATGTGGGATTGATTGCTAAAATTTAGCCCCCGCGCCATTTGGTCTTGCATCCGCCTCATCTCTATGTTGTACCAATCCATTGGTATATCTTCATTCTCTACCGGAATCACCGGCGGCTCATCCTCCATATCCCTTTCCCTTCGCGATCGCACCCTCCTTCCCGGTGCTTCAGGACCTACAACCGGGTCATCATTTGGGATGGCATAATGGCCACCACCATAGTCTTCAATAATTCGGGCCCTGCGGAAAAGAATAGGATTAAATGGGGGTGTCGGGATCAAAGTCATGAGGTTCCAGGCACCACGGTTCATCAACCCGAATGAATTAGCCAAACGGGTGACAAACATGCCTCCATTGATGCGCGATGTTTTGTGATCTTTGACCGCACCCGCTGAGAGGTATGAAGCAATGCACCACGAGATGTTGCAAAAGACGCCTGGTGTGATAATGCTCCAAAGGTAGAAAACATCAAGGTTGGAAACCTTGTCATCGTCCTTCCTCTGGTTGATGGTGGAGGAAATAAGGCGGTGAATGAGGCGGTGGGTCGGGGATCGGATGCTCCCTTCCTGCGCGGACTTCGGGATATAAACTTTATTCCCTATAGTGTGCCACCAACCCGTGCTAGTAACCCCATCGGGAAATACCATATGAGTGGTTGCCAAAAAGGCCCGAAAGAGGTTCGTAGAAACCAACGGTTGATCATAGATCCCTAGCCGGCAAGCAAGATCCACCACAGAGCATTGATGATACTCGCCCCCAAGACAAAATGTAAAACTTGCCGGATGATACAAATCCACTCCACCGGTAAAAGATACCGTAGAAAAGAACTCCAAGCAAAGCTCCAAATACACCGGCTCTTGCATGCGGAAGACCCGGCTCCATCCATCACATATCATTGACTCGCCGCCATGTTGAAACTCCCTTAAAAGGTATGGAGCTAATTCCTCTTCATATCGCACCGTTTGCAACCATTCCCAATCTATTCTGTTCGGGACATAAACCTCCTTCTTTTTAATATCGGCAAGCTTCTTTTTCCACTTCCGCATTGTTGAAACGGATTCGATTTGCGGGAAGTTTAACCATGGAAATTCCTCTTGGCTACCCCTTGAAGATTGTCCTCTTCTAAACATGATTCCTGCAAAACATATAAACCATACCCAGAAAACACAGAATGTTAACAAGCCGAACTGTTTCTGCATCTCGACTAGACTCGTCGAGTCCATGCCCGACTCGGCGAGTCGCGGGACCTGTACGAGTCAGTCGACGGGTTTCACCAAATTGAACCATGTAATCTCTAAATTCTTGCAAGGGTTTTGTTCAGGGACTCCCTACCAAGTACCAAGGCCATAATAAACATTCAAAACAACAAGATCCATAATAAAATCAAAAACTTAGAATTTAGTCACTATTTCAAAAACGGGTTTTTTTCATGAAACTGCAAGTGTAGATGGCCTTAATATCACTTTCTATCTAGAAAACAAGAAGAAAGTTGTCACCTTTCTAGTTTAATTCTTGAAGATTTGGAAGAGAGGTTGAAGAAGTCTTGAATGCTTGAGAGAGAAGTGTACCCGGCGAGTGTAATGTGAAAATTGAACTTTTAGGGTTAAAACCCTATTAGATGTAAAAGTAATTTCGAAAATGTTTATTTTTTTTTTCTGTAAATAAGCTCGACTCGTCGAGTCAGGGTCAGACTCGGCGAGTCCCAGCGAGCAGTTAAAATTTTTTTCTGAGATCAGTATGCACTCGTCGAGTCAGGGTCAGACTCGGCGAGTCGTTTATAAAACATTTCTAAATTTTTTTTTTTTTTTTTTGAAATTTTGTTATTTATTTAAAATATTCTCACCCCACTCTTAAGCTAGGTGCTCCCTTAAGCAGACAAGTTCGATGATTTGGAAGATTAACATTAAAACACAAAACAAAAACAAAAAACTAAAGAGTAAAAGAAAGCAAACTCTAACGACGGGTTGCCTCCCACCAAGCGCTTCTTTTTGAGGAGTCATTAGCTAGACTCCTTCCCATTTACGTTTTGTCGCTTTCAAGCATCGGGAATGTGCGCCGTACTTTTTGCAGTTTATACTTAGTCTTGTAGGCGTGAATCTTTTTCTTGTAAGCCCTTTTCAATTCGTCTCTTCTCTTTTTCGCTGTATCATCCTCAGCTGGTTGGGCCTCTCTTTTCCTCTTCTTCTTTTTCAACCCATGCTTTTTCACCAATTTTTGAACCTCCTTTTCTTTAAATTTGATAACTTCATACTTCATATTGGTCCGTGCTCTAGGTTTAGTGGTGAATTGGGGATTAGCTTCCGCTCCGCTTCCATTTATGGCTCCATTCTCTTTTGTGCTCGACTCTTTTCCAAATGGCATCATATCAAGGCATGCCACGTTGGCGTGTTGGACCTCCATTCCTTTTACTTTTTCTGCAGATTGTTCTTCCAAAGAACCACTCACAGTAATTGAATCCAGAGTATGTGAAGAACTGTCAACAAATAAATCAGCTTGAGTTAAGTTTTTCTCCAAATCAACTGGACTCGTCGAGTCCATTATGTCGACTCGGCGAGTCGGGTCGGGTTTCATCAATTCTGGATCGTTGTCTGAGTCGTCTCCTTCCAGTAGCTTTTCTAGCTCCTCCAAATCTTTGTCAGCATCTGAAACTTCTTCTGAGTGTAGCGTGAACTTACTTGGGTCTTTTTTTATTAAAATATCAAGCTCTTTTTGCAATACCTCATCATCTAATTGGATAATTGAGATTTCTTGTCGCTTTTCTTCTTCTTGCTTGATCTCTGGATTAGCTTTAAACATCACCGACTCATCACCCACTCTTAATGTCAAAGTAGTCTCGGATATGTCAATTAGGGCACATGCGGTGTTTAAGAATGTTCTGCCCAAAATAATTGGTATTTCGGGGTCTTCTTTCATCTCCACCACCACAAAGTCTACTGGGAAGATAAACTTGTCTACTTTGATAAGGAGATTTTCACATATGCCTTGTGGATGAATAATTGTTTTATTTGCCAAATGGATTCTCATATTTACCGGCTTTGGCGCTGGTAAATTTAGCTTCTTAAAGAATGAATAGGGCATCAAATTAATGCTTGCCCCTGAATCAGCCAAAGCTCGTGTGGAAACATCATTGCCAAATTGGCACGGGATTACTATATTACCCGGATCACCCTTTTTCTCAGGTGGCTCACTCATCAATATCTCCGCGACTTCAGCAAGATCTTTCCTGGCAGCAAACAAACCCTTAAGCAAGTTAAAGTATTTGGGAGTTTGGAGCATTGTGTCCACGAATGGCATATTGACTTGTAAGGCTTTAACATGCTCCATGAAGGTTCTATAGGCTTGAACTTTTTCTGAAGGAATGGCTCTGGATGGGTATGGCAAAGGAGGGTTGTATGTCTTCAGAAAACTTGCTTTTTTATCCTTTCCGACTGGACTCGTCGAGTCCATCTTGGTGACTCGGCGAGTCGGATCGAGTTCTTCTCGTTCTGGTTCTTCTTCCTTTTCTGCCTTCCCTTTGGAAACCCTTAGTGTTTCTGCCAATTCTTCTTCACCGCTGGAGGTTATAACGCTCACGTTTTCGTTCCTTGGATTGGGTTGGGTGTTGCTCGGAAGTTGACCCGGTCTTCTTTCATTCACTTGATGTGCAAGCTGTCCCAGCTGTTTCTCAATGTTGAGAATGGAAGCTTGCTGATTCCTCAACATGTTCCTGGTTTCTTGCATTGCTACATCGTGATCATTATGCCTTTTCTCGGACGCGCTTATGAATTTTGTAAGTATGTCTTCTAAGTTCGTCTTCTTGTCCGTCACCGGTTCCTCCTTTTGATAATAACCCCTCTCCCTCTGCTTATATTTTTCTTCCTTAGCCTTTCTGTACTCTTCGTATGGGAGCCACTCCTTCTTCGGTTTCCTCCAGTCTTCATCATATCTATCGCCGCTAGAGTAGCATACTTGAGCTTTCTTATTTCCATTCTCATCTCGATCACACTCCTTAGTAAGATGAGGGCCGCCACAATGTTCACATCCAACTCTAATAGCATGGATCATTTGATCCATTTTCGTCATTCTTCGGTCTAGGCTATCGAGTTTCGCTATCACCGCCGCCATACCATCGTTTACCGAATTTACTGCTCCGCGACTCACTTCATTCCTCGGGTTGTGGTATTCTCTAGAGTGCTTAGCGAATTCTTCAATCAATTCCTTTATTTCCGGAGGTGGCTTTCGGGTGAGCGGGCCTTGTGAATCGAGTAGTTGCCTTGTGGTGACATTAACTCCATCATAAAAGATGGAGACCTCCTGTTGGCTATTTAGATCATGGTGTGGGCAATTTCTAAGCAGGCTCTTGTACCTTTCCCAAGCTTCATAAAGAGATTCTCCGGGTTGTTGCTCGAAGTTGGCAATGGCTTTCTTTAGCTTGGCTATTTTGGAAGGTGGGCAGAAGTGATCTATGAACCCTTCTTTCATTTTCGCCCATGTAGTAACTGATCCGGGAGGGAGTGACTTCAACCAATCCTTTGCAGCTCCTTTGAACGTGACAGGAAGCATGCGTAGTAGCTGGACCTCGCGGGGCACATTAGGTACATTGAAGTAATCCGCCACGTCATTTACTTCATCTAAGTGCTTATAGGCGTCTTCATGATCTCTCCCGTGAAATGGTATCTCCTTGAGTTGAGCGAGAATATGGCCCTTTAGTTCGAACGTAGCGGTAGCGGGGATTGCGGGTTGCACAAGTCCCGGGCCGGTGTCATCACGCATCCTTTTCTTCCACTCCCCCATGGGGATCTCGTCAATATTAGCCATTGCGGTGGCTAAGTCTTCTTCAATATCGGATGTGTGCTCGCTTTCTTCTTCGGTCTCGTATTCGGTGTCTTTCGGGATCGGATCTTCGGTTGACAACGACGCACTGGATGCTCCTGCTTTGCTGCTCCTCTTCTTGCCAAACACGGATTTGAAGTTTTTGAGTGGTGAGCTCTTTGAAGAGGTGGTTTCTCCAACGGTTTTGCCCTTGTTTCTTCTTAATGCGGTTTCCGGATCTTCAAGAGGAGGAATTAGAGGTGTAGAAGATCCTCGGGTCATGAACTAACTGCAACTTAAAACAAAACAGAACGCGTAAAAAGAACAAAAATTTAATCTGAATCAGCGTCAGACTCGCCGAGTCGGGGCGAATGCACTCGGCGAGTTTAAGTGAAAATCAGTTTTTTTTTTTTTTTTTTTTTTTTTTTTTTTTTTTTTTTTTTTTTTTTTTTTAAAAAACTTAAACAAAAATTGAACAGAAATTAACTTTGCGTAAGATGACTCTTACACAAAGGGTCGATTGAATTAGAATTTAATGCTAATTTTAGAACCGTTCCCCGGCAACGGCGCCAAAAACTTGATGTGTGTAAAACTCACTTAGTTTTAATCCTACTTTAATTATCAAATAACACACAAAAGGCAGTGAACCTATCAATTGTGGTATAGCTAAATAAGCAGGGTATCGAACACAGGGAACGGCAAATTAAATTAAAAACTAATTCTATCTAAATTACTTTAGCAAATAAGGGTTTTTCTCTAGTTTTACAAGACTAGAAACTTATTAAACAAAACTAATGCAAGGCTAGAAAAGAACAAATTAACTAGATTCAATACTGGGAAAGAAACTTCTATTTAGTTCAACTCGGTTAACTTTATGGTTGCTTTTAAGGTAATAGTGCAATGGATTAATTCTTTCGTTGGTTACCGATTCAAGTGATTAAGTTGTGTTCACTACCCTAATCCTTAGCAAATAAACTAATTCAAACAGTGGCCAATTGCTTAACTTAATTATATTTACTAGATTAATTATTCGGGTTAAGTTAGACTTGCAATAGCTAATTAAATTGTTATTTTTAATTAACCTCTTGTTCAATAGTCATCTTACAAGCTTGCACATGAATTTACTCAATTCACTTATTAATCCTAGTTTCATATTCATTAATCCTAGACATATGATTTAGTGGTCACTTATCATATGAGGTCGATAATTAATAGATGTTCATGCTAATTAACTATCTTCCTATTAACAGAAAATAAATTATCATTCATACACAAGGTTCTTTAGCAAGCTAAAATAACAATTAATCACCAACTTAGAATTAATCCTACCAATCATTCAAACCATATTGTCAACTTTGTATCCCCAAACAGAAGTATAAAGAAATTAGTTCATAACTAAGGTGAATAACAGCAAACAAATAAGTTCAAGTTGCTTAATCATATTGACAAAACAAAAGAATTAAGTAGAATGATGAAATTACGCCTTAATTACTCCCGGAATTGGATTCTAGCTTCTTTGGTCAACTTCTAGGGTTCTTCTGGCTTTTTATTCGCAGCTTAACACCTCTGAAACTTCCCAGAATTCTCTCCTCTTTTCGCATTAAAGAGTTATCTTTATATATGCATACCGACTCGTCGAGTCATATGGCGACTCGTCGAGTCCCTCTCACATTAGTCGTATCCTGATAACTGTCTTGACTTTCGAATGCTTATCTCTCTGAATCCGCGACCGGACTCGTCGAGTCAAGAAATAACTCGACGAGTAGAAGCCTTATTTTGGCTGTTTTCTTTCTTCTTTCCACTCTTGAGCTCTCAACCGCTTCTCTTGCTTCCTTTCGCTTCCGAGCTTCATCTTTGGACTGAAAAACACAATTTAACACTTTTAAGTACCTTTTGTCCATAACATGCGATAATTTAGCCAATATATGAATAAAAAACTATACTAAATACACACTAAATATGCACATATCACTCTCTCATGGTATGAAAATACCTCGCAGCAAACATACTACCCAAATACTCTGGCGAAAAGGTTGCAACCTTATGCTACCCCGCAGGGTTTTCCTCCAAACTCTTAAACCGGAAACTTTTTATCTCCTTTGCTTCTCCCAGAAACAGGGACATCGCAACTCTTGTCACAAAAGGTGACGTCTCATCTACCGATCAATTGCTCAACTCAGACCGCGATCCCCCAATAGGCATCATCTCTACTCATCCCTAAGTCTTGCGACTCCAACTGGCATCTCACCAAAAAAATCTCTCAGAAACTAACTTGATTTCCTTCTCACGGTATGCTCCATTGAAACTCGTTCGAAAGGGCCCTCAGGCCCCACACTCCATCACATCTGATCTCAGTCTAATCAAACACAATGGGATAAGTGGTAAAACCATAGGCACTAACCGCCACGAATCATGGTACTCTAACCATGTGATCACCTCTCGATTTGCTACGAATCATGCTACTCAAACCATGTTATCTCCTCTCAATCTTCTACGAATCATGGTACCCGAACCATGTTATCTCTTCTCAGTCTGCTACGAATCATGGTACCTGAACCATGTTATCTCCTCTCAATCTGCTACAAATCATGGTACCCGAACCATGTTATCTCCTCTCAATCTGCTACGAATCATGGTACCTGAACCATGTTATCTCCTCTCAATCTGTTACTAATCATGGTACCCGAACCATGTTATCTCCTCTCTATCTGCTACTTAGAACCTCTGGAATTCTCCCTGTTTTGAATACGGGTCCTCTGGTTTCAGTAGTACGGGGACATACTACCTGCCACATCTACCCATACTTTCCACACGGATCATCCCAGATTTCCTAAGTACCTGATCAACCTTCTCGATCACCAATCCCGTTAAACTTGGTCGCTCCCCATCGAATACTCTTCTCTATCAGCGTACTCATCTAACTAAGGTCACTCCCTAGGCTTTTCCTAGGTTCTCACACTTCTCTGCCATCAGCTGCTGAAGAACGCCTTATGATGCCATCCATCTACCTCCTGAATATCGTCATATTCACTTAATAGCTGAATCCCATCATCAAGAGTTACACAAAGCACGAATCAAGTAGCATTCGGGCATCGAATAATCTCTGCCAGCATGTAAAACCATTCTAGGTTACAACTCTATTTGCTCTACTCACACTCAAAAGGTGTCACCAAACTCAAGCAACTCTACCCCACGCGGGTATCTAACTATTCTCTCAGTAGGCTCCTCCAATGCTCATCTAGGTATCTCTCCTAGATTACTCCTCTACTCAAAACTCTATCTCTGAAATATTCCTGTTGGATACTCTTACTCTGCCCATACTCAAAGCAGATCACAAATAGCAAAATTCCTAGGCTAAGGCATCACAAATCAGGCAACTCTAGCCCTAAAATATGAAATACCTAGCCTATCTCCTAGCATGCATCACTAATATCTCAATAATAACTCATAACACAAATAAGTAATGGTATTTTGGGACATCACTGTTCGGGCTCTGGCTGATTGTACACACTACTCCTTCTCGTTTTCTCTTAGAAACTCTTGCTCGTTTTAGAAAAATCATTTCTTTTGAAAATTTTTCTCAAATCCCCAATTTGAGTCCAGACATACCCGATGGTGTATCCAAATCCCTCAAACCAAGGCTCTGATACCAACTTGTAACACTGAAAATTTTCAAACAATTTTTTCATTTAAAATCACATAATTCTCATAACACATTTCACAAAAATCTCATTTATTTAATTTACAGGTCGCAACTCCATAATTGTTTGTTTAAAATCTAAGATCCTCAAAACATAACTCTTTCACTGGTGTGTACAATCAAGCCAGTGCCTTCCTGCGATCCTGAGAAAACCTGAAACACATAAACATAACACGGTAAGCACGAAGTTTAGTGTGTTCACCAAAATACCACAAACATCTCATTAGCCACTCGAGGCTATAACACAGTAAGACCCTCCGATCAATGTGTCTCAGTGGGACACTCTAGTCCCATAACTTGGGTGGACCCTTCGGTCCTAACTTGGTAAGCACAGAATAATACACAACATAAATCACATAGACATAATGCAGGATATCTCAGTACTTAATATAAAAACATAAGAGATCTCAGTCACACAAAGATACCACTCATGGTAAGTATAGTGAGAAGACTCACCTCGCAAGCAAGCAAGCAAATAACCTCGTACTCGAATCTCGAATTAACCTCCGCCTAACACAAAGGATGAATATCTAATTAATACTCTTTTCACGACTCTAACACCCGAAGACTATTCTTTCTCTCTATAACTCTTGAATTGGATAAAAGAACATTTTACCCCTCCATGATCTCCATTACTCATGTTTGACCCAACCTTAAAGTCAACAGAAGTCAAACTCGACTCAACAGCCCATGTTTGACCCGACTCGCCGAGCGCACCCATGTGACTTGTCGAGTCCACACGTTTTCCTCAGAAGTCTCTTGAAGGTCCAACTCAGCTTGTCGAGTTATCGCATGATCAAGCTCATTGGGACAAACCCTCACTGACTCGTCGAGTCAGCTCATCGACTCGGCGATTCCATTCAAACTCATTCCTTATTCAGACAATTCAAAGAAGATCTACCACTGCAAACACTATATCTAGTATCTAAATACTCATTTGTCAAGTAAAGCTTTGATCTTTATGTTCATGTATGGTAATTTTTGCTCCAATATACCAAAACATGCTCTCACAAGGTGTTAAGCACAATAACCCTCATGTGGATGAATAAAATTGGGACCTTTAGACTCTAGGGACCTCACAAGGTCCAGATCTGAGGTTTAAACCCCATGATAACTCTATATGCTCGAAGACCCAACAAAAGGTGGAAGAAACCCTAATCTTCCCGTATAATGATATCTAGGCAAATAAATAAGAAAGGTGCAAGATTTTACCTCCCACTAAAGCCCTAACATGAAGATACTTTAGATCCAACCGATTCTCTTTCTTCCTTGTTGGATAATCTCCTATTCTCCTCAAAAGATGCACTAGGTTACTCCAAGTTTAGCTTCTAATACTCTCTTAACTCACTACACAAGTTTAGGGTTTTACACCGGAAGGTTAGGCAGCTAGTGAGGTAGAAATGGGGGCATAAGTTCCCTTATATAGACCCCAACCCTAGGAAATTAGGGTTTCACAACACATCACCAACTTGACGAGTCGGCTCTCTGACTCGCCGAGTCCATACATTAATCTCACGCGGTCAACTCGACTCTACTCGACGATTTGGACTCACAACTCGTTAAGTCACTCAATAAATCTCAAAAAAACTAAACACACAATAATATCCCTGGGAGTCCGGATGTTACACCTCATGTCTATGTTCTCCCATGTGACCCTGCTGTTCCTCATCTATAATAAAAATGTGTGGGGTTTTTGTTTCAAACTCCACCTTGTGGTTAACACCTTGATCATTCCCCGCAACACTTGTACCACCTCCTCTTTGGTTACACATAGTAGATTCAAAGGTCACATCTCTGCTAATAACGAATTTTGGAGTCTTTCATTTTTCTATAAAACACAAACAATGACCTTTCCCTCCAAATGCACATCCTAGAAATATGTACTTCATTGCCCTCGGCTCCAATTTACCATCACTCACACGACCATAAGTATGCCATACAAACGTTTGTAAACCATAATTATCAAAGGGTTTCATATACTACACGTCTTGAGGAGTCTTACAATTAGTTATAGGTGATGGAGATCTATTCCCCAGATAGCAAACAATGTTGATGGTTTCCACCGTGAATTGTCCTGATAAATTAGCAGATAATCGCATGCATTGAGCATGCTCCACTAGTGTTTGGTACTTTTGTTCTTCCAGTCCGCTTTGATGTGGTGTTACTCGTACAGTATGATGCCTCATTATACCTTCTGTTTTGAAAATTTTGTCAAACTAAGCCCTGCAGAACTCCAACCCATTTTTTGTTCTAAGTGACTTAACTTGGTTCCTAGTATGCTTTTCAACCATAGTATTCCACTCCTTGAACCGCCCAAACACTTCACCTTCGTCCTGTGTCTTCAGAAAGTACACCCAAGTCTTCCTTGGGTAATCATCTATAAAATTCACAAAGTATTGACATCCACCATGAAACTTCACATTAGATTCCTATAGATCTAAATGAACATACTCGAGGATCTCCTTGCTTGAGTGTTGAATTGAGCTGAACATCACCCTGCATTGTATCTCTTAAACACAAGCTTCACCAAGTTTAGCATTTCCAGTTGAATCTCCACCAAACAACCCCTTCTCTCTCATATGTCTGAACTTAAGATGTCATAAATTTCTTTCATCATCATAATGGTCCAACGATTGGGATACATTCACTGTTCTTCTAACCGTAGAGCCATCTAATATATAAACCCCACGAGGATTCATCTTTCCCTTCATAACTACAATAGCACCCTTGGAGACTCTTACCCAATCACCCTCTCCAGAATACTTAAATCCATCATTCGCCAAAGTGCCAAGAGAAATCACATTCTTTCGAAGATTCGGAATAAACCAACAATCCAATTTCCTGGTCATATCATCATACATCTTGATTTGCACAGTGCCACTACCCTTTACCATGCTCAACCAATCATTACCCATCTTGATTATGCCATTGTACTCTTTAAAGGAGTCGAACCAGTCATGTGATAGGATGTTCTAGTATCCATGACCCAAGCATCAGCAGAACTAGTTGTACATACAATCAAAACTTCACCATCATCCCCTTCATCTGAATTTCATTGAACCATGATTCAACATCATTATTCCTTTTCTTCAGCAATGGACAATTTCTTTTGAAGTGCCCTTTTTCCTTGCAATTATAACATTTGATGTTGGCTTTAGATTCAGAACTTGACTTCCCTATGTTACCTCCACCTTTATCTGATGTTCTTCCTCTGCCTACGAACAAACAGGAACTGGAAACTTCTTCTCCAACTAAAACTTCTCTTTTTAGTTCCTTAGACATCAAATAATCATTCACATCAATCACAATGATCGTTATTCTACCATACAGCATGGTATCAACAAAATTCTCATAAGAATTTGGAAGATAACATAAGAAGATAATTGTTTGATCTTCATTTTCAATCTTTACATTCAAACCATGTAAATCCAAGACGGTCCTATTGAAGTTATCCATAGGATCCTTCACTTGGGTGCTTTCTAACATCCTAAGTGTATACAAATGTTTCTTCTGATACAGACTATTCATCAGAGAACTGTTCTGATACTTGTCATACGATTTCTCCCAAAGCACAAATGCACTCGTTTGATCCATGGCCTCTCTCAAAACTTCATTTATCAAACTCAACAAAATAGTGTTATGCACTCTTGCCAAAATATCCCACTTCCTTTCAATCACCATGTCCTTTGGCAATTTCGCTTCTCCTTCCAATACCATTGCACATCCTTGTTGAACCAGAAGATCCTTCATCTTCACCTTCCACAAGTGAAATCATTTGAACCATTATACTTCTCCAAATTGAATTTTTGAGATGACATCTTCAATTAACAAAACACCAACCACAACACTAATACTACTTATTA
Source organism: Lactuca sativa (assembly GCF_002870075.4). Classification (NCBI taxonomy): domain Eukaryota; kingdom Viridiplantae; phylum Streptophyta; class Magnoliopsida; order Asterales; family Asteraceae; genus Lactuca; species Lactuca sativa. The sequence continues at coordinate 171,787,346 of NC_056631.2, forward strand.
GGGAAACAAACAATACTTGTCAAGACTCAAAACAAATTTGATGCCACTTGCCAGGTTTTGATGGCCCTTGTTAGGAAGTAATATCGATAATACACAAAACCAAAAGCACACAAAGACATAATATTTACGTGTTTCGGTCAAGGTGACCTGCTTCTATGGGCAGGATGGGATTATTATTGTAACATCCTAAAAATCAAGGTAAATGTTTCATTTTTCCAAAACTAACCAAAAGCTGTAAATGTTTACAAAATATAGTTTCCAAAATGTCAAAATCACAAATCAGAGTATCCCAAGAACAAATATCATAAAATCTAAAGGATGTGCATGATCAATTATTTACTTTGCCCCGATCATCAGAAGTACCAGAAGCATAACACTTAAACTGTAATCCAAAGCTTAGTGAGTTTCCCCAAAGTACCACACACAATAAACAATATACATAATGCATGTTGGGTCCACAGTCTCCCGATTGGATTACCCTGGCCCACAGCCTCCCAGTTGGATTGCCACTTTGTCCCACAATCTCTTGATTGGATTGCCACTGGCCCACAAACTCCAGGTCGGATTACCATTCTAGCTCACAATCTTCCGATTGGATTACCACCAGGTTTGTTGGCTGACAGCACAAAATATTATAATCACAACCCAAACCACACTTTGTCAACATATGCAACAGATAAATATTTAACCAGCAAACTAATAATCATACAGATCTAATAGATCATTATATCAAGGCATCATCCTATATACCAGGGTACATAACCTAGTGGGTCAGCATTGGTGCCTTCAACCCACAAGTACAATGAGGAAAACTCGCCTCACAATCTGAAAAGATAAGAGAAAAGTACATTGGTCCAAATGTCAACTCTACAGGTCACCTAAACAACAAACAGTGACGTAAACTCAAACTACAGCTCAAAATACCCAAAATGCCTCTAAGTCAAACTTGGTCAAAGTCAAAAGGTCAACGGTTAAAGTCAAAGTAAACTCCATCTATTCGTCACGTCGTGGCCATCCTTGGTCACGCCATGGCCGCTAGGCGACAAAATAGACGAGTCTCGACCCAGTCACCACGTCGTGGCAACCTAAGCTACGCCATGGGGACTGGTCTGAACAACTTAAACCATTAAGTCATTTTAGTCCTAACTTCAAGACCTCCAAAGCTCAGATCTGGTCCTTCTCATAGTCTTAATGGATAAAGTTTCCTACATTATTCCTCAATACCCCTCAACAATCCAAGATCCTAAACCCTAACTCCTAAGGATAACTTAATGCATCAAGACTCTCATTAAGCACCAAATCCTTATAGTTTCACCTCTAAAGTTTCCAACATGACTTCATACTCCTAATAAACCCTAAAAATCATGGCTTTATGGACAGGCATGTCTAATGCATGTCCTTTCCATTTTAGGTCAAAATATAACCATAAGGACTTAAACTTGAATACAAGATCAAAAACTCCATAGATTCTCAGATCTGGAACACGTGACACTAGAATGATCCCCTATGTCCATAAAGTTGCCAACTTTATGAGGTTCACCCATCCAAATTCTCATACTAAGAATATTTAGGGACAAAAGAACTATATCTAATGGTAAATAACATAAAGGTTGAATCATGCTGACTTACAAAGCTCCAGAAATGCGAAAAAGGTTGGTGAGGAGATTTTCTTGTTGGAACCAAGTTGAAAGATGTCTTCTATTTATTAAAATGACACCCAAAAAACACTAGAGCTTCACAGGTTAGCAATGGAGGCTAGGATTTCCTTTTGAAATCATAAAGTCACAAAGATGTGCACGATCTCGCCCTAGCTTTCCCCTGATCATCTAAAGTACCTGAAACATAAAATTGAAAATGTAAGCCAATAGTAAGTGATTTCCCCCAAAGTACACAACACAACACAACAAATACAATCATGCATGCTAGGTCCAATCAGTCATTGGGATGGATTACCCTCAGGCCCACAACCATCAGGTTGGATTACTCCCGGACCAATCAGATATAGGATCAAAATGCCTTGGCCCAATCATTCATCAGACTGGAATGCAAATATGCAACGGGTCCAATTAGTCATCGGACAGGTAAACCCTCGGGTCCACAGTCATCGGGCTAGAATACCCCCAGTCGGTTGGCTCATGCACATAGCAGTAAAGCCTCAACCCAAAATCTTACTATGCCGACATATACAACAGATAAACATATAACCAATCAACAGAAAAAGATGCAAATCTACTATTTTACTACCACATAACTGTTGGGTTTTGAGCACTATAACACTCCTATGGTGCACATGCAAACCTAAATGCTTTGGATCTATGTTTACTCTAATTATACATGCATTTTCAATTTTTCCAAATCATTCTCCCTAACTAGCATACAATTAAACAATTAAACAATAGAACTAGTTAGATGACTTACCTCTTAGAAGGACTTGTAGTTCTTGGCCTTTGAAAGCTTGAGCACCCAAAATCTTACTATGCCGACATATACAACAGATAAACATATAACCGGTCAACAAAAAAAGATGCAAATCTACAGATCACTACCACATAACTGTTTGGTTTTGAGCACTATAACACTCCTATGGTGCACATGCAAACCTAAATGCTTTGGATCTATGTTTACTCTAATTATACATGCATTTTCAATTTTTCCAAATCATTCTCCCTAACTAGCATACAATTAAACAATTGAACAATAGAACTAGTTAGATGACTTACCTCTTAGAAGGACTTGTAGTTCTTGGCCTTTGAAAGCTTGAGCACCCCAAGTGTGATACCTCTAATGGTTCACAAACACCAATATGCAAGAGGAGGCTTGATAGAATAGGTTACTTATCACAAAATCAACCTCATTCTCTTAGAAATGAATGGGTTATATGTGTAACCGATTTTGGGCATGAAGGGTTCCTTTTATAGTGCTAGGGTTACATCTTTACAAACCCTAATGACCTTTTATATTACTTAGGCTCCATGGTTTAAACTCCATGGATTATCTTATTGGTTTAGACCATCCTAAATAACCATGGATCATTAGCCCACACTATAAGAATGATTAATTTACACAATCAATCCCCATATATTTAATTAGTCTCTTTTGATCACAAAATTAATTCTAAATTAATTATTGATCAATACTAATTAAATAATATGATTTAATATTAATATATTATACTTGTAATATATTAATAAATCATAAATAACCTTATTCTCAAAAGTCCATCCTATCAAATTGCACTGGTGAAGGCAGCCCAAAAGGACCATGCTACAATCGGGTCATGTACATCCCAGTTATAGTTATGGGCTTAGACACCAAATCCAATTGTCTCCCACTTGGATAAGTCTAATAACTATAACTTTCAATGCAACTTTAGGATCCGGATTAGTAATCGTAAGCTTTAAAAATCCGTTTTCGAACTCTGACCTAGTCAGTGACGCGTACTTCAGATAAGGGATCATATACTCCTCTGTTCTCAAGATATCTATGCAGAAAAATGAATGGAACATAGTCATACTTATTGTCCTGCAATTTGTTTCCCGATTTCCGATTCGTCTGACATAGAATATAACTGAACACATCAATTTAGTTCTGACTGGGCTCGACACATAGTCAAAATAGAATCATCGAGGGGCCCAAGATATCGCTTTTAATCCTCTTAGGATAAAAGAAACAGATAAACTTCAACATTATATGCTTGTACTAACTAATCATTAAGTCATTCAAAACGATACGTTTTATAACATCAAGTTACTGATGCGTTTTCGTATCATCAATTCACAACCAACTCATATATCTTAGTTTGAAGATTATATGATATTATCGTCTCACAATCACTTGTGATAGAATCCATGAAGTAATTCAAGTGAGCGTGGGTTGAATCCAATACTCAAATCTTATTTAAGGAGGACTCATGAATGGTGTAGCAAACTTTTTCTATGTCTAACATCTTAGACAATCTACAAGCCAACTTATGACAGTCTACTTTTATTACCTACTTCCAATGTATGATCTGAAGGGTTTTGAGCATTCTAACACTCCTAAGGTATACATGCAACCCTAGAAACCTTGGATCTATGTTTTACTAAGATACATGCAAAATTGTTTTTCCAAGGTTCTTAACCTATCTAGCATAGCATGGGGAACTTTTAAACATAAATGCTAGAAGAAGAACATACCTTTTGTTGTTTGGATTCCTTGAGAACCTTGTGAGCCTAGCATCTCAAGTGTGATGCCTCAAATGTCTCACACAACACTTGGAATAACCTTGAGAGAAGTTCACTAACACCTCAAAATCGGCTAGCCTCTTTCTTGCTTGTATAAGTGTCGATTTTGCTAGTCTAGGGGTCTTTATATAGTTGTGGCACAAGTAGGGTTACACCATGTAAACCCTAATTGTCATGGATTTCCATACTCCATGATCCATGGGTTTGTAACCTCCATAGACTATCCATGGAGCAACTTATGGGTTTTAGACCAATCCATACAAACCATGGATCATTAGCCCACTATACAAGAATATATGATTTACACAATCAACCCCATATATTTAATTAGTCTCTTTTTGATCACTTAATTAATTACAAATTAATTCTTTGATCAATACTAACTAAATAATATTATTAATATATTAGAACTTATGATATATTAATAATCCTTAAGTGTCCTTTCTCTTATTTAGTCTATCCAAGTGTTGCAATGCCATGCAACCCAAATGGACCATGCTAACCAGGTCAAGTACATTTCAAGAATAGTTATGAACTTAGACACCTAATCCAACAGTCTCCCACTTGGATAAGTCTAATAACTATAACTGCAAGAATGACTTCAGGAACCGATCAACAATCGTAGCTCTTTCAAGGTCTCACGGAACTGAGATGATAATGATATGCCATTTAAGATAAGTGATCATATAATCTTTTGTTCTAGATATCAGCCAAACAAATACACGGAACAATGTCTTACTTAATTGCCAGCAATTTATTTCCCGATTTCCAATTTGTTTGACATAGAACTTAATTGAACACATCAACTTAGTTCTGACTGGGACCGATACATGGGTCAACACAAAATCATCGAGGGGCCTAGATATCGCTTCTAATCCAAGAAGGAACAGAAAAACTTCGACTTATATGCTTGTTCTACTACTTGTTGAATCATACACAAAGGCACGTTTTATAACATTGAGTTACCAATGCGTTTTCGTACAATCAATATATAACCAACTCATAGGCAACAAGTCATATCTCTAGGTTTGAAGACTTATATGAGATTACCGTCTCACGATCACTCGAGATAAATTCCATGAAGTGATATCAGTGAGCGTAGGTTGAATCCAATACTCAGAACTTATGAGCACTCATGAGTGTTGTAGCAACACTTTGCAATGTCCAACATCTTAGACATCTACAACCAACTACATGATAGCCTTGATTCATATATACTTCCAACATATGACCGACTGTGGAGAATTTGAATAATATGATATACCATAACATAATTATTCTGGAAGTCAAAACATGCAAACTGAAACGATAGTAAACGATTAACAAAAGATAACAACACTTTACTCATAAATAAACAACAACTTTTATTCATCATCAAATGTCAATTACACTTTACATATTTCAAAGCTATCTAACTACTAAAACTAATATCATCCTTCAGACCTATGCGCCTCGCATGCTGGAGATGCTTAACCCTACCCAGTCCCTTCATGAGGGGATCTATTGGGTTCTCATCCGATGATACCCTCTTTGCCACGGGGAGTCCTTCTTCTATTCGATGTCTGATGAAATGGTATTTTCTGTCGATGTGTCTCTATCTCCCGTGATCACTTGGTTCTTTGGCTAAGGCAACTGCACTTTCACTATCACAGAAAATCTATATAGGCTCCTTAATAGTTGGTACAACTCCAAGGTCTGCAATGAAGTTCTTTAGCCATATAGCCTCCTTTGCTGTCTCGCTTGCTGCTATATACTCTGATTCGCAAGTCGAATTAGCCACTGTCTCCTGCTTGGAACTTTTCAAAGAAATTGCTCCTCCGTTTAAGGTAAAGACCCGGCCTGACTGCTGTCAGTTTGGAAGCTGGCATCATTATACCCTACTACTCTCAAGTCATCACTCCCACCGAGGGTAAGGACACAGTCCTTAGTCCTCCGCAGGTACTTGAGAATGTTCTTTACCGCAATCCAGTGAGCCTTGTCAGGGTTCCTCTGATATCTGCTGACCATGCTTAATGCAAAGGCCACATCAGGATGAGTAAAAGTCATAGCATACATGGTCGAGCCTATAGCGGAAGCATACGATACTCGACTCATCTCTGCAATCTCATCCTTTGTACTCGGGCTCTGAGTCTTACTCAGTCTGGCGTTACTCTGGATTGCTAACTTTCGTTTCTTGGAATTCTGCATGCTGAACCTATCCAGCACCTTCTCCAAGTAGGTACTCTGACTAAGTCCAATTACTCTCTTACTCCTGTCTCTCAAAATTCTTATCCCTAGGATATAGGCAACTTCTCCAAGGTCCTTCATAATGAAACATTTCCAAAGCCAGGACTTCACTACCTGCAGAGTTGGGATGTCATTTCCTATGAGTAGTATGTCATCCACATACAATACCAAAAAGCAGACTATACTCCCACTAGCCTTGATATATACCCAAGATTCATCTTCACTCCTCGAAAACCCAAACTCTTTGACTTTCTCATCGAAACAAAGATTCCACTTGCGAGGTGCTTGCTTTAATCCATAGATGGATTTCTCAAGCTTACACACTCTATTAGGGTACTCTGTACAAAAAAAAAACCTTTGGTTGACTCATGTAAACATCCTCAGCCAACTTTCCATTAAGGAAAGCGGTTTTGACATCCATTTGCCATATTTCATAATCATGAATTGCAGCAATGGCTAACATAACCCTAATAGACTTAATCTTCGCTACTGGTGAAAAGTTCTCATCATAATCAACTCCCGGAGTTTGAGAAAAGCCCTTTTCAACTAGTCGTGCCTTATAAGTGTGTACATTACCATCCATGTCGGTCTTCTTCTTGAAGATCCATTTACACCCAACTGTCTTACGACTTGGTACATTGTCAACCAAGTTCCAAACTTGATTTTCATACATGGATTGTATCTTGTTGTCCATAACTTCTTTCCATTTAGCAGCCTCAGGGCATGCCATGGCTTCCGTGTAGCTGTTAGGTTCATCCATACTTACCAGTAATATGGAAACCATAGTAATGCTCAAGTGCATTCCTAACTCTCGTGGAACGCCTCAGAGGTACAGACTCTTCTGTCGGATCAACAGGAGTTTCCTCCTCATGTTGATTGCTAGGGTTTGAGGTTCCTTCACCACTTGACTCTTGAATTTCTTCAAGGTCAACTTGCCTCCCACTGTTTCCTTGGCTCATGAACTCTCTCTCGCAAAAGACTCCTCTCCTTGCTACAAAGACCACATTATCACTAGGTCTGTAGAAGAGGTAACCAAAGGATCTCTGTAGGTAGCCGATGAAAATACACCTCTCACTTTGAGGTTCGAGCTTATCGTGAGACTCGTGCCTCACAAAAGCCCGCATCCCTAAATCTTGATGTGGTCAAGATTGGGAACTTTTCCGGTCCACATCTCATGAAGTGTTTTGGCAACCTTCTTTGTAGGGACTAGATTAAGGATATGGGCAGCAGTCTCTAAGGCATACCTCCATAATGAGATTGCTAGCGAAGCTTGACTCATCATGGAACGAACCATATCCAACAAGGTTCGATTGCGCCTCTCAGCCACACCATTAAGCTGTGGTGTCCTAGGAGGTGTCAATTGTGAGATAATCCCACATTCTATAAGATATTCAAGGAAATCTGGACTAAGATACTCACCACCTCAATCGGATCGAAGCATCTTAATGTTCCTGCCCAACTGATTCTCCACTTCCTGTTTAAACTCTTTGAATCTTTCAAAGGTTTCTGACTTATGCTTGATTAAGTATACATATCCATATCTACTATAATCATTATTAAAAGTCACATAGAAGCAGTTAGCATCTCTTGTGGTGGTTCTGAAGGGTCCACACACATCAGTATGTATGAGATCCAACAAACCCTCACCCCTATCACAAGTACCAATGAAGGGTGACTTTGACATTTTCCCAAGCAAACAAGATTCACAACTATCATCTGACATTAGGTCAAATGACACCAAGACTCCATCCTTTTGGAGTTGGCCTATGCGTTTCTTGCTTATATGTCCAAGACGACAATGCTATAATGATGCTTTATCCAAACTAGTGGAAGAATCGATACACAATACATTATTTCCTAGGTTATCAACAACCGACACAATTTCATATACACCATCACAAGGTAATTCTTTAAAATAAAGAACATTATTAAAGAAAGCATTAATCCCACCACATTGATTATCAAATGAAAAGGTAAAACCTTGTTTGTACAAACCGTGAAAGGAAATAATATTTATCGCCATTTCAGACGAGTAACAACACTTATTCAAATCAAACACTAATCCACTACTTAGCAACAAAGAATAAAGTCCAATATTGGTGATAGTTGAAGCTTTCCTATTCCCCATGATCAAGTTTATCTTCCCATGCTCCATATTCTCACTTCTTCTTAGTCCCTGCAAATCAGTACATATGCGAATACCACAACCTGTATCAAGGACCCAAGAATTAGAATGAGGTGAATTATTAGACAATATAGTGTATATACCTGCATGGTTGGTTTTCACTTTCCCATCCTTAATATCTTGCAGGTACTTTGGGCAGTTTCGTTTCCAGTGAGACTTTTCATGGCAATAGAAGCATTTAGCCTCTTTTGGGTTGGCAAAAGGAGTGACGAAACCTTTCTTGGTTCCACTTGAAGAGGAACCATCAAGGGGCTTACCCTTAGTACCCTTCGAAGGGCTCGTCCTCTTCTTTCCTTTGCCTTGCCCGATTGCTAAGACAAGGGCCGCGGTAGGAGTAGGAGTAGTAACAACCGACTTACTTTTAAGACCACTTTCCGCGGTCTTCAAGAGTCCTTGAAGTTTGCTGAGTGTAACTTCCTCCTTGTTCATGTGGTATGTCATTCGGAATTGATCATAACACGAAGTTAGGGAGTGCAAAATGATGTCAATTGCCAACTCCTCGGGGAAGTTCACATTTAGTTTCAGCAAACGGTCCACATACCTTTGAATTTTCTGCATGTGACCCGTGATGGATTCACCATCCTTCATCCAGGTTGCTATCATGGAGGAGATGATTTCATATCGCTCTTGACGAGCACTCTGATGGTAGCGGTCCATCAAATCCTGGTACATCTCAAAAGGATAGTAGTCCTCATGGGACTTTTGGAGCTCAACTGTCATTGTGGCCAACATGATACATGTCACTTTGGTAGCATCTCTTTGATGTGCTTGGTATTCAGCGATCTCCTCAGGAGTAGAACACGACTCAAGTTCCTTAAGCTCCTTGTCGAGGACATATTCCTTGTCCTCATATCGAGTGACCATCCTGATGTTCCTGATCCAATCAATAAAGTTGGATCCATCAAAGATGACTCTCCCACAAAGGTTCATGAGAGAGAAGGGGCCGGTAGGGTTTGAGTCAGAAGCAGCATTATTGGAAGACATCTGAAAAAGAAGAAAGACGGGTTTAGATTAGATATAAAGATAGACCTTAATAAGACACCCAAATGTAATATTAAGGCTAGGAGCCAACACAATATTTTATAACTTATAAGAGGGATGTCGTAGTCCAAGCTATAAAATATTTGAAGGTAGGTGAATGACGATTCACTAATTTCCACCATGAAAAATGAAATAAATTATTAGGTTTTAATTGGTTTTGAAACTCCTAGAATCTTTGAGATTCGTTGAACTTTTCAATGGCATGTTTCAATCTCGGGTGTGCCCTTTAAGTTTTGTGACTGGGATGCCAAGGATCACTAAACAAGGTATGAAGTAACCATGCAAATTACTTGGTACCCTTAATGTTTATCACTCAATCGATGTGTCAGTTAACCACACGCGCTCCACCGACCTATGATAAACCTTAAGCGACCCTTTGCCTACCTTGTTTAGTCTAGGTTAGTGTGTCGGTTAACCACACATGATCCACTAACGACTTAAACAAAGTGAAAAGTGTAAGTTCATGGGTTAGCACCTTATTCACATTTTCCTAAAGTAACTAAGATTGGGAATTTATAAAAACATTTGGTTAATTTACATCCATCATACTTTTAATGAAGATTTAAAGTCCTTGTCTTACCCGTTCGGCTAATGACCCTCCACCGGTCAAGGAAGCGGTGGGTGAGAGTGGACACCCATTAAGCTGTCATTTTATAGGCAGCAACCTTATACCCCCTTATAGACCGGCTTCGTGAATGAGGCCTACTAATGGTAAAACGACTTGTTCTTATACATATATAATTATTATTAAACTTATAATATTATAAAGTATAAGGTTTGAATTTTAACGTTTAAAATTCTACGGGGTTGGAACTAAAGTTTTTAAGGTGACTTTACATGTTCCAAAACTTGAGGGCAAGTTTTGTAACTTTCAAAACTTTTCATCTTTCATAACTTATGAGTTAATGGTTTATTAAAATGGGAGACTTTTCATTTTATGTAATATATGTGTTTCTTTAATGGACTTTAAAAGAATGACTTTTGGTAATCCATAACTTGAGGAAAATTTATGGATTCCATTAAAACACATAATGATCAAGAATTAAACTAACAAACAAGTTATAAATAATTCCTATGATCTTCTAAACTCATAAGTTCATGAACATGCATATCAACAATTTCAAGAATCATAAATAAATCATATAAAACTTGAAATTTTGATAATAGCCATTGAAAATGGATTAGCATAACCATTACACCATCTAAAATAAGTTTTATAAGACCAAAATAGTTTAGGGTAATGTTTCTAGTCCATTTCCAGTAGCAAAACTCAAAAATCTGCATTCTGGGGCTCCTACTCGTCGAGTGCACGAACCTACCCGACGAGTAGGATGAATTAACTCATGGACTCGTCGAGTCCTCCCATGGACTCGGCGAGTTCATGCTATAGAATGCAGAAAACTAAGTTTTTTCAACAAGTTTGCAAAAAGTATCAAATAAACAAGCCTAGTCTCTGACACCACTGAAGGGTTTTGAGCATTCTCACATTCCTAAGGTGTACATGCAACCCTAGAAACCTTGGATCTATGTTTTACTAAGATATATGCAAAATTGTTTTTCCAAGGTTCTTAACCTATCTAGCATAGCATGGGGAACTTTTAAACATAAATGCTAGAAGAAGAACATATCTTTTGTTGTTTGGATTCCTTGAGAACCTTGTGAGCCTAGCACCTCTAGTATGATGCCTCAAATGTCTCACACAACACCACAACACTTGGAATAACCTTGAGAGAAGTTCACTAACACCTCAAAATCGGCTAGCCCTCTTTCTTGCTTGTATAAGTGTCGATTTTGCTAGTCTAGGGGTCTTTATATAGTTGTGGCACAAGTAGGGTTACACCATGTAAACCCTAATTGTCATGGCTTTCCATACTCCATGATCCATGGGTTTGTAACCTCCATAGACTATCCATGGAGAAACTTATGGGTTTTAGCCCAATCCATACAAACCATGGATCATTAGCCCACTATACATGAATAGATGATTTACACAATCAACCCCATATATTTAATTAGTCTCTTTTTGATCACTTAATTAATTCCAAATTAATTCTTTGATCAATACTAATTAAAAAAAATATTATTAACATATTAGAACTTATAATATATTAATAAGCCTTAAGTGTCCGTTCTCTCATTTAGTCTATCCAAGTGTTGCAATGCCATGTAACCCAAATGGACCATGTTAACCGGGTCAAGTACATTCTAGGAAAAGTTATGAACTTAGACACCTATTCCAACATGATCGACTGTGGATGAATTGAATAATCTTATTATTTTGGAAGTCAAAACATGAAAAGTGAAACACAAGAATAATACTAATCCTATATGGCCCCAAAACTTTTGAGTATAAATAAAACACCTTTTATTCAATCACCATATTGATTACACATTATTCGTTGTATATTGTTTCAATTTATCAACTAATACTTGAATCAAACAATAGTTATCCCATGCTCCAAGCATGCACACTATGTTTACCTATGGTCCTTACTTTGTGAAATATATCAATTGTAATCATTTCCAACGATACACATTTCACAATTCCAAATCCTTATCGTAAGTGTAAGAATACCAACTTCTTGCCTCTTATTGTAATTTGTTAGATTCTAAAATTATATTCAGTGATCCTTTTGTAATGACTAGGTAACAAGTCACAAAGACTTTGTCAATTACAAAACTTTCCATTGGAGATTGTTACAAGACAATTCCATAGATCTGAAGTCCCATATTCAAAGCATATTCCTTTGAAAAATCCTTCTTGCATAAAAGTTTCTAACTTTCTCATAGATTCTTGATATCTAACTCCCATTATGGAAACATTTCCATATTTTCTATATGACAACCCATTGTTAATAGAATCATGTCTATTCATAATAATTTCAATATGGTTCATCCATTACTATACTTCCAACTATCCATTAGCAACCAATATTTGGCGAACTTTGGATTGTTCTTAGCAGTTGTTTAATAACTTTACTCATATCCAGTTCTAGTCCTTTTTCCCTCTTAATGCCCTAGGAATTTGGAAAATTGGAAAACATGAATATTATAGCATATACAACCGATCCTATACCCGAAGCATATGCGATATGATTCATAATGTCTTACATAAAGACATGATACTTGACCAGTCTTTTGCTATAATATTTCCATATATAGAATTTCCAATGTTGAAGCATTTCAAAATGTTATTTATATAAATCCTTGACTAAATTTGATTAAAATCTCAATCTAAACTTTTAGAATTGAAATGAAGTATAAGTTCCTCTCCCTTAGATATAGCAAAACAACTTTTCAACCCTACAACTTTGCGAATTGAAAACTTTGTTTTCTATAATTAACATTGCTAATTACCATAATAATTATGCTCCCACTAGCATAACAATTATTTTGTAACTTGCATAGCATTTATGCTCTCACTAGCTGTGACATAAATTCGGAAATCAGTTGGACTTCTAGAAATCAATACTTTATTGACTTCCTTACCAAAGTTCAGATTTCTGATAAGAGATGCTTCGATAAGCCTTTATCTAAGCTCACACACCTTTTATTAGAAAGTTCATATGTGTGTATAAACAATTTTAGAACTTACAACAATAAGTCTCAAATGTTTAGACCTTTTGCTATTTCTCATAATTCTAACTATGAAGAGGGATGTTGTAGTCATAATCAAATTTGAGAATGCAAATATCACAATTGCTAACTCTTTAAAATCTACTTAGTGAAAGCGTTTCCTCACAATCATTTTCATGAATTTGAGAGAAACCTTATGACACTTAGATGTTTATGGTGTATGTGTTCCTATCCATGTGAATTTGTCAAAACCATAATCACAAGATAAGGTTAGTGACAAATCCAAACTCATATTGACTGAACTTGTTCAATCTTAGTTCCATGCCACCTGGCAGCACAAGGGCCTACCATTGCTTCCAGGTTGTAATGCAAACAATTGAGAACTCATAGAACTCACATGCATAGTCAACCAACTGGAATGGGCACAAAAATAAGAATATGTCAAAACGATAGGTTACAAACCTCAAGTCATGTGCTAGTGATTAACAATAGGTTGACTCTTGATTAGTTCTTAAAACTTTTCAAGATATTTAAGATTCCCACTGACCTCTTGACATATAAGTTTCTCTCTGTCAAGAAACATTACTTGACAACCAAATATTCAAGAGCTAGTGCGATTTCTTATCAAGACAAACACTTTTACCAATTGGTCTTAGTTGGTCTTTGTCTTATCTAAAACATTACAACTTACCAATTTCAAATGTACAAGAGTAGAAAACATTTTACTCTACATTTGCTGATATGTCACTCAATATACAATCTTGGAGTATGACTCTAAGATTTAATTTTGGAACGAAGTATGATTCATCTTAATTGATTTAACCTTTTCAACAACTCATGATTCCTCTTCTTAGCCAAACAAATAAACTAAGGCGTCCTTAGAGGATCAAATTTTGATATGGTGTTCATAATCATTAAGATGATCATAAAACACGATACTCAAGTACTCTCCCATCTTTTCAGATTGGAGAAACTTTTATCTTTCTGCCGACTTTGATTCTTCTTATTCGTTCTGTTATACATTGAGACTTTTCAATGACTCAGAATTAGACTTAATATTGTAAGCATAACCATATTGACTAACTTTAGTAAACCATAACGAATATTGTTATCGTTCTTTGTGGTGGACCTGACCAACGCACAACCAAGTGTACCCGATCCCCTAGTCCTTCACTTGACTCACATATACATGTGAACAAGGAATTAGTCCTAATTTCCCAAAGACAAAGGTTCTCATTCATCATACAATACAAGTTGCATGATCCCAAGTTTTTGTCTAATTGAAACTTGGGTGATGAGAATCTTTCCTTATTTGGTAAATTTAGACACAACCACAAACGAAAGAATCAAATCCATATTGCTAAAAAAATCCAAACATCAATTTTCACATATGTCATTGCAAGGAAATATAAAATAAGATAAAAAAATATCTTTATTTATATAATTGCAGAAAAACTTTTCCTTACAATGCAATTACAAATGAAAACTGTGTTATTACAAATTTCTAAGCAATCTATCATAACTCTTAAGCAGCAGCTCAAAAATTCGATCATCGAACCATGCGATCGAAATCCATCTCTTCGCAATTAGACTTTGCATGCCTTTCCTTTAAGCTTCCTTCAATCCTACAAAACATCAAAATATAATCTTATCACATCATGTATTAAGAATCTACAGATAGGAACTTTATAGAGTTAGATAGTGGACTTACCAGAAGCAGAGTCAAACCTTTTTTACCGTACCATTCTTATCATCCTTCTGGTAGATACGCCAGCTTCACAACCAATGCCCCTTCTCTTGGCAATAGAAATATATGGACTCTTTGGGAATGGTACATGGTACAATCTCAAACTTAGCCTTTCCCTTTCCCTTGGAAAGAGAAATCTTTTCTGGACTTCCAATGTTTCCATTGTCAATGGCCATGGAAGTTTGGGAAGTAGAACTTCCAATCAAATTTGCTTTACCAGTGCGCAAAATCATTGTAGACTCAGCAACAATAAGCAAATAGGTAAGATCAATAGGGGTCACATCGCGGTTTGTCATATAGTAGTCTTTAACAAACTGAATATACGACTCGGGAAGTGACTGAAGAACCAAGTCAACAGCCAACTTCGTTGACACAACGACTCCTAACATTCCCAGCCTGTCAATATGTGGCTTCATCTCCAATACATGTGCACAAACAGATCTTCCATCTTCATGTTTGACCGCCAATAGGGCCTGAGTGACCTTAAACTTTTCAAGTCTTCGAACATGTGGGTCAGGGAGAATAGTTGGAGGATGTGGATGAATTGAAGTATGATACTGTGGAATATCATCTTTATGTGGAAATCCTTTTCCAACAGATTCGGGAAGACCATAATTGTCTGACCTAGACATCTATAAGGGAGAAATTCAAGTTAGTTGATTTAAGTCTTTAATATAACACCCAAAACGAAATAATAAGGCTAGGACCCAACGCAATATTTTACAATTGCAAAAAGGGATGTCGTAATCCAATTTTAAAATATTTGAAGGTAGGTAAATGAAGATTTACCAATTTCCACCATGAAAAACGAAATGGATTATTAAGTTTTAATTGGATTCAAATTCCTAGATCCTTTGAGATTCATTGAACTTTTCAATGGCATGTTTAAATCTCTATTGTGCCCTTCAAGTTTGTGACTGGGATGGCGAGGATCACAAACAAGGTGTGAATAACCATGCAAATTAGCTTGGTACACCCAATGTTACAAATCACCTAATCAACCTGTCGGTTAACCACACACGCTCCATTGATCTATGATTAACATCAAGCTACCCTTTCCCACACATTGTCAGTTCCAGATTAGTGTGTCAGTTAACCGCACACGCTCCACTAATGACTTAACAAGGTGCAAAGTGTAATTTCATGGATTAGCACCATTTTCACATTTTCCTAAAGTAACTAAGATTGGGAATTTAATAAAAGTTTAGTTACTTTATATTTATCATTATACTTTTAATGAGGGATAATTAATGTCCTATCCTACTCGTTCGGCTAACGACCATCCACCAGTCAAGGAAGCCGTGGGTGAGAGTGGAAACTCATTAAACCGTCATTTTATAGGCAATAACCTTATACCCCCCTTATAGATCGTCTTCGTGAATGAGGCCTACTAACGGTAAGACTGACTTGCCTTATATATATATATATATATATATATATATATATATATATATATATATATATATATATATATATATATATATATGTTAAACTTATAATATTATAAAGTATAAGGGTTGAATTTTAAATTTTAAAACTCTAGGGTTTGGAATTAAAGTTTTATTAGTGTGACTTTACAAATTCTAAAACTTGAGGGCAAGTTTTTGAAACTTGTCAAAACTCTTCAATTTTATAACTTATGAGTTAAGGTTTGTTTTTATGAAAAGACTCTTGATTTTCCATAACTTGAGGACAGGTTATGGAGTTCATTAAAACATTTATGATAAGACTTTTCATGTTCCATAACTTGAGGACAAGTTATGGAACCCATTAAAGAACATTTAGATCGATTCTAACAAGGAAAATTATCATATAATTTTTTTTTAAAATCATGATCTAAACTAACTCATAAGGCAAAATAGTTTCAAATCAAATGATACAAGCAATTGGCATAACATATAAACTAACAACTATCACAAGAATTTTGACAACTATCTTTTGATGACACTTGGAATTCATAACTTATGAGTTTAATGCATTTTTTAAAGATGAGACTCTTCGTTTTCCATAACTTGAGGACAAGTTATGGAGGTCATTAAAAATCATTTAGATCAATTTTCAACAGCTAAAATTATCATATAATTCAAAATTGATCTAGATAAACTCATTAACAGATAATATCAAGTCAACAATTTGCAAGAAACTTTGTTTATCATATAAATCAACAATTATCTTAAAACTTTGACAATTATCTTGTGACTGGATGAGCATAATCACTACCATATCATAAAAAACATATTTTAATGATGTAAATCAGTTTGTAGTAGTGATTCCAATCCAATATAGGCCAAGAAAACTCAAAATTCTGCAACCAGAGCCATGGACTCGACGAGTGCATGAACTAACTCATCGAGTTGCCCTTGTTACTGAGTGGAATAATCAATTCAGCCAGTGGACTCAGCGAGTTCATCAGTCAGAGGCCAAAAATTCGATTTTTTCAACTTTAAAAACTAACAAGCATCTAGTATAACAGCAAACAATCCTAGGCTCTGATACCACTGTTGGGTTTTAAGCACTATAACACTCATATGGTGCACATGCAACCCTAAATGCTTTGGATCTATGTTTTCTCTAATTATACATGTATTTTCAATTTTTCCAAAGCATTCTCCCTAACTAGCATACAATTGAATAATTGAACAATACAACTAGTTAGATGACTTACCTCTTAGAAGGACTTGTAGTTCTTGGCCTTTGAAAGCTTGAGCACCCCACGTGTGATGCCTCTAATGGTTCACTAACACCAATATGCAAGAGGAGGCTTGATAGAATAGGTTACTTATCACAAAATCAATCTCACTCTCTTAGAAATGAATGGGTTATATGTGTAACCTATTTTGGGCATGAAGGGTTCCTTTTATAGTGCTAGGGTTACATCTTTACAAACCCTAATGACCTTTCATATTACTTAGGCTCCATGGGTTAAACTCCATGGACTATCCATGGATTATCTCATTGGTTTAGCCCATCCTAACTAACCATGGATCATTAGCCCACACTATAAGAATCATTGATTTACACAATCAATCCCCATATATTTAATTAGTCTCTTTTGATGACAAAATTAATTCTAAATTAATTCTTGATC
This sequence comes from Lactuca sativa, assembly GCF_002870075.4. Lineage (NCBI taxonomy): Eukaryota > Viridiplantae > Streptophyta > Magnoliopsida > Asterales > Asteraceae > Lactuca > Lactuca sativa. The sequence continues at coordinate 171,805,432 of NC_056631.2, forward strand.
AATACTAATTAAATAATATGATTTCATATTAATATATTATACTTGTAATATATTAATAAATCATAAATAACCTTATTCTCAAAAGTTCATCCTATCAAATTGCACTGGTGAATGCAACCCAAAGGACCATGCTACAATCGGTTCAAGTACATCCCAGTTATAGTTATGGGCTTAGACACCAAATCCAACAATAACAACATCCTATATTCAAGGATACAGATCTAACAGATCACTACAGCATAACAGTATCCTATATATCAGGATACAGATCTAACAGATCACTACAGCATAATAACATCCTATATACCAGGATACATAAGCTAGTAGGTTGGCGTTGGTGCCTTTGACACACAAGTATACTGAGGAAAACTCACCTCACAGTTTGTAAAAATAGTTGAGCAACACACTGCTCCGAATACCAACTCTACCGGCCACCTTTACAATAAACAGTCACCAAAAGTCATACTACAACTCAAAATACCCAAAATACCCCTAGGTCAAACTTGGTCAAAATAAAGTCAAAGTCAACAAGTTAACAAAATCAAGGAAAGGTCAACAAGCTAAGTACGCCTCACGTACTTAGCTGTTATGTTGAGCGTAAGCGCAACCCACCTAAAACCACATGCCTCTAAAGTAGTACGTGCAGTGTACCTATTGGTACACCTAACGTACTACGTCTGAATCCAAACTTCATAATAAGATGTCATTCCTTAAGCCCATTTCCATCCAAACTCATATCTAGGCTCACTAAATCAGCTTAAGTCATAAAATTTCCACCTTTATGACTTTCCATGGTTAGATTAAGCCCAAAATCTAGAACTCTAACTCAATGATCCATTAAGACATCACAAATCTTGCATGGAAGGAATAGAAGGGACAAGATCAAACTTTTATGGATCCTAACACCTAAAAATGTCTAAAAGGACAAATCTTTTGTTATAAGCAATCTATACTTATGAATACCAAGCTTATGGGACCAAAATGAACATGAACACAAGGCTAACAAGATCTAATCATTTAACTCATCAAGTTTTAGACTTTATACCTCCAAAAGATGCATGAGGGTGAAAAACTCCTGGATCTAAAATGCTTTGATCTTCTAAGGTGATTTCATTTCCTTTTATTTCCTTCATGTACACCAAAAACGCACACTAAGGCTCAAAGATGCTCATAAATAGGATTAGGGTTTGTAAGGGACAAATTAGGCAATGGAGGCTAATGAAAGGAAGAATCTCAATGAGATAATGATGCTTAAATAGGGTCCAAAGACTAAAAATTAGGGTTTTTCCATCATCCACATACGTCCAGCATACTAGGAAGCCACGCGTTTTCCACTTAAAGAGCCACATGACCAATTTTGAAAATAAATTCATATTAAGGGTCAAAAATGTAAATTACCTGGTTGATGAATGGTACAGTTCTCCGCCACTTGAACTAGACTTCGTCCTTGATGTGAATAACTCCATATAGTATTCTCACGTCTCTATCTTGGGTTCCTAGGTCCATTCGAATCCCTTCTGATGCTGTCATTGGACCTTGACCAACGATACCACCTTATTGTGCAAGGCCTTCGTCTTCCTATCCAAAATCGCCACTAGTCTCTCAATATAGTTCATGCGATCATCAAACTGAATATCATACAAAGGCATCACTGCTGAATCATCAGCCACACACTTCTGAAATTGACAAACATGGAAGGTGTTGTGAATCTGGCTAAGCTCCTAAGGAAAATCTAATTGATAGGCTACCCTGCTAACCCTAGCAGTCACTCAAAACGGTCCAATATACCGAGGTACCAACTTGCCCTTCTTCCTGAAACGTATTACACCCTTCCAGGGTGATACCTTCAGCAAAACTATATCGTTGACCTGGAACTCCAACTCAAATCGACATTGGTCGGTATAGGTCTTCTGCCGACTTTAACCTATCTACAACCTCTGTCTAATCTGCTGAATAAGTTATGCCATCTAAAGGACTAACTCGATCCTTCCCATAACCTTGTGACCAACCTCTCCCTGACAAACTGGGGTACAACACTTGCTCCCATAAAGAAGGTCAAAAGGTGGTGCACCGACACTGCAGTGATAGTTGTTATTGTATGAAAACTTAGCTAGGGGAAGGTAGGAGTCCCAACTCCCACCAAAATATCACAAGCTCTCAACATATCCTCAAGTGTCTGAGTGGTCCACTCGCTCTTGCCGTTTGTATCTATATGATAAGTAGTCCTAAAATGCAATCTCGTACCCAATTGCTCATGGAACCTCTACGAAAATTGAGAAGTGAACTGAACATCTCAATCCGATATAATAGAAATAGGAACACCACGCCGGGCAACGATCTCATGCACATAAATATTGACCAATTTCTCAGTTGAAGAGCTCTCTTGAATAGCTAAAAATTGGGCACTCTTGGTCAGACGATTCACTATAACCCGAATCGCATCAAACCCCTTGGTCGTCGGAGGTAACTTGGTGATGAAATCCATGGTGATATGTTCCTATTTCTAGATGGGAACCTCCAAAGGCTGAAGTTTGCCATGCGGCCTCTGGTGCTCGGCCTTGACCGTCTGACAGGTCAAGCACCTCTCAACATACCAGACTATCTCCCTTTTCATACATAGCCACCAATAACTATGTCTCAAATCTCGGTACATTTTGGTGGCTCCAGGATGTATCGAAAATCTAGACTATGTGCCTCCTCCAGCACAGTCTGTTTGATCCCTCCAAAATCTGGTACCCAAACCCAACCGCACCAGGTCAACAATCCACGACTATCGGTAGAAAATATGTCAATCTTGCCCATGATCCTCTTGTTTCTAATTTTCCTTCTTGACTTGCTCGGCTTAATCCTCCCTGATTAAGTCCAAAAGTTGTGAATCAATTGAAATTCTCATACCTAAGCTCCCAACTGAAGAACTAGTCAACTTACAGCTTAAAGCATCAACGACCACATTCGCCTTCCCCAGGTGGGAACCTCCAAAGGCTGAAGTTTGCCATGCGGCCTCTGGTGCTTGGCCTTGACCGTCTGACAGGTCAAGCACCTCCCAACATACCAGACTATCTCCTTTTTCATACATAGCCACCAATAGCTATGTCTCAAATCCCGATACATTTTGGTGGCTCCAGGATGTATCGAAAATCTAGACTTATGTGCCTCCTCCAGCACAGTCTGTTTGATCCCTCCAAAATCTGGTACCCAAACCCAACCGCACCAGGTCAACAATCCACGACTATCGGTAGAAAATATTTCAATCTTGCCCATGATCCTCTCTAGTTTCTAATTTTTCTTCTTGACTTGCTCGGCTTAATCCTCCCTGATTAAGTCCAAAAGTGGTGAATTAATTGAAATTCTCACACCTAAGCTCCCAACTGAAGAACTAGTCAACTTACAGCTTAAAGCATCAACGACCACATTCGCCTTCCCCAGGTGGTACAAAATCTCGCAGTTATAATCCTTGACCACATCAAGCCACCCATGTTGTCTCATGTTCAGATTCAACTGATCCATGAGGTATCTCAAACTCTTTTGATATGTATAGACGGTACACCAGACCCCATAGAGATAATTCCGCCAAATCTTGAAGGAAAACACCTCCGCCCCTAACTCCAGATCATGCGTAGGATATCGCACATCATGCTGCTTCAACTGCCGAGAAGCATAAGCAATAAATCTCCATCTCTTCATCAGTACTGCCCCCAAGCAGGTGATGGATGCATCACAATACACAACAAAATCCTCAATACCCTCAGGGAGAGTCAACATTACATAACTTTTGTCTCATTGTCTCAAATGCAGCAAACCTGTTGCTCAGGCCCCCAGCAAAAATTCACGCCCTTTCTCGTCAGATGAGTGAGGAGTACAGTAACCTTGGACAAATCCTGATTAAATCTCTAATAATACACTGCTAATCTCATAAATCTCCTGACCTTCAAAGGAGACTTTAGGACCCCCCCACTGCATAATGGCCTGTATCTTGGCCGATTCGACCAAAATCTCGTTCTAATTAACGATGTGTCCCAAGAAATGGACCTTACATAACCAAAACTCAAACTTCGAGAACTTGGCACACAGTCATTCCCGCCTCAAAACTCCCAGAATCTCTCGAAGGTGCTCCTCATGCTACTCCTTGGTCTTGGAATAGACCAAGATATCATCAATAAAACAATGACTGGTCGATCAAACGTCAACATGCAAACTCGATTCATTAAATCCATAAATGTCACAGGCGCATTGATGAGCCCAAATGGCATCACCATGAACTCATAATGACCATAACAAGTTCAAAACGTTGTCTTTTCCACGTCGTCATCTCTAACCCTCATCTGATGATACCCTGATCTCAAATCGATCTTGTAGAACCAAGATGCACCATGCAGCTGATCAAATAGGTCATCAATTAGTGGAAGTGGGTAACGATTCTTCACCATCAGCTTGTTCAACTCCTTATAGTCAATACACATAAGGTGAGACCCATCCTTCTTCTTCACCCAAGGCGAACTGATCGGTCTGATAAACTGCTTGCCTAACAACTCATGAATTTAAGAGGATAACTCCTACATCTCTTGTGGTGCCAATCAATACGACGCCTTAAAAAATCGGGGCCACATTGGCGACCAAATCAATCTTAAACTCAACCTGCCTATTAGGAGGCACACCGGAAAATTCCTCCTGAAACACATCTAGAAACTCCCTGACTGCCGACACATTCGAAACTGAAACCTCCTTCCTGACCCGAATCTCAATCACGTACGCAAGGTAACCCAAACACCCATGTTGCAAATATTGTCGATCCCTGGAAGTGGAACAAAAGCCTGATCCAATCATGGTACCCTCTCCATAAATAATCATTTCTGCCCCACTTAGGGTTCGAACTACCACCTGACCCTCATAATCAATCATCGCACCAAACCTACTAAACCAGTCCACCCCTGATATCACGTATACTTCCCTCATGGGGATAGTGTAACATCCCAAAAATACGAGCCAAAAATTTCATTTTCAAAACATATACTTAGTAAAGCATTTAGAAATAAAAGCGTTCACCGATCATAACATTTCATAAAAGATATCACATGTCTGGAAAACATTTTCATAAACATAATAATGTCAGAGTACAAATCCCCAGGAAGATCTCATAGTGCGGAATACGAGGCATGTGTGTGATGGGCCGCTACCGCGCCAGCTCCTTCCCCTTCGAGGAAGAGGTACCTGAAACCAAAACCAAAAACTGTAAGCACGAAGCTAGTGAGTTCCCCCATAATACCTCATATCATACAAACATAAAATGAACAGCTAGGAGATACGGGCCTCGCCCACACTCATGAAGATACGGGCCTTGCCCACACTTAGCTAGTTGGGAGATACGGGCCTCGCCCACACTCCCTTATCTGAGAGATATGGGCCTCGCCCACACTCCACTATCAGAGAGATACGGGCCTCGCCCACACTCAGCTGCTAATCCATAACATACAAGTATCACACAGATAACGAGTATAGGAAAATCTATCATACTGGCATATATCATCATCAAACTCAAGCATGAGATACGGGCCCTGCCCACACTCCAATACTAGCACATCGTCTATACGGACCGGCGTTGGTGCCTTAGACCCGTTACTACTGGAAGGAAACTCACCTCGAAGAGTAGCTACTGAAAGTCTGACTGCTCGACGTCTAGCTGTTGCACCGGTAATCCTCCGGCTACAAACCCATAAACATAGATTAGCCACTCATAAATACCCTTAGGTCAATTGACTGACCCATCCCTGGTCCAAGGTCAACTCCTTGGTCAAAGTCAACTTCCAGTTGACTGGACTCACCGAGTCGTGGCATAGACTCGCTGAGTCCTCCTCCGACTAACCCGGTCCTACTCGCCAAGCCTCTCTTTCCACTCACTGAGTCACCCTTGATTCACTATTTAGGACTATGGAACCGACTCGTGATCCGACTCGCCGAGTCCAAGAGCAACTCGTCGAGTTCCACGAGCAGATCTCCTACTCGCTTCCAATCCTCACCAGAACATCCCGCAAGAGGATTTGGGGTTTTGGGACGACGTTACACTGCTAATCCCGCGTGCAGATATGAAGGGTTGGACCTTCGACACTTAAACCCCTCTTACTCAGTGAAAGTTCATATGACTCGCCAAGTTTGAAGAACAACTCGACGAGCTCCAGGCAATCTTCATAGGACTCGCCGAGTTGTTCATCCAACTCGCTGAGTCTAAGACCATCTTTATAGAACTCGCCGAGTTCCACTTTGGGACTCGCCGAGTCCCTTCGACCCACTTCCCATACAGACCAAAACTGAGACATGCAACGCCTCTAACCCATAGATCTATGCTCCTAGGGCATGCTTATCACGTAAAGTTGCAAACTTTACGTGCATGCATGGCCCTATAAGCTCAAGAAGGCAAATCCAAGCCCTTTAAGGGGTCATACACCCAATAGGGACCTCAATAACCCCAACCACAGAGACTTTATACTTCTAGGATGTCCATAAGATCCCAATCTAAAGTCGTCTCAAAACATAAAGCATAAATACATGAAATTTGAGGTTTTAGGGCTTGAAACCACTAATTTGGGACAAAAAGGGGATCTAATGGACTAAGATCAAGGTAAGAACTTTTCTACCTGAATGGAAGCTTCTCACAGTGTAGATTCTAGATCTACCTCGCCTCCTTGCACACTTCAACCTTCTCTTCCTTCCTCTAAGCTCCAAACCTTCTCCACAAAGCCAAAATCACCCTCAAGGACAATATGGGGCTAGGGTTTCTTTCTACAATTCTCTGGAAGTGTTACGGACTAAGGAGGCCAAGTTAGAGCGTTTAAATAGGGTGCCAACACCCGGATTAGGGTTTATGTCCAAACAGGGTCTACTCACCGAGTACAAAGTTCAAACCCCGCGCGTTATCCCGCTCCTACTCGGCGAGTTGGTCCTTCAGCTCGCCGAGTCCAAGGCAAAAATGCATAAAATTAAAATATTAATCACAAGGAGTACGTACCAGGAACCAGGTGTTACAAATCTCCCCCACTTATTTCAGACTTCGTCCTCGAAGTCTGCTGCTCGATCCTGAAACAACTCGGGGTAATGCTCCATCATCTCTTCCATTGGCTCCCAAGTCCACTCCGATCCCTTTCGGTGCTGCCATTGCACCTTCACGAGTTCCACCCTCTTGTTCCTTAGATCCTTCGACTTCCTGTCGAGGATCGCCACAGGCTGCTCGATGTAATTCAGGGTGTCATCGACCTGAATATCCTCCAAAGGCACCACTGCCGAGTCGTCTACCAAACACTTCCGCAATTGAGAGATGTGGAAAGTGTTGTGGATCAGGCTGAGTTCGGCTGGCAGATCCAACCTATACGCCACCTTGCCCACCCGGACTACAATCCTGAATGGCCCGATGAACCTTGGGCCCAAGTTGCCTCGCTTCCTGAATCGGATGACGCCTTTCCACGACGACACCTTCAGGAGAACCATATCCCTGACATGGAATTCCAAGTCTGAAAGATGCTTGTCGGCATAACTCTTATGCCGACTCTGGGCAGTCTGGAGCCTACTCCGGACCTGCTGGATCTTCTCTTTCGTCTGGAGCACCACTTCGGTGCTTCCCATGACCCTCTGGCCAACCTCTCCCCAACATATCGGGGTCATGCACCACCTTCCATACAACATCTCGAAGGGAGGACGGTCGATGATCGCATGATAGCTATTATTATATGAGAACTCTGCCAATGGGAGGTAGGTATCCCAACTACCTCCGAAATTCAGAACACATGCCCGCAACATATCCTCCAACGTTTGGATGGTCCGCTCGCTCTGACCATCCGTCTGCGGGTGAAAAGCGGTGCTGAAATGTAGACGAGTACCCAACTCGTCATGGAACTTCTTCCAAAACCTGGAAGTAAATCGCACATCTCTGTCTGAAATCACTGATACAGGTAACTCGTGCCGCGCCACTACCTTCCTGATAAAGATATCAGCCAACTTCTTGGCCGAGATGCTCTCCTGAATTGGGATAAAATGGGCGCTCTTGGTCAATCAGTCCACGATGACCCATATAGAATCCACTCCCCGCGCGATCCTGGGTAGCTTCGTGATAAAGTCCATCGTAATATCTTCCCATTTCCACAATGGGATATCCAACAGCTGCATCTTGTCGTACGGTCTCTGATGCTCGGCCTTGACCTTCCTGCAGGTCAAGCACCGCTCGACGTACCAAGCCACATCCCGCTTCATGCAGGGCCACCAATAGTCCAGAAAAAGATCCCTATACATTTTCGTCGCCCCGTGATGAATGGAGAATCGAGATTTGTGTGCCTCCTCCATCAAGACCTGGCGCACGCCCCTGAGGTACAGCACCCACACCCTGCGGTGTAAAGACAATAATCCCCTGCTATCATAGTCGAAGGAGGAAACCCTACCCACTATGAGCTCACTCTTCCGATGTTCCTCCTTCATGGCCTCCTGTTGGGCCTCCCGAATCCGCTCAAAAAGCGGGGTCACCACTGTCATCCGCATGCAAACATCCCTGATCGGCGCCGCCTTGCGGCTAAGTACATCGGCTACCACATTGGCCTTCCCCAGGTGGTAAAGGATCTCACAATCATAATCTTTCACCACATCGAGCCACCGACGCTGCCTCATGTTCAGATTCGGTTGATCCATGAGGTACCTCAAACTCTTGTGGTCCGTGTAAATGGTACTCCGAACCCCATAGTGGTAATGTCGCCAAATTTTGAGAGCGAATACCACCGCCCCTAACTCTAAATCGTGTTTCGGGTAGTTCGTCTCGTGAGGCTTCAGCTGCCTTGAAGCGTAGGCAATGACATGACCTCTTTGCATCAGTACCGCGCCCAACCCCGAAATGGACGCATCGCAATATACCACAAAATCCTCTACGCCCTCTGGCAGGGCTAAGATTGGCGCCTCACACAATCTCTGTCTCAGAACCTCGAATGTCGCCTGCTGCTCAGGCCCCCATCGAAAGACCACAGCTTTCTTAGTCAGCCGCGTCAAGGGTACGACTATCTTGGAGAAGTCCTGAATGAATCTCCGATAGTAGCCCGCTAATCCCAGGAAACTCCGGATCTCAGATGGAGACTTCGGAACCTCCCATCTCATCACGGCCTCCACCTTGGTCGGGTCTACTGAAATCCCATTCTGGTTGACGAGGTGCCCAAGAAACTGCACCTCGCGCAACCAAAACTCACATTTGGAGAATTTGGCGTACAAGCTCTCCCTCCTCAAGGTCTCCAAAACCTCTCTCAGATGCTCCTCGTGCTCCTCCTGTGTCTTGGAATAAACCAAGATGTCATCAATGAAAACTATCACAGACCGATCTAGCATCGGTCTACATACGCAGTTCATGAGGTCCATGAACGCGGCAGGAGCATTGGTGAGACCAAACGGCATCACCACGAACTCATAATGGTCGTAACGCGTCCGAAATACGGTACTCTGTACATCCTCCTCTCGGACCCTCATCTGATGATACCCCGAACGCAAGTCGATCTTGGAGAACCGAGATGCTCCCTACAACTGATCAAAGAGATCATCAATCCCCGGGAGTGGGTAACGGTTCTTCACTGTTACCTTATTCAGCTCCCGGTAATCAATACACATCCGATGCGACCCGTCCTTCTTTTTCACAAACAGGATCAGGGCTCCCCAGGGTGAACTGCTCGGTCGAATAAATCCCTTGTCTAGCAACTCCTGCAGCTGCGTAGACAACTCCTGCATCTCGGGAGGAGCCAACCGATAGGGTGCCTTGGCTATCAGAGCCGCACCTGGAACTAGGTCGATCCTGAACTCTACCTGACGCTCCGGAGGTATACCAGGAAGCTCCTCCGGGAACACATCAGCGTAGTCTCGCACCACTGGAACCTCGCTCACCGTCGCCTTACCCGCCTCCCGGGTATCAATAACATACGCGACATATCCCGCGCAACCCTGCTGAAGGTAGCGCCTAGCCCTTGCTACTGAACGTACTGTAGGTCCACGTTGTGGCCTCTCGCCGTGGATCACCAACTCTCCCCCACTCGAGGTCCTGATCCGCACCAGCTGCTGTGCGCAATCTATCACCGCCCCATTAGGGCTCAACCAATCTATGCCTATAATCACCTTGTTCCCACGCAACGGAATGGGAACCAAATCCACCAAGTGGCGCTCCTCAAACAACCTTAGAACACAATCCCTGAACACTGCTGATGCTCGCAATGATCGATCATCGACAATCTCCACCTCTAAAGGGCAATCCAACGTGCCCGAAGACTCAGGAAACTTCTTGCTAAGCGCAAGAGAAACAAAAGATCGGGTAGCCTCCGAATCAAACAACACCTGAACTGGAATATCGTTCACATGGAACGATCCTAAACAGAGCACATATCAATATCATAACATCATAAAAAAATATAGAGGGAAAGAATAATACCCGTCACCACATCGGGTGCGGCGCGTGCCTCCTCTGTCGTCAGCTGAAACGCCCGACTCCTCACCACTGGAGCCTCTGCCTTTCTCTTTCGAATATGCTCCAGATCAATCTCCCTTTCCCTCGCCCTGACAATCATGGACTCCAAGGTAGGGCAAGCTGAAAAGCTAACATGCTCCCGGATATCAGCCCTTAGCATGTCATGATAGCGGGTCCTCCTCATATCCTCATCTCCCGCATACTGGGGCACCAGTAATGCTCTCTCCCGGAACTTGGCGGTGATCTCCGCCACAGTCTCCGTAGTCTGTCTTATGTCTAAAAACTCTCTAGCCAGCTATTGAAGTTCAACAGCCGGCGCAAACTCTGCCCTGAACCTGGTCACAAAGTCCGACCAGGTCATAGCCTCAAAAGTCGAGGCTCCCAACGAGTCACCCACGGACTCCCACCAATCCTTAGCTCGATCTCGTAAACACCCTGCTGCGAACCTCACCTTCGACCCCTCAGGGCATAAGCTAATCATATGTGCAGACTCGATGTCTGCAATCCATCGTCTGGAAGCTATGGGGTCCTTTGCCCCGAGAAAATCCGGCGCACCACTACCCCTGAAGTCCTTAAAGGACAATGTGCGAGATCCTGACTGGCCAGATGCCATGTCACTCCTGAACGCCCTGAGGCGGTCCTCCATCAGCTCAACTATCCCTTCCTTGATCGACCCGAAAATAATGGGAGTCGACTCAAGGATGCTTCTGGTGATCTCTGACGCGATGAACTCACGTAGCCCCTCATCTACTGGCTCGAAACCTGATCCCGAACCCGATCCCTCTCCTGTACTGCCAATTGCGAGCCTCAAGCATAGTACCACCATTCTCAAATACATAAAGCAGGCACATAAGGCATCACTTCTAGATCCTTAGTCCTATTCTAGCATGTTGTTCTACTGAAACTGATAAACATAACTTAAGCTGGTATGGGTACTTTGGGGAATACTTACTTGAGCTTGGTCGGTCGCGCACATCACACACTTCGTTCCTTCTTAAAACTCTTTACTTAGCTTTTTAGAAAATATTTTCTGCTTTAAAATCTTTTAATCCCTCGATTTGAGTTCAGACACCCCCGAAAGTGTTTCTGAATCCCTCAAACCAGGGCTCTGATACCAACTTGTAACATCCCAAAAATACGAGCCAAGAATTTCATTTTTAAAACATATACTTAGTAAAGCATTTAGAAATAAAAGCGTTCACCGATCATAACATTTCATAAAAGATATCACATGTCTGGAAAACATTTTCATAAACATAATAATGTCAGAGTACAAATCCCCAGGAAGATCTCATAGTGCGGAATACGAGGCATGTGTGTGATGGGCCGCTACCGCGCCAGCTCCTTCCCCTTCGAGGAAGAGGTACCTGAAACCAAAACCAAAAACTGTAAGCACGAAGCTTAGTGAGTTCCCCCATAATACCTCATATCATACAAACATAAAATGAACAGCTAGGAGATACGGGCCTCTCCCATACTCATGAAGATACGGGCCTTGCCCACACTTAGCTAGTTGGGAGATACGGGCCTCGCCCACACTCCCTTATCTGAGAGATATGGGCCTCGCCCACACTCCACTATCAGAGAGATATGGGCCTCGCCCACACTCAGCTGCTAATCCATAACATACAAGTATCACACAGATAACGAGTATAGGAAAATCTATCATACTGGCATATATCATCATCAAACTCAAGCATGAGATACGGGCCCTGCCCACACTCCAATACTAGCACATCGTCTATACGGACCGGCCTTGGTGCCTTAGACCCGTTACTACTGGAAGGAAACTCACCTCGAAGAGTAGCTACTGAAAGTCTGACTGCTCGACGTCTGGCTGCTGCACCGGTAATCCTCCGGCTACAAACCCATAAACATAGATTAGCCACTCATAAATACCCTTAGGTCAATTGACTGATCCATCCCTGGTCCAAGGTCAACTCCTTCGTCAAAGTCAACTTCCAGTTGACTAGACTCACCGAGTCGTGGCATAGACTCGCTGAGTCCTCCTCCGACTAACCCGGTCCTACTCGCCAAGCCTCTCTTTCCACTCACTGAGTCACTCTTGATTCACTACTCGGGACTATGGAACCGACTCGTGATCCGACTCGCCGAGTCCGAGAGCAACTCGCCGAGTTCCACGAGCAGATCTCCTACTCGCTTCCAATCCTCACCAAAACATCCCGCGAGAGGATTTGGGGTTTTGGGATGACGTTACACTGCTAATCCCGCGTGCAGATATGAAGGGTTGGACCTTCGACACTTAAACCCCTCTTACTCAGTGAAAGTTCATATGACTCGCCAAGTTTGAAGAACAACTCGACGAGCTCCAGGCAATCTTCATAGGACTCGCCGAGTTGTTCATCCAACTCGCTGAGTTGTTCATCCAACTCGCCGAGTCTAAGACCATCTTCATAGAACTCGCCGAGTTCCACTTTGGGACTCGCCGAGTCCCTTCGACCCACTTCTCGTACAGACCAAAACTGAGACATGCAACACCTCTAACCCATAGATCTAGGCTCCTAGGGCATGCTTATCACGTAAAGTTGCAAACTTTATGTGCATGCATGGCCCTATGAGCTCAAGAAGGCAAATCCAATCCCTTTAAGGGGTCATACACCCAATAGGGACCTCAATAACCCCAACCACAGAGACTTTATACTTCTAGGATGTCCATAAGATCCCAATCTAAAGTCATTTCAAAACTTAAAGCATAAATACATGAAATTTGAGGTTTTAGGGCTTGAAACCACTAATTTGGGACAAAAAGGGGATCTAATGGACTAATGATCAAGGTAAGAACTTTTCTACCTGAATGGAAGCTTCTCACAGTGTAGATTCTGGATCTACCTCCCCTCCTTGCACACTTCAACCTTCTCTTCCTTCCTCTAAGCTCCAAACCTTCTCCACAAAGCCAAAATCACCCTCAAGGACAATATGGGGGCTAGGGTTTCTTTCTACAGTTCTCTGGAAGTGTTAGGGACTAAGGAGGCCAAGTTAGAGCGTTTAAATAGGGTGAAAACGCCCGGATTAGGGTTTATGTCCAAACAGGGTCTACTCGCCGAGTCCGGGGATCGACTCGCCAAGTACAAAGTTCAAACCCCGCGCCTTATCCCGCTCCTACTCTGCGAGTTGTTCATTCAACTCACCGAGTCCAAGGCAAAAATGCATAAAATTAAAATATTAATCACCAGGAATACATACCAGGAACCAGGTGCTACAGATAGGGATCAGATCGATCGGGTAAGTCACCACGAATATCTCCAAGGTACAATCCTGAAAAACACTCAATGCAGAAACACAATGCTTGTTGGCAATGGAAACTTGCAATGAGCACTCTAGCTCCCCAAGAGTCATATCAAAACTCCTACAAAAAGACTGAGACACAAAATACCGACTCACACCCGAGTCAAATAGCACAAGAGCAAGCAAGGAGTTCACTAAGAAGGTACCTAGCAAAAGCATAATCATAAGCATACAATAAAATAACTTGATAGAATAATAAATGAAAACATACCAGTAACGACGTCTGGCACCGCCTTGGCCTCATTCGTTGTGAGTTGGAAAGCATAACCCCGATCCTCAGGGGCTCCGCCCTACCCTGGCATCCATCTGTGATCCTCAAAGTATCTGTTGGTGCTGGATCCTGCGCCGATCTTGCAGCGAGCAAGGGACAGCTGGCCTTCACATGGCCAACCTACTCATAGTGGTAACAAATACTAATGCTTTCCAATGGGGACTACTGATAGCAATCCCTAGCAATGTGGTCCTCCCTGCCATATTTGTGGAACCCAAAAGAAGATCGACAAACACCTTCATGAACCTTGTCGCACTTGGCACAAGTATGGCCCCTCTGTCCCCTAGACCACAAATTAGCGGGCTTGAGCTACTTCACTGTAGGTTGTGACTAAACAGGAGTCGGACGTTGCTCCCTCGTCTATGTCTCTATCTTAATCTCTCGACACCTCGTGGCATCCTGAAGCTCGGCAAGGGTACTGTAACGCTGGATGGACACAAACTGTTGAGTGTCGGTCTTGAGCATGCTCAAGTATCGTGTCATCTGAGCCTGCTCTGTTGAACCGAACTCCGGACAGAACAAATCCCTCTCAGTGAACATCTTGGTGATCTCTGTCACCGTCTCTATCTTCTATCTAAAATACAGGCACTCTTGAGTCAATCTCTCCTTTTCAACCATAGGAACATACATCATGTGAAACATCTCTGAGAACTACTCCCAAGTCACAGTAGCCCTCTACTCAGGAGTATAGGAACCAGTCACTAGGTTCTACCAATCCTTCGCGCCTAGTCGGAAAAGGTTCAGGTCACACATGACATTCTGTTCATCCGGGCATGAACATGTGAAGAAACAACCCTCCACATCAAACAACCACCTCATCACTATAACCGGGTCCTTAACCTTGTCAAAATCTAAGGGCTTCGTGTTGCTGAAGTCGTGGTAGCTGCAGCAATAGCATCCTTAGTGAGGGCAGCATAGAGATCATCAAATAGCTCAATCATAACAGTCTTGATAAACCCAAACAACTTCAGAATAGAACCCCGGACAGCAGGAGCCACCTCAGTGGCAATCATCTCTTGTATCTGGTTGTCAGTCAACCCCGGCCTATCCTGGCCACCTGCTTCAGATCTAGAACCAGATCCTCTTGTGAACACCATACTGAAAATGTACCAAAATATATCATAAATTCCACAATTAATACCATCACAACCATCACAGATAGACTAAAACCTCGGGGTTTGAGACTCCCTTGCAACGTGTATGGGTCATGTGGTTCTAGTAGTATGGGCCCATACTACTTTCCATACCTACCTGTATTTGTCTCAATGGATCATCACAAACTACCCGAAAAACAAACCCACAACTAGGATATGCATACATCATATACTCGCTCTCTCAAGAGTGGCTAAGCATTCCTCATTTGACCGGCTGCTCACATACTCACTCATGAAACTTCCACCAACCCTGTAACCGCTTGTGTATGCAAATTATACATAACACTGGATCCCACAAACATTTGAATACTTTATTCTAACCTAAGCCCACAACCAAAAAAGGAACAGGAAATAAAGCTAAATCAAACATTCTCAGGCTATAGAATCTTAATTAGTTATGTACAACTATGATGCACATAGTAAGCAACTACAGTAATGATGTCAATTTCATATACCATACAAGAAGTTCCCCTAGGCTATCAGGCATCAAAAATCAGGCAACTTTATCATGTAATTCTTGAAGATCCCTATCTTATCACTAGCATGCAGTTCTACCATAATCATCATAAACAAATAACATTGTGGGTAACCTGGGGTACACTTTCATCCTCCAGCTGATCGTACACATCTCATCCTTCCTTGGTTACTTTAAAAAAACAATTTTTGAAAACCATTTTGAAAACTCTTACAGATCCTTAGTTTGAGTATGGAGTCACACGAATGTTCATCAAATTCTCTCAAACCAAGGCTCTAATACCAACTTGTAACATCCGAAAAATCAAGGTAAAATATTTCATTTTTAAAATCCAACCAAAAACCATAATTGTTTACAAAACATAGTTCCCAAAAGTAATAATCGCAGATAAATGTATCCTAAAATAAAATACCATAAAATCAGAAGGATGTGCACGACTTTCCCCTAATCATCTGAAGTACCTAAAACATAAAATTGAAACCATAAGCCAACCCTTAGTGAGTTCCCCCAAAGTACCCCACACAACAGAGCATATACAATCATGCATGCTAGGTTCAATCAGTCATCAGACTGGAATACCCTTAGGCCCACAGCGATCGGGCTGGTTACCCCTGCCCCAATCAGTCATGGGACTGGAATTCCTCGGCCTGATCAGTTATCGGACTGGAATGCCAATATGCAACAGGTCCAATCAGTCATCTGATTGGTATACCCTCGGGTCCACAGCCATCAGACTGGAATACCCATGGTTTGTTGGTTCACATACATACCAGTAAAGCCTCAACCCAAAATCATACTATGTCGACATATGCACTAGATAAACATATAACCAGTCAATAGAAAACAGGCAGATCTACATATCACTACCGCATAGCAACATCCAATATTCCAGGATACAAATGTAACAGATCACTACAACATAACAACATCCTATATACCAGGATACATAACCTAATGGGCCGACATTGATACGTTCGACCTACATGTATAGTGAGGAAAACTCACCTCACTATCTGGAAAAATAGTTGAACAACACGCTGCTCTGAATACCAACTCTACCGCCCACCTTTACAACAAATAGTGACCAAAAACACAAACTACAACTCAAAATACCCAAAATACCCCTGTGTCAAACTTGGTCAAAATCCTGGTCAAAGTCAAACTTGATTCTTATGAAAGGCAATTAATCTACAAATTAAGAACTATGACCATTAAGAAAGTTCAAACTCAATTCTTAGATAAAAATTCTATCAGAGTAATAACATATTATAAACAAGCAAAACCTACACTACATATTGGTTTAACCTGCTAGGGACACAAGTTTAACCCATCTAGCCTTTTAGAGTTTTATTGTCAATCTATTGAGTAAGAGAATAGAAATAAGCAGAGCTTCTTTTGATTATAGGCTAGTGACGACCATTTTGCAATCAACTAAGAAGTGGTAACTTACCAGATAGAAAATGAAAGAAGAAGATATGTAGAATGGAAGAATATAAACAAAAAATATTGTCCATGTTGGATTCCAAAACCAATTTTCATCACCTATTTATACGTTTATATATTTTCTATTCATTTTTCTATTGTTGTCAACCAAAAAAACTGCTAGATTCAGGAAAGGATAAAAACTCAGGAAAGGAAAAGAAAAGGAAATTGAAAAAGTATAATTTTTGTCAAAGGAGTTAAAAAAGCAAGAGCTACAGAGCATCATTATTGTCGTGTGATAGAAAGCTTTCAGTTTTAAAAAATAATAAAAACATCTAAAAAATGGAGATAATACCTTCTTGCAAGCTAGCACAGAGGCTAAGAAATAAACGTAATCAGGATATGCTTCTACAATTAATATTCTTCAATTTCTTGAAACCCAAAAACCAAAAGAATAAGAATTAAGAAAGAGAAAATGGGAAAATATATTACTTTAATTTAAGCTTCCATGGCAATGATTTGTCATTAGTCACAGTCTTTAGGATAAATTGTGTCTTCACCGGGCGCTTCCCTTTCGTCCTCTTCAACATCAATCGCGAAGCAACAAAACGCTAAAGAGAAAAAGAGGAATTGCGGCATATCGAGCAGTGTTAGAAACATTACTAGAAGAAGGAGATATGAGTGTGAGGCAAAACGATTGAGAGCCTAAGAAAACAAATAACAAAAAAAATATGAAATTATATGGACTTATATACAGAATAAACATGGAGTCGGCATGAAGTGGGAGTTAAAAGGGTGACTCAGCCACAATAAGAGGAGGTGGCAGTAAAAGGGGATCCAAGAGTGGCGCAGCTTATGGGAAACGTTGCCGCCAAAGGAAAACCCACCGTCAAGTTTTATACCTCATCGTGAGGTCAGGATGACTGGAAGCAACCAGGCAGAGACCTTCATCAACATCCAAACGACGCCATTTCAAGAATCCTAGTCTCATCAGGCTAATGTAAAGTTGAAGGAGTATAACCAAGTAGCTTGGATGACTGAGAAGTGGCCGGTTGGGAAGCTGCTTATCGACATAAACATCTTAATCTTGCAAAACAGGGTTTAGCATAAAAGTAAATGATATATATATATATATATATATATATATATATATATATATATATATATATATATATATATATATATATATATATATATATATATATATATATATATATATATATATATATATGATGACTGAGGAGTGGCCGGTTGGGAAGCTGCTTATCGGCGTAAACATCTTAATCTTGCAAAACAGGGTTTTGCATATAGGTAAATGATATATATATATATATATATATATATATATATATATATATATATATATATATATATATAGGTGAGAGTTCATTTGAGACGAACATAACTTTGTGATACCGTGAGACCAAATTTTTTTAGTGAAATATTCTAATATTCTATTGTTCGTAAAAATAGAATATGCAATATATTCTAACATTATATGTTTTAGAATATTCCAATGTAAAATATGTTAGAATTATTTTTTTAGAATATTATAATATTAAACATATTAATTTTTATCAACACAAGATTATTAGAATATATCACTAGAAAAAAGTGGTCTCATGGTCTCACAAAATTAGGTCGTTTCACATGAACTTAATCATATATATATATATATATATATATATATATATATATATATATATATATATATATATATATATATATATATATATATATATATATACACTTCGTTTAAAACTGTTTTTTGAGCTTTCTTGGTTTAATTTTTTATGTGCATATACTAAATTACATGAAATACTAAGGGGGAATTGGTATAGAGAATTGGAAGGAGAGAAATGAAAATGATTCTATTTTTTTGTTTGGTTGGTATTAAAAGGGGTTATAAGAAGAAAAAATGAATTCTGATGCGATATTAGACCCCCAATACGGCGGTGATGACTTGTTTTCATGAGTTCCGATGGAGATCTGCATTCACAAAAGGAAATAGGACGTACGTCGATCTCCGAGAGGAGGTCCCAAAAGAACTCTCTAACGATAAAGTCAATCTCTGAGAGAGATTATTTTATATAATAAGGGTTAGATAGTGGGACTCAACCCCTTTACCGTTAGAGGCACATGGCCTTTTATAGTAGGGAGTTGGGCACGGATCCCGCTCATGGAGACAGGAATGTCAGACCTCGATTGAGATAGAGGCGTTGATTGGTATATTATACCTTTGTCCCCTACCCAATTCGTGATTTGCTTAGGCATGATAGTGGTGTATACACCTTCACCGGAGTTAACAGGTGTCTGTTTGTCGTCTATTGACTTTCCTGCGCGAGTTCCGGGTTGGATTATAACACCCGTAGATTCGGCCTAATTAATTTGAGATAATAAGCATTAAAATTACTTTTAATTGGAGATTACTTAGGATAAATAATCTTAACCAAGGTCATGGTATATGTGACAAGGATTCTGTACATATAAAGAACACTGAAATCTGACTTCATATGAAGAAGTTATGCTTCTTCAATGTTTCGCGATTAAATCGGCACGACTTTCCATATCATAAAAAGTGAAATTTTGATAAAGTATTTTTTAGGCTAAGATATCTAAACGGAATTCATAGTAGTCGTTAAACCGAGAGCGTGCATATAGAGAACGTCCAAATATGCCTTCATATGAGGAAGTTAGGATTTTTCGAAGTTTCAGCACAGTAGCGTGCAACATAGAAACCAAAATTTAAATCAAAAGATTGTTAGGAAAAACAATCTAAACGAGACTTGTATATCTTA
This sequence comes from Lactuca sativa, assembly GCF_002870075.4. NCBI lineage: Eukaryota > Viridiplantae > Streptophyta > Magnoliopsida > Asterales > Asteraceae > Lactuca > Lactuca sativa. The sequence continues at coordinate 171,825,323 of NC_056631.2, forward strand.
TCAATATGATGTCGATAAAACGACAGTCAAGAACGGAAAACGTATGAAAATATATGAATTTTGAATAGAGATTAGTCGTCTAAGCCATCTAAAAAAATTAAGAATTAGCCGACAGAGTCTAAACAAAACTTGTAGATCTCATCGATAGCTACTCGTTGATATAAAGAATGTCAAAAACAGAGTTCGTATGAAGAAATTATGAATTTTCAAAGTTTCTTGAGTGCACCCCGCGCAAAAACACGCGATGCGCACGCTTCTAGAAGGTGAGGCGTGGACCACCACTTTTTTTTACATGTGTTGACACCTAATGCATCCTTCCTATATAGGGCATAGTACTTTATTATGCATGGCGTAACTCCTCCTGAAAAACTATAAATACCCTTTGATTCTTCGTCATTTACTCATAAATTCTTCAACTTTCTCTCAAACGACTTCAAAAATTTTAGATCTGATTATTTTAGCTTTTAAGAATAAATTAGTAAAATCACTACAGCTCTAGGAGCCCAATGAAAAGTAGTTTTCGGATTGAGATTCCGCCCACATAATTACCCGGTTTTCTCTAAAACCTCTATAAGTTAAGCTACACTCTTCTGTTTTTTGTGTAACTTATATTTATAGCCATAAGTTGTTATTATGAACCTATAAATAAGACTTATCAGTAATTCCAAGTCATTATATTGATTGCTCTACTTACGAGAGGGGTGTCTAGAATGGTCAAGTTAACTTGGTTGTTGTGTAACGTCACAAACTTTCAAAATAAAGTTTTCATATTAAAAACACTTAAAACATACACTTTAAATCATTTTAAACCCTAAACCCTAAACCCTTCCCTTTGCAACCGGAAGTACCTGAAACAATAAACGAATAATCGTAAGCACAAAGCTTAGTGAGTTCCCCCAAAATACCACATACCAAACATACAGTTGGGACCAACCCTATGGTATATTCCAACCTAATATACAATCATGGGCCTAGCCCTAATGTCTCTTTCAACCCATCATATACTCATGGGTCTAGCCCTAGGATTTATTTAAACCCAATCATACAACAATGGGCCCACTCTTAGGGTCTCTTTCAATCCATCTTACAAACATGCAAGAGTCACAAAGACATCTAGCATCCCACATACACATTTCAATGGGTCGGCATTGGTGCCTTCGACCCACAAGCACGGTGAGACTCACCTCAATCTGATGATAAACCAATCACATACTTGAGTTGCTGCAACCACAGCTCCTCACATTGAACATCTCCAAAATCAATCCTAATTAATAATTAGGGTGATAACCCATCATAAATGGTCCAAATCATATTTTATCATGATAAGAGTAAAAAGTCCATTTTACCCTTCCCCTACTTGACCCATCTAACCATGACCCAGACCATAATGACCCAAGGCCCAAATGGCCTTCTGGTGACTACACCATGCGTACCACCCCATTACACCTTGTGTACTGGGCTTCAACAGAAAAGGTAATCGAGTTTAACCGGTTACATCGTGCGCACCTAGAGGGTACACCCAACTTACTCCACTGATGACCAAAACTTATCATTAGTCTCTTAATGCTTCAAGTCCAAACGTCCATTTCATAGATCTCATTCTTGGGAAGGTCCTAACTTATACGGTTGGCAAATTTAAGCTTTTGCATGGCTCATTGGGACCTAAAACAAAACCCTAAGTCCAAAACTTCACTAAAGGACCATTAAATCATGCCTAGGAGAATTATACCAAATAAGATTCGATTTTTATAACTTAATCACCTCATAAATGATTAGAAATGGTGCTCAAAGGTTCTTGAGTAACTTCTATTCACAATATCCAAGCCATGGGACCAAAACATGCCTAAAACACAACCCAAACTAGATCAACACTAAGGAGCCATAAAGTTTGAAGCTTTATACCTCCTGAAGATGCATGATGAAAAAACAAGTCTGGATCCACAAGCTCCAAGCTTCCCAACTCCTTTCTAATGGACTCATTCTTCTTCAAAATGCACCAAAACACATAATATTTCACTCTAAGAGCTCAAGAACCTCACAATGTGGCTAGGGTTTCGAAATGACTTCTTTGGGGAGAGTAGGGTTGAAAATGAAGAGGCCTCAATGGACTTAAGGTGTTTAAATAGGTTCTCAACCCCTAAAATTTAGGGTTGCACACTGCACCTCTACGCGATGCGTACTCCAGGTACGCCCAGCGTACCCCCTACTTCGGAATAAGAGTTTGCATCGGAACATCCATCGATATGAGTACCCTCGTTCGCATCCAATCGCATATGGATACTCCTTTTTCGCATCCAAACATCTCCATTCGCACCCAATCACATCCAAAAACCTCCATTCGCATCTAATCGCATCCAAACACATCCATTCACATCCAAATACCTCCATTCGCATCCAAATACCCCCATTCGCATCTAAACACCTGATCTTTTCCAAAAATCAAATGTTTGACTCCTTAACATCCTAGATCAATCAATCTTGAAAAATGGGTGTTACAACTCTCCCCCACTTAAATTTGATATCGTCCTCGAAATCATTCCTTACTAATTCTTCTACCACACTATCCGGTCTATACAGAGCATCCTGAAATCCAATTAAGAGTAACCATCACTACTCTTCCTGAAATCCAAAAACCCAATATCATGTCTAACTTCTAGACATACAAAATCATTCCGAATCACAACCATATTGAATCCACTCTGCAAACCAGACCAACAACTCCTCCAACCCCAAGTCATCTACTTTATCACTAGAAAACTGAACCTTTGGGGATTCATCGATGCCTATAACCTTACACCCGAACACAAGGGCGACTCCCAACACGATCCTCAAGCATTGATGCCAAACAAACACCTCAGTATCATCCTGCTAACCAACATTTGAATCTTCGATCCAACCGAGAACTTCTTGGCCTCATACTTACGTACCAACTAATCAAAGTATCAGACACCCAACCGGGTGCTGCAACTGACAGCCTCACACACGAACCGCACTACAAGACTCTGATCAAAATTCTAACTTCTACAGGCCACCTAAGCCTAAGCACCATACAGATTCCATCCGTTGATCACAGAGTCACCCCACTCTAAACGTGATCCAACACCTTAATCAATCCAATTTCTACCGGGTTTTACCCTTAATATCATAACCAAACGGGCCTCACCTACGGGTCTCACCCAAACTACATAGTCGAATGGGCTCACCCATGGGTCTCAACCACACAAGGACTATACTGATGGGTTTTGAGCATTCTAACACTTCCTAAGTGTACATGCAACCCTAATAACCTTGGATCTATGTTTGTCTAATTATCATGCAAAGTTGAATTCCAAGGTTATATTCCTATCTAGCATACATGGGGAACAATTTTAACTTGAATCATAGATAGAATAACTTACCTTGTTGTTGCTTGAGTTCCTTGAAACCTTGTGAGCCTAGCACCCCAAGTGTGATGCCTCAAATGCTTCACACAACACCAAATGCTCTTGGAAAGACTCTTGAGATAACACACACTTCTCAAAATCGGCCAAGCCCTCTAGTTTCTTAGTGTTCAACTTGTGTAGCCAATTTTGTGGAGAATGGGACTCTTATATAGTGTTGGCACATCTAGGGTTACACCATGTAAACCCTAATGTGTCATGACTCTTCATTTCCATGACCCATGGGTTTGTAACTCCCATGGAGCATCCATGGAGCATCCTATGGGTAGAACCCAACTTGATAATCCATGGAGCCTTTTAGCCCACTATACAAGATATGGATGATTTACATAACCAACCCATATATTTAATTAGTTATCCTTTGATCACTTAATTAATTCCAAATTAATTCTTTGATCAACTAATTAAATAATATTATTAATATATTAGAACTTATAATATATTAATAATCTCCAAGTGTTATTTCTCTCATTTAGTCTATCCAATTGCATGGTGCCATGCAACCCAAATGGACCATGCCGGGTCGGGTCAAGTACAAGCCCGAAATAGTTATGGACTTAGACACCTTATCCAACAGTCTCCCACTTGGATAAGTCTAATAACTATATCTCTAGTACTTCAGGAACCGACCGGCAATCGTAGCTCTTTCAAGGTCTCTCGGAACTGAGAAGATGATGATACGCCATTTAAGATAAGTGATCATATAATCCTCTGTTCTAGATATCAGTCGGACAAATACATGGAACATGTCTTGCTTATTGTCCAGCATTTGTTTCCCGATTTCCGATTTGTTTGACATAGAACTTAATTGAACACATCAACTTAGTTCTGACCGGGCCCGGTACATGGGTCAAAACAAAATCATCGAGGGGCCCAGATATCAGCTTCTAATCTAAGAAGGAACAGATAAACTTCGACTCATATGTTTGTTCTACCACTTATTGAATTACACACAAAAGTATGTTTTATAACATCGAGTTACCAATGCGGTTTCGTACAGTCAATGCATAACCAACTTGTAAGTAACAAATCATATCTCTAGGTTTGAAGACTTATATGATATTACCGTCTCACGATCACTCGAGATAAAATTCCATGAAGTGATTCCAGTGAGCGTGGGTTGTGTCCAATGCTCAGAACTTATGAGCACTCATGATTGTTGTAGCCTTGTCCAAGACCTCTACAACCAAACATGACAGTCTTGATTCATATCTACTTCCAACATATGACCGACTGTGGAGGTTTGAATAATATGTTATACCAAACAAAATTATTCTGGAAGTCAAAACATGCAAAAGAAATATAGTAAACGATTGACAAGAGATAGCAACACTTTACTCATAAATAAAACACCTTTTATTCATCATCAAATGTCAATTACACTTTACAAATTTCCGGGTTATCTAACTACTAAAACTTATATCATCCTTCAGCCCTATGCTCCGAGCATGTTGAAGATGCTTAACCCTACTCAGTCCCTTCGTGAGGGGATCTGCTGGGTTCTCATCCGATGATACCCTCTTTGCCACGAGGAGTCCTTCTTCGATCCGATGTCTAATGAAATGGTATTTTCAGTCGATGTGTCTGGATCTCCCGTGATCCCTTGGTTCCTTGGCTAAGGCAACAGCACTTTCACTATCACAGAAAATTTCCATTGGCTCTTTAATAGCTGGTACAACTCCAATGAAGTTCTTTAGCCATATCGCCTCCTTTGCTGCTTCACTAGCTGCAATATACTCTGATTCACAAGTAGAATCTGCCACTGTCTCTTGCTTGGAACTCTTCCAAGAAATTACTCCTCCGTTTAGGGTAAAGACCCAGCCCGACTGAGAGCGGAAATTATCCCTATCAGTCTGGAAGCTAGCATCACTATACCCAACAACTCTCAAGTCATCACTCCCACCGAGGGTAAGGACCCAGTCCTTAGTCCTTCGTAGGTACTTGAGGATATTCTTTACCGCAGTCCAGTGTGCCTTGCCAGGGTTCGCCTGATACCTGCTAACCATGCTCAAGGCAAAAGCTACATCGGGTCGAGTACACGTCATAGCATACATGATCGATCCTACAGCCGAAGCGTAAGGTGTTCGACTCATTTCTGCTATCTCAGCCTCAGTGCTAGGGCTTTGTGTCTTACTCAATCTGGTGTTACTCTGGATGGGTAACTCTCCTTTCTTGGAATCCTGCATGCTGAATCTCTTCAGCACCTTATCCAAGTAGGTACTCTGACTAAGTCCAATTAGTCTTTTACTCCGATCTCTCAAGATTCTTATCCCTAGAATATAGGCAGCTTCACCAAGGTCCTTCATAGCGAAACACTTCCCAAGCCAGGACTTTACTTCCTGCAGGGTTGGAATGTCGTTTCCTATGAGTAGTATGTCATCCACATACAATACCAAAAAGCTAACTATACTCCCACTAGCCTTGACATACACACAAGATTCATCTTCACTCCTAGAAAAGCCAAATTCCTTGACCTTTTCATCAAAGCAAAGATTCCATCTGCGAGGTGCTTGCTTCAATCCATAAATGGATTTCTCAAGCTTACACACTCTATTAGGGTACTCGTTGCTGACAAAACCCTCTGGCTGACTCATGTAAACATCTTCAGCCAACTTTCCATTAAGGAAAGCGGTTTTGACATCCATTTGCCATATTTCATAATCATGAAATGCAGCTATGGCTAACAGAACCCGAATAGACTTAATCTTGGCTACCGGAGAAAAGGTCTCATCATAATCCACTCCAGGAATTTGAGAGAAGCCCTTTGCAACCAGTCTAGCCTTATAAGTGTGTACTTTACCATCCATGTCGGTCTTCTTCTTGAAGACCCATTTGCACCCAACTGTCTTACGACCTGGTACATTTTCAACCAAGTTCCAAACTTTATTGTCATACATGGATTGTATCTCGCTATCCATAGCCTCTTTCCATTTAGCAGACTCGGGGCCTGCCATGGCTTCCTCGTAGCTGTTAGGGTCATCTTGACTTACTAGTGTCTCATCACTAATAAGTGTCTCACCTTCTGCAGTAATATGAAATCCATAGTAATGCTCAGGTGCACTCCTAACTCTCGTGGAACGTCTCAGAGGTACAGATTTGTCAATTGGCTCAACAGGAGTTTCCTCCTCAAGTTGAGGGCTAGAGTTTGAAGTTCCTTCACCGCTTGATTCTTGAATTTCTTCAAGATCAGTTTGCCTCCCACTGTCTCCTTGGCTTATAAATTCTCTCTCTCGAAAGACTCCTCTTCTTGCTACGAAGACCACATTGTCACTAGGTATGTAGAAGAGGTAACCAAAGGATCGCTGTGGGTAACCGATGAAAATACACCTCTCGCTTCGAGGTTCGAGCTTATCATGAGTCTCGCGTCTCACGAAAGCCTCACAACCCCAAATCTTGATGTGGTCTAGTTTAGGTACTTTACCAGTCCACATCTCGTGAGGAGTTTTGGCAACTTTCTTTGTAGGGACTAGATTAAGAATATGGGCGGCAGTCTCTAAGGCATACCCCCAGAATGAGATTGGTAGAGTAGCTCGACTCATCATGGAACGAACCATATCTAGCAAGGTTCGATTACGCCTCTTAGCCACACCATGCAACTGTGGTGTCCTGGGAGGTGTCAATTGTGAGACTATCCCACATTCCCTTAGATAGTCGAGGAACTCTGAACTAAGATACTCACCACCACGATCGGATCGAAGCATCTTAATGTTCCTGCCCAATTGATTCTCGACTTCCTGTTTAAATTCCTTAAACCTCTCGAAAGTCTCTGACTTATGCTTGATCAAGTAGACATGTCCATATCTACTATAATCATCAGTAAAAGTCAAATAATAACGATTAGCATCCCTTGTGGCATGTTTGAATGGTCCACACACATCCGTGTGTATAAGGTCCAACAAACCTTCACCCCTCTCACACGAACCTGTGAAGGGTGACTTTGTCATTTTTCCAAGTAAGCATGATTCGCAACTATCATCTGACTTTAGGTCAAACGACTCCAAGACTCCATCCTTTTGGAGTCGGCCTATGCGCTTCTTGCTTATATGTCCAAGACGACAATGCCATAATGATGCTTTATCCAAGTTATTATTAGTAGAATCAATACACAAAACATTATTTCCTAAGTTATCTACAACAGATACAGCTTCATACACACCATCACAAGGTAATGCTTTAAAATAAAGAACATTATTAAAGAAAGCATCAATAGAACCAACTTCATTATTAAATGAAAAGGTAAACCCTTGTTTGTACAAAGCATGAAAGGAAATAATATTTCTTGCCATTCCTGGCGAGTAACAACATTTATTCAAATCTAAACTAAACCCACTACTTAGCGATAAAGTATAAACTCCAATCTTGGTAACAGGTATAGCTTTCCTATTCCCCATGATCAAGTTTATCCTTCCTTGCTCCACATCCTCACTTCTTCTTAGTCCCTGCAAGTCACAACAAATGTGAATACCACACCCGGTATCAAGGACCCAAGAATTAGAATGGGGTGAGTTATTAGAAATGATAGTGTAAATACCTGCATGGTTGGGTTTAACTTTCCCATCCTTCACATCTTGCTGGTATTTTGGGCAGTTCCGCTTCCAATGAGCTTTTTCATGGCAATAGAAGCACTCAGCCTCTTTTGGGTCAGAAGAAGGAGTAATGAAACCTTTCTTGGTTCCACTTGAAGAAGAGCCATCAAGGGTCCGAGCCTTGGTACCCTTCGAGGATCTCTTTCTCTTCCTCCATCGATTCTTCCCAATTGCCAAAACCGGAGTAGAGTTTTGAGTAAGAGTGATAGCAACCGACTTCCCCTTAAGACCTGATTCTGCGGTCTTGAGAAGTCCCTGAAGTTTGCTGAGGGTGACTTCTTCCTTGTTCATGTGATATGTCATGCGGAATTGATCATAGCACGATGGTAAGGAATGCAAAATAATATCTATTGCAAGATCCTCCGGGAAGTTCACATTAAGCTTCAGCAAACGATCCACATACCTTTGCATTTTCTGCATGTGGCTCGTGACGGATTCCCCGTCCTTCATCATGGTTGTTATCATGGAGCAGATGATTTCATACCTCTCTTGTCTTGCACTTTGATGGTATCCTTCCATCAAATCTTGGTGCATGTCATAAGGGTAGAAATCCTCATAAGACTTTTGGAGTTCCGCTGTCATCGTGGCCGTCATGATGCAAGCCACTTTCGTAGCATCCCTTTCATGTGCCCGAAATTCAGCGATCTCCTGAGGAGTTGCAGTGGACTCATCAATCTCCTTAAGCTCCTTGTCAAGGACATATTCTTTGTCCTCGTAGCGGGTAATCATCCTGATGTTTCTGATCCACTCATTGAAGTTGGATCCATCAAAGGTGACTTTCCCACACAAGTTCATAAGGGTAAAGGAGCCATTAGGATTAGAGCCAGAAGCATTGTTGAAAGACATCTGAAGGAAAGAGGACAAGATTAGTTTAGATATAAGAGGGTCCTTAATAAAACACCCAAATGTAATATTAAGGCTAGGATCCAATCACAATATAATATAACTTAGAAGAGGTATGCCGTAATCTAAGCTATATCATATTTGAAAGGTAGGTGAATGACGATTCACCAATTTCCACCACGAAAACCGCAATATTTTAGTATTAGGTTTTTGAATGGTTCTTAGAAATTCCTAGATTCTTTGAGATTCAATGAACTTTTCAAAGGCATGTTTCAATCTCGAGTGTGCCCTCCAAGTTTTGTGACTGGGATACCGAGGATCACAAAACGAGGTGTGAAGTAACCATGCAAATCACTTGGTACCCTTAAAGTTTATCACTCAATCGATGTGCCGGTTAACCACACACGCTCCATCGATACTATAATAAACCCTAAGTCACCCTTTACCTACCTTGTTAAGTCCAAGTTAGTGTGCCGGTTAACCACACACGCTCCACCAACGACTTAATCAAAGTGTAAAGTGTAATTTCATGGAATAGCACCTTATTCAGATTTTTCCTAAAGTAACTAAGATTGGGAATTTAATAAAACATTTAGTTACTTTATAATATTCATCATACTTTGAATGAGAATTAATAAGTCCTTGTCTTACCCGTTCGGCTAACGACCCTCCACCGATCAAGCAAGCGGTGGGTGAGAGTGGACACCCATTAAGTCACCATTTTATAGGCAACAACCTTATACCCACCTTATAGACCGGCTTCGTGAATGAGGCGTACTAGCGGTAAGACGACTTTGTTCTTATACATATATATATAATTATTAAATCATAATAATATAAGTATAAGGGTTGAATTTTAACTTTTAAAATTCTAGGGGTTGGAACTAAAGTTTTAACTTAACTTTACTTGTTCCAAAACTTGAGGGCAAGTTTTGTAAACTTTCAAAACTTTTCATTTCTTGTAACTTATGAGTTTAATAGAGTAATAAAATGAGGACTTTTCATTTTTCCTAACTCTTGTGTTCTTTTAACGGTTTTTAATCCAAGAGACTTTTGGTTTTCCATAACTTGAGGACAAGTTATGGACTCCATTAAAACACATTATGATCATGAATTAATCTACCACATAGGTTACAAATAATTCCTATGATCATCTAAACATCATAAGAACAAGAATATGAATATGAACACTTTCAAGAATCAAAATCACATTTAATCTTTGTAATTTTGATAACTAGTTGTTGTAAATGAGTTAGAAAAGACATTACACCTTCTAAAACAAGTTTTCAAGTACCAAAACATTTTAGGGTAATGATTCTAATCCATTTCCAGCAACTCAAGTCGAAATTCTGCACTCTGTCGACCCTACTCGCCGAGTGCATAAACCTACTCGCCGAGTAGGTTGAAGATACACATGAACTCGACGAGTCCTCCCCATGGACTCGCCGAGTCCATCAGTCAGACAGCAGAATTTTCAACTTTCTTCAACTTTTAAGCACAAATAACAAACAAACAAGCCTAGGCTCTGATACCACTGATGGGTTTTGAGCATTCTAACACTTCCTAAGTGTACATGCAACCCTAATAACCTTGGATCTATGTTTGTCTAATTATCATGCAAAGTTGAATTCCAAGGTTATATTCCTATCTAGCATACATGGGGAACAATTTTAACTTGAATCATAGATAGAATAACTTACCTTGTTGTTGCTTGAGTTCCTTGAAACCTTGTGAGCCTAGCACCCCAAGTATGATGCCTCAAATGCTTCACACAACACCAAATGCTCTTGGAAAGACTCTTGAGATAACACACACTTCTCAAAATCGGCCAAGCCCTCTAGTTTCTTAGTGTTCAACTTGTGTAGCCAATTTTGTGGAGAATGGGACTCTTATATAGTGTTGGCACATCTAGGGTTACACCATGTAAACCCTAATGTGTCATGACTCTTCATTTCCATGACCCATGGGTTTGTAACTCCCATGGAGCATCCTATGGGTAGAACCCAACTTGATAATCCATGGAGCCTTTTAGCCCACTATACAAGATATGGATGATTTACATAACCAACCCATATATTTAATTAGTTATCCTTTGATCACTTAATTAATTCCAAATTAATTCTTTGATCAACTAATTAAATAATATTATTAATATATTAGAACTTATAATATATTAATAATCTCCAAGTGTTATTTCTCTCATTTAGTCTATCCAATTGCATGGTGCCATGCAACCCAAATGGACCATGCCGGGTCGGGTCAAGTACAAGCCCGAAATAGTTATGGACTTAGACACCTTATCCAACATATACAACCCAAAGAAATTTTCATTAATCCAATAATATTCATTCCTAACATGGATTGGTCAACGAATAAAACGGTCCGACATGACCCACACATGTGTTGTGATCCTCCTACAGCCCAATAACCACTCATGTTGTGACCTATCTCATCATGAAGAATGCTACGCCTCCATCGTAGATTTACAACACTTACCCAACAACCTTGTGTAAGCTACGGCTACCCGTAATCTTATAACACTCCCAAAATAGCCATAGGCCCACCCCACGGTCTTGCTCTCCATCTACCAAACCAAACCATAATCAATCAATCATGAGTCAAAACCGCATCCAAATATACCCCAATCAGATGATCGGGACATGCTTTGAACCCCAAATCCTTCATCAGAAAAGAACATGCACAGAGTTTCCAACAAAACCCTCAACCTGAGCCTAGTCATGAATCCATCATGCACCACGGACGCTGCTTCATGTTCCCAATGTGATAACTTTGGATCTTCATCCCTTGTTTTCCTAATTAAAACTAACCACAGACATTATCCCTTGCATAATTCTTGCCTCATACCCCAACCTAACTGGCTAGTCACTTGCCTAGGGTGTAAAACTCCCTCACTTAGATTCAACTGCACTTTGCCAACCTCATAACTAATGGGTTTCTAAATCAACTCACAACCCCGACTGACGATGAAGAACGATCAACCCTTTATTGGAACAGATGGATCACCAGTCCAACAACTTACTTTCCAAAATATCTTTGTACTCAGAACATCATCAATATATAAAATTCAATTTCTCTTGACAATCCCAACGGCTGAACAAATCCATGTGAACAATGCATCACCCGCACCCAAGAGTGATAAATCACTACTGCCCAAACCCTACTAGTGGTAGTGGTTGGTTTAAAAGGATAATCAACCATTATCTGATATCCAACTAGAGCGACACAAGTATAAGTACCTCTGAACTCCAACTTCGTTGTCCCAAAAAGGACAATCAGCTACCATGAGACCTTTGTTCGGTGACAACAAAATAAGCTAAGCACTTTACAAAAATATCAATAAACAAACTTCGGTAAACTCACCAAACTTCTAAAAAACATAAATAAAAAGAACACAATATTTAACGTGGTTCGGTCAAGGTGAACTACGTCCACGAGAGAGAGAGAGAGAGAGAGAGAGAGAGAGATAGGATTTTATTAACTTTATGGAACTATTACATGTACTCAAAATTGTATCTCACTTTGAGCTCTCACAAAAATCTAGCAATTTACAATGATGGGGGTATGAGCCTATTTATACTTGAGGGATTACACTTAAAACACTAATTGGTCAATCCAATTGGCCCATAGGCCCATGAAAGGCGACAACCAACCATATTTCGCCATGCAACATCTTCTGGAGCATTCTTACATGCCATAAAACCCATGAGCATCAGCAACACACACGATGGAACACTTTTTGCCATAGTGAAGCATCATGATGTACATGTGGCACATCATGAAAACTAATGGCCCAACAACCATCATGGTGGCACAACATGGTGTAATCCTTGAGCAATACCAACTTCTGAGCATACTTGAACGATCTTGAGCATCATAGAGAACTTCATAGCATACTTGGCTCAACAAGGACCAAGATGGTCCATCTTGCGCCAGCATGGCGCAACAGGAATATGGATGGCACAAGTGGCTTCAAGTTTGGCACAAGAACATCAAGATTGAAGCAACAACATCATCATGGCATAATAGGTACATGCATGGTGCAAGAGCATACATCATGGAACAAGAGGAGTACCCCATGACGCAAGAGGGATCCTCATGGCGCAAGAGGAACCCCTCATGGAACAAGAGGGGGCATTATGGTGCAAGAGGGAATGTCATGGCGCAAGAGCATCCTTTTTGGCCCGTCCCTTTAACATATGGCACAACAAGGTCCCCTTGTTGCTCCATATCACTCCCAAGTGCTCCAAACCTCTTCCAGATGCTCCAAACCCCCTTCTACATGATCTTTTCCTTTGGAACATGATCTATTCCTTTGTCAGACGATCCATTCCTTTCTCAGATGATCCGTTCCTTTGTCACATGTTCCATGAACCCCAAGTGCTCCATTCTGATCTATGTGCTCCATGTTGGACAAGATTTCATACCCCGACAATCTCCCACTTGAAGGCTTGAATAACTCCATCTGTCATTCAAATTTCACTATTCCTTAAAGTAGTCCCTCACACTCTCTCTGCCGAACCCTTCTCTTTAAACTTCTAAAAGGCTAGTTGAAACCATACAAATCTTTAACTTCTTAGTACTAACCACCTTGGTGAACATATTAGTTGGATTCTTCGTTCCAAGGATTTTCTTCACGTTTAGAGTTCCTTCGTTGACTAACTCTCGAATGAAATGGTACCTCATATGAATGTATTTCATTCTGTTGTGAAACATTGGATTCTTTGCTAAGTGAATTGCACTTTGGTTGTCATAATGCAGTAGACAATCATCCTGCTGTATTCCAAGTTCTGACAAGAAACTCTTCAACCTTATGAGCTCTTTGGAAACTTCTGTAAGTGCCATGTATTCTGCTTTTTTGGTTGAAAGAGCGACACTCTTTTGCAACCTTGACATCCAGCTAATTTTTGTACCTCAAATTATGAACACATAATCTGTTGTTCTCTTACCTGAATCTGCACATCCACCTAAGTCTGCATCAGCGAACCCTTCTAAAACTACTCCTTTTCTTTTTAAACATAAGGAACACTCAATTGTTCCTTTTAAGTAGCGTAGCAACCATTTCACTCCCTCCCAATGTTTTCTTCCTGTATTTGGCATGAATCTGCTTACAACTCCCACTGCATGAGAAATATCTGGTCTGGTGCATAACATTGCATACATTAAACTACCAAGTATAGATGCATAAGGAACTTTAGCCATGTATTCTTTGTCTTCTTTTGTTTTGGGGAATTGCTTCTTGGTAAGTCTCAACTGACTCCTCAATGGTGTACTTATGGTTTTTGCATCTGCCATGCTGAACGTTTCTAAAACTTTCTTGATGTACTTGGCTTGAAAAGTTTTAGTGTACTGGTAACTCTGTCCTTGGCTATGCTCATGCCTAATATTTGTTTCGCAGCCCCTAAGCCCTTCATCTCGAACTCACTAGTCAGTTGCTTCTTTAGCTTGTTGATCTCCTACATGTGGGATCTAGAAATCAACATGTCATCAACATATAAAAATATGATGATATAAGAGGACTTGAATTTCTTCAAATAACAATAGTGATCCATTTCAAGGCTCTTATTGTCTGCTAGTCTGACCTGCGCTTGGTACTACCTGAAGTTCTGCATCACATCTTTGGAATGACTATAATGGAATGAGACACCAAAATCCATGATCCAAGATTCAACTGAGTTTTCAACTGCACAAATAAGAGCATCTCTTTAAGAGTCTGATGCAATGTTCATCTAATTCTTGTATTTGTCTGCAAGAGGCTTCGGACATTGATTCCTGAAATGGTCCTTTTTTTGCAGTTGCAATAGGTGATGTCCATCCTGTTTTTCGGTACACCTTTCTTCCTTGACTTTGATCTTCCTTTATCCCCACTCCCTTTATTGGACTTCCTTCCTATTTCCTCAGTACTAAGAATAATTTTAGAGGATTCTCTAGCACTTCGTCTGCACACATCCTCAACAAGGATTAAGTCGTGTATGCCTTCAAATGTCAGCTTGGCACCTCCAGCTGAGCTGTTGATAGTTGTCACTATTCCTGACCAACGTTTCGGTAATGATGATAATAGTAGTAGTGCTTGGACTTCATCTTCAAATATAATCCCAACCGATGTCAATCTTGACAGGATTGAATTAAATTCATTGACATGATCAGTCACGAAGCCACCTTCCTTCATCTTTAGATGTACCAATTGTCGAATGAAGTGAATCTTGTTCGTTGTTGAAGGTTTCCCGTACATGTTAGATAGCGCTTTGATCAACCCATAAGTTCTCTTCTCATTTATAATGTTGTAAGCAAGGTTCTTTGCTAATGTTAAACACATCATACCAAGTGTTTTCCGATCTAAAAACTCCCAATCCTCCTGCTTCATAAGGAACAGCTTATCTTCTGACAAAGGTTCATGTAAATTCTTTTGGTAGAGGTAGTCTTCAATTTGCATTTTCCAAAAACCGCAATCTTTTCCATTGAACTTGTCGATCTTAATAACTTTATGGAACTATTACAAGCACTCAAAATTGTATCTCACTTTGAGCACTAACATAAATCTATCAATTTACAATGATGGGAGTATGAGCCTATTTATACTTGAGGGATCAGACTTAAAACCCTAATGGGCCAAGCCCATAGGCCCATGAAAGGCTACAACTAATCATATTCTGAAATAAAGCATCTTCTAGAACATTCTTCCATGTCATATAACCCATGAGCATCAGTAGCAAACATGATGGAGCACCTTTTTGCCATAGTGGAGCATCATGATGTACAAGTGGCACATCATGAACACTAATGGCCCAACATCCATCATGGTGGCCCAACATGGTGTAATCCTTGAGCAATACTAACTTCTGAGCATCCTTGAACGATCTTGAGCATCATAGAGGACTTCATAGGATACTTGGCTCAACAAGGACCAATATGGTCCATCTTGCGCCATCATGGCACAACAGGAATATGGATGGCGCAAGTAGCTTCAAGTGTGGCACAAGAACATCAAGATTAGAGTAACAACACCATCATGGTGCAACAGGAACATGCATGGCACAACAAGGCCATCCATGGCGCAAGAACATACATCATGGAACAAGAGGAGTATCCCATGGCGCAATAGGGATCCTTTAGGCGCAATAGGAACCTCTCATGGTGCAATAGGGAGCATTATGGTGCAAGAAGGAATGTCATGGAACAAGAGAATCCTTCTTGGCCCATTCCTTTAACATATAGCGCAACAAGGTCCCCTTGTTCCTCCATATCACTCCTAAGCGCTCCAAACCTCTTCCAGGTGATCCAAACCCCCTTCTGCATGATCCGCTTCTATGGCACTTGACCCATTCCTTTATCAGACGATTCATTCCTTTTTCAGATGAATCGTCCCTTTGTCACATGCTACATGAACCCCACATGCTCCATTGTGATCTAAGTGCTCCATGTTGGCCAAGACTTCATACTCCAACAACCTTGGCCTAAAGAGAACATATAATGTGAGGACCACACACACAATACTGAAACATGAATCTGACATCATCTTTCCTTGCACTTGCATTATGATTAGTACATTACACCTCCCAACCATGAAAGATCTCAATCATCTTAATTTCCAATGACCCGACAAACTTATACTACAAATCTCTCTCTCTCTCTCTCTCTCTCTCTCTCTCTGACCCATTACGATGAAGCCACCAAAATTAGTTTGGCTTCTGATCTTCCTCCATTTAAGCATTATCCTATCGTTGGTCGATGTCTGCCACATCGAAGTCCTAAAACCGGATCACCGGAATATCCTCTAAGCACGGCTCTCGATATGCAAAATGGCATATGAAGATTCTTGAAAATATAACAACTACACTATCAGGGGGGAAATTGATTCCTAGGTGGGGACTTAGATAAACCAACACATAACATCTTGCACATATAATCATAAAAGAAAAATCGATTAAAATTCATGAAGGAATACATACCCACGATGTCTCAAAGTCTTGGCTCTGCCTCCTGAAAGACCATGGATGATAGGGTCTGAGCCGCCCCATCGACAAACATCGGAAACTTGCCATAATATGACCAGGATGATGACAACGATGACAAAATTCTACCTCCAGGGTACAATTTTGGCGAACATGGCCCTTCCATTCATACCTGCCGCATTTGACCTTACAACGCCCAGGCTCATGGGTTCCTCCACCCTTAGTGAAAGTTTCGTGATCCCTTGGGCCTCTAGCACTAGCCATGTCAACATCAAGCTGCTTAGATGTTTTTATCATAGTCGGATCATGATTTCGCTTTGTCTTTCCCAGTTTCATCGCCAAACCAAGCTCCTGCTCCTAAGTCACCTCAACAATCCCACCAGTTGCCTGAAAGACCGAGATATGACCCACAAACTTGGTGACCAACCTGTTAGTAATATGATCGATAATGCCAAACAACTCCTCTTTTAAGCTTTGTGAAACCTCAACGACAATCTGATCATGGAATTTATCCCCTTGAAGGCATGATGCATACCTCATCCTCGATTCCTTAAAGAAAGAACTAGCAATAGGATCCTCCTTCCTGAAAAACTTGGGGGCTCCATAAGCCTGGAACTCGCAAAAAGAAAGAGTGCAAGCTCCAACAATAGCCATAATTATGGTGCGGAATGTTCCCATACGTTCATCCAAAATCTCCCTAATCCCCTCCCTGGTTGTACGGAAGATCACAGGAATCTGCTCCAAAATACTGCGGTGATCTCTGACGAGATGAACTCCCATATTTGCTCATCAATCAACTTGGTACTAGCACTTGAGCCTGAACTAGAACTTGAACCTCCTCCATGCGTACTCATCACCATTATGAAAATCAATCATACAAATGATCAGAATATACCCAAAGAATCCTCATCCCACAGGCTTACTAGATTCTCCGTGACTCTCCTCTATTTGAGTATGGATCATATGCTTTCAGTAGTACGGGCCCAATACAACCTTCCACACCTATCCTTACTTTCCTCGAGAATTATCTCGAATCCTCTATGAACCTTCTCAGACCGGTACTCCAAGTAGTGCACCCAAACCCACAAAAACACTTCCTAGGCTCTCTTAGGCTCCTTACCCTACCATCATCTGTTGAAGAATTCTCACTAATGTCAACTATCTACTTCATGAATACAATCACATGCCTTAAATCTTAGATAATCCTTATACTAAAAGACTCAACCCTACAATGGTTAGACTCAAACGAGAGTTGCGTAATAAGGCCAAATCAATCACTCAAAGATTATTTAACCTTTGCAGCATGTGACTTAACATATTCACTTAATAGTTAACTCACATCATTAAGGGTCCCACAAAGCACAAAGCAAGTAGCATTTGTGCGGTAGCACTCCAAGCCACAAACAACACAAGGACGTCTCAATTCACTTGCTACTATCATGTTAGGAGCTTCTACTAACACTGTTGGTTGTCTTATGCATGCAAATTATACACAAAACATGATCAAATAGACTATCGAATAAATGATTCTACCCGAGGACCACAACCAGATGAGGAATAGGAAATAAGGCCAAATCAGTCATTCTAGGGCTATATGATCCTAATCATATACAATTTTTTAAAGCATACACTTAGCAATCACTTTCATCAACATAGATTCTAGATCTAACATAACATCCAATTCCTTCTAGGCTACAAGGCATCACAAATCATGCCAATCTATCATGCAATTTTGAAGGTGTCCTTAGCCTTATCCTAGCATGCAAATTCCATATCACATAATATTTCAATATGTATGGGTATTTTGGAAATCACTTACTTGAGCTCGGCTAATTGCACGCATCCTACCCCTTTTTTTAGTTAAAAAAAATATTTTAGAAAAATTCTTTTACTTTCTAAAAGGATTACCAATTCCTCTTTTCTAGTTCAAATACAATTGAGAGCATGCCTGAATGCCTCAAACCAAGGCTCATATACCAACTTGTGACGTCCCGAAAATTCAGAATAAAATTTTCATTTTAAAAACACATAAACCATACACTTGAGATGTTCCAAAACCAGTTACAGTGATTAAATTATTTTAACATTATAGTAAAAATCACAAATATCCAATGCGGAAAACATTGGGGAATATTGTACAGTCACGTTGGGCCCTTCCCTTAGCAATCGGAAGTACTTGAAAGTCATAAACATATAACCGTAAGCATAAAGCTTAGTGAGTTTCCCCAAAATACCACATATACCAAACATACAATTGGGCCCAAGTGTGGGGTATATTCCAACCCAATATACAATCATGGGCCTAGCTTTGGGCTTAATTACAACCCATCACATACTCATGGGCACAACCTTGGGTTTATTTCAACCCAATCATACAACAATGGCCTAGCCCTGGGGTATCTTTGAACCCATCATACAAACATAAAAGAGTCACAAACACCTCCATTCGCATCCAATCGCATCCAAACATCTCCATTCGTATCTGGATACTCCCTTTTCACATCCAAACACCTCCATCCACATCCAATCGCATCCAGACATCCCCATTCACATCTAATTGCATCAAAACACTCGATCGTTTCCAAAAATCAAACTTTTGACTCCTTAACACCCCAAATCAAGCAATCTTGGAAATAGGTGTTACAAGTTGGATTTCAGAAAAGTTATTATGTCGAAAGGATCCTACCTCCCATCTGTCCTGTCTGTCTGATCCTTACTTGATAGATCTTGATGTAGGCATTAGGATTAGTAAGGAATCTAGATTGTCATTAGTTTTTAGGAATATAAGACTAAAACTTAGTGATATTCATACCTAGATCACGTTAGAGGACAAGATAAAGTACCAAGGCGAAGTTCTGCTCAAATTCTGAAGCATCCACTTTTAACAAGTGAGTGCATGGTTACTTCATCTTACACATAGATATGAAGTATTTAGATAAGTAAATGCTATATGTACTTATGTGCAAAGATGTTATGTGTTAGATGAAATATTATAAAGATAGATCTTATATGATATATACCGTATATGTATTTCATAAATATAATACATTGGGTAACAAATGGTAGTAATAGATGCCATAGTATAATGAAAGACGTAGGAAATGATAGAATGTCACAACTATAGAAATGGTATTAGTGTGCCAGCGATATAGGAATGGTACTAGTGTACCAATGATGTAGTCATCTAACAAAGTATAGGTGACAACAACCGGACTATTCATGACTATCTCGTGGAACACTGGCAGTGATGGACTTCGTGCCTATTTGATGAACACATATAGAGATGGAATCCGTGCCTATTTGACTATCCCGTGCAATACATATAGCAATGGACTTCGTGATATTCCTTAAGACAAACCCTTAGGAATAAATATAGAAAGAAACCTACTAACATGTATTGTGAAGTAATCCATGTAATAGTACTTTCAGCAACAATGACTATGATGACCCTTAGGATAAATCCTTAAGGGAAATAAATAAGAAAACAGGGGTGGATAATTAGGTTAATTGTTTGATAGATAACAATATTAACTGTATTATTGTAGGCTAGAAATCTTATGTACTCATCAGGTTTCCCAACCTGGCTCACTCAGTTTATTTGAATCACGGGTTATCAAATAAAGATACTTAGATAATGGTGTATGTATTATGTTGAGAGATTCAAATAGATGTAGATCGTTAGTAAATTGAGACATTGTAGGTCTCCTTTTATGCTTATGTTTTGTATCAATTATGACATCTCAAGATTTTATAAATTAATGAAAAACATTTCTTCGGAAATACCTTTACGTGACCAAATTCTTAAATTATAAATAAACTTTATTTTAAATAAAGCATAAACAAAAAGTTTTAAAATTGCCATAAAAATGGGGATGTCACATGGATCTCGGGTATCGAGGGATAATCCGTTCGAGGCTGGAATGCGCTTTGGATGGTAAGGATGGTCGGGCCATGTGGCAAGCGCCTTAGGTGTTTTTCGGCGTGCCTAAGAGGCACGCTACCAAATTCCATTTCCATCCGATTAATTCTCTATTAATTATGGAAAAATGGTAGGAAAAAAGAAATATAGGTCTCGGGAAATGCAAAAAAAAATGGAGAAATACTTTGGCCCATCTTCGGGCCCTACCAACTACAATCAAAGTTTTACGGCTTCATATTTCCAATTAACATGCGATTGTGTTTTAGTCCACCTCTTCTTATTTGTTTTGGTAAAATAATTGGTTTGTACCCTATGTACGTGAAGGTTTCGATGAAAAGTTTGATTCTATCGTAGGGAATTTTCATCTACGACTAGATTAAGGGACAAGATGTATATAAAATAACATTAATTGACAATAAAATAAATTATTTAATAACTAGTAATTTTAAAATAAAAAAAGATATAAACATAAAAGATGCATATTTTGGCAAATTAAGATGTACATCATAATGGATTATTATTATTATTATATATATATATATATATATATATATATATATATATATATATATATATATATATATATATATGGGTTAGGTTATTTTGTTTTCACTATCTATTGTGTGCATGTATAATTGATTATGGACCAATCATTTTATTTATTTTAAGAAAGTAATTAAGGCATATTACATGTTGAAGATATAATGGGTATTAATTACATCTTCAGCATTTAATATGCATTAATTATTTTCTTAAAATAACTAAAATGATTGGTCCATAATCAATCATACATGCACACAATAGATAGTGAAAACATTTGAACCTAACTCATATATATACTAGGTGTGTGACTCGTGTATTACACGGGTTTATTAAAAGCTCCGAAAGTAAAAGGTGTGAGCAAAAAAAAAGACCATTCATGCATGTTTTGGTAACCACAAAGACCATGTTCATAATAAAATAAGTAACAAGTGAGTTCGTGACCTTTGGTAAATCACATAGACCCTTTATGTAATTTAATCTTAATTAACCTATACTAATAAAATTAATCAATATGAATTCACAAATGGAAGGTATTATCTACATTAATATAACTATATATTAATTAATATATTAATAGAAAGAGAAATTCATAAATAGGAAGTTATTATGTACATTAATTAATATATTTATAAAATTAATTAATATGAGATGGTATTTAATAGGTGGAATTTGACTAAAAATGAAAAATTCTATAAAAATGACAAGTGGATATTAAATAATTCAAAAAATCTAGAAAATGACAAGTGTCAAAATAAATAAAAAGAAGCCATGTGGCAAAATCATTCCTATTTATTAGGGTATATATATATATATATATATATATATATATATTGATTAAACAATATAAAAAAAAAAAAACTCATTTTCATTTCAATGTTTAATACAACCAAACAAAAGAATGATTTTTATAAACATTTCTCTAATGGATTTTAAGTTCTACCAAATAATGAAATAAAGTTTTTTCCTAAAGCTTGAATTTTTTTTCTCTACATTTTCTACTGTAATTTTATTTCTATATACCAAACATATCCTAAAAATAACAATATTCAAATTGAGGACCATAACGACACTAAAACACACTGACAAAGACGTTTTTTCAATTTAAAAAGTTTTTAGATTTTAACTAAAAAAATTCAATCCAGTAGGACATTTTTCACATTTTATTCTTTTTTTATATGTCGAGAATTTAAGTGTTGCAAGGATCTGGAAGGGTTCTTTTATCCTACTAATTGGTATTTTTATAAAAAGAAAGATATTTTATTACTTTTGTAACAGAAGTACAAAACTCAAAAAAAAAATTAAAACTACTAAAAATATTAATTATGTATTATGTTTTTGTTGAAAATAGTAACTTTTCATAATACATTTGGCCTACCGGTTTCAATATATTTGAAAATGTATCTTCCGAGTTGATATTCCAAGTCCTATCATGTCATATGGACAACAAAAATAGTTAAAGAGTAGAATTTAGAATGTATGTAAAAAAACTCAATAATATATGTTTAAATATAATGTTCTTTGCTCCAGCTAAATTACTAAAGCCACAGGCCCACATGTCACGGGATGACTCTTTTAGACTAGTCAATATCGTGTGCCACTTAGTGCTTCTCCGACTAAGTCAGGCTAACTTCGACGATCTAGATGTACTAACGAACTTAGGAAGCAAGAGTTACGACAAGGAACACTTCAATAAAGCTTCTATTATATAACTCAACTTCTTTACAAGGCAACTTCTTGATGATTTGGATAAATGAGTCCTCCCCCTTATTTATAGGAACCTTACACCTCCTCAAATGGAAGATTTTAGGTCCCGATCATTCATGACTAATCTAGACTCTTCCTATTATATACATGGATTTTACAAGACTCTAGAATATAGTAGACTTGTATACGACGCTCTAGAAATCTCTAGGTCGTCCCGACATTATCCAAATCGTTCTTGTATGATCTAGCGTGTTCTAGATCCTTCCAAAGTCTGCCGGGTCGTTCTAGCTTCCTTTTGATTATTCCGGATCGTTCTTCTTTGTTCCACGGACATCTACAATATTCTAGCATCTTCCAGGGTCTCGTAGAGCATTCCTGATCTTTTCGGAGACTTCTCGAGTATACTTGATTGTTCCGGAGTTCTCTAGACGATTGTAGAATTTTCCAGAAACTTGGTCCGTGACACCCTCCCCCACTTAAACCCTTGATGTCCTCGTCAAGTTTTCTATACATATGTCTCGATGTTGTCACGGGGCTACTTCGTGTCTTTTCGTTTTCTCCAAGGTATCTCTTCGAGTAAGGCGTGCTTTTATTTCTCAATGTACTTTGAATCCTATTTCTTCTCTCAGCCTCGTAAAACCTTGAGTAACTCTTCATGTGGGATACGGATCCCTATTCCTTCAAACGTGCCTCGCTTATTCGAACTTCCCCTTTTGGCTTCATATTATTCTTGATTATATTTCTCTGTTCATAACACATCTTCATAGTTGAAAGGGACCGGGCTTTTGTCTTTCTTCTTTCCAAGGGAATTATATGGATAATTGATCCCTTGGTTATACGCAGGGTGTAGTATCTTTCGAACGAACAAGGACATACCATATCCAGGAAATCCATTCCTAGTACCATGCGATAGTCGTCCATCGGAACCACTATTAAGTCGATGGCCCCTTCCCATTCTGCAATCTTCATGGGTATTCCACAAGAAACTCCGAGGATCAGATTAGATGGAGAGTTGACAACCTTCAACCGACCTAACTCCTTTGTATAATGAATACCCAACTTCCTTTCTTCTTCCTCTGCGATGAAACTATGTGTTGCTCCAGAATCTACTAGCGCCTTAGTGTTCCTTGCATTCACTTTAACTTCGACGAACATGAGACTCCCTCTTTTATTTTCTTCCTTCTTAGAAGATTTTATCTCATCTTTCGATATTGAGTTCAGAAAACGCATTGAGCTTATTTGTGCTTCATCTTCTTCTTCTTGCAAAACCATCGCATAGAAAGTCTTTTTCTTCGGACAGTCTCGGATCAAGTGAGGACCATCACACAGGTAGCACTTGATCTCCTTTCGCTCTTCTCTTCGGATTCTTCCTTCGATTTCTTTTCCTTTCGTATTTAAAGGTTGGGGTGTGTTTTGTTTTGGTTCAGGTTCCGTCATAGTTTGTTCTCCCCCACTATTCTTCTTAACCGTGCTTTCCTTTCGAAATTCCATTAGATCTTCTGCCACGACAATAGCTTCGTCAATGTCTTTGACATTTCTCCTCTTGAGCTCGTTGTAGGCCCAAGATTGTAGTCCATCCATGAAATAGAAAAGTTTGTCCTTCTCCTGCATGTCGGGTAACTTTAGCATCAGGCTCGTGAACTCAACTATATAGTCTCGGATGAATCATGTATGCTTTAGCCCACGAAGTTTCTTCATCGCTATGTCTTCAACATTATGTAGGCAGAATTGTCTCTTGAGTTGCCTCTTGAATTCTTCCCATGTGTCTATGGTATATAATCCTTTTTCAATATCACCGTGCTTCCTTCGCCACCATAGAGCTGCACTCTCGCATAGATAAAGTACGGTTGTATCTACCTTCGTCTTGTCGTCCTTCACTTGACTAGCATTGAAGTAGCATTCCATCGACCAAAAGAATTCGTCAAGTTCTTTGGGGTCGCGTTTACCTCCATACTTCAATGGTTTGGGTGCTTCTGTGTGCGGAAACGTTCCTGCAATGGTCCCTCCAGTGATTGCTGCCTTGCACAGGTTTACTTCGGCTTGTAATGCATCTACCTTCTCACGGAACTCACTCCGCAGGGTGTTGATAAGTCCAAGGACTTCTTCCTTGATGACACCGATGGTCTCCTTCAATCCATCGCTCGTGTCACTTATCTCAGCAACGAACTGATCGACGGTATCCTTCCATTCAAGGATCTCACCGACGTTAATCTCTGTCCTTGTAAGCTTGTTTTCTAAGCTTGCCAAGGCATCTACCGATTGATCCCTCTTCTTGGACTTCCTTCCTTTCTCCTCGACGACAGGGGGAATGCTGAATACTTCACTTGCTGCTTTCATCGTAATGGTCTCTTGCTTGCTCGAACCTGGCTTTGATACCACTTGTCATGGGATGACTCTTTTAGACTAGTCAATACCGTGTGCCACTTAGTGCTTCTCCGACTAAGTCATGCTAACTTCGATGATCTAGATGTACTAACGAACTTAGGAAGCAAGAGTTACGACAAGGGACACTTCAATAAAGCTTCTATTATATAACTCAACTTCTTTACAAGGCAACTTCTTGATGATTTGGACAAATGAGTCCTCCCCCTTATTTATAGGAACCTTACACCTCCTCAAATGGAAGATTCTAGGTCCCGATCATTCATGACTAATCTAGACTCTTCCTATTATATACATGGATTTTACAAGACTCTAGAATATGGTAGACTTGTATACGATGCTCTAGAAATCTCTAGGTCGTCCCGACATTATCCAAATCGTTCTTGTATGATCTAGTGTGTTCTAGATCCTTCCAAAGTCTTTCGGGTCGTTCTAGCTTCGTCTAGCTTCCTCTTGATTATTTCGGATCGTTCTCATTTGTTCCACGGACATCTACAATATTCTAGCATCTTCCAGGGTCTCGTAGAGCATTCCTAATCTTTTCGGAGACTTCTCGAATATACTTGATTGTTACGGAGTTCTCTAGACGATTCTAGAATTTTCCAGAAACTTGGTCCATGACACACAGCTCCAAACTAATGCTCTTCATAAGCCTAACATTATATCGTATTCGGTCCTAGACCTAAAAACTGATTTGGGCTTTAAAAAATGGAGCTAAATAATCCAATTGAGGCTTTTTTATAGATGGTCACGTGCACAAAAAGACCGGTTTCGGACTGGACCCAAAAGAGAGATCGAGACCGAACTGTTCTTAAACGAGACCGGACCAAAAAAAGACCGGCCCAAGACCGTCCCGGATCGGCCCGAAAAAAACCGGATCATTCCGACACTGGTCCTAAAAAAGACCGGATCAGTCTGAGACCGAACGAAAACGGTTTGGAAAAAAAACGGTGACCAAACTTTATAAATATATCTTTTTTGTGTTAATTATATAATTTTTAATCATAAACTATTTAATTTGTTTCATTTTTTTCTTTTATTAAATTTAAATTATCATTTTTAATAAATCTTAATTTATCATTTTGATGATAATCTTATATTTGATAAGGGAAAAAAACTCGAAACCAAAACAAAAGAATCGAAAAATACCGAAACTGAACAAAAAAAAACCCGTAAATCGAACCGAAAATGGCGCACAGAAAGATTGTGAGACGAGACCGAAAAAGACCGATCTGAAAAAAAGACCGGATCTTTCCGAGACCGACCTCAAAAATACCGGATCGTTTTTGAGACTGACCCAAGACTGATATGGGACCACCAATGTGCAGCTCTAGACCATCATGGTCAGAATTTTGATTCATGATAGGATTTTTATAAGTGGTTTTAGGCCCGTGTCTATTTTAACTAAATCTTTTTAAACAATTATTTACAAAAATGTTAATAATTATTTTATTTTAGTCGAATACTTATTTATAATTTTGACTATTAAAAACAATTAGATATAGAACTCATGTACTATATGAATATGTTTAAAAGAAAAAAATAAATATAAAATTCTAAACATTTAAAAGTTTGAATTTATAGAGAGAGAGAGTATTGAATTATTAAAATTAAAATGTTTTTTTTTCTTTTAAATGTAAACAAAAAATTTAGATAAGTAAACAAAGAAAACTAATGAGATTTAATTTAGTAATTTTGAAATTAGAAAGAAATTTCATTGATGAAATTGATATGTATTTATTATTATATTTCAATACTATATAGAATTTAATAAAATAGAAAAATCATAAAATGATATGTAGAATAAAAATTGATTTTAAATAAACATAAAATGATATGTGGTAAAATGAATGAGAATATAACACATAGAAAAAAACATATTTATTTATTTAAAAGAGTAAATTATGCGAATGGTCCTTATGGTTTAGGGTAATTTGCGTGTTTGGTCCCTAACTTATTTTTTTAATTCGGAAGGTCCCTATTGTTTGTTTTTGTTATGCATTTGGTCCCTGTTTTACTTTAAAAAAAACTATTTTGACCTTGATTTCTAAATTTATTTAAATAAATAAACTCTCAACCACACCCCTCACCTTACCTTACCTTACTTATCTTGTCATCTTTCCCTATTTAAATAATAGTTTTTTTAGGTAAGACAGGGACCAAGCGCATAACAAAAACAAACAGTAGGGACCAAACGCGTAACAAAAAAAAATGTATGGACCTTCCAAGTTAAAAAAATAAGTTAAGGACCAAACGTGCAAATTACCCTAAACCATAGGGACCATTCGTGTAATTTACTCTTATTAAAATAAATATTAAAGGTTACGTAACTCAAACAACACTAGTTTTAAGAACCGTATTCCATTTTTCACTATCTCTTGCTCTTCTTTCTCAAATGGACTATCAAGTGATATATGATGTTACATATGTTCCATTTTGTCTAAGTAATCTTTGAGACATATTTAAAACTCGACCAATATGTTAGTTTTATTCTTCGTGTATATATAACCGTCACTAACAAACATAATTACAACAGATGATGGAGCTACCTTATGATTTTGAACGATTAGTAAGCCACGGACAAAATCGGAAATGATAGGTTTCTTTCCTATTTATGCCAAATTATCAATTTTTAAATGCTTCAACACTCATAAACTGTAAGTCCCTGATTTGCCTGTGTATCAGTCAGATCCGTTTGATGGTGTGGAATCTCAATCAAACGGATGATGTCAGATCAAAAAGAAGAGAAGAAGAAGAAGAATAATATGAATCTTGTATGTATTTATATGAATTATGATCCGGATACAAGAGATTCACACACACTAACACACACTCTTCTCTCTAGACCGTGTACTCTCTTCTATTCATCACTCTGTTTCTCACACCCCTCACCCTTATATATATATATATATATATATATATATATATATATATATATATATATATACACACACACACACACAAGAATATGGGCCGGTGGACCGTAAACACCTATTAGGCCGTAAACCTGACCGTAAACTCATAAACATTACAGAAAAATACAATTTCCTAGAAAAACAAAGTATAAACCATATTTTTGACCCAACAATCTCCCCCTTAGTTTATAGCTTTCTTTTCTTAAATGACCCAACAAGCTCTCCTAAAAAGTGGCTGGCTTTTCTTATTAATCTTCAATGGGAGCTTTGGCTTCAGCTTTAATCTTCAAATTCTTCACAACTTCAAGATGAACTTGATGAATCTTCAATGAATGACTTCATCTTGAGCACTTGAATTTTTCTTCAAGATTTGACTCTGAACGCACATTGGGTGAGGAGGTTTGACGTACTGATTCTTGAAAGATGGCGCTTTCAGCTTGAGAATCTTCAGAGAGAACATTAGAGAGAACTGAACTTTTAGATCACTTCAGCAGGTACAAAGGTAGCAGCAGACTGATTGAGGAGGCTTCAATGCAATCCGTCACATAATCTTCAATTTCTGTTTCACCTTGCTTCTGGGGTTGAAGGATTGAATGTTGAAAGAATAATCTTCATTTCTTGCTCCTTCGAATGTGAATTCTTCGATGCTCACGGACGAGGATTTGGCTCAGAAATCTTCAACACAAACTCCACAAGTCTTATCTATACCTGAAATCACTTTTCAAGACAAAACAAAACTAAAAGAAAACTTAGCACACAAATTAAAAACAGAAACAAAAATATTTTTGAATTTTTTGATTTTTCTGAACAATAAATAAAACAAAAATAACACTATTTTTGGATTTTTAATTTTTTTTTAATTTTCTTTGATTTTTTTATTTTTTTATTTTTTATTTTTTATTTTTAATTTTCCCCTAATATTTAAATTAGAAGAAACTATGACAAATTTAACAAAAATAAAAATGATATCTAACTTTAAGAATGATTTGGGATCAAAGTTTTTAGACAGTCTTTATCCACTTGTCAGTACCTTTCATATTCGCATCTTTGTCTGGTTGATCGTCGGTATTGTTGTCCACTTAAGCACGAAAAATTGTGACAAATTTAGGACATACTATTTGTTACAAGACAAGGTGAACTTAAGTTCCAAAAAAACATATCTGATCCTAATTCCTTAGATACTATATCTTAAGGACCATTCATCTGACGTCGACCAGGGATATTGTTGTCCACCTAAATTGAGCAGCGAGATCTATAGAACATGTTTCCCGCTTCCTGATATGCCCCAACCATCAAGAACTTCCAGAGTACTCCTTACACCGGGTGAGCAGACAACCATTCAGAGAGAGGATAGATTCAGAATTCTATTACTTATTACTTCAGAGGGGTTGAGAAGTAAAAGGTTGCATATGCTGTGTACCAGGTCGGATTGGAAGTCACGCAAAGTAGACAGCATATGGCTAACAGATAAGAGGAATTTCATATATATAACATGCAGAGAAATAGAGTCGCATATGTTGTGTACCAGGTCGGATTGGAAGTCACGCAAAGGAGACAATATATGACTAACAGACAGAAAGAAAGAAAATGATATTCTACAGACCTAATTTATCGGAATTTACCAGTCGCCCCATCTAACCGGAATTAAGGATAGAATCCGCACATCGAGGAAAAGTTAAACCATGGTTCCAAGTACGGGTTCATTTAATGTGACGAGTAGATTCCCATATATATCTCCCTGCTCGACCTATCCGAGCGTCGTATTGTCAGGCTGATTGGATCTAACTAGGTCAAAATTTGTCAAGTCTATAAATTTCCTAAGTTCAGCTTTGCCTAGTCATGTCCATTTAAAATTTTTCGTGCCTACCAACGCATCAAACCAGAGCATAGACCCTTCAACTATGGGTACGTTACGCAGACTCAGGTTGCCTGTTATCACTTGATAATATCACTTCCCAAAACATCTCCCTCAAGCACATTTCAT
The DNA here is from genome assembly GCF_002870075.4 of Lactuca sativa. Lineage (NCBI taxonomy): Eukaryota > Viridiplantae > Streptophyta > Magnoliopsida > Asterales > Asteraceae > Lactuca > Lactuca sativa. The sequence continues at coordinate 171,855,609 of NC_056631.2, forward strand.
GACCAACATATTTTTGATTTTCTGATTTTCTAATGTTTTTGGATTTTTTTTAAAATTTTAAAATTTCTGTTTTGTTTTTATTCCCCCCCCCCCCCCCAAAAAAAATTTGTGCATAGGAGAGAAATGAAAGTAAATGCGCAAATTTAAACTATCCTAAAACAAAAATTTGTCTATAAAGCGAATCAGCTTAAGAAAAACTTAGGAGTATAGAGAAGAAAACTCAAACCATAAGTCACCGATTGAATATGCATCCAGAAGGTCTAAGAACAGCACGCGTAATCTCAGAATAGATCCGAAAATTCTTCATGTCGTTAAGCACTAACCCCATGAGTGATCTCTTCTTTTCTTCCCTTCCCGCAAAGGACACATACTCTCAAACAAATGTCTGAATGTTGTACAGTTGAGAGATGTCTCCTATCATGTGCCAGGAGCATCCACTACCAACAAACCGAAGTCTGATGATATGCCTCCATAGCTGCTCCGAAACAGAGCAGGATCAGTTGGTCTTTGGAACCCAGTCCATTTTGAAACTGGGTTGACATTTATCATCAACGCAAGGTACTTTCTCCCATGACATGTCCTGTTTATCACAAACAGAAGATATAGAAATATTAGAATCGTTAGAAGATTTGGGAGATTAAGCCTTCGGAACCCATTTGTAGTTGGGCTTAACCCATTTCTTTTTCGATCTGATGGGTGGCTCAGTGCTTGCTTTTGATCTTGATGTCGGCCGTTGAGATGACTTTGACCTAACTGGTCTTTGTTTTACTGGATCATCTCTTGGATTGGGCTTGTTGGCTGACATTTCCTTCTTGCCCCTGGGATTCGGATGCTTGGCCTTGGGAGTTGAATTCTTGGCCTTCATGGCATTCCAGTTGGCATTATTTGAACGTGACCTTGAGGGGTTTCTTTTGAAAAATCTCCCTCTTGGCGCGTTCTGCCATCTTTGTGCGCAGTAGGGAACGTATGCGCAATTAGGACAATTTTTGGCAATGTGTCCAGGTGTTCCACAGTGAAAACATGTTTTTTTCTTCACTGTGAAATTGTTTCTTCCTGCCCGTGGTGGCGTGTCCTTGCCTTGTCTCTGATTTTTCCCACATGCACAATTGCAGGAGGCACTCTGTTTCGCTGGAATTGGTGGCCTATATTTCTCATCAGCACGTTGATCAGAAAAAACTAAGTTCGAAGCAACAGATTCAGAGTTCAAGGAGATGTTGGTTTGTTCAATGGTTTTCTCTTTGTTCTCATCTTCTGCTACTTTACCTGCACATGAAGCAGAAACATTAGTATTTTCAACATTAATAACTCCTCCTGACACAAATCCAGCTCGTTTGCCGTATCGAAGATGTGGCTCCCTGTCAGTTTCGTCCTGTGTCATAAGGATGGATGTGTAGTTAGGATTATAAGGAGGAGGTACACTATCATACCCTAGACCCTTGTTTTGATTTTCTTTGAATTTTAATTGGGTTTCATATAAGGACTTGACTGTCTGACATGACGCAATATAATTTTTGAAACTGACATCTGTTTTTCCACACTTAATTTTTAAAGCGTCAAGTTCTTCAGTTACAGCAGCAAGTTGTCTCTTAATATAATCATAATTTTCACACTTGTTGCTATACTCTTCCTGAAGTTTCCTAAAGTCCTTGGTTTTTGCTTCTAATTCAGCCTTCAGGGGTTTCTGTCCTTTCCTGAGTTGATATCCTTCATATCTCAGGTCCTCAACTTCTCTTTTAAATAAATCAATTTGTTCCCAAAGAAATTTAATCGTGGCTTCACAAGCTGGAGTACATGTAACTTCAGTGACCGAAATGTTTTCAGAACTCATTGTTTCTCTACACTTCAAAGCATCAAGTTCTTGAATTACATCAGCAAGACTAAGATGATTGAGATCTTTTGTCTTCTTGATGATAGCCACGTTCATATCCCACGATTTCATAAGTGAATTTAGCAGCTTTTTGTTGATCTCGGACTTAGTCAAGAAGATCCCGGCTATATTCATCTCAGTAGTGAGTGTAGTAAATCGCTGCAACTGAGTTTCAAGGGTTCTCAAGGGATAAAATCGAAAAAGTTGAAATTTTGTCTTAACATATCCTAACGACTCTCTTTCATGTTTCAACTCCCTTGTAGACCTTAAAATCAATTAAAAAGCACAACTAAGACCCAAAATCAAACTTAAAAGTCAAACCCTTTGATTATAAACCTCAAAAGTCAACCTTAAAAGTCAAATTTAAAAAGTTAAACTCAAAAGTCAAACTTGAAAAGACAAACTTAAAAGTCAAACCAAAAAACTAAATTTGAAAATTTATAAGTTAAACGAAAAAATCAATGTTTAAAATCAAAAGTCAAACTTGGAAGTCAAATTCAAAATTTAAGGTCAAAAGTTGAAAAAAATTAAAATATAAACTGATTTAGTTAAAATCCGATTTACTACCGTATAAAGAGTTCACTGCAAAAAGGGGTTTGCGGCCGTAAACTTCAAATTTCCGGTTGAGAGAAGAGTATGGTTCTTTGATTTAAATGGACTTGACTTTAAGATTCCATTTTTGAGAATTAATTAAAATTAATTAAGATTCAAAAATAAAATAAAATTAACTGCTGAAAACAAAATTTTCTGCTGAATATAGTTTACTGCCGGAAGGAGTTCGCGGCCGTAAACTTCATTTTTTCGATTAATATTTTTCAGTTCAATTGTTAACAAAAATTCACGAGATTAATTTAATTCACGGTCCAGGGTTCAACTTGATTTAGAATACGGTCTTCAAATTAACAAACTTGCACCAAAAATCGGTTCACGGCCAAAGAACTACGATTCACGGTTGAAGAACTTGATTGGTTTGCGGCCGTGTATCAGAGTTTACGGCCGTAAGCTCGGACCGGAAACACCAATTATTCAGATTTCAGACGAAACAATAAAACCTTTTTACTGATACAACCAGGCTTTGATACCAATTGTAAGGTCCAAAATCGGATCTAAGCAGAGATCAAAAGCAAACAACAAGCACAAAAAAAGAAATAATAAGCAAAGAAGTAACAAACCAAGCTTGCATACATTTTATAGCTTTAAACGTCTGATACAACTTGGTGGAAACCGTGAACACAAAAGGCATCAACAACCAAAATCGTCTGACACAACCCACTATATATACACCCGAGACCGTGAGGAGTTTACGGCCGTAAGGTGTTTACGGCCGTAAACTCTATTACAACCGTAAACTAAAATTAATCAGCTAACTACAAACACACCCCTATCATTAACTGCAAAACCTAGACCAAACCATTATTCTAAGCCCTTCATAAACATCAAAATAATTTGATCCCATATAACTTTCAAGGTTGTCTAGTAGAGAAGGTTGTTCATGATCATTTAGTAAATCTATTAACTACTTTTTTGTAATTAAAAAAAAACAATATTACTTTGTCTGCTATATGATATAGCACCAATACTTGATGCTCTATTCCCCGATATATTTTTAGGTCTCGTTTGATAATTTATGTCTCGGAAAGTGCTGTCTAGTAAAGTGTTGTCTGGGAAAGTTTTCTAACTGGGAAAGAAACCATGTTGTTTGATTGTACATCTGATTGACTGTGCTGAATGATGAAAAAAAGTAATAATTCAATAAAAAAATTATTTTAAAAAAGTTATTTAAAAAAATTAATAATCCATTTAAGAAAGAAAAAGGCGGGGTTTGGTGTATAATTGTCTTTCCAGCCCATTCAGCTAGAAAGATATGATTTTGGGGCTTTCTGGGAAAGACATGTCTTACCAGGAAAGACCTTTCTTTTGTGCAAATTAAACAGTCTTTTCAGTCCATTCAGCCAGAAAGATCTGTTTGGATCTGGAAAGATGCGTATCAAACGGGGCCTTATTGTTTTCAAAGTTATCACGAATAAGGCAAATACTTTTGTAAACATATTAGTATTTTTTATTTTATTTTTATTTTGTTCTGTGCAAATGAAAGGTCTCATTGATTAAGTTCCAAGACTCAACTATATCATATATTATATTTCGAAACCATAAATTTATGGTTTAATTCGAAGCCACGATACAAATAGATACAAAATGCAACTCTTAGATATGTTTATTAATTTTGGTTTCATTACAATATATACAACATGCAACTCTTAGATATGTTTATTAATTTAGGTTTCATTAGTTGTTTTACAAATAGATACAAAATGCAACTCTTAGATATGTCTATTAATTTAGGTTCCACTAGTTGTTTCCATGAGTATAGTACTTTAACACTCGCTTTTGGTAACTTAGTTGGTCTTGTAAAAGAGGTTATAAGAAGATATGTATTAGTTGATTGTTATGATAAAAGTATTGTATATCCCTATGTTTTTCATACCGTAAATAATGATGTAGTATGTTTTAGTAGAAAATTTTTAAAGAAAAAATGTAGTTGACTCCGTGACGATTTCGTGGATATAAAATTCGCTGAAATTTGAGTTCGTATGAGAGAGTTATGGGTCGTAGAAATAGAGGATCTCATATGGTGTAAAGTACATTGCCTGAAAGTGCTTAAAAAGGCATCACACGATCATGTAAGTGGCACAAAATGTCTTAACACACAAATAAGATAGTAGAATGTTATTTGGAGTATCATGAAGGATTAGACGATCATATAAATGTGTCGATGTCTCAAAACCAAACCAAATGAAGTAAGATGTTATTTTTGGGTATTCTTATGAGTTACACGATCGTGTAACATAAAACACGATCGTATAAAAATTTCAAGCATACAAAAGGGGTATAAATCCAATTAAGCTGGTCATTTGCTCAAGAACTCACCCACACATATTTTGGAGACCTTCTAGGGGCGATTTTGAAGGGTTTATCGCATAGAATTGAATCTTGGAAATAAGATTGCTAAGAGAATCAAGAAGTTCATCACTATTCATTGGATTCAAATTTATTACCTTTTTTGTGAATGCTTGCTTGAGTTTCCATGGTGGGGGGTGATGAGGTATGGAGCCTTTGAACTTATATGCTTATTATATAAAAGGAAACTTGCTAACTATGTTGTAGTATGCTTAATGAACCCATCTTTAAGAGTTACTAGTTGAAAAGATGATTGATTCTTGATTTAGTGAAGAAGAAAACAAACCCTAATTTGGTGAAACGGGAATTAAGTAAGGTTAAACTTATATCTAGATGGGTTAAGACGTATACATGATTTATATGTGAAGTTTAACTTTTTTTGAATTAATGGATTAAGTCATTATGTTATGGTGCATAAGTGACTTACATCTTGAGTGTAATATTAGAGTGGGTGGATTGGTGAATATTATAAGATTAAACTCTTGTCTTAATGGATTAAGACATGAAAGTAATCAATTAATGGAGTATAGCTAATTTTTATATATAAGTGAGTGTTACAAAGTGGATGAAGAATTGAGTAAATTGATAGAAAAGTAGCTATGTCTTAAGTTATAATACTTAAGAATTATTTGATTACTCGACATATATTAGAGCTAAAGAGACGGAAGTTATAACAAAATTTCAAGAGTTGAGAATTTGTACACCTAACTCGTGACAAGTTGAGTAACTTACCTCTAACACTTTGTATGTAAATGTAAGATATTTAGGTGATGTAATTGATGGGTTATTTGGGTTACAACTACAATGCACTGAGCGGGAAACATTTAAACAATTCAAATGATTAGGGAACATGCAACCTAATAGGATCTATGTCTTTCACATATACGCAACATACTATGAAACTACCAACCTATGAAACCTATTTTATGAAAATCGATTACAATGGAAAAGGAAGCTTACTTGGAAGAGTGTTATTGCAAACAATCTTTGAATCCTTCTTGAAAAAACTTTGGCAGCTAGTAATAGTTTCACCACATGGTTCCTAACAACCACGCCAAAAATCCCCTGCCATAAGAGAATCTGAATCCTTCAAACGAAATCAAAGAGCTCCAACATACACTCACAACCTCATTGTACCAAAAATCTAACCATTCATAATCATTAAAAAAAAAACTAGAGTTGATTAGGACAATACCATTCAAACATATCATCCAAGATTACAGCTGAGACAACAAAACATAACATAAATGATATTGATGACATTGACGAATGTTGCACCCAACTGTACTGAGAAGACTGATAACTCAAACCTCGGCCATGGGTACTCCAGTTGTCCCATGTCGTCTATCCAGTAACTGTAAAGGTGTTGGATCCATAACTACTCCATCCATTCTCAGAGGGCAATCAGCCTTAACATGGCCTAGCTGACTGAAAAAGAAACACACATTCGACTCCTTCTGACTACAGTCCCGGATGAAGTGACCCTCCTGACTGCATCTGAAACACCTAGAAACTGGCGCACGACAAATTCCCCAATGAGCCATACCACACCTGACGTAAAACCTGCAGATCCACAACCTACATTCTAGCATGCATAATTAATAGCATAATTATAAAATCATATGGGTATATTAGGAAGTAGTTACTTCCTAAGCTTCGGTTGACTATAGGCATCGCATCGTCCTTTTCAAATCAAAGTTAGATCAATATGCCATGTTCACGATCTCAAGCCAACAATCAAACAAGAACATGGCAAAAGACTGAGCTCATGTTTCTGACCCAATTATTTACTTAGGTTCCTTGAATAAAAGCATTATTTTTCAAAAACTTTCTTTAAAGAAAATCTCTCGGTCCTCAGTTTGAGTTCAGACATAACGTAGAACGCGCCAAAATCCCTCAAACCAAGGCTCTGATACCAACTTGTAGCATCCCAAAAATTACAAAAGAGGGTTTTGTTCATAAAATAGATTAACCGATTAAAACCTTTTTTTTCAAAACCATTGAATAACATTTGATTGATTGAAAACCATACATTATCAAAGTTAGGTTTACAAAATCTTGAAAACGAATATCTTCGATGCATGTGTATAGTCCCACCAGGCTCTTCTCACGAATTACTTTCAAAATGTTTAATCCACAACTATAAGAATAAAGCTTAGGAAGTTCCCCGGTATGCCACATATTCCACCATACATACAATGTATCCACATACAATCCTTGACTCTAGCATCGAGCAACCAATCTCCTATCCACATACATATATCATACACAATGGGCCCATCTAGACTCACATAACAAGCTCTGTCCACCCAACATACATAACCGGCCACGCCCAACCATACATAACCAACCGTGCCCAAAGTGTAAACAAGCCTAGCCCAAACTCCGTTGTCAGGAGCTACATCCTGGTCTTCCGTATACTTGCCAGGGGCCAAATCTTGGTCTTCCATACATAGTCGGAATCAAATAAACATTCGAACAAATGATCCACCCAAAAGCAATTAATCAAACAAGAACCATACAACATGCATTAGACCAAGAGTTCTCAAGCTATCCAACTTGACTACATATAATCCCTTAGGGTAATCACGAAACAAACAATCAATACTATCATTACCCTAGCTAATCATGACACTTAGCAGTATCATATAATCATCAGACAAGACTCTATTAGTCTAGCATACTATGACACCAAGTGTCTTATACTATAAAAGCATAACAAGGGGTTAACCTAGTCAACTAGTGTACTTGTACTCTAATAGTACATCTATCCTACCATGCAAAGAATATATAATGCAATATGTGGAATAGTAAGAAACTCACCTGACTAAAGAATCAAAGAAGCACAACAACACTCTCATACATTGCATTGCTCAATCCTGCAAACTGAATGACACAGAAAGAGTTGAATCCTCAATCAACAACCCAATTCCTCCAAGTTTGAGCCCAAGTCAAATTGGTCAAAGTTCAATAGTCAACAGTCAATAAAGGTCAACAGTCAACCAAGTCAACAACCACCACTACATGGAGACCTTTTGGCCATGTCGTGGGCATGACAAGACAAAATAGATGACAAGTAGGACATAGCAATGGCGTGGGCCCTCCTTGACAACTTCGCGGGAATGTCAGGACAACACAATCGCGAATCAACATTCCACCATGATGTAGGCCTTCCTTGGCCACATCATGGTTGTTCGCAATAACTCTCCTTTCTTTATTAAGAGCTTATTCCTTACAGATCTAAACCCAAAACTTCACATCTAGTCCTTCTTAGTGACTTAATGGATAAAGTTTCCAACTTTATCCATTAGAACCTCACCCAAAAGCAAGATCTACAACCTTAAGTCCAAAATGGCGTAAATCTTTCACAAAACATGCATAGCTCCAAGGAAAAAATCAAGCTACCAACTTTCCAACAAGAAAAGGTCTAGAAGATAATCCTTAGTGCTTAGAAGTGGATGGAGTCATCTAAACTCCAAGAATACCATCAAAAGGGACCAAAGGCATAAAAATGGACCATAAGCTAGATCTAACAAACCAGAAGCAAAGGTTGAAACTTTATACTCACAATTTTCTAGAAATGAAGTCACTTTGCTATATATACACTTGTTCTCTTCACCGAAACACTTTGCAAGCAACTTGGTCTTTAAGCGCCACACCAAAACATGAGAAATGAGCCTTCAAGTGGCCAAGAACACTTCAAGAAAACTCAATGGGGATAGGGTTTTGAGATAGGAGGATGGAGGTTGAAGAGAACGATCTAACCCTAAAGCTAAGGTCCTTAAATATGGAGGGAGCCCAAAAAATCATGGGCTTGGGCTGCAACACCTTCCATGTCATGGCCACCCACTTGCCACCCCATAGCAACCAAGCCAAATGCGACTCCATTGAACTTTCATGACATGTCATGCATGTGGTTTCCCCCCAAAACCATATCTTAGATTCCCTTAAATGTTTAACTGGTCAGCTCTAGAAAACAGGTGTTACAATTAGGAAACAAATACTAAGATCGTGTGATATTTATATGTAGGTCTTTTGAAAGGAAAAACAAAGGTGTTAGACGAAGCGTTGGCTTAATCACAAGTCATACACTTTTAACAAGTTAATTCAAAGTTACTTTCATCTTACACATAAATATAAAATATTAAAATGCTTAAATGATATATGTGCTCATTATTTGATATTTGTGCTAGATAAATTAACATGATATGTATTTACTTGATTAAATTGCATATTCATTTTATGGTATTTAATTTATATTAGGTTGTGAAGGGTTATAGAGAATAAAGTAATGTAGAGAGGTCATGACCAACGTTATACTATTGTACTACTAAGACTAATCATCTAGAAGAGAATAGATGACAACCACTGACTATTCTAGACATTCTTATGGAACACTGGTAGAATCATTATTTGTAGGTGTTAATGAGTCATACTATCCGGGAGTACAGATTATGTGTTCATTCAAGTACTTTATCCCCCTCATGGTTGCCTACTTGACATATATTTATATGGAATTCCTAAAGCGGTATTGTCTACTCATTGCTTACAGTGATCCTTTTGGATAGGCCCCTTGAGATCATCAGTTTAGGATCAGACAGTGAGAATAACGGGAACGGGCAATTAGGTTAATTGTTTTTTGTGAAATATATATATATATATATATATATATATATATATATATATATATATATATATATATATATATATATATATATATATATATATGTGTGTGTGTGTGTGTGTGTGTGTAAAACAATTTAATTATATTATTATGGGATGAAACCCTATGTACTCACCAGGCTTCCCAATTTGACCCACTCAGTTTCTTTGTATCACAAGTAGTGGTATGGAGGCACAAGGATAATGATTTTAAATCTGCTAAGAGATTAGAAGAGTTTTAGGCCATTAGTATAATAAACTGTTGTAAGGCCTGTAATAACTAGCTTATGCTTATGTTACTATATCAGTGTTGACATCCAAAGTTTTTAATAATAATGAAAAACGTTTCTTCGAAAATATTTTATAAATATTATGGGACATATTCCGCACTAATGAAAGAACAATATGTTTTAAATAAGCATAAAGAAAAGGTCTTTTTCGGGCCATAAAATTGGGGATGTCACATACTCACACCTAACAGAAAAATTTACATTGGACATGTATTCTTCTTAGTTTCATCTCCTAAGAAATGGTGTGGGTACTCTTGTAGGGAACATTCTTATTTTCCAGACTTGTATACATGTAATAACTAGTCCTACTCCAACAACATGTATATCGTGTGATCTATCGGAAAAAAGTATTTACCCTTTTGTAAATCCTTGTAATCTTTGATACATTTAGCTGCAGACTGATGATATCCAGTGCGAGGTCCGTACTAAGAGAGCAGAGAAGGGGATGCAACATTCTTGGTTCTTCTATTTCAGTGCTCCTTATTTATGGTGGACTAAGTCACTGAAAGATGAAATTATGAATGCTCGTGCTATAAATCGATTTAGAATCACACTTGAATTTTGTGATTTGGTTTCGATACTTTGAAATCGATTTAGAATGATACTTAACTTTTGTGATGTTTCTATTCTTTAAAATCAAATATGAATCTTTATTTTTCTAGTTGAATATTAATATTAAAATTAGTAGTTGAATTTTAATTTTCACTTGTATAAAAAAACAAATTTCATTTATTCAACAAAACTAATTAAAAAAGGCATTAGCAACAGAAATTAGCGACAAATTTCTGACGGGCCCGAAGGGTTCCTAGAGATGGTTAGTGAATGATTACTGACGGTTATTAGTCCGAAGATCCATTTAGCAATTTGTACCGTCTCAAATCCATTGCTGATCCAGCGTTGAATCCCTCGCTGAAACCGTCACTGACAATTAGCGACAAGGATTTTTTCGACCGACAATTTCATCGTTAATCCGTTGTTGATAGCCTTTAGCGACGGATTAGTGATGGAATTGTCCATTGTCGATACCTCTATTTCTAGTAGTGACCGATCATACCAAGTGAAATTCATAACTTTCTATAACATTCAGTAAACTTTTTGCTTCATATTTTAATTTAACACCATCACATGATTTACATAATGCTATCAATGTTTCTCTTATTTGAGGAGCTTAAATCGTATCATCCCTCCCACACGATGGCCCAAAATGATCTCATAAGGCCATATAATTGATAGATTAAAAAATCATAAATCATAAAAAAAGGCCACCTAGATTTTCTAAGCATGACTACGACTTAGATCAGGAAAATACGTTTTTTATTAGTGAATTCTTTATGACCAGTTATTCGCAATCAATCATTTGAACAATAGACTCATGTAAAGACATAACTGATTGAATCAAACCTCTTAGGTCTAGAACATGTTTTAAATCAAACTAGGTTCCCATTGAGAAAACTTAATCAAAAGACGTGGCCAAAATATGTTCTAAATTAAACATAAAAAAGAACTACGTCTTTAAACATATATGAAATTGAAGCATTTATATAAAGAATAAATTGTAAGGGACTCTTATGAACAGCTAGGTTTTGTAGCTTCAGACTTTTGCCACCTTATTTTGAGTTTTTGCCAACTTTAGCCCCTTGCATTAGTGGGTGCATTGTTTTGGATACATGGTATTTCCCTATTCTTTTCTGGTCCACTCATCCTCCCTACTTCATCAACTTCCCCATTCTTCTTCTATGTTCTTCCATTCTGCCCAGGTAATTTTTTTTTGTTTGATGTTCGTCGTTTAGGGTTTCTTTCATGTTTTCTGCTTCTGATTTTCAATTTGTCGCGCCTTATTTTCATTAGTGGTGGTTATTTGCATTGTTGTCCTTTTACTACCAAATGACCACTTCCATACCTGCTTTCCAACCCATTCAACATTAACAATAGGTCAAATCTTCACTATATCTCTCTCACCGGGTTTGAACCCTTCCTAAACCTCTGACGTCGTTTCATCGCCTCCAATCAAATCGGCGCCACCATGAAAAGAAGACAACCCTTCGTTCCATAACGAAATCACAATTGGAGATGAAGATGACGATACTTCAAACCTGCATATGTCTTTCCCTTTTGTTGATTGTTAATCGGATGTATGTAGTAGATTTGCTCCCTCTCTTTCCCTTTTGTTGATTGTTAATCAGATTTATGTGGCAGATTTTCTCCCTCATACCTTTCTTCCACTTTTACTTCCTTTTGGTCCAACTTATGGAGGATTAAACTAGAACCTATCATCTTCCTCTTCTATAAAACCCCTAAAATCTATAATTTACAAGGAGCAAGTTTTTGTCGGTCTTCATTGAATCTCACTCTGACTACCTACAAACCATGTAAGTTTCCTCTAAACGGTCTTCTTCTGGCCATAATGCTAAATTGCGACCATTAGATCTTAAGTTTGAGCATGTCATATGGTAATTTTATAATTAAATTGAAGAATTGATTTGTTAAATTATGTACACGAATATACATACCATTTCATCTCAACGAATCCAAGTTTTAGTTATTATTTTGAATTAATATTCCTTTAGGTCTTCTTTTCTTACTATTTATCAATGTGTTTTTAATTATCCAGGGAGATCAATAAATATGTGTGTGTTTGTGTATGTAATGCCTGCAGATCCGGGCTAGTTAATTTAGAGGCAATAAAGTTCAAAAACGACTTTTCGACAAAAGATTATTTAGAATAAATAATCTTAACCAAGTTGTAGAATATGTCACAAGGTTTCCGTAAATATAAAGAAGGCTGAAATCTGAGTTATAACGAAGAAGTTATGATTCGTCGAAGTTTCGCGACGGAACCGGTACGGCACCCGGAAGCGTAAATAATGAATTTATGATAGAGCGAGATTTAGCCTTAGCAATCTAAATGAAAGTCGTAGAATACGTAAAAGCGGGAGCTTCCATTAAAAGAACGCCCAAATCTGACTTCGTATGAGTAAGTTATGATTTTTCGAAGTTTCGGATTAGCAATGTACAACCCGAAATTTGAATATTAGATCGAGCGGTTTTTAGCCGACACGACCTAAATGAGAATCGAAGATCTCGTTAAGAATAGCGTAATGAGAAAAAGATGGGCGAAAACGGACGTCGGATGAAGAAGTTGTGAATTTTTAACGGACCAATCATGTCCCGGCCTATTAATAATATAACTTTTAAAATAAAGTCAAAATTAGCCGACGGAGTCTAAACGAAAGTTGTAGAGTACGTTCCCACCTTCGCGTGGATATAAAGAATGTCAAAAGCGGAGCTCGTATGCGAGATTTATGATTTTTAGAAGTTGGGAGTGGAAATTGCGAAATATGTGGGAGAGTGGTGACGTGGCCAAATCTTAGCCGTCGCTTGCTGACCACGGTGCTCGCTTCGGATGATGACACGTAGCCTCGCATTACGCCCCGCGTCCGAGATTAGTACGCCCAGCGTACCTTCGCTTCTTATCCGACCGGTGTGCGAGACAGCTGGAACCGAGGTAGCAATCCTATCTGAAGCCTACGCCCCGCGTAACCAAGGGCTACGCCCAGCATAGTCCGAGGTCTCGCGCCTATAAAAGGGAGTGCGAAGGTTGCCGAGTTCCTCACTCCAAAATCTCTTCTTTCTCTCACTACTTTCTCTCTCTAAGTATCCTAAACCCTAGGGAACTCCCCTAGCACCCTAAGGAAGCCCCAAGGCTCCCGGAGTCCCGAGAAAAAGAGTCTTTCGGTTTCGAAACGCTGCTCCAAATAAAGCCCGGTTTTCTCTAAAATCCGATGTAAGTGAGCTATGCTTACACAACTTTTAATATAGCTTTCAAATAATTATTGTAATGTTATTAGGTCCTTAAAATAATTATTTGGGCTATTATTATGAGTTATATTGAGTGTTATTTAACGCTTATATAATAGTAATAATAGTCAGGCTATTAATTTGTCGCGTTTATCGTTAGACTAAACCCTAGTGGTATTGATACTAGGTTTTATCGAAGGAAATTGTTTTGAGAGTATCGGAGCGTTGTCCAAGTGCTGAGTCACCACCTTTCAGGTGAGTGCATAGTTACTTTCAGCTTACACATAGATATGAAGTATTTTATATAAATTACGTGCTATGTGTGCATATTATCTTAATACTTGCTATCTATGTTGGGTGAACGATTTTATACACGTTTTAAATGATTTAAACTGTATATGTATTTTATATCTACGAAAATGTTGGGATAAGACATGGGTAGATGTAATAGATGAAATATGAGTTGGATGATGAGTTGAGAGGTGAAATAGACCGTGAGGTGAGGGTGAGAGGTGGACGATGTGAGAAGCCTTTTTACCAAATGATGGCCCCGTCATTCAGCAGAGTATGGATGACAACCACGGACTATTCTAGACAGTCCAGTGGAACACTAGCAGGATCGCAACCTGTAGGTGTTGTGAACGACGTGTTCACCGGTGTACTCTAAAAACCCATTGATATGTATTGTGAGTGGACTCTCGAAAACGATATTGTCAATAAAACCCGACAGATGCGCCTAAAGGACTCTACCGGAAAAAGCGCCTAATAGAGAACCTCATAACTCCGGCAGATGCGCCTAAAGGACTATTTTGGCAGATGCGCCCCATAGAGAATGTCACAATTTTGGCAACTGCGCCCTAGTGACAGAACTAGCAGTTGTGCTTGACAGATGTGTCATTTACAACGATGGAATTCATACATATTCCTTAGAAATAAATGAACGAGAAATAACTGATTTTTAGGGTAGATCCTTAAGTATAAAGAAGATAATGGAGATGGGTAATTGGGTTGATTATTTGATTGTTTAAACATAATAATTATATTATTGTGGGTTGAAAACCCTATGTACTCACCATGTTTCCCAACCTGACCCACTCAGTTTATTTATATCACAGGTGTCGATATGAAGTGACATTACACTGAGAGATTAAAGAGATGTAGATCACTAGTGTAAATAAATGTAAGTTCCATTTATGCTTATGTTCCTGTATTGACAATGACATCCCAAATATTTTAAAATGAATAAAATACGTTTCTTCGAAAAAAATTTGATAACGTATTTATTGTATTTTTCTGGGAACAAATTCCGCAACATTTTTATGAAAAGAAGTACTTTGATTTTTATAAAGCATAAACAAAATCGGTCTTTTCTGGCCGTGAAAATGGGGATGTCACAGTGTATATGTCTAACAATATATGTATGTTTTAAGGTCCTGAATGGATTGCTAATCAAAGTCAAGTCATATGATTCAGTGCAAGTTATTATATATAAATGGACCTTTTGTCGAGACACTTCTGTCCTTGTGTAGATGGACTTCTTATACTAATATAAGACGTAGGTATATATCTTGTTATATAGATATATTTTACCTATTTGTTCCTCCAACCTAGGGGAGAGAAAAATGAGTAGACTTATGGGTTTGTCTTTTACAATGAATGAGCTTTAGTTATTTTAAGTAAGAGGATACTCTTTGTTCCATTTCTGATTGTTGTTTTTAGTTTGTGCATATGTTTGTTTCCAACTTATGTTTTTGATATCAACGATTTGGGACTAAAAAAATGATATGTTGTTTTTTTTTCTAACCTGCACCTGTTGTTGATTGTGTTTGTTTATTATTTCAGATCTAACCATGGTTTTTGTATGTCTCTCACATACACACTCCATGCATAGATTTGGAACTAGAGCTTCTTACTTTTACTGTATCTTCTGATAGCACCTTTTAAATTAGGGAATCCAATAGAATTCACTTAGGGAATCTAGGAGTGGGTGTACAATATGCTTTCTCAAACTCACAATCACTTCCTCAGGTTTGTTTCTCAATCACTTCCTTTTTTATTTTTAATATAAGATGAGTATAAAAAATATATGTTGTTTTTGGTGGCTTCCTGCAACAATCCACTTTCTGATGACGTGCTAATATTTTATAAAAAAAATGTGTATTGTAAACTTATGCAGGAAGAGCAGGATGCCTGAGATTAGTTTTAGGCACTTTGGATACATGATCTTTCTTTGGAAAAGTATGTCAATTTACAAAATTGACAATTTTTTTTTGATTTGTTGATATATGTTATTTATGAGTACCCACAATGAAATATGACAGAAGAGGAACAAAAAATTTCATAAATTTCATTAGGGGATGTTGATTGGTGAAAAGGTTGGATGATAGTGCTTCTACAACCATGTACCGGGTAAAAACTCAAATATATAAACAAAGTCTTTTGTGTTTAATTGTTAAAACATAAACTTATGATTTAGTAGAATATAGTGTTAAAATAAAAAGACATTTCTAAAGATTTCATTTATTAAAATACAAAACATTCATGTATTGAAGGTAAAATTAAGTTTATAAATTGCTCAAAACTATATCACATGCCTATGGGACTTGAAGGGGTATACCTTACTTTTTTGGAAAATTCTAGAAAAAACTTTATATTTAGATGGTTTTACAAAAAGAGCCGCTAAGAAAAAACTTTCCCAAAAAAGCCATTTAATATTTGTAAGTTTTCCTTGAAAACCATCTCATTATGTTAACTTTTTGTTAACAGCTCAATTTTAAGATGAACGGGTAACACCTAGAATCTTGAGGAATAATTGTGGAAATAAATCCGCTTTCTAGGGATAGACACGACGTGTTGGAGGAACCAACACGGCGTGTCTAGATTGAAGAAACGCGACTTTCTTTAAGGTCAACATGACATGTTTATGGAGCAACACGCCGTGTTGGCGTCTGGTGGAGAAAACCCTAATTTTATGGTGTTGGACCCTATATAAAGGCCTTAAGTCCTTATGGTTGGCCTCGTTACCAGCCTCCATTGTCACTAAAACCCTAAAATTGATCTTTAAGTCTCTTGGTGGTGTTCTTGAGCTACTAAGAAGTTCTTGGTGCTTATTCTTGGTCTTTGTGAAGGAAGAGGAGATCTTGAAGTTGCTTTCCTTGGGGAAAAGGCCTTGGATCCAGAATCATCATCATGTGGGGAAGCTTTCTGAGGTATCAAGTTTGCATCTTGTCTTGTATATGTTTAGATCTCTTCATATTTAGTTTGTTGTGCTTTTGGTCCCTTTTTGGATTAACGGATGAGTTAGATCGTTTAATGGCTTGTTCTTTCATATCTGAGTTTGTTTTGGTATCCTTGAGAATAAAGGTGCAAGCTTTATGAGAGTTTTGGTGTTATTCATGCATTAAGTCAATTACTAAGTACTTTTAAGCTTAAGAGCTTCATTTAGACATGCATGAACGTAAAGTTGGCAACTTTACGTGGTTTTCCAGCTCAAGGAAGTCAGATTTATGTTTTGGGCATAAGTCTTTATGGATTAAGTGCTTTTTAGTCAAACCCTTGCATTATTAAGCTTATGGATGGAGTCTTGAACCTTTTTGTGTGGTCCCCAATGGATAAAATTGGAAACTTTATCCTTCTGGACAACATGAGAGGCTAGATATGAGCTTTGGAGCTCTTGGTATCGAAGAAAACAGTTTATTATATTAAGCTATTGAATCTCGGGCAAACACGACGTGTTGGCTGGGGTTTTTTCCCGATTATCTGGATGATTGAAAAGCACAGCTTCTCCAAGGGGCAACACGGAGTGGTTGGTCAACATGGGTTGTTGAATTTGACTTTGACCAAAAGTTTGATCAAGGTTGACCTTGGGATGTTTTGGGCCATGTTTGGGCCTTTTGGATTGTTGATTTGGGCCTTGGCTTTGGGGCCAAGTTATGTAGAGGGTAAAAAGGACTTTTACCCTAGTTTGGACACGTAGTGTGGGTTGGATCCAATTATTTATGGATGTTCATCTTGTAATTAATAGCGTAGGGATTCTTGCGAGCCAACAGCCAGTGATTCTTTCCGTAAGATTCAGCGGTGCGAGGTGAATTTTCATCACTGTACTTACAGGTCGAAGGCACCAAAGCCAACCCATTGGTTTGATAACTTGATATTTACTGATATGCAGAGTATGGGATCGATATGCATGTTATTCTAGTTATTGATATGCTAGTTTGGTAGATCGCTAGAACTAGCTATGATTTTGTCTGCACGATTATTTGTATATGTTGTTATCTGTAGACATATTGTGTTGGGTTTAGGTTGTACTGCTTCGTGCTGTAGCCAACAAACCCTAGAGCATTCCAGATATGAGCTAAGGTTCAGGTGGGGCATGCTAGACTCATACTAAGGGCTAAGAGGCATTCCAGATACGAGCTAAGGAGCGGGTGGTATTCCAGACTCATACTAAGGTCTTAAGGGTATTGGAGCATTCCAGATATGAGTTGAGGGTCGGATGGGTAATGACATACTCATACTGAGGGCTCAATAGCACTTTAGATACGAGCTGAGGATCGGTTAGTATGCCATACTCATACTGAGGGTCGAACATTTGTATTATAATCTAATTATTTATTGGACTAGGGAGCAAGCCATACATAAACTGTGGGCCTCGAGGGCAAGCCAGACTTATTATGTGGACTCAAGAGCAAGCCAGATATGAGCTATGGGCCAGTTTGGCAAGCCAAACTCATGCTGTGGGCTTAAGGGTAATCCAGTCTTTTAGGTGAGAACCTAATACATGTTGTTATTTGAATATGTTGTTTATTTGTGTGTTGGTATTTTGCGGGAACTCACTAAGCTTCGTGCTTACAGTTTTGGTTTATGGTTTCAGGTACATCAGTGGACCATGGCAAGGTGAAGGCATGACCGTACACTTCCTTGGTTTTACAGCTAATTGGATCTTGGGAGACTCTAATTTTAAATAATGTTTTGAAATAATGGTTATGTAACACTTCTATTATACAAAGGAGTTGTTTTGAAAAGTTTTAAATTTGTTGAATTTTTGGGATGTTACAAGTTGGTATCAGAGTCTTGGTTTGAGTGAATTGGAGGAACACACGTGTGAATCCAGTATCAAACTAAGGAAAAGGATTTTAAAACGATTTCAAATAATTTTCAAAATAAACAAGGAGGATGCGATGTGTACGATCAACTGGAGACAATAAGTAGACCTCAAATTATCACACTATTATTTGATATTGTGATATGTTAGTAAAGCATGCTAGTGATAGGCTAGGGATCTTCAGGAATTACATGATAGAATTTCTTGATTACATGATGCCTGATAGCCTAGGGTTCTTCCTTATATTAAATTGACATCATTATTGTAGTTTCTTAGTGTATGTATCATAGTTATACATAACTAAGATTCTATAACCTGAGAATGTTTGGTTTCGCCTCATTTCCTATTCTTGTATGATGAAGGTCTTAGGGTAGGATCAGATATTTGACTGTCTATAGGATCCAATGTTATGTATGATTAGCATATACGAGTGGTTGTAGGGTTGGTGTAAGTTTCATGAGTGGGTGCAGTGTGCATCGGGTCAGCGCGAGGAATTTTTAGCCACTTTTGAGAGAGTGAGGGTAGGTCAAAGGTATATCTGAGGTTCCGGGATTTGGAGATTGGGAATTTCGTATGAGAATCCATTTGATTTTGTTATGTTTTAGTGCCAGTCGACTCCACTGCTCGAATGTAGCTTGCTTTGTGCTTTGTCGGATACTTAAGTGATGTGAGTTAGTTGTTAAGGGAATACGTTAAGTCACATGTAATCAAGCTTGAATAATCTCAGAGTGATGGGTCTGATCCTATTGCACAACTCTTGTCAGAGTCCAACCGCTGTAGGGATGAGTCTTTTACTTGAAGGATTATCTGAGCTCTATTACATGTGTGTGTTCATGAAGCATCTAACTGACATTATGAGGAGTTCTTCAGCAGTTGATGGCAGGGAAGGTGGGGAATCCTAAGAGAGCCTAGGAAGTATTTTTAGTGCGGTTGTTTCGTTGTTGAGTGGGTATTGGGAGTATTATCATGAGTAGGTCTTAGAGGACCCAAGATGATCTGTGAGGAAAGTATGGATAGGTGTGGAAGGTAGTATTAGGCCCGTACTACTGGAAGCATAGGATCCATACTCGAATCGAGGAGAGTTTCGGGGATTCTAAAGGCTAGTCAGGAAGATAGCATGGTTGGATACCATGATTTGCGGTAGCGTTTCCGTACCTGTTGATTCTTTTGGTTATGGTTGACCAGGGGTGGGGTAGGGTATGGTAATTGTTTTGCGCCTCATTTGCGATAATTGGTTTGGATTGAGTGGTTCAGACCTAGCTGAGTATGTGGGTTGGAGGTCTCGAGGGGTTTGCTCGAGGTCGTGCATCGAGTCAAGGGACTCAAGGAGGAAATGATTTATATGAGCGAACTGGGGATCACGGCTGGAAGTTGAGTGGTTGATTGATGGTTGGTATGTCGCAATCTATGGTGGGGATTTTGCCCTTTCGGTTTCTGAGTTCATGGAAGGAGTAAGTAGGCTTGTGACCTTCAAGGTTGGGATGTAAGCCCAGCTTAGGGTCTATTGGTCATGGTGTTTGGAGACAGGATGTCAGTACAGTAGTGTACATGTGGGTTGATGTGTTATGGATGCTCTGTGATGTGATTAAGGGTATGTGCTCTTTGGTTCTAACAGGACGGGCACCGGTCTGGCGGTTGGAAGTGCAGGCGAGGAGTGTATGTTCTAGAAGATCATCATGTGCATATTATTCATTCTCGGGGGCAGGGGATGGTTGTACCAGGTTGAGCCAGGTGCGTTATTGGTTGGTTTCACCACCAGTGGGTGGTATTTCGAACCCTAAGTGGGGAGAACTGGGTATTTTCCTTGGAGGATCTCCGATCTGTTCAGGTTCGTGGTATTGAGGAATGGTTTTTAGCACTACTACTAAAACAACCTTTTACAACACACAATGTGTGTCGTAAAACGCTCAGACGACATGCAAATTCATTTCAAGGAAGGCCCTGTCATAATTAAAGACGACACGCTTTTGCTCATCATCTATTTACGACACGCATTCCGTGTCAAGGAAGGCCCTGTCATAAAGGAAGATGACACACATTTGCATGTCATAGCCTTACGACGCGCGTTGAGGACACACATTGTGTATCATTAAAGACGCTATCATAAATGAAGATGACACACATTTGCATGTCATAAACGTCAGCTACCATTTACGATATACATTTACGATGCATCTTTACGATACTCCTTTATGTATAATACCAAAATATGGAAACAAATGTATACCAAAACAATCATGTCAAAAAAATTGTAATACATTGGTCTTAAGGAGATCTTATTGTACATTGTTATTAAGAGTATTTCCTTAACTATATAACCTAATACTACATTGCTATTAAGAGACGCCTTCTTGTTTCTACTTCTTATTGTTATGCTTCTGTTTCCACATGATACCTGTTTTCATCATCAACACATTAGTATTCAAAAAGGCTTCAAGCATCATCAATCTATGTTATAAAATATTAAAATTTAATACGCATATAGTAAAATACCTTTTGCCAAGAATCCATGATTCAATAGCAATCTCTTTTTCTTCAACAACCGCAGGCGCTTCATCAATAGCTTTTTTAGCTGCCTCTCTTTCCTTTACAGCCATTGCATTTTCTTCATCAAGTTTCTTTTGCATAGCTTCTAGAGAATTTTGAAATTCCAGTGCCTCTTGTGCTTTTGCTTCTTCCAAATCAATCTGGACACGTAGGACATATCAAATTAAAAACTTTTCCAACAAAAGTTGTAATATTTCAACATAATTGACTAAATTGCCCTTAAACGTTTCTCAAGTTGTACACGTCATGCTTGTTTCTCCAATTGTTTCTCAAGCTTATCTTTTGCTTCTTTAAGTGCACCTGTTTCTTGTGTAACCTGCAAAAAGATAAAGCTAGAATCTTTTAATTTTCCTAAAAAAATAAAGTAACTTCATGAATATGATTTCAAAGAAATAAATAAACAACTGACCATTTTAAGTTTTCGTAGCTCTCTCCTAGCAATCCTTCCCCTCCATATATTGTAAGAACTTACTGTAATTAACTACTATGTGATCAAATGAGTATATATGGAAATACCAAAATATAAACATGTTGATTAAAAGTAAGTACCTTGACAGCAATTCTATGGCAGCTAAACCATATCCAAGCTGCAAGTAACAAATAAAAGTAAGAGTTGAACTTGGAGATTTTTGCAATAAGAGACCCTACGTTATGCAAAGCATCTTCAAGATTGTACTTAAATAAGATGTTATTATTCCTCAAGCTATGCACAGAATCACCTGTAAATAATATGTTTTTATTCTTATATTTCTTGCCAAC
The DNA here is from genome assembly GCF_002870075.4 of Lactuca sativa. Taxonomy (NCBI): domain Eukaryota; kingdom Viridiplantae; phylum Streptophyta; class Magnoliopsida; order Asterales; family Asteraceae; genus Lactuca; species Lactuca sativa. The sequence continues at coordinate 171,877,594 of NC_056631.2, forward strand.
TTATATTTCTCAAACAATTTTAAATTTTTTAAGCTTATAAGTTTTTTTAAAAACTTATAAGTTAATCAATTTATGGTATTAAACCACTAAAAAAATGGTCACATATTGGTAAATTGACATAAAGAATTCTATATTTTTCTAAGATTATCCCTAGAAATGATGGAATTAAGGGCTTATAAAGCATTTGAGTTTTTATACACACATAGCACCTACAAGAAAAATGTAGCCCACAAATAAAGGCAAAAGTAGTTTACTAAAATGGTGCATGTGCTTTCTGCTTTTTACCATTTTAGTCCAAACATAAAATGTTTTTTTAGTTTAGTTCTTATTTCAAGATTATGTCACTTTTGATCCTTGGGACTTTCTATTTCAGAGACTGAAATCGATACAAAACCTTGAAACAAAGAACAAAATTGAAAAATGCATTGTTTTGGACTATCCATGGTAAAAATCAAAAACCACAGGGACCATTTTTGTAACTTAATCTCTAAAAAACAAAAAACCAACCTTTCTAATTCAAACACACGCCCCTCTAAAATCAAGAGCTAGTCGAAAACAGATCAAACAAAAAAAATTGTTGTCATGCAGCTGACAAATACTCTTTAAGAAACTTCAAAACAAACTTTGAAGCAAGTCTTTTAGCCATATGAAGGATATGTGTCATGTATGATTTGAAATGTTTATACCCTTTTTCTTGTGTACATGGATTGCTTCAGGTGTCATACACATGTATCAATAAGATTTCAATGCAAGTTAATTGGATTGACAATATATAAAAGAGAAGATCGAGTATTGATTCTAGTGTAGTGTAGTGTCAATAAGTATTTGACTACCTTTCTTTCTTGTCAAAGATATTTCTACAGATTTCTTGCTGGTTTTATGCTTTAGATTAATCAACAAAATATCTTTGTTATCACAGTCTTTTATTGTCAATAATTGTAGATAATTTAGTAAAGCTGATTTATAGGCTAGAAATCTGTAATTTAGGCTGATAATTAGCTTGTATATTCAGTATATATTGATGATTCTTTTGAAAAAGAAAACACATCTTTTTCCCAAAAACAAGTCTCTAAATTGTCATGGTATCAGAGCCACAATTCTGATCAGTGTCTAGTCTTTCTTTTCTCTTGATCCCAGTTTAATATCTTGCTCTTAGTTATTCTTGATCGAGTTCTTGTAGCTTCATGTCTACCATGTCCTTAGAAAAATGTGATGCTTTCTTGGTTCACTTTAATGGGAAGAATTACTCAGCATGGTCATTTCATTTCCAAATTTTTGACAAAGGGGAGGACTTATGGGGCCATATTGATGGCAGCACTCTAGTTCCAACTCTTGACAAAGACAAAAACAAGACTGAACAGACCAAATGGGAGGTCAAGGATGCCCAAATCATGGCATGGGTTATTAGTTCTATTGAATCCAATATCGTGTTAAATCTTCGCCCTTTCAAGACTGCAGCCCAGATGTGGGAACACTTGAAGAAACTCTATAGTCAGAACAACACCGCTCGAAGATTTCAACTGGAACATGAGTTAGCTTCCCTTCAACAGGATAGTCTTTCCATCTTTGACTTTTACTCTTGCTTTCATGAATCTTTGGACTGAATATACAGATATCGTTTATGCCACTTTACCTCCAGAAGGTCTTAGTTCTGTTCAATCTATCCATGAAACTACTAAAAGAGATTAATTCCTTATGAAGCTTCGATCTGATTTTGAAATCACTAGATCTAATCTTATGAATCGAGACCCGATTCCTTATTTGGAAGCATGCCTCAATGATTTATTCTGAGAAGAACAACGTCTTCTCACTCAAAATAACTTGGACAAACAAAGATCCATGATGGCTCCTATGGCTTATGCAACACAAGGTAAGCCAAGAGGTAGGGATATGCGTACAGTTCAATGTTTTTGTTGCAAAGAATTTAGACATTACACTTCAAATTGTCCAAACAAATTATGCAAATATTGCAAAAAGGATGGCCATATTATCAAGGAATGTCCTACCAGGCCTCCTAAAAGATCAGAAACAGCATATACTGCATCAGTTGGGTCTTCAAGTGCTGGTGGTTCTATGAATACAACTCATTCAACACAAAATGCCTCTACACCACAACCTGTAACTCCTGAAATGATTCAACAAATGATCATTTCTGCATTTTCTGCCTTGGGAATATCAGGTAAATCTTCTTCACCTACATGGTATTTTGACTCAGGAGCCTCAAACCATATGACAAATTCTTCTCATTTTCTTACCAACCTAAAAAAAATACACCGGGAATCTTGAAATCCATACCGCTGATGGTAATCACTTACCTATCACAGCTACCGGTGACATCTCGGCATCCATAAAAAAAAAATTTGTTTCTCCCGGTCTACTACTAATCTTATTTCTGTTGGCCAACTCGTCGATAATGATTGCAAAGTGGAATTTTCTAAGCTTGGTTGTATTGTGCAGGATCAACAGTCGGGAAAAATGATTGCAAGGGGGGCTAAATCTGGACATCTTTTTCCTCTTGATTATCTTTTTTCTTCATATCTAACGTTGCTTTTTGTTGCTTGTAATTTTGCTCCTGTTGATTACAAAGTGTGGCACAAGCATCTTGAACATCCGAATAAACATGTTCTTTTTGATTTGTTGAAATCTGGTTTGCTAGGGAATAAAAAAGCATCATCTTTTGAGAATATTCAGTTTGAATGTAGTTCTTGTAAACTTGGAAAGAGTAAAACTTTGCCTTTTCCCACTCGTTCATCTAACATAACTCAACCTTTTGATTTGATACATAGTGATGTTTGGGGTATGGCACTGGTTACTTCTCATGCAAATTATAAATACTCCGTTTCCTTTATATACGATTACAGTCATTTCACATGGATTTATTTCATGTGTTCTAAAGATGAAGTATTTTCATTTTTCAAGTTGTTCCATGCTTATGTTCAAACCCAATTTTTGGCTCGAATTAAAATCCTTCTATCCGATAATAGGGGAGAATATATGTCTCATATTTTTCAAGAATTCCTACAAGAACATGGCATAATTTCTCAAAGATCGTGTCCTTCAACACCTCAACAAAATGGGGTGGCTGAAAGAAAAAAGCGCCACCTTCTAGATGTGGTCCGTACACTTCTCTTGAAGTCATTTGTACCTGCTAGGTTTTGGTGTGAAGCTCTTTCTATGGCTGCACACCTTATTAACAGACTCCATTCTCCCTCATTGAACCATCTCTCTCCTTTTACTCGATTATTTGGTTGCAACCTGGATTATTCTAATCTCCGTACCTTTGGTTGTGTATGTTATGTTCATCTCCCTACACATGAACGTACAAAACTAACAGCTCAATCTTCCCAGTGTGCTTTCCTAGGTTATTCAACTCACCATAAAGGTTTTATTTGTTATGATCCTAAAGTGCATTGTATTCGAGTTTCCAGAAATGTGATTTTTATAGAGAATCAATATTTCTTTTCCACTTATAAAGATCATGTTTCCCCTCCATTTTATGCAGTTCCTATATTTGATGACTCTTTTGAAGAACCTTCCTCTTCGAAACCGATATTGGTTTATCATAAACGTAAAAAGGACAAAACAAATCAACCTCCCACACCTCCAACCCCTTTCCAATCTGATTCCCCTTTTGCTGATCCAGTTTCAACAAGTGAACATGCCACTCGAAGACAAAGTACCCGAGTTAGTAAACCTCCTGATAGGTATGGTTTTTCCAATCATGCATCCTTCACAACCACTTTGTCCTCTATTTCCATTCCTTCGTCTTATAAACAGGCAATGGAGCATGATTATTGGAGAAAAGCTATTGAAACAGAACTTCTCGCACTTGAAGAAAATCAAACTTGGGATGTTATGAAATGTCCCTCATCCGTGAAACCTTTGGGCAACAAGTTTGTATTTTCTATCAAGTTACGTTCTGATGGATCCATTGACCGTTACAAGGCTCGTTTAGTAGTCCTTGGAAACAAACAAGAGTGTGGCTTAAACTATGATGAAGCATTCGCACCGGTGGCCAAGATGACTACTGTACGTTCCATAACTTGAGGACAAGTTATGGAGTCCATCCAATGTCATTGAGATAAAAAATTACACTAACAAACAATTTGCACATAATTCCTATGATCTACCAAAACTCATAAGCATGAACAATCCATATCAACGATTTTCAAGAATCATATAAACATATATAAAACTTGAAACTTTGATAATAACTTTGAAATTGGTTTACCATAATCATTACCACATCAAAAACAAGTTTTATAAGTCCAAAACAGTTTAAGGTAATGATTCTAGACCAATTCCAGCCTTAAAACTCGAAGATATGTTGTCTGGGGGTCCAACTCGTCGAGTGCATGAACCAACTCGACGAATTGGATGAATTTGTGCATGGATTCGGCGAGTCCATCAGTGGACTCGAAGAGTCCACTATCCAGAACAGCAGAAAATCGATTTTTTCAGCATTTTTCAGCAATTTGCATCAAGTATAAATGAAAACAAGCCTAGGCTCTGATACCACTATTGGGTTTTGAGCATTCTAACACTCCTATGGTGTTCATGCAACCCTAATTACCTTGGATATATGTTTTTACTAATTATACATGCAATGGTGTTTCCAATGTATTAAACCTATAACTAGCATACAATTGTCATATACTACACAAGAATCTAGTTAGGATAACATACCTTATGGTGGAGATTGAGGTCTTGATATATCTAGCAAGGTTTTGAAAACCAGACCGGACATCAAACCGGTTGTCTTACCGGTTCGATGGTTCAACTAGTCCGACCGGTCAAAAAAACCGGAAAAACCGGATATATATATATATATATATATATATATATATATATATATATATATATATATTAAAAAGAACTATTATTAACTATTATCCTAAACTATTAAGATGACGATTTGAATATTGTTGATAATTATACTTCAAAAATATATTCTTGCGTATTTTTTAACATGTAGCTTCTTGGTTAAATGGTTAAGTTGTTAAGGATATTTGAAAGAAATTGAAGTCCTGTTTTGAAACTTGTCTCCACATGTTGCTATTTTAATTTGCCAGCAATTTCTTCTATCCCACATGGGTCACTTGATAAAACCTACAACCATTTAATCTTCTATAAAAGGATTGCCAATTTCCTTTTACCTCTAAACTAGGAGTTGTTCCACATCGGTAGGGAAAAGAAACACCCGCTGGTTTGATCCTCCATATAATGATAGTGATCGGACAAGTGACCAACAGTTAAAGAAAAACCGGTTACTTAGCAGGTTGGACCGGTCCGGTTTAACCCGGTTTTCAACGAACCGTCCGGTGTAATACCGGTTCAAGAACAAACGGTTTTCGGGCCTTCAAAAACCAGTGACCTTACCGGTTTCCGGTTGAACCGGCCAGTCCGCTCCGGTTTTCAAAACCATGATATCTAGCCTTAAGAGCTTAGCCCCAATAGTGTGTAAGCCTCAAGTGGAATCACAACACTACATGGACAAAGTAGGAACTTGAGAGAGAATCTCCATGCACCCAAAACCACCATGAACTCCAAGAATACACAAGTGTCGATTTTGGGCAATGAAGTATGTATTTATATGTGGGATTTCTAGGGTCATGGATATAACCCAAATCCATACTCATGGATCTTATGATCCATGGTTCATGTGGCCCAACTATTTATGTATCCATACATAAACTTGGTCCAACATGGATCATAAGCCCAACACACATAAATATAACTAATTAACATAATTAGTCCCCATAGATTTAATTAGTCTTTTTTTGATCACTAAATCAATTCTAAATTAATTATGGATCAATACTAATTAAAACCATATGATTTCATATTAATATATTAGTACTTAATATATTAATAAATCATATATAACCTTCTCTCAGGAGTCCATCCTAACAAATTGTCCTGATGATATGCAATCCAAATGGACCATACTACTCTCGGGTCAAGCACATACCAATAATAGTTATGGGCTTAGAAATCTAATCCAGTAGTTAGGGATGTCAAAAACTTCTGTGGGACCTCGATTCCATACGGGATTAATTTTTTTTAAAAATTCGGGGGCGAGGGCGGCAGTGGGACTAAACCCCGTTTTATTTTCGGGACCGGGGGCAGGAGTTGGTATTTCCGTCCCGTACTCCTGCGAGGCCCTGTTTGTATATTTATATAAAAAATGTATATATATATATATATATATATATATATATATATATATATATATATATATATATATACACACACACACACGCGAAATATATGATCTAATTTTAGGTTTCGTGACTTTCTTCCATTTCATATCGTACGACGATACGATAGTGAATTGGTCATATATTTTTAGATACCATACTTTTTTTAAAATTTTGGATTTGTCGTATTTTATATTTGTAAGTTTGTTCGATTTGTCATTTTGTAATGTTGGATTTTTTATTTTTTAATTGTTAAAAAAACTAGATTTTACGCTTTTAAAGTTATGAAAAATAGTTTTTTAGCCCAAAATATAACAAATTTTTTAGCAAAAAAATCAATTTTAAGCCTATAAAATGGGGGTGGGGGCGGGATCGGGGGCTATGTAGACGGCGGATTCGGGAGCGGGGGCGGGGGCAATAACTGATTTTGGGGGTGGGGGCGGGGGTAGCTATTTCCGCTCCCATTTAGTCCTATTGACATCCCTAGATAAAGGGGACAATTAATGGTTGTTGGGAGTATCATCCGTGTATCAGAAAGTCTCTTGGAATGTTTACATTATAATCTCGTTTGCTCGTAAGCTGTTATGAGGAGTTGATTATCAAGGTTGGGAACTGGTTTTGAAGTCTCAAATCAAAGTTCTTCGTTGATGTAATAAGGTGCTTTGCTTGATGGGGTACATCTGAATTGTTGAGGATTGGAAGTAAATGTGGGATTCCTGGAATTCTCATCTTTGCTCATAGGAGCATTGGTTGGAGTGGCGTGTCAGGGAGTCACAGGTTAATTAAAGGATTTTGGTGCATCTTATGGAATTTGGATCAGTGGAAAATTCATGATTTATGTGTTTGGGTTCTTTTCAGATAAGGTATTGAATCCCTGGTTTTGAGCTGGGTAGTGATGGTTGGCTTTTATCAGGGATCTGGTAGGTGGCCAGGGATATATGTTCTTGGGTATCTGTAACTTCGTTCAAGTTGGATAGGTTGTTCGGTTCAGGTTGTGAAGTTGAGTCCTTGTAGGGGCAGTTTTGTTTGGTGCTATCTATCATGGAGTCCAACATTTTTCAGGGTTTTCAGTTTCAGTTATAAGGTTGGGTATCTTCTATTTTGGATTTGACATCAGTAAGGGTGGGTGGTCATCAGAGCGAGGTAACTTCCCTAGTCATTTTTGGGGTTCAGGGAGTTCAGTCAGGATCGTCAATTCGGTATGGGAGATTGTAAGGAATGATTTCGAGGACGAAATCTAATTTAAGTGGGGGAGAGTTGTCACACCCAGAATCTTGAGGAGTAATTATGGAAATAAATCCCATCTCTAGAGTTATACACGACGTGTTGGAGGAACCAACACAACGTGTCTAGATTGAAGAAACATGACTTATTTGAGGTCAACACGACATGTTTATGGAGCAACACGTCGTGTTGGCGTCTGGTGGGAAAAACCCTCATTTTAGGGTGTTGGACCCTATATAAAGGCCTTAAGTCCTTATGGTTGGCCTCTTTACCAGCCTCCATTGTCACTAAAACCCTAAAATCGATCTTTAAGTCTCTTAGTGGTGTTCTTGAGCTAGTAAGAAGTTCTTGGTGCTCATTCTTGGTCTTTGTGATGGAAGAGGAGATCTTGAAGTTGCTTCCCTTGGGGAAAAGGCCTTGGATCCAGAATCATCATCATGTGGGGAAGCTTTCTGAGGTATCAAGTTTGCATCTTGTCTTGTATATGTTTAGATCTCTTCATAGTTAGTTTGTTGTGCTTTTGGTCCCTTTTGGATTAATGGATGAGTTAGGTCGTTTAAGGGATTGTTCTTTCATATATGTGTTTGTTTCGGTATCCTCGAGCATAAAGGCGCAATATTTCTGAGAGTTTTGGTGTTATGCATGCATTAAGTCAATTACTAAGTCCTTTTAAGCTTAAGAGCTTCATTTAGACATGCATGAACGTAAAGTTGGCAACTTTACGTGGTTTTCTAGCTCAAGGAAGTCATATCTATGTTTTGGGGATAAGTATTTATGGATTAAGTGCTTTTTAGTCAATCCCTTGCACTATTAAGCTTATGGATAGAGTCTTGAACCTTTTTAAGTAGTCCCAATGGATAAAGTTGGAAACTTTAGCCTTCTAGACCACATGAGAGGCTAGATCTGAGCTTTGTAGCTCTTCGTATTGAAGAAAACAGCTTATTGTATTACGTTGTTTAATCTCAGGCAAACACGGCGTGTTGGATGGGTTTTTTTCTTGATTATCTGGATGATTGAAAAACACGGCTTGTCCAAGGGGAAACACGGTGTGTTTGGTCAACATGGGCTGTTGACTTTGACTTTGACCAGAAGTTTGATCAAGGTTGACCATGGGATGCTTTGGGCCATGTTTGGGCCTTTTGGATTGTTGATTTGGGCCTTGGCTTTGGGTTCAAGTTATTAAGAGGGTAAAAAGGTCTTTTACCCTAGTTTGTGATGGGTTTTGAGCATTCTAACACTCCTATGGTGTACATGCAACCCTAAATGCTTTGGATCTATGTTTTCTCTAATATGCATGCAAACTTTCAAAATTCCAAAGAATCATCCTAACTAGCATACAATGGAGTAACTATACTACAAAAATCTAGTTAGATGACATGCCTTTTAGTGTAGTTGAAACCTTGAAGCTTTAAGAGCCTAGCACCAATAGTGAATGCCTCAAGTGGAACCACAAATCACCACTAACAAATAGAACTTGAGAGGAAATAATATGCACTCAAAACCGGCTAGCACTCATACAAGAACTCTAGGTGCCAATTTCATGAACCAAAGGGCTTCTTATATAATGTGGCTACATTAGGGTTACACCATGCAAACCCTAATGTGAATGACTTTCCACATTCCTCAAGCTCCATGGGTTTTAACCTCCATGGAGTATCCATGGGTCACCACATGGGTTTATCCCAACATAAGGAATCATGGATCATAAGCCCACTTTATAAGAATGAATGATTTACACAATCAATCCCTATATATTTAATTAGTCTTTTTTATCACAAAATTAATTCCAAATTAATTCTTGATCAATACTAATTAAATAATATGATTTCATATTAATATATTAGAGATTATAATATATTAATAAACCATAATTATCCTCTTCTCAAAAGTCCATCCTTCAAATTGTCCCGATGAAGTGCAACCCAAATGGACCATGCTACTCTCGGGTCAAGTACATACCAAATATAGTTATGGACTTAGACACCTTATCCAATAGTCTCCAACTTGGATAAGTCTAATAACTATAGTTGTAAGTATAACTTCAGAATCCGACTAGCAATCGTGGCTCTTAAATGCCTTTTTCGAACTTAGACATATCATTTTAGATACGTGATCATAGAATCCTCTATTCTCAAGATATCAGCCGGACAAACACATGGAACATAGCCAATCTTATTGTCCAACAGTTTGTTTCCCGATTTCTGATTTGTTTGACATAGAACTTAATCGAACACATCAATTTAGTTCTGACCGCGCCCGACACATAAGTCAAAACAAAAACATACAGGGGCCTAAGATATCGCTTTTAATCCTCCAAGGACTAAAAGGAACAAATAAACTTTAACAGTATATGCTTATACTAACTATTCACTGAACCATACACAATATCACTTTTTAAGACATCGAGTTACCGATGTATTTTCGTACTATCAATGTACGACCAACTCATTTTCAATAGCTCATATATCTAGGTTTGAAGATTATATGATATTATCGTCTCATGATCACTCGAGATAAATTCCAAGAAGTGATACAAGTGAGCGTAGGTTGAATCCAATTCTCAGACCTTTTGAGCACTCATGAATGTCATAGCAATGTCTAACCATTTCTGACAATCTACAAACCAAATTCATGACAGTCTTAATTCAATACCTACTTCCAAAGTATGATCGATTGTGGATGGTTTGAATAATCCAATTATTCTAGAAGTCAAAACGCACAAAAATGAAACAATAGTAAATGATTGACACAAGACAATACCATACTAGTAAATAAAAAGCACCTTTTATTTAAGCATCAAATGTCAATTACATTTCAAATATTACAAGTTTCGAAAGCTATTTAATCATTAAAATTATTATCATCCCTCAGCCCAATGCGCCTCGCATGCTGTAAATGCTTAACTGTGACAACCCGAAATTTCTATCTTGTACAAACCCTACATCTCAATTAAAGTCCAACTTGCTTCCGCTAACTTTTAGAGCTGTATAGAATATGTTGGAGCTTACTGAGCTTAGTACATCAAGGGATCAAATACTAGAATGGGTCAACTAGAGTTACAAACCACCAAACATGCTTTAAAACCTCAAATGAGGAGTTCACGGCCATGAGACCATGGGTTTACGGCCGTAAACTCATGGTGGTCGTAAAATCCATGATTATATATGAAATACTTGGCCATTTTCATTCATTATCACACTTTCAAGCCAAGAAATAGGTTTTGCTCTCAAGTATCATCAAGAACTTTCATTCCAATCTTCAATCTAGTAAGTAATCTTTCCATTTTCAACTTGATATCCTTCCATATCTAGTGAATACACATGATTTCATCCATGAAATCTCTTCTTTTGGTTAGATCTTTAAGTGTTCTTCATTTCACCAAGAACACCAAGAACACACACTAGTGTTCTTGAACCTTAATCACCTTATCAAGCTTCTATATTGTAAGTACTCTTCCCTTAGCTTGTTTTAATACTTGAATCACTTAGTTTACCCCTTGAAATCATCAAAAACTCTAGAACACATGGTGTTTACGGCCAAAGCAATCTCCTTGGGCCGTAAACAATCATAAGTGGTGCATTTGTGCCACCACTCCTTCCTAAGGCATAAACTTCAACTTAGAACACTTCATATTGACTTGTAATACCTTAAAACTAAAAATAGTACAAGTTACCATGAGTTTACGGTCATAAACTCATTGGGCCATAAACCCATGGGCCGTAAACTCATGTGGTAATTATCATGGGTCGTGAACTCCAAGGTGAAGCCCTACAACCCTTAGATGCAACCCTTTTGTACTTATAACACTTGAATCAAAGTGTTTTCCATGTTCTAGGGTGTCTATACTTGCTTAATTAGTTATTTAATCACTAATTAGATACATATATGTGTCGTTATATGTTAACTAGGATCCGTGTGTGTGTTCAAGTCTTTACTTGGCACTTAGCATCCTATACAGAAGTTTCATCCAAACCACTCACTACAAGTGAGTTCATACCCTTAATCTACCTTTTAAATGATTTTAAATGCTTTTATGGGGGAATACAAGTTGAAACATTATAGTTATTATATCAATCACATGTGATTAACAACTACCAAACAAATGGATTTACTATACTTTTAGCTATTTTATCAATCAAACTACTTCAAAATGTTTATCAAACTCTTTTACAAGTTAAACTATTTATCAAACTTGTTCTTACATAACAAACCTTTTCCTTTAACTCTTTTACACTTATATATTGTCCAAACCTTGTCTAATGCATATATAGTTATATAAGTAAGGTTTGAAGGACTTAGGACTGATAACACGCTTTATTTCTTGTTCCTTGTTTGGTTGTGGACTTAGAGTACACTGTTGTTTGTCCGAGTGTCGTTTGATCCTTAGTTATATATTATGTATATATGTATAGACATAAAAGCTTTTATCTCAGTTCAATACACTCAGTTATACAAACAACTTTACTAGTAAACTATAAGATACTACTCATTACTTCTAGTACAATGAAACATACAAAGAGTCAGTTTATACATGAGTTAATACATACTATTATGAGAAACTAAAAGAACATACTATTATGAGAAACTAAGAGAACATACTATTATGAGAAACAATACATACTATACACTATACAAGAGAACATAAAATGATGAGAAACAAAGAGAACACACTACATACTAGACAGAGAGAACATAAATTACACTAGTACATACAATATATATACAAGAATACTATAACATAAATGTGAACCATTATTTCGGGGCATGGCATCACTGCCATGGCTCATTTTGTAGCCAGAGTCTCCTAGAGGGAGAGCGTGAATTTGTGTATAGATCTATACTGGATTGACTATCCTACACCTTGTTGTTCGCTACAGTGGGACTTGCAAGTCTACGGGTGCCAAATGTCATTTCTTCCGACGTCTTTCATAGTCATGTTATTAGTCGATAGTATGGTGTAATCATTTCACATTTTACCTTAAATAACAATTGGTTTAAGGTAGTTAGTACAACAGTAGTTACTATAATTCAACACTACAGTACTTTATTATTTCCCCATTGCATTCACATTGTGATCTTCTCACATATAGGGAAATGCAAAAACTATATTTTTGGTTAATGATAGTCACATTTGGGAAAATTACACTCTTACAAGAAACAAACATACAGAACAATTGATGCCTTGGTATAAGGCTACGTTTAGTAGAAAATATAGGATTTTCTAGGAGATTCAGACATTTACTTCAAACTTTTACAAACTTATACATCAAACACTTACAAACGTTTTCATACAAACAATGACACTAAAATGCTTATGAACTCACCAGCTTTAAAGCTGATCAACTCTTTCAAAATAACTTGTATTCTCAGGTCATCAGTAGACAGGTACCGATGCCAGTTTTTGAGAAGGTGGAGCCCGTTCAAGACTCATCTTTTATTTTGATTTACATTTTTTTGGTGTCTTATAAACCTCATAGAATACACTTTTATTAAATTATATTATTAATGCAATTGATGATGTTGTTGCTTGTTTACTACTTTGCTTTGTTGTGATATTGTACATGACGTCCTCCACCCCCGAACGTTTTCACCGTTCCGGTTTTGGGGTGTGACATTAACCCTACTCAGTCCCTTCGTGAGGGGATCTGTCGGGTTCTCATCTGATGATACCCTCTTTTCCACGAGGAGTCCTTCTTCTATCTTGAGTCTTATGAAGTGCTATGTCGTGTTGATGTGTCTGGACCTGTCATGATCCCTTGGTTCCTTGGCTAAGGCAACCGCACTATCGCTATAATAGAAAATCTCCACAGGCTCCTTTATTGATGGTACAACTCCAAGGTCTCCGGTGAAGTTCTTCAGCCATATCGCCTCCTTCATTGCTTCGCTTGCTGCTATGTACTCTGATTCGCACGTTGAATCAGCTACAGTCTAACACTCCTATGGTGTACATGCAACCCTAAATGCTTTGGATCTATGTTTTCTCTAATATACACGCAAACTTTCAAAATTCCAAAGCATCATCCTAACTAGCATACAATGGAGTAACTATACTACAAAAATCTAGTTAGATGACATACCTTTTAGTGTAGTTGAAACTTTGAAGCTTTAAGAGCCTAGCACTAATAGTGTGAATGCCTCAAGTGGAACCACAAATCACCACTAACAAATGGAAGAACTTGAGAGGAGATAATATGCACTCAAAATCGGCTAGCACTCTTACAAGAACTCTAGGTGCAGATTTCATGAACCAAAGGGCTTCTTATATAGTGTGGATACATTAGGGTTACACCATGCAAACCCAAATGTGCATGACTTTCCACATTCCTCATTCTCCATGGGTTTTAACCTCCATGGAGTATCCATGGGTCACCACATGCGTTTAGCCCAACATAAGGAATCATGGATCATAAGCCCACTTTATAAGAATGAATGATTTACACAATCAATCTCTATATATTTAATTAGTCTATTTGATCACAAAATTAACTCTAAATTAATTATTGATCAATACTAATTAAATAATATGATTTCATATTAATATATTAGAGCTTATAGTATATTAATAAACCATAATTATCCTTTTCTTAAAAGTCCATCCTTCATATTGTCCCGGTGAAGTACAACCTAAATGGACCAAGCTACTCTTAGTTCAAGTACATACCAACTATAGTTATGGAAATGGACACCTTATCCAACAGTTTGGGCACTTAGTGTGGTTCAGATCCGATTATTGATGAATGTTTATCTTGTGAGTGATAGCACATGGATTCTTGCGAGCCAGCAGACAGTGATTCTTTCCATGAGATTCGGCAGTGCGAGGTAAGTTTTCCTCACTGTACTTAAGGGTTGAAGGCACTAAGTCCGACCCATTGGTTTGATAACTTGATATTTGATGATATGATGAGTATGGGATAGATTCGCATGTTTATGCTAGTTATTGATATGCTAGTTTGGTAGATCGGTAGGACAACATATGATTTTGTCTACACGATTATCTGTATATGTTGTTATCTGTAGACATATTGTGTTGGGTTGAGGTTGTACTAGTTTCTGTTGTAGCCAACAAAACCTGGAGCATTCCAGGTATGAGTTGAGGGTCGGATGGGGCATGCCAGACTTATACTGAGGGCTCAGTGGAATTCAAGATTTAAGCTGAGGACCGGGTTGTATGCCAGACTCGTACCGAGGGCTTAAGGGTATTGGACCATTCCAGATATGAGTTGAGAGCTGGGCGGGGCATGCCATACTCATAATGATGGCTCAATAGCATTCCATATACGAGTTGAGGACCGGTTGGTATGCCAGACTCGTACTGAGGGTCGAACATTTGTATTCTAATCTGATTACTGATTGGACTAGGGAGCAAGCCAGACATAATTTGTGGGCCTCGAGGGCAAGACAAAGTTATGTTGTGGACTCAGGAGCAAACCAGATATGAGTTGTGGGCCAATTAGGCAAGCCAGACTCATACTATGGGCTCAAGCGTAATCCAGTCTTTTAGTTGCGGACCAATTACATGATGTTATTTGAATATGTTGTTTATTTGTGTGTTGGTATTTTGGGGGAACTTACTAAGCTTCGTGCTTACAGTTTCGGTTTATGGTTTCAGGTACTTCAGTGGACCGTGGCAAGGCGAAGGCGTGACCGTACACATCCTTGGTTTTACAACTATTTGGATCTTGAGAGATTCTTATTTTAAATAATGTTGTGAAATAATGGTTTTGTAACACTTCTATTAGACAAAGGAGTTGTTTTGAAAAGTTTTAAATTTGTTGAATTCTTGGGATGTTATAGAACGATAGAAAAAAACCGTAAAAAGGTATAAACTGTAAGGGGTTTTATGACATTTTTTCTAGTATTAAATGGTTTAAAATAGGGTACAAGTTCTTAAATGACTTTCATTAGAAATTTACAAATTTCAAATGGATCTAATGAAAACTTTTTTTCTTAATTTATACTAACTTTTTGTCTTAAAAATTATTAAAACATAAGAGCTTTTTTAGCATTTGCTCTACTTTCTTTATCTATATATTGATTGGATTGGGTTGGACAAATTTTTTAGGGTTATTTTTTTATAAAAATGATGAGAATGACATTTACGTCTTTGTACGGACTTGGCCTAATAGCTGAACAAATTTCTGCAGTGGGCAACATTTTTGGATGCTGAAGGCCAAGTTGTGTCTCCAAATGATTTAAAAAAGAGAAGTTTCTATGGAGGAATGGATCAAAAGTTACATAATTTTTTTTTTGTCAAGTTGAGTGTAAACTATAATTTTAATCTCATGTGATTTTATATTTGGGAATTCTTATTGGGATATTATGTATATGATTCAACATATACACAAAGGCATTATCTCTCCATCATTAAGAAATCAGAATATGTAACCCTCAAAAACCAATGACAGGTTTGTCATTAATTAACAACTTAACATATATTTTTTAAATAAAATTTTGTAACATTTATTTATGTTCCGCTTTCAGAGCACTTCCACAACACAATTAATAAAAGAAACCTAATTTATAGAAACCAAGTTTCCAATCGATAAAGATGTGGTATAACTAAATAACTATAACAACATATTCTTCATTATTAAACTTAATTTGTGTTTTTTTAAGGTAGGAAATGATCAAATGCTACGATTCTATGAAGGTGATGGCAATGAAAACGTGAATATTCTACGTCATATTTTAATGACATGCTCATTTTACAACGTTGAAATCGGTTATTGTTAGGTAATTTTTTACTAGTTCTTTTAACTCCCTTAATATAATATCAATTTTATTTATTTTTGTTAACAAATGAAATATAATAATAAACTTTTATAGGGTATGAATGATTTGTTATCCCAAATTCTTTATGTCATGGAAGATGAGTTCGAAGCTTTTTTGTGTTTTGTTTATTTAATGGAACAATTTGGACCAAATTTTAATCATGATCAAAGTGACATGAAATTTCAATTTTTTGCATTGTCAAAGGTTCTTTCTCTCACCTTTTTGTGTGTGTTTGTGACAACCGGCTATTTCGGGTCAACAAAAGTTAAGCAAGTTAAATGAAAGTCAAATAGATAGGACTTAAAACACTTTTACACCTTGCTGATTTGGGGTTCTCGATTTTAGGACCAAAAACCTTGAGTCTTAAGTGGTTCAAAACCAAAAACACCATTTGTGGATGGTTTAGAACCGAAATCATTTAAAATCGAAATCACATGCCTAGGACCGAAATCATGTTTTGGCCGAAATCCTACTAGACCGAAGACCTTGGTGTTCTCGGTTTCACTTGGACCGAAATCATGGAGATTTCGGTGGTGCTAGGCCGAAAGCACTACTTTAAAGCAGTGTTCCTTTTCCCAAAGTGATATATTACACATACCAATGAAAACATCACATCACTATCATACCATTTCTATATATTAGGCCGAAATCACCATCACATTTCTTCATTTACTCTTCAAAACTCTCCCAATTTGCTCTCAAGAAAGAGTTCAACATAATCAAATCTTCATACAATTTCCCAGAAACACCTTCAAACTTTCCCATGAAAACTAGTTCTTCATTTGATTCTTAGGAATTATTGTAAGTACCCTTGTTTAATCTAGTGTTTTTATAACACGTTCATCTAGTTCAACTAATTTACACATAATATCGTGTGTTAAATACTCACGGGTTACGAACACCTTCATGTATTCTAACTTGACGATCGTCCCCATCATTTCGATATCCAGCCAAGAACACACTCGAGGTGAGTTCGGACCCCCCACATTTTTCGAGATTTTCAATGTTTTAAGAGGGGGGGGGGGGTGTACAAGTAAAACACAAGAAAACTTGTGTTAAAAATACGAAATTGTTAAATAAATTTTCTTACCGTTTATACAAAGATGCTAAATTTATGAAATGGCTTTATTTCAAAATTTGTGAAACATATACATACAAGGTTTTGACTAAAAACGCAACGCTACGAAAAACAAAGTACAAATACACTATGTTATACTATATATATATATATATATATATATATATATATATATATATATATATATAGTACATACAAAGGATTCATCATTTCAGTGAAACAATTTTTATAAGCTATAATAGGTATAGTTTATGGGTCATTCATACTATTTTACCCTTTTGGGATAAAGAAATAATTATTTAAAAGTATAATTATTTTTACACTACGTGACCTCTATGGAATGGTAATGCTTACGACTACAAGGAAAAAGGGTTTTCATTACACTAGACGTAAACCAATTAATACAGTTTTTGTGAGACATACCTTCACCGTACCTACCAGAGTATACACTAAAGTCCTGTATTATAACCAGAGTTTCTTGTAGGGAGAGCGTGACACTTGTGTATAGATCTATACGGGACTGGCAATCCCGCACCCAAATTGTTAGCTACAGTTAGACCGGCATGTTTGGGGTGACAAATTTTGTACCATTCCAACGCCTGAAGAACGTCGCAGCAGGCCAACTTGCTAGCATGGTTATAATAACTCACATGGGGTATTAACTAATACATTTGGTTTACGGGGCTAACTTACATTCAACAGGTTTTATTTAATAATAAAACTACATGCACCATTTTTCAGTACAACTTATATTTCTGGAGACATACATTCAAAGGGTTTTACACAGATACAACTACAGTACATTATTTTCCAGTACAATACAACTTATATTTCTAGAAACATACATTCAAATGGTTTTATAAATATTAAAACTACATTATACTACTTCCGAGTACAACAATACTTATACATTTTCGGTCTTAGGGTTTCTAAGACTACAATTCACTTCAAAAGAAAATATTGGATTTTCTGGAATCACACTCTTTCATTTACAAGGAAAAACGACAGATTTTTCTCATGCAAACGCTTATGAAATCACCAACTTAATTGTTGACAGTTTTTCAAAACTACTTGTATTTCTTAGGAAATCAGTAAACAAGTACTCATAAGGATTTTGCAGATGGGGCGTGACAGCGTCACATCACATATTTTTGTCACATGTCTTTGGAAATCAAACAAATAACGATTCAAATACAATGTAAAAACTTACAATTTATCAATATGATGGTTGTAATGCTTTGGTCTCTATTATTCAATTGTTATGATACTGTACATGAAGTAATCCACCCCCAGACGTTTCCACCGTTTCTCAATTTGGGGGCGTGACAGTGTTTTATATAGCTTATACATTAAGGTTGTGTTTGTTAATTACACAGAAGGGTGTTTACGTCTTTCTGCATATACAACAGATTACAAGTGAGTGCTTGACTTTTGGTCAAAAGCCTAAAGTACCCTTCTATCATTAAAGAATATGGTTTCAAATTGAACATAATCTTTATAATTTATAATCATGACAACAAGGGCAAATATGCAATTGGAGTGTTTAACATGGCAGCTGATGGAGATTCCAGACAAACAAATGTTCTTTATCTTTTATTCTAGGGGTGTGTATGGGGCGGTTCAGTTCGGTTATTGGTTAAAACCGAACCATAACCATTATGATTGGTTATTGCATTTTGGTAGCCATTGGGTATGGACGTATGATTAATATTGGTTATGGTTAATGGTTTTTGTTGGTTAACGATTTTGGTTAATGGTTAATATTGGTTAACAATAATGTTCAAAATAATATAAATTGTGAAAGTATATTGGCATAAAAATTGAAAAGAGAATACAAAAATGTCATCAGCGTCAATGTTTGTAGCCTAGCTTATAATAATAGAATAAAGTGTGTACATTAGTGAGATAACACATAGTCACATTCAAAATCAAAAGCATTCAATAAAAATACAAAACAGTAAACAAAACTGACATTAATAATTTCATATATTGATAATTGATATTAATATTAAAATGAAGCCAAACATTCATACATGTTCAATGCGATTAAATCAAAAACTATAAAATAAAATGGCAAACATTCATATTATGTGTTATCTAGATAAAAAAAATCCAATCACTAATGTACATTCAAGATTAAGCAAAAAACAGTAAATAAAAAAATGCAAAAAAATTCAAAAAAAAAAATACATTCTTAGTATATCACAAAGTCAAAAAGAACCAGAAACTTAACTTACCTAGAAGTCTTGGTTATAAAGTCAAAAAATCATTCGATTATAAAGTCAAAAAATCCTTCGAACAAGATTATAAAGTCAAAATAATATTCGATGAAGATTAACGGTGTGAGAAGCCTCCGATTATGATTATGAGTGTGAAGATTAAACTAATTGTGAATAATGTTTACAAATTGTAAAATTAGCCGATTAGGAATTACAACATTAATCAATAATCTAACTCAATGAATGATTGGAAGATTGTGCGTGTCTGCGTGATCAGCCTTTGGTGGTTTGATTGCTCGTTCATCTCCTGGTAAGTGGGGGTTAGTGAATTATCTTTTGAAAATTTAATGCGTCTTAAATAAGTTTGACTATTTATTTTATATATAATCTATAATTTTTATATATTAAAATATAAAGTTAGCGGTTCGGTTAACCTATAAAACTATAACCGGACCGTTAATTATCGGTTAACAAAAATTAGAAACCGAACCAACAGTTTTAAAATGGTTCAGTTATATTGGTTGATTTGGTTTTGATTCGGTTTTTCGATTATTATGCTCACCCTATTTTATTCATACCAATTTTATTGCGTGAATTTACTCTCTTTCTAATCCTAAAAAGTTGTATGCACTAGTGGAATGCATGTGATGGCCTTATTGGAGTGCTTATTTATGAGAGAATTCTCTATAATGGCATGCAAGTCGTTTGTGTACTTCTAACCTTATTATACCCCTAATTTTTTTTTCCAAATTTTCCGTTTATCTATAAACTTTTTCATATTTAATCTGGTAAGTGGTAATACCATAATCACTTAGATTTGAGCTTCAACTTAATTTTCTATCATTTGAAGTTGTCTACGTCTACTTCCTTCTTCATGTAATCAAGAGTACTAGATACTGTGGTTCTATTTGGAAAATAGGTGTGTTCATCTTTTTAACATATTAGTTTTGATTGTTAAAATTTAGTTGAAAACATTATTTTTGGTATTTTATTAACTAGGTTTTGCCAATGAATTTAGAAGATAAATTGACTTATTTGGCAAGTTAAATTTGAATTTTCATCCCTTTTGAAAATCTATTCAAATATGTTAATAAGGACATTGTCGTTGTTTCACAGACAATAAGGACAGGTTGGATTCATCCGATTGATGGCAAATTATACAGATTAGCAACGTATATTACTGTGGAAACCAATTTAGACAATGTACTTAAGATAGTAACAATGTATGAAACAGATGGGCATACACACAAAATGAACACCTTCCGCCCCGCGCAATGTGCATGAATCCCTTCTAGTTCTAAATTAAATAAATACCAATCATCTATAACATATAACCTAATATGAATTTGTTATGATCGTTGCACTTTTTGATTATACTATATATTGCACCATGATGTATTACTTCATGTACCTATGTATTCATATGGCAAGAACATTAACGACACATAATGATTACAACTCGTCTCCAACGATAGTCACATCCGAAGACCCACCAGTAATGGCTGCAAAAATCTTCCATAGAACCACGACCACTACCAGAAATCCCACAAGGATAAACAATGGTGGATTGTTTGAAGTAACTTGTTTGCTTTCTTCCGCCGGAATTGGTTTCGCCGATGGTCGTGGATTTGACGGAAGCGGTGGTTTCTTATCAATTGCGTTTACTTTTCTCTCAGTCAGCGTTTGTGAATCGGTGGTGGTCGTCGATAAAGGCACTAGAGTTTCAACAGGTTTTGATGGCAAAGGTAGTTGAATGGAACGATCTACCTCTGAATTGGAATTCTTCTCAATCTCATTGATTGGGTTGCCATTGTTCTTCTCAATTTTATCGATTTTCATGACGTCAGATTTTTTCACATTGATTGAGTCGTCGATCTTCTCGATTTTCTGAATTTTTTGGATATCCTCGATTTTATCATCTCGTACAGGTGATGAACTTTGCGATTCGTTTGGAGTTTCTGATGAATCATTCCCATGAATCTTCTTCTTCTGTTCGACGATAATGCAATCGGTCATGAAAAGATAAGAAAAATTGAACAAATAACAAACTCACCACAGCTGTATCAAACAAAACGGCTTTAAAAATACGAGACATGCGGGAAGAAGATGATTTCTTGATGTCTGGATCAACACAATTGCCGGAGACATCACAATATATTAAATTATCATCGGAGGCCAAAGCCTTCCGTCCGCTGCCAGAAGAAGGATCGTCGCCGGGGGTCGCTGGTTTGAAAAAGTTCTTGAAGATCAAGCTTTTTCCTCTCTTCTTCTTCTTCTTTCTTTTTGAACCATGATCATCCATCATCTTGTCACAAAAGGAGAGATCGATCGCATGTGTTTTTTATCCAAATGAATTCTTATAATTTTTCAAAAGTGGATTTATATTTTCAGATCGAATTGTTCGTGAGAGCGGCCGGTTTTGCATGTTTTAAGCGTTTTTAGTTGATGTTATTGTTGTGGCTTGTGAATTGTGATGCAAAATTGCATCCTATGTTTACAACAAAATTAAAATAAAATTCGTTGATGTTTATTATTGTAAATTCAAGTTTGGATGTTTAAAGATCGTAACACATTTTAAAAACTTTTTTTTTCTAGTTTTTTGTATTTATAACACAAATGAAATCCTTTTAAAAGACATATACAAAATTTAATAGATAATTGTAGAAATTAAAGTCATGTTATGAATTTATTCAAGAAATAAACAATACTCGATAAGCTTTTTAAAATATTGACTGAGAATACGATTAGTTTAAGGTTGAATAAAAGTAATATGATGGGAAAATGACTTATTAAGGTAATTATCTTTTCGGTATGTTCAAATCTAGGTAACTATCTTTTTTTTGTACACGTCTAAGTAACAAATTTGTTGGAAGTGTTCACATATGATCATTATGACTTGCCATAGCAGGTTAAGTCCTAGATGTGAACACTTTCAACAAGTTCGTTACATAGTTATGTACAAAAAAAAAATAGTTACCCAAATATGAACAAAATGAAAAGTAAAAATAAATTGCACAAATGGTCCTTATGGTTTGGGAGAATTTGTGTTTTTGGTCCATAACTTATTTTTTTGTTAACTTGGATGGTCCGTACTGTTTATTTTTGTTACGCGTTTGGTCTTTTTAGGTAAGAAAGAGACCAAACTCGTAACAAAATTAAACAGTAAGGATAATCCGAGTTAAAAAAACAAATTAATTAAAAAATAAATAGTAGGGATCATCCGAGGAGATACAAATATGTGAGGTCTATTAATTTTGTTAAACATGTAAAAAAATAAATACATAAATGAGAAAATTAATTAAAAAATAAATTCATAAGGGCACAATAGTCTTTTTAGGTAAGTCAGGGACCAAACGCGCAACAAAAATAAACAGTAGGGACCATCCAAGTTAAAAAAATAAGTTAGGGACCAAAAACATAAATTCCCCCAAACCACATGGACCATTTGTGTAATTTACTTTTACTTTTCGTTTTGTTCATATTTGGGTAACTTTTTTTTTACATATCTAGGTAACGAACTTGTTGAAAGCGTTCGCATCTAGGATTTAACCTGCTATTACAGGTCATAATGGTCATATGTGAACACTTCCAACAAGTTTGTTACCTAGATGAGTACAAAAAAAATATAGTTACCCAAATATGAACATACCGAAAAGTTAATTATCTTAATAAATCATTGTCCCTAGTATGATCAGTACAATACAAGTAAGTTATATATAACTTTTTATTAGTACATAATGGAATAATATTTATAATATATATGAAGCGGTTTCAATTTGCTCCTCAATTAATTCAATTGAAATCACAAACACTAAACCCAGTTTAGAGCATAACACATTAGAATATTATATAGACAAAACTTCAAAAATGGTCCATGTGGTTTTCAAAAATATCAAGTTTAGTCCCTAAGTTCAAAAAACCTCATAGATGGTCCCTGTGGTTTCAAAACTTTTAACATAGGGTCCTTTTCGTTAACTCCGTTAACTTTTGACCGTTAAGTGAAGGGTATTTCAGTCATTTCACAACCACAGGGACCATTTATGAAGTTTTGCCTTAATTTTTTTAAAAAAAGAAAAATAAATATAATTATTTAATATTAAAGGGCCTCTCTCTCTCTCTCTCTCTCTTTTTCTCTCTCCATCTTCCATTTTCTTCTTCAATTGACTGCAACACACTCGTGTCTGAGAAGCTCCATCCGAACGCCCATGCTGCTACTTTTCTGTTGAGAATTATTGTCGGAGACGAGGCAAAAGGATCGAGGAAGGCTCACCGGATAAAGAATTCATCCCCACCACTTTACCTCCTTAGCTTCGTTGGAGCTCAACCCCAAACACCCCACCTCAATCGTTGTTGCTGCAGCTACTCCGATTCCCTTCCGAATCATTGCTATCGGTGACAAGGAAGAAACCACGATGAGGCTCGTCGGGGAGCAGCCTCGCCACCTCCTCCGGTCGTTCATCGCATCTCCCCCCCCCCCCTTCGCACCTTTCCTCACCGGAGTTGTAGGCGTAGCTTACCCGTTTCCCTCGGATCTTCCTTCTTTCTCCTTCGCAGGTCAATGCTTAAGCAGCCCTTGCTGCTTCGGATCTTATTCCTCCTTCATCAGTCCGATTGAGCACCTGTGACACTCCCTTTGATTGGTGATTGCAGTTGCCTCCCTCCCATGTGTTTTGATGTCGGATCGGGAAAAGTAACATTGAAAGAGGGCTCGTCGGAGATCGACGCCACCCCTCCTCACGATTGCCAGCCAGTGTCGGAGACTCCAATCGTCCGCCTCGCTCGTTTCTTTCCTTCCTGTTCAGATGAAGGAGAAGACTAAGAATCAAAGATCCTTTTCCCCCATTTATAGTTATTGATAATCAGCCTCTTGTTTTGCTCTTTGTGATCGATTGCCACCACCGAACCACCAATTCCCTGCCATTGAACTATCGCTCGTTCTCTTACCTATCTGATGAAGAAGACGACCCTTGTTTCATTTACCAGAATTGTCAAAATGGTCCCTATGGTTGTGAAATGACTGAAATACCCTTCACTTAACGGTCAAAAGTTAACGAAGTTAGCGAAAAGGACCATTTGTTAAAAATTTTGAAACCACAGGGACCATCTGTGAGGTTTTTTGAACTTAAGGACTAAACTTGATATTTTTGAAAACCACAGGGACCATTTTTGAAGTTTTGTCTATTATATAAGGCTCAATCCTAATGTTTAGATATATTTAACAAAAATTAATTATTAACCAAAAGTTGTTTTTATTTATGTAAAAATATTAAAAAAAATAATTATAAGTTTTTAAAATATATAAAATGGCATAAAATATAAAAAGCTAAAACTTCTAAAAGCTCTTAAAATTACAAACATTTGTTGCCAAAATACAAAAAGATTATATGTTTTTTTTGTTTAGATCTAAATAAAAACTAAATTGTCCATCTCTAAAAATTGAACTTAAAATATCATTTTTACATTAATTATTAACGGTAATCAATTAGATGGATTGACTGGTTGGCTTGAAAAGGTTTTAAAAAGTCCACCTAACAGTTTAAGTATAAAAATATGATCAAGTGAACATTATGGAAACAATTCATTTGTCAAACCCCAATTATGCTTTCCTTCCCTACTTAGAAAATTACGTCATCTCCCTCCTCCACCCTTATGGCTGACGACTTCAAGCAAGCAAAAGAGAAAGAACAAATTTAATCAATTAGGCGGTGTTTGACGTACTAACTGAAAAGCTAGTTGTTAAATAAAAAGTTAGCTGATAAAAAATAACGTTTGTTAATACTAGCTGAAAATTAAGAAATGACATAAAAAGACAATTAAATGAATGTGTTTTTATAATTAATTAAGGGGTATAAACCCATGGGCCATAAACTCATGTGGTAATTACCATGGGCCGTGAACTCCAAGGTGAAGCCCTACAACCCTTAGATGCAACCCTTTTGTACTTATAACACTTGAATCAAAGTGTTTTCCATGTTCTAGGGTGTCTATACTTGCTTAATTAGTTATTTAATCACTAATTAGATACATATATGTGTCAGTATATGTTAACTAGGATCCGTGTGTGTGTTCAAGTCTTTACTTGACACTTAGCATCCTATACATAAGTTTCATCCAAACCACTCACTACAGGTGAGTTCATACCCTTAATCTACCTTTTAAATGATTTTAAATGCTTTTATGGGGGGAATACAAGTTGAAACATTATAGTTATTATATCAATCACATGTGATTAACAACTACCAAACAAATGGATATACTATACTTTTACTTATTTTATCAATCAAACTACTTCAAAATGTTTATCAAACTCTTTTACATGTTAAACTATTTATCAAACTTGTTCTTACATAACAAACCTTTTCCTTTAACTCTTTTACACTTATATATTGTCCAAACCTTGTCTAATGCATATATAGTTATATAAGTAAGGTTTGAAGGACTTAGGACTGATAACACGCTTTATTTCTTGTTCCTTGTTTGGTTGTGGACTTAGAGTACACTGTTGTTTGTCCGAGTGTCGTTTGATCCTTAGTTATATATTATGTATATATGTATAGACATAAAAGCTTTTATCTCAGTTCAATACACTCAGTTATACAAACAACTTTACTAGTAAACTATAAGATACTACTCATTACTTCTAGTACAATGAAACATACAAAGAGTCAGTTCATACATGAGTCAATACATACTATTATGAGAAACTAAGAGAACATACTATTATGAGAAACTAAGAGAACACACTATTATGAGAAACAATACATACTATACACTATACAAGAGAACATAAAATGATGAGAAACAAAGAGAACACACTACATACTAGACAGAGAGAACATAAATTACACTAGTACATACAATACATATACAAGAATACTATAACATAAATGTGAACCATTATTTCGGGGCATGGCATCACTGCCATGGCTCATTTTGTAGCCAGAGTCTCCTAGAGGGAGAGCGTGAATTTGTGTATAGATCTATACTGGATTGACTATCCTACACCTTGCTGTTCGCTACAGTGGGACTTGCAAGTCTACGGGTGCCAAATGTCATTTCTTCCGACGTCTTTCATAGTCATGTTATTAGTCGATAGTATGGTGTAATCATTTCACATTTTACCTTAAATAACAATTGGTTTAAGGTAGTTAGTACAACAGTAGTTACTATAATTCAACACTACAGTACTTTATTATTTCCCCATTGCATTCACATTGTGATCTTCTCACATATAGGGAAATGCAAAAACTATATTTTTGGTTAATGATAGTCACACTTGGGAAAATTACACTCTTACAAGAAACAAACATACAGAACAATTGATTCCTTGGTATAAGGCTACGTTTAGTAGAAAATATAGGATTTTCTAGGAGATTCAGACATTTACTTCAAACTTTTACAAACTTATACATCAAACACTTACAAACGTTTTCATACAAACAATGACACTAAAATGCTTATGAACTCACCAGCTTTAAAGCTGATCAACTCTTTCAAAATAACTTGTATTCTCAGGTCATCAGTAGACAGGTACCGATGCCAGTTTTTGAGAAGGTGGATCCCGTTCAAGACTCATCTTTTATTTTGATTTACATTTTTTTGGTGTCTTATAAACCTCATAGAACACACTTTTATTAAATTATATTATTAATGCAATTGATGATGTTGTTGCTTGTTTACTACTTTGCTTTGTTGTGATACTGTACATGACGTCCTCCACCCCCGAACGTTTTCGCCGTTCCGGTTTTGGGGTGTGACATTAACCCTACTCAGTCCCTTCGTGAGGGGATCTGTCGGGTTCTCATCTGATGATACCCTCTTTTCCACGAGGAGTCCTTCTTCTATCTTGATTCTTATGAAGTGCTATTTCGTGTCGATGTGTCTGGACCTGTCATGATCCCTTGGTTCCTTGGCTAAGGCAACCGCACTATCGCTATAATAGAAAATCTCCACAGGCTCCTTTATTGATGGTACAACTCCAAGGTCTCCGGTGAAGTTCTTCAGCCATATCGCCTCCTTCATTGCTTCGCTTGCTGCTATGTACTCTGATTCGCACGTTGAATCAGCTACAGTCTAACACTCATATGGTGTACATGCAACCCTAAATGCTTTGGATCTATGTTTTCTCTAATATACATGCAAATTTTCAAAATAGTACAAGTTACCATGAGTTTACGGCCGTAAACTCATTGGGCCATAAACCACGATCAAAAGTTAACGGAGTTAGCGAAAAGGACCATTTGTTAAAAATTTTGAAACCACAGGGACCATCTGTGAGGTGTTTTGAACTTAGGGACTAAACTTGATGTTTTTGAAAACTACAGGGACCATTTTTGAAGTTTTGTCTATTATATAAGGCTCAATCCTAATGTTTAGATATATTTAACAAAAATTAATTATTAACCAAAAGTTGTTTTTATTTATGTAAAAATATTAAAAAAAGAATTATAACTTTTTAAAATATATAAAATGACATAAAATATCAAAAGCTAAACACTTCTAGAAGCTCTTAAAATTACAAACATTTGTTGCCAAAATACAAAAAGATTATATGTTTTTTTTTTGTTTAGATCTAAATAAAAACTAAATTGTCCATCTCTAAAAATTGAACTTAAAATATCATTTTTACATTAATTATTAACGGTAATCAATTATATGGATTGACTGGTTGGCTTGAAAAGGTTTTAAAAAGTCCGCCTAACAGTTTAAGTATACAAATATGATCAAGTGAACATTATGGAAACAATTCATGTGTCAAACCCCAATTATGCTTTCCTTCCCTACTTAGAAAATTATGTCATCTCCCTCCTCCACCCTTATGGCTGACGACTTCAAGCAAGCAAAAGAGAAAGAACAAATTTAATCAATTAATTTGTGTTTGACGTACTAACTGAAAAACTAGTTGTTAAATAAAAAGTTAGCTGATAAAAAATACCGTTTGTTAATACTAGCTGAAAATTAAGAAGTGACATAAAAAGACATTTAAATGAATGTGTTTTTATAATTAATTAAGGGGTATATTTGGAAAATTTTAAAAAAGCTCCTGAAAAGCTAATCTAAGTAGCTTTTAAAAAAGCTAGCTTATAAACTACTTGGCATGTCAAATACGACAACTTAAAAAAGCTCGAAAAATAACCTAGCTTTTCAACTAGCTGTGGTGTGCCAACCACAACCTTAGTGTCTAACATCATTTCTTGTTTTATATGGATATTGATAACATAATTGATCTTCATTATTATCAAAGGATGCATACGTAGTGTCACACCCCAAAACCGATAACGGCGGAATACGTTCCGGGGTGGAGGACGTCATTTACAGTATCATAACAATTGCATAATAGTAAAAGCAAGCGACAACAACCATTGCATATATATATATATATATATATATAGTAAATTTAATTACAAACGTGTTCTGTAAAGTTTCATAGACACCAAAATGTATAACAAAATAAAAGATGGGTCTTGTATGTGCTCCATCTTCTCCAAAAGTTGCACCTATACCTGTTTATCTTTGACCTGAGGATACAAGTTATTTTGAAAACGAGTATCAGCATAAAGCTGGTGAGTTCATAAGAATTTAGTGGCTTTGTTGTATAAAATTGTTTCCAAACTTATAGAATAAAAACTGAAATTTATGTTTATAAGTAGTAGAAATCCCTAGAAAATCCTATATTTTCCAGAAAAGTACTTTGTAAGTTAAATCCCTTGGGTTGTATGTAAGTATTTTCATAGAAAACCTTCAGTTGTAAAAGTATAGTAATAAACCTTGTGAGAAACATAGGTGCAGAGAAGTTATGCCTGTTAACCGTAGTAGTGGTGCAAACTTCCATTTGTAATAGGTATTTACTTACTTCGGGATGTTAGCTTAGACTTAAGTCTTAGTGTATTATGTTGGATAAAGGGGTAACCCCTCAGGTGACCAGACTGAAGTAGTAATAGAGGATCCGATGACCTTCCCGATCATGCATAGTGTAGTGATGTAGTGCCACCCCTAAGTCTAGTCGGCTCGGACTGTAGCTAGCAGTCGGGATGCAATAGTGTCTGCCCCGTATAGATCTATACATATAGTGTTGCCTTCCAAACGGAAAGCCCTGGTCACATGGTGTAAGCGCAGTAGAGTATCTTATAGAGGGTTAGTGGGTTATACTCTGGATTCGTGTATTCTTCGGTATTATAGTACAATAGTCTTTTGTATAGTTTCTTAGAGTGTTTTCTTATACGTGTATTAACTTATCGTAATATCCGTTATAGTGAGTATAAGAGTAGTAGAGGTATCGAGTAGTAGTCTTAGCTATACCTATTATAGCTAACTAGAGGGTATGATTTCTGGCCTTTGAATAACAAAGGTATCGTATAGGATGAAGACTTTCATATCTAACACTAATATATATGATATATAACTAAGAAATCAATGACAGTCGGACGGATAACCGATACCCTAGGACCACATCAAACAAGAACAGGAAATAAGGCGAGCTATCGGTCCTAAGTCCTTCAAGTCTTACTTATATAAATATATTAGTGTAGATATATTTTAAAAAGGAAAAGTAATTTAAACACAGTTTTAAAAGCAGTTTAATAACAATTTAATCTTAAAATGCATTTGATAATCAACTAAAACAGTTTTATTGGGAAGCAGCTAAAAGTGTAGAAAATCCCTTTTTGATGATAATTTGCGAATCGCATATGATTTAATGATAAAACTTGTAGAGTTTATACTTGTATCCCCCCCCTAAAACATGTAAAAACATTTAAAAAGGTTCATTAAGGGGTATGAACTCACCTGCAATGAGTAGATCAGGTGGAAGTGTCGGGTGAACGTTTGGTGTCAAGTAGAGACTTGTACACCCTTTATGACCCTAGTAACATATGAAGACATATGTTTACAAGTAATTAGTGGTTCAGACCCAATTTATACACATATAGACATCCTAATGTGATTAAAGGTCTTATGGTTGAGTGCTAGAAGGCTAATGGATTGCAAGGAAGGAGTATAAGACCTCACCATGGAGTTTACTCTCCTAAAACTCACCTTAAGTGAGTTTACGGTTAGGGGACCTTATCCCCCATGAGTTTACGGTCGTAAACTCATGGGAGGAGTGTTTTAGAGTGTTTTCAAGTCTCATGTGGTTCTAGAAGTGGTTCTAAGGTAATATACAAGGCTATAGGGTTGTTTAAGGTTCCGAGAGTGTACTCCCTTGGAGTTTACGGTCCAAAGACCACTCCTTGGGAGTTTATGGCCGTAAACCCCATGGTTTACAGTAGTAAACTCTTGTACACCCCCAATCTTTGATTCCAAGGCTTTTGGCTCAAACCTAACATGTTCTAGTGAGGGTATAAGGCTCTTTAAGGGACTTAAACTCTTATTTGGCATGATTTAGGGGAGTTTACGGTCTAAGCATATGCTTGGGCCGTAAACTCTAGTTTACCCCTCTAGTGTGTATGTTTAGGTGTTCCAAGTCCGAAATAGCATGCCCCTAAGTCATATCTTAAGCGTAAATGGGGTTTGGAAGTGCTTTGGGCTTGATTTACAAGCTTAGAGGGTGTTTACGGTCTAAGCATGTGCTTGGACCGTAAACCCTCTTTCAAGCCCTAAAAATGGATGATTCAAGGTCCAAACACTTCTAGGTTAAGTCCAAAGCTAGTTTCTAGGCTTAAGGGGAAGAAATTTGGCATTTTTGACCACATTTTAGGGGTTTACGGCCTAAGGAGGTTCTTAGGCCGTAAACTCCTCCTTTACAGCCTTTATGCTCGATTTTCGGGTTAAAACAACAATAATTGATGTCTAGAACAAGTTAGGGTAAGAGATCTTACGTTTTGGAGGCGGAAACTCGCGGTTTTGAGGCGGAAATCGATCTTGAAGAGAGAGAGTAGAGAGAGAAAGTGGGTCTAGTGTGCTAAAAGGTTTCTATGGATGTCCACCCTCCTTTATATAAGGCTTGGGTGTTGTACCCGGTATACGTCTACCCGATACTTATGTTTAACGAGGTTTAAACTTTTTACCCGGTTAAATGGTCATAAATAAAATAACTTTTTCCAATTAAATGGAAATGTAAATTTACTTGTTTTTATTTATTTTATTACGACGATATTGACATAAAACACAAAAAAATAAAATATTTATTTATTTGACGTCCCTAAATTAACGAAACTTTTATAAAATAGAATATTCCATTAACGGAAATGGGGCATAATAACGGATTAAACTTGGGTTGTCACATCATCCCCCCGTTAAGGAAATTTCGTCTCAAAATTTAGAATTCAAACAGTTTAAGTTATTACAGTACTACTAAGCAAAGAGATGGGGATATTTGAGTTTCATTTGATCCTCATGCTCCCAAGTGAACTCCTGTCCTCGTTTGACGTTCCATCGAACCTTCACAATTGGGATGCAGCTTTGCTTCGTTCGTTTTACTTCTCGGTCCATAATCTCCGCAAGCTCTTCCACGAAATTGAGGTTCTTTTTGACTTTGATCTCGTCGAGTGGGATAACGAGAGTCTCGTCGGACAGGCATTTCTTCAAGTTCGAAACATGGAAGGTAGGATATATGTTGCTTAGCTCGTGGGGTAGATTGAGTTTGTAAGCTACGGGGCCGATTCTAGCGAGTATCTCAAAAGGCCCTATGTACCTTGGATTCAACTTTCCATGCTTTCCAAAGCATATCGTGCCCTTCCAGGGTGAGACTTTCAAAAGGACACGGTCTCCCACCTGGAATTCCAAAGGTTTTCTTCGTCTATCTGCGTAGCTTTTCTGTCGATCCCTAGCGGCTTTTAATCGTTCGCGAATCTGTACAATCTTTTCGGTCGTCTCTCTGATAATCTCCGGACCTGTGAGAGTGCTGTCAGGAACTCGTCCTTTAGCTAACTGAGTGTCACCCACTTCAGCCCAGCACATAGGGGATCTGCACTTTCGGCCGTAGAGGGCTTCAAATGGAGCTGCCTGGATGCTCATATGATAACTATTGTTGTAGGAAAACTCCACCAGAGGCAAGTGTGTATCCCACGATTTACCAAAATCAATCACACAGGCTTGGAGCATATCCTCTAAGGTTTGGATCGTCCTCTCACTTTGTCCGTCAGTCTACGGGTGATAGGTTGTACTCATGTCCAGCCTCATCCCTAATGCTTTTTGTAGTGACTGCCAAAATCTTGAAGTAAACCTACTATCTCTATCAGAGATAATAGATACAGGGACACCATGCAGTCGTACTATCTCCTTAATGTACGTTCTTCTGAGCTTCTCCATTTTGTCAGTTTCTTTGATGGGTAGGAAGTGCGCGGACTTGGTCAATCTGTCGACGATGACCCATATGGTATCCAACCCACCCGTTGTCTTGGGTAGTTTGGTTATGAAATCCATCGTGATCCGCTTCCACTTCCACTTCCACTCCGGTATCTCCGGTTGTTGGAGGAGACCTGATGGCTTATGGTATTCAACCTTGACCTTTGCGCAAGTAAGGCATTTACTCACGAAGGTAGCAATCTCTGCTTTCATGTTAGGCCACCAGTATAGCTTTTTGAGATCCAGTTACATCTTATCTGAACCTGGGTGAATGGAGTATCGAGTGTTGTGTGCTTCCTTCATGATCAAGTCTCTGAAACCTCCGTGGCGCGGAGTCCAGATTTGGTCCATAAGATAATAGGCTCCGTCACCCTTTACCTACAAGTTCTTATCCATTCCACGCAGGGATTCTCCAGCCACATTCTCAGGCTTTAAGGCTTCGATCTGAGCCTCTTTAATCTGTGCAGATAGGTGTGAATGGATAGTCATTGTTAATGACTTGACTCTTCTACCGGAATACTCTTTTCTACTCAGGGCGTCTGCTACTACATTGGCTTTCCCCGGGTGATAACGAATTTCACAGTCGTAATCATTGAGTAGTTCAACCCATCGTCGTTGTCTCATGTTGAGTTCTTTCTGGTTCAGTATGTGTTGGAGGCTTTTATGATCGGTGTATATTATGCTCTTCGTTCCATATAAGTAATGTCTCCAGATCTTTAGAGCGAATACGACCGCCCCTAACTCGAGGTCATGAGTGGTGTAGTTAACCTCATGTGTCTTTAGCTGTCTTGAGGCATAGGCGATGACCTTACCTCGTTGCATCAAGACACATCCGAGCCCTTGGTTCAATGCATCGCAGTATACCACGAAATCTTCTGTCCCTTCGGGAAGGGATAATACCAGTGCGGTGCATAGAGCTCGCTTCAGGGTCTGGAATGCCTTCTCCTGCTTCTCTCCCCATATGAATGTTACGCCTTTCTGTGTCAATGTGGTAAGAGGTTTCGCAATCCGGGAGAAGTTCTGAATGAATCTGCGGTAGTAGCCAGCGAGGCCTAGAAATTGACGAATTTATGTAGGCGTCTTCGTTGCTGAACAGTTCTCAATAGCCTTAATCTTGGATGGATCCACGTGGATTCCTTCTTCACTAACCACGTGTCCTAAAAATTCAACTCTTCAGATCCAAAATTCGCACTTAGAGAACTTCACGTATAACTTCTCCGATCGCAGGGTTTCCAAGACTCGTTGCAGATGATTCTTGTGTTCTTCTTCGCTCCGAGAGTAGACAAGTATATCATCAATAAAGACGATGACGAACTAATCTAAGTATGGATGACACACCCTATTCATCAAGTCCATGAACACTGCGGGTGCGTTAGTCAGTCCAAAGGGCATCATAACGAACTCGTAGTGCCCGTAACGAGTTCGGAAGGCTGTCTTCGGCACATCCTCCTCAAGCACTCGTAACTGGTGATACCCGGACCTAAGATCAATCTTGGAGAAGTAACTCGCCCCTTGTAGTTGGTCGAATAAGTCGTCGATACGAGGA
Organism: Lactuca sativa; assembly: GCF_002870075.4. Lineage (NCBI taxonomy): Eukaryota > Viridiplantae > Streptophyta > Magnoliopsida > Asterales > Asteraceae > Lactuca > Lactuca sativa. Next base: position 171,911,917 of record NC_056631.2, read on the forward strand.
AGAGGGTAGCGATTTTTAACCATGAGTTTATTGAGCTCCCTATAATCGATGCACATACGGAACGATCCGTCTTTCTTCTTCACGAACAAGACCGGAGCTCCCCAGGGTGAGAAGCTCGGTCTTATAAAGCCCTTGCTGAGCAGCTCGTTAAGTTGACCAGATAGTTCTTGCATCTCGGCAGGTGCTAAACGATAGGTCGACTTAGCTACGGGGGTAGCTCCTGGGACTAGATCGATTCTAAACTCAACTTGACGTTTGGGAGGTAAACCTGGTAGGTCCACTGGAAAGTTGTCGGGGAAATCGCACACAACAGGGATGTCTTTTGGATCTTTCGCTTTCTGGCTTATGTCGACGACGTGTACAAGAAAGGTGCGGTATTCCTTACGCAAGTATTTCTGGGCTTGAATACTTGAGATGATACGAAGGCTCGTACCGGGCTTGTCTCCGTAGATCAACAGAGTCTCATTATTCGGTGGATTTAGGCGAATGGCTTTGTCGAAGCATAGAATATCAACGCGATAAAGACTCAACCAGTCCATGCCAACAATGACATCGAAACTCTTGATTGAGAATGGTATGAGATCGATTGGGAATGAATGATCGTCTAACGTGAGGGTACAACCTATGTAAATTTCGTTAGAGCTTTCAGTATTTCCGTTAGCCATTTCTACGATGAATGTTTCTTTTAGTGGTTGCGGGGATTGTTTAAGTAAGTGTTTAAAGTTTTGGTTTATGAAGCTTCTTTCTGCACCACTATCGAATAAGACACAGGCATAAGAGTTGTTGAGAACGAACGTACCCGTGACTACTATCGAATAGGGCAGTACTCCCCCCTCATGAGATCCTTCAGTGTGTCCCAGCCCATGGCGTTGGCTGTTACCAAAGAGAGTGCATTGACATGGCCGTTCCACCATGCCAAGGCCCTGTTAGTGAGGGTGGCAGTAGCGTACTTAATTTTGCTCTCCTCAGGGCATGAGCACATTTCAAAGACAGCCTCAGTTCTTTTGAACCACTGAGACAATGCTAGGATTCCTCCGGTACCATTGAAGAAGGTAGGTTTGCAGTTCATGAAGTCCTTATAAGTACATCCCTGCACTTTTTGATGGACTTCACCAAATCTAGAGTTGCCACCGCTCACATCACCAGAGTTCATTTGAGCCATGGCTGCTGTCACGGCTGTTTGAAACAGCACTAGATCGAACTGCGGAGGAGGAGGTGGTGGAGGTGGAGTTTGAGTCGCCGGTCTGCCCCTGTTTGGACGCTTGCGAGGAGGCATCTTTCACTGAAAGTTAATAGGGATGATGAAAATAGTAAGAGTCTATTGCAAGCATGATAAGAGTGTTTCATGGACTAAATCGACATAGTCCAACAATTAGAGAGAGAGAGAGAAAGTCATAACAATAGAGTAGTTAACTGCCAGTTACTGGTATAAATGATGTAATACGAGTTCGGGAAAAGTGACCTAACAGTAGGTCTTACATCAAACCAAAAGGAAAATGTTGGCAGTCTAGGGGCCTAATTAGAGTACTTTCAAAGTTAGGAACGTTTACAGACAAGTGCTATATCGAGCATAGAAAAGAAAAGGCTAGTCCTTTAAACAAAAGAGTGAGGTGATTTGACATCTTCTACGGGCGACAGGCACTCGTTGGGCGAAACCTAAGATCAGCTAGTTGACGCATAACTTCCTGAAGATGTCGTTCATGAGCCCTTTGACGTGCTCGGAGTTCCCTAACTTCGGCTCGGAATGCAGCTAGCTGTTGCTGCAGAGCCTCGTTGGTCCTCCTTGTCCTATCCATAGCTTCTTCCAGTTGGCGGATCCGAACAGTGTTGAGGTTTGAGTTGGCATCCACTTTTACAACTCGGCCAATGGCTGCTTTGTTGGAATAGTGTCTAAGCCCGTAACTATATTTGGTATGTACTTGACCCGGTTGTGCATGGTCCTTTTTGGGTTGCCTTCTCCAAAGCAACTTGACAAGGTAATTTAAGGAGAAAGAGAAAGTATTATGATTTATTAATATATTATAAGAATAATATATTAAAGGAGAAATCATATTTATTTAATTAGTATTGGTCATAAATTAATTAGGAATTAATTTGGTGACCAAAAGAGATTAATTGAATAAAGGGGTATAAACTGTCAAATGTATGATAGTTGAGTTTTGGGTTAAGGAAACCTAATGGGCTTAAGGGGGAACGAAATTATGATGGGTATCCATCATATTTTTGTCCAAGGCCTTATTCCAGAAGGTTCCTTGGGCTGCTTAGTGGCTAAGCTGTCCATTAGGGTTTAGACAGAAACCCTAGTAGCCTGTAAGTATAAATATGACCCCTGGGGAATTGAATTCGGCTACCACTTGATTCTAAGAGAACCCTAGGCCGATTTCTAGCTTCTCTCTCCCTCTCTCATATTGCCTTCTTGCTTGTGGGGTTTGTGAACCATTAGATGAGTTGCATTTGTGACTCTAAGCTCAAGAGAAGAAGAAAAGAAGATCTAAACCAACATTTGAAGAGGTAAACATCTAGATCTGATTCTACATGTTGTTTTTGTTATTTGTATGCTAGATTAGGGTTTGTAAGTCTTGGAATCAAAGCATGTTCAATAGAGAAACCTAGATCCAAGCATTAGGGTTTGTATGAGCACATAGGAATGTTTCTTATGCATAAAACCCATCAGTGGTATCAGAGCCTTGATTGGTTTCAGTTGTATGTGATGCTTAACTGTTTTTTTTTTGCTAAAAATCGAGTTTTTGGCCTCTGCCCGACTCAACTCGGCGAGTCAGTATCTGGACTCGGCGAGTTGGCCCCTACTCGGCGAGTCCAGATATGACTCGGCGATTTAGTGCGTCAGACAGAGGGTATTTCGGGATTTTGCTGCTGTTTTGACTCTGATTTGATGCTTAAATTGTTTTATGAAGTTAAAATCCGAATTTTATCTTAATTAAGTGATTATCCTTGCCAAAACAATAGATAATTTCAAATCTTTTAAATATTGGTTGTTTATATGATAAATATGGATTATTTAAAGTTATTTGGTAATTATCTAATGACTAAAATGAGATTAGGTCAAATATAGATAATTATGAAATTAATTGTTTAATTTGGATTATTTGTTATTTGATCCCTTGTGTTTTGAAAAGTTCAATACTTGCCCTCAAGTTTTGAAATTTGAATTTGTGATTAAAAGTTTAATTTTGAGTAATTTAAATTTCAAACCCTTAGAATTTTACAAGTTTAAAATTCAACCCTATACTATTATATATAATTACAAGCTTAATTAATATATATGTATAACTTAAATGCTAGTCTTACCGTTAGTAGGACTCATTCACGAAGCCAGTCTATAAGGTGGGTATAAGGTTGTTGCCTATAAAATGGCGTTTAATGGGTGTACACTCACACCTACCGTTTGCTTGACTGGTGGAGGGTCGTTAGCCGAACGGGTAGGATAGGGCAACCCTCTCCTCATTAAAAGTATAATGTTAAATATAAAGTAACTACATGTTTTACAAATTCCCATTCCTAGTTACTTTAGGGTAAAATGTGAAAATGATGCTAATCCATGGAATTACACTTCATACCCTTGTCAAACGTTGATGGAGCGCGTGTGGTTAACCGGCACATCAATTTGGGGATGACATTGGTAGCGAAGGGTGACTCGATGTTTGTCATAGATCAATGGAGCGTGTGTGGTTTACCGGCACATTGATTAGGTGATAGAGACATTGAGTGCACCATGTTGATTCGCATGGTTATTCACAAATTTGTTTGCAATCCTCGGTATCCCAGTCGCAAATTTGAAATGCATATCGAGATTTAAACATGCCATTGAAAAGTTCAATGAATCTCAAAGATCTAAGAGTTTTCAATACATTTAAAACCTAAATTGCCTTTTCGTTTTTCATGGTGAGAATTAGTGAATCGTCATTCACTTACCTTCAAATTATTTACTTTTAGAGTACGACATCCCTTTCTAAGTTGTAAATAATGTTGTTGGATCCTAGCCCTAATTTCTCATTTGGGTGTTTAATTAGGGATTCATTTCTAATCAAACTTTGCTCCTTTCCTTTTTCAGATGTCTGCAAACAACAACAACAACAACGCTTCTGGATCATTCTCGTTGATGAACTTGTGTCAGAAAGTGACATTTTATGGTTTAAACTTCAACGAGTGGATGAGGTATATTCACATGATCACACGCTACGAGGACAAAGAATATGTCCTTGATGAAAAGCTTGAGAAGATCATCCCAGATGTTGCTACTCCTGAAGAGTTGGCCGCCTTTGAGGCCCACGAGCGTGATGCTACGAAAGTTCACTGCATCATGCTGGCCACCATGAACCTCGAACTCCAAAAGTCCTATGAGGACATGTATCCGTATGAAATGCATCAGGATTTGCTGGACAGGTATAACCAGAGCGTGAGGCAAGAGCGCTATGAGATCATTACTAACATGATCACCGCTAAGATGGGGAGTGGAGAATCCCTAACCTCTCATTTGCAGAAAATGCAGAGGTATGTTGATCGTCTTCTCAAACTTAATGTTAAGTTTGATGAGGATTTGGCTATCGACATAATCCTCCACTCCTTGCCCTCCTGCTACAATCAGTTTAGGATGACCTACCACATGAACAAATAGGAGGTCTCCTTGAGCAAGCTCCAAGGACTCTTGAGGACTGTTGAGAGTAACCTCAAAGACAAATCCGTTGCACCGTCCCCTGCTGTGGCCGCTCCTATAATGGTGATAGGTCAAGGAAATGGTAAAAAGAGGAAGGCTCCATGTAAGAGCCACCATAAGGGAAATCCCCAAGATGGTTCGTCCTCAAGTGGGACCAAAGTTGGCCCTGCTAAACCCTCTTCCGGTCTTAAAGAAGCAGAGTGCTTCTATTGCCACCAAGGGCCACTGGAAGCAAAGCTGCCCACAATATCTGTAGGACATAAGAGATGGGAAGATTAAGCCCACCTTTGTAGGTATGTATTCTATTAAATCTAAAAACTCATCATTTGCTACTTCATGGGTTCTTGATACAGGGTGTGGTTACCACATTTGTTCTGATATGCAGGGCCTAAAAAGAAGTAGGGAGGTGGAACATGGGAAGATGAACCTGATTATGGGAAACAGAAGATCGTCGCCTGTGACCAAAGTCGGTGTTTATTCTTTAGTGTTAAGTAATGGGTTAGGGATAGATTTAGACAATTGTTGTTATTCGCCAGATATGGCAAGAAACATTATTTCATTTCACGGGTTGTTTAGACAAGGTTTCAGATATTCTTTTGATAATAGTAATGGTTCTATTAACGTTTATTTGAATGGTATCTTTTATTTCAATGCATTACCTTGTAATGGGATTTATGAATCTGTGATGATTGTTGCTAATTTAGGAAATAATGTTTTGAATATTGATTCGTCTGCTAGTCTAGACAAAGCATGCTTGTGGCATTGTTGCCTTGGCCATGTCAACAAGAAACGCATAGCCCAACTCCAAAAGGATGGAGTGTTGGAGTCATTGACACATGTGAATCTTGTTTACTTGGGAAGATGACCAAGTCACCCTTTACTGGCACTTGTGAAAAGGGGTGAGGGTTTATTGGATCTCATACACACCGATGTGTGTGGGCCCTTTAGATCCACCATAAGGGATACTTGCCGCTTCTACGTGACTTTTACAGATGATTATAGCAGATATGGATATATCTACTTAATCAAGCAAAAGTCGGAAACCTTTGAAAAGTTAAAAGAGTTTAAGAATGAAGTGGAGAATCAGTTGGGCAGGAAAATCAAGATACTTTGGTCAGACCGAGGAAGAGAGTACCTAAGTCTTGAGTTTCACGACTATCTAAAAGAATGCGGGATCGTTTCGCAATTGACGCCTCCGAGGATGCCACAATTGAATAGTGTGGCTGAGAGACGTAATCGGACCTTGTTGGACATGGTTCGTTCTATGATGATTCGAACTTCGTTACCAATAGCTTTCTGGGGGTATGCCTTAGAGACTGCCGCCCATATACTTAACTTAGTTCCCACCAAGAAGGTTTCCAAGACTCCTCACGAGATGTGGACAGGGAAGGCTCCCTCGTTGGCACATATCAAGGTTTGGGGTTGTGAGGCTTTCGTAAGACGAGAGACTCACAACAAGCTAGAACCTCGTAATGAGAAGTGTTATTTCATTGGCTATCCGCAGAAGTCTTTTGGCTACCTTTTCTATAGACCGAGTGACAATGTTGTCTTCGTTGCTAGAAGAGGAGTTTTTCGAGAAAGGGAATTGATAAGCCAAGAAGACAGTGGGAGGCGAATTAAACTTGAAGAGATTCAAGATCAAAACTATGAAGGAACCTCTAACACTGGCACTCAACTTGAGGAGGAAACTCCTATTGAACCTGTTAACGAGTCCTTACCTCTTCGACATTCCACTAGGGCTAGTGTTCCACCCCAGTTTTATGGTTTTCATATTACTACTGAAGGGGATACATTTATTAGTGATAGTACACTAGTAAATTTGGATGAACCTAGTAGCTATAAGGAAGCCATGGCAGGCCCGGAGTCTGCGAAATGGAAAGAGGCGATGGACAGCGAGATTCAGTCCATGTACGACAACCAAGTTTAGAATTTGGTTGATAATGTACCGGGTCGTAAGACAGTCGGGTGCAAGTGGATCTTCAAGAAGAAGACGGACATGGATGGGAAAGTGCATACTTATAAAGCGCGATTGGTTGCGAAGGGCTTTACTCAAACTCCCGGAGTTGACTATGATGAGACCTTCTCACCAGTTGCGAAGATAAAGTCTATTAGGGTGATGCTTGCAATAGCTGCATTTCATGATTATGAAATATGGCAGATGGACGTGAAAACCGCTTTCCTTAATGGAAAGTTGGCTGAGGATGTTTACATGAATCAGCCAGAGGGTTTTGTCGATGCGAAGCATCCAAATAGAGTATGCAAGCTTGAGAAATCCATTTATGGATTGAAACTAGCGTATCGCAGATGGAATCTTTGTTTTGACGAGAAGGTTAAAGAGTTTGGCTTTCTGCGAAGCGAAGATGAATCTTGTGTATATGTCAAAGCCAGTGGGAGTATAGTGAGCTTCCTCGTATTGTATGTCGACGACATACTACTCATAGGAAACGATGTCCCAACCTTGCAGGAGGTCAAGTCCTGGCTTGGGAAATGTTTCGCTATGAAGGACCTCGAAGAGGCTGCTTATATTCTGGGAATATGAATAGTAAGAAACAGGGAAAAGAGACTGATATGACTCAGTCAGGATACATACTTGGATAAGGTACTAAAGCGTTTTAGTATGGAAAATTCCAAGAAAAGGGAGTTGCCAATCCAAAGCAATACCAAGCTGAGTAAGACTCAGAGCTCGAGTACAAAGGCAGAGATAGCTGATATGAGCCGAGTACCTTACGCTTTCGCAGTAGGCTCTATCATGTACGCTATGACTTGTACTCGCCCTGATGTGGCCTTCGCTTTGAGCATGGTCAACAGATATCAAGGGAATCCTGGTAGAGCTCATTGGATTGCAGTTAAGAATATTCTTAAGTACCTTCGGAGGACCAAGGAATGGTTTCTAGTCCTCGGTGGGAGTGATGAATTAAGGGTATGAGGGTACAGTGACGCTAGTTTTCAGATGGATTGGGATAACTTCCGACCGCAGTCGGGCTGGGTCTTTACCCTAAATGGAGGAGCAGTGACTTAGAAAAGTTCCAAGCAAGAGACCATAACTGATTCAACGTACGAATCAGAGTATATTGCGGTGAGCGAAGCGTCAAAGGAGGCTATATGGTTGAAGAACTTCATTGGAGACCTTGGAGTTGTGCCATCCATAAAAGAGCCGATGGAAATTTTCTGTGATAATGAAGGAGCGGTTGCCTTGACCAAGGAACCGAGAGATCATGGTAGATCTCGACATATTGACAGAAAATACCATTTTATCAGACATCAGGTAGAAGAGGGACTCCTCGTTGTGAAAAGGGTATCATCAGAAGAAAACCCAACAGATCCCCTTACGAAGGGACTGAGTAGGGTCAAACACTTGCAGCACGCTAGGAGCATTGGGCTGAAGGATGATATAAGTTTGGATTAGATAGGAAATGTGTAATAGATAGTTTGTACTTGACATTCGATGAATAAATAAAATGTGTTATTTATGAGTAAAGCTACTATCTTGTGTTGGTTATTTATCTATTGTTTCCATTTTGCATGTTTTGACTTCCTGAATGATAGGATTATTCAAAAAGGTCCACAGTCGATCATATTTTGGAAGTAGATATGAATGAAGACTGTCATGAATTGTTTGTAGATTGTCTAAAAGGTTTTGGACATAACAAAGGTTTGTTGAAAAGTTCATGAGTGCTTATGAATATGAGTTGAGCATTGGAATAAACCCGAGTTTGCTGTATCACATCGTGGTGTTTTACCTTAAGTGATCGCAAAGTGATAACATCATATAGTCTTAAAACTTAGAGATATGATGGTTGTTTGCTGGTTGGTTATGCATTGATAATGTGTAAACGCATCAGTAACTTGATGTAATAAAATGCATTATTGTGTGTAATTTAATTAGTAAATAATGGATGCATATGAGTCGAAGTTGATTTGTTCCTTTTATTCTATGAGAACAAAAGTGATATATTGGCCACTTGATGATTTGGTTTGACTTATGTGCCAGGCCCGGTCAAACAAATCGGAAGTTGATGTGTTCAACTAAATTCTATGTCAAACAAATCGGAAATCAAGGAACTCCTGCTGGACAATAAGCGTTGGCTGTTACCAAAGAGAGTGCATTGACATGGCCGTTCCACCATGTCAGGTCCCTGTTAGTGAGGGTGGCAGTAGCGTACTTAATCTTGCTCTCCTCAGGGCATGAGCACATTTCAAAGACAGCCTCAGTTCTTTCGAACCACTGAGACAATGCTAGGATTCCTCCGGTACCATCGAAGAAGGTAGGTTTGCAGTTCATGAAGTCCTTATAAGTACATCCCTGCACTCTTTGATGGACTTCACCAAATCTAAAGTTGCCACCGCTCGCATCACCATAGTTCATTTGAGCCATGGCTGCTGTCACAGCTGTTTGAAACAACACTGGATCGAACTGCGAAGGAGGAGGTGGTGGAGGTGGAGTTTGAGTCGCCGGTCTGCCCCTGTTTGGACGCTTGCGAGGAGGCATCTTTCACTGAAAGTTAATAGGGATGATGAAAATAGTAAGAGTCTATTGCAAGCATGATAAGAGTGTTTCATGGACTAAATCGACATAGTCCAACAATCAGAGAGAGAGAGAGAGAAAGTCATAACAATAGAGTAGTTAACTGCCAGTTACTGGTATAAATGATGTAATACGAGTTCGGGAAAAGTGACCTAACAGTAGGTCTTACATCAAACCAAAAGGAAAATGTTGGCAGTCTAGGGGCCTAATTAGAGTACTTTCAAAGTTAGGAACGTTTACAGACAAGTGCTATATCGAGCATAGAAAAGAAAAGGCTAGTCCTTTAAGCAAAAGAGTGAGGTGATTTGACATCTTCTACGGGCGATAGGCACTCGTTGGGCGAAACCTAAGATCAGCTAGTTGACGCATAACTTCCTGAAGATGTCGTTCATGAGCCCTTTGACGTGCTCGGAGTTCCCTAACTTCGGCTCGGGATGCAGCTAGCTGTTGCTACAGAGCCTCGTTGGTCCTCCTTGTCCTATCCATAGCTTCTTCCAGTTGGCGGATGCAAACAGTGTTGAGGTTTGAGTTGGCATCCACTTTTACAACTCGGCCAATGGCTGCTTTGTTGGAATAGTGTCTAAGCCCGTAACTATATTTGGTATGTACTTGACCCGGTTGTGCATGGTCCTTTTTGGGTTGCCTTCTCCAAAGCAACTTGACAAGGTAATTTAAGGAGAAAGAGAAAGTATTATGATTTATTAATATATTATAAGAATAATATATTAAAGGAGAAATCATATTTATTTAATTAGTATTGGTCATAAATTAATTAGGAATTAATTTGGTGACCAAAAGAGATTAATTGAATAAAGGGGTATAAACTGTCAAATGTATGATAGTTGAGTTTTGGGTTAAGGAAACCTAATGGGCTTAAGGGGGAACGAAATTATGATGGGTATCCATCATATTTTTGTCCAAGGCCTTATTCCAGAAGGTTCCTTGGGCTGCTTAGTGGCTAAGCTGTCCATTAGGGTTTAGACAGAAACCCTAGTAGCCTGTAAGTATAAATATGACCCCTAGGGCATTGAATTCGGCTACCACTTGATTCTAAGAGAACCCTAGGCCGATTTCTAGCTTCTCTCTCCCTCTCTCATATTGCCTTCTTGCTTGTGGGGTTTGTGAACCATTAGAGGGGTTGCATTTGTGACTCTAAGCTCAAGAGAAGAAGAAAAGAAGATATAAAGCAACATTTGAAGAGGTAAACATCTAGATCTGATTCTACATGTTGTTTTTGTTATTTGTATGCTAGATTAGGGTTTGTAAGTCTTGGAATCAAAGCATGTTCAATAGAGAAATCTAAATCAAAGCATTAGGGTTTGTATGAGCACATAGGAATGTTTCTTATGCATAAAACCCATCATGCTTGACCTTGCTCGACGTTCCTGGCAATCCTTCGGACCATGATGGGCAGAACTTGATCTGCTGATCCTCCCTCTCCTATGTTGTCGAAGCTTCGGTCTCCATTGTAAGGTAAAGGCTGACCCTGCTCCTCGCTCCATCGGTTCAAGGTTATTGCCCACACGGGAGTGGGACCCTGAAATGCCGGACGGGGGTTGGGGTTTAGAGCTTCAGGGGGTAGGTTGTTAACTTCTGGCTCGGAGCTGGAGCTATCCGAGAAGCCTTCAGCATGATGATCATCCAAAGGGATCAGGTGATCATCGTCTGACTCCTCATCGAGCCATCCTCTATTGCCCTAGTTTGGATAGTACGGATCGTCAGGATGGTGGAAGCCAGCCATGCTATCTACGCGAGAAAGGGGAAAAGAAAGGTTAATAGACGTACCAATCTAGGATACTTATAAGATGAATCGTTATTAGTCGACCCAATACTTGCGTAGTGCACCAATTACATGCAACCGAAGCAAGATAGTCCTTCGAATAAGCAACCCTAACTTCAGACCCCCAATCAAACAAGAACAGGAAATGAAGCAAAGGCCATATATTCTGAGTCTATAGCGCCCTAATAACATGTAACCGTGGTGTATCCACTTAGCAACTATTGTCCTACCAGTAACGACCCTTTTAGTTATCACATATGTAGTTAGTGGTGTACAGAATACTCCTATAGTATTCTTGTTCTAACGTTCTTGTGGTAGTGTTGGTAAGTTTTTAGACTTGTTGTAACCCCACAATCACTCTTAGGCACATGCTAGTCACTCCTGGATAAATGTAGTTGATCAGGCTACATCCCCCCAGATATGACTATATGTCTCTAAGCTTAATTGTGCTGTTCAACAATCTTAATACTTTTGTTTTGTTCTAGTATGATACTGACCCTTTTGTAGTGGTGAGTGTATATATACTTAATCAAATATTTTAGTATTTAGAAGTATAAATTCTTGGTCAGAGTGTTTTAGTCCCGAAGTGTTTATAGTTCGTATATCTTTTTATAGGTTGATATACTTGATTCACTATAAACAATGCTCTGATACCAATCTGTCACACCCCAAAACCGATAACGGCGGAATACGTTCCGGGGTGGAGGACATCATGTACAGTATCATAACAATTGCATAATAGTAAAAGCAAGCGACAACAACCATTGCATATATATATATATATATATATATATATATATATATATATATATATATATATATATATATATATATAGTAAATTTAATTACAAACGTGTTCTGTAAAGTTCCATAGACACCAAAATGTATAACAAAATAAAAGATGGGTCTTGTATGTGCTCCATCTTCTCCAAAAGCTGCACCTGTACCTGTCTATCTTTGACTTGAGGATACAAGTTATTTTGAAAACGAGTATCAGCATAAAGCTGGTGAGTTCATAAGAATTTAGTGACTTTGTTGTATAAAAGTGTTTCCAAACTTATAGAATAAAAACTAAAATTTATGTTTATAAGTAGTAGAAATCCCTAGAAAATCCTATATTTTCCAGAAAAGTACTTTGTAAGTTAAATCCCTTGGGTTGTGTGTAAGTATTTTCATAGAAAACCTTCAGTTGTAAAAGTATAGTAATAAACCTTGTGAGTAACATAGGTGTAGAGTAGTTATGCCTATTAACCGTAGTAGTGGTGCAAACTTCCATTTGTAATAGGTATTTACTTACTTCGGGATGTTAGCTTAGACTTAAGTCTTATTGTATTATGTTGGATAAAGGGGTAACCCCTCAGGTGACCAGACTGAAGTAGTAATAGAGGATCCGATGACCTTCCCAGTCATGCATAGTGTAGTGATGTAGTGCCACCCCTGAGTCTAGTCGGCTCGGACTGTAGCTAGCAGTCGGGATGTAATAGTGTCTGCCTCGTATAGATCTATACATATAGTGTTGCCTTCCAAACGGAAAGCCCTGGTCACATGGTGTAAGCGCAGTAGAGTGTCTTATAGAGGGTTAGTGGGTTATACTCTGGATTCGTGTATTCTTCGGTATTATAGTACAATAGTCTTTTGTACAGTTTCTTAGAGTGTTTTCTTATATGTGTATTAACTTATCGTAATAGCCGTTATAGTGAGTATAACAGTAGTAGAGGTATCGAGTAGTAGTCTTAGCTATACCTATTATAGCTAACTAGAGGGTATGATTTCCGGCCTTTGAATAACAAAGGTATCGTATGGGATGAAGACTTTCATATCTAACACTAATATATATGATATATAACTAAGAAATCAACGACAGTCGGACGGATAACCGATACCCTAGGACCACATCAAACAAGAACAGGAAATAAGGCGAGCTATCGGTCCTAAGTCCTTCAAGTCTTACTTATATAAATATATTAGTGTAGATATATTTTAAAAAGGAAAAGTAATTTAAACACAGTTTTAAAAGCAGTTTAATAACAATTTAATCTTAAAATGCATTTGATAATCAACTAAAACAATTTTATTGGGAAGCAGCTAAAAGTGTAGAAAATCCCTTTTTGATGATAATTCGTGAATCACATATGATTTAATGATAAAACTTGTAGAGTTTATACTTGTATCCCCCCCTAAAACATGTAAAAACATTTAAAAAGGTTCATTAAGGGGCATGAACTCACCTGCAATGAGTAGATCGGGTGGAAGTGTCGGGTGAGCGTTTGGTGTCAAGTAGAGACTTGTACACCCTTTATGACCCTAGTAACATATGAAGACATATGTTTACAAGTAATTAGTGGTTAAGACCCAATTTATACACATATGGACATCCTAATGTGATTAAAGGTCTTATGGTTGAGTGCTAGAAGGCTAATGGATTGCAAGGAAGGAGTATAAGACCTCACCATGGAGTTTACTCTCCTAAAACTCACCTTAAGTGAGTTTACGGTTAGGGGACCTTATCCCCCTTGAGTTTACGGCCGTAAACTCATGGGAGGAGTGTTTTAGAGTGTTTTCAAGTCTCATGTGGTTCTAGAAGTGGTTCTAAGGTAATATACAAGGCTATAGGGGTGTTTAAGGTTCCGAGAGTGTACTCCCTTGGAGTTTACGATCCAAAGACCACTCCTTGGGAGTTTACGGCCGTAAACCCCATGGTTTACGGTAGTAAACTCTTGTACACCCCCAATCTTTGATTCCAAGGCTTTTGGCTCAAACCTAACATGTTCTAGTGAGGGTATAAGGCTCTTTAAGGGACTTAAACTCTTATTTGGCATGATTTAGGGGAGTTTACGGTCTAATCATATGCTTGGGCCGTAAACTCTAGTTTACCCCTCTAATGTGTATGTTTAGGTGTTCCAAGTCCGAAATAGCATGCCCCTAAGTCATATCTTAAGCCTAAATGGGGTTTGGAAGTGTTTTGGGCTTGATTTACAAGCTTAGAGGGTGTTTACGGTCTAAGCATGTGCTTGGACCGTAAACCCTCTTTCAAGCCCTAAAAATGGATGATTCAAGGTCCAAACACTTCTAGGTTAAGTCCAAAGCTAGTTTCTAGGCTTAAGGGGAAGAAATTTGGCATTTTTGACCACATTTTAGGGGTTTACGGCCTAAGGAGGTTCTTAGACCGTAAACTCCTCCTTTACAGCCTTTATGCTCGATTTTCGGGTTAAAACAACAATAATTGATGTCTAGAACAAGTTAGGGTAAGAGATCTTACGTTTTGGAGACGGAAACTCGCGGTTTTGAGGTGGAAATCGATCTTGAAGAGAGAGTAGAGAGAGAAAGTGGGTCTAGTGTGCTAAAAGGTTTCTATGGATGTCCACCCTCCTTTATATAAGGCTTGGGTGTTGTACCCGGTATACGTCTACCCGATACTTATGTTTAATGAGGTTTAAACTTTTTACCCGGTTAAATGGTCGTAAATAAAATAACTTTTTCCAATTAAATAGAAATGTAAATTTACTTGTTTTTATTTATTTTATTACGACGATATTGACATAAAACACAAATAAATAAAATATTTATTTATTTGTCGTCCCTAAATTAACGGAACTTTTATAAAATAGAATATTCCATTAACATTAACGGGGCATAATAACGGATTAAACTTGGGTTGTCACACGTAGCAATGTATGATCCTTAAACATCATATGATTGTTGATTATTGTTTATCTAATTGTATTTGATTTTTAGGATTATTAAAAAAATTTAATTTGTATATTTCTTTGCAAAATTGTTTTTAATCAATTAAACACCAAATGCTACCATATTCTTAGTTTAATGTAGTTGCAAGTTACATACTACAAAAGATATGCTACTTGCTTAAAAAGTTTTACGTACCTTACTATGGTTATTATCAGTGTTGTAAAAATCCCGATTAGGCCCCGATTAATCTCAGATTAATCCCTAGGCGCTACTCGACCGATTAGAGAGCGCCTAGCGATTAATCCATGCATACAAAATGACTGAAACAGTAGAACACGATGGAATTTTAACACCTTGAAGAAGTTATATCCCAACAGAAACTATTTGAGGTATGATTAGTGTTGTATTTATCATATTTACCTATTTTGTTATGATATTAGTGATATTCATGAACTTTTATATGATTTTAGTCATATTTAATTTTTTAAAATCTAACAAATTAGCAATTAATGGTCCCCGATTAATCTCCGCCTAGCCGATTAATCCCTTAACCTCAGTCCACCGATTAGCTAACGTCGAGCGATTTTCACAACCTTGGTTATTATTTTCCATAGTTGCAGGTGTTAAAATTAGCACCGACTTCAAGATGTCATGATAAAACTTGAAAGATAACTTTTTTTTTGATATATTGACATATAATGCCTGGTTGGGGTAATACTAGGTTTGTACGCCCCAAGTCTTAAACATAAGAAAAGTTTTGGGTATATCTTTTATTAATTTTGGGGGTGTTAAATATTGTGAATAAAATAAGTTGAAATGATCTCTATTATGCTTAGAAGGTAGACTTGGATGATGATACCATAAAGAAGAAGAAAAAATGAGCATGCGATCAAGTTACAAATCAAAGCATCATTATTTAAATTAGGTTGAAGATGACAAACAAACATCCACATCACCAATTGACACCACACATGCAAATGTTTACCAAATTATACCTTAAAAGAAATAAAATGGTAAAAACAAAAGGCTAGCCAACTCTCATATAGCGCATCCACAATACATTGAATTTCATAGAGTTCAATGTATTGCCATATCATTTTTTATATTTCATACAATTCTATTAACTTTTCTTACAATGTATTGAACTCTACAAAGTTCAATAGAACATAACAAAAGCTAGTTTAAAGTATTTATTCAAGAATTAGAAAACTTACTTTTTTCTATTGAAAAGTTCAATGACTATTGAACTCCAAATCTATTGAATGCTAAAGTGACATCTCACATTAATAAAATTTCATTCATTGAATGACAACTAAACTTACCATCTCGTTCAATTTACCAATTCATTATGGATGCTCTTAGGTCTAAACCAAAAAATTAACAAAATATAAGGTTTTTTATTCAATAAACTCATTACTCATATGTGGCTTAAAATATTAACAAAATAATAAGGTCCGAAGTGCAAGATGTTCAAATAAGGGGCCTAAAGTGAAAAAAACACCAACAAGTTTGATACTTTATTTTGGCGTGTAGAAATTGAACAGGAAGGACTGCTTTCCAAGAAAACGCAAACACAGAGGTACCCTTTTCGGCGCATAGTCGCTTCCATATTGCTAGGGCATCGAATATACAGAGACTTCTCTTCTTTCTCTCTTTTATTCAATCCATTAGAACTATCATCTAAACAGTAGGAGTCACCATTTTGAAAGAAATTGTAGGAGATGGAAGTTCTCCGGATGAATCTGGCAAAGGTCCGTATTCCGGAGCCTACCAATCGCATATACAAGCAGGAATGCTGCATCAGTTTCGATACTCCGGTGAGTATTCCTTTTTCCGTTCATTCTTTCCGTTTCTTCCTTTTCTTGGTTTGTCTATGAGAAGCGATGTGAAATGGGGTTTAAGAAAGCCGGATGAAATAGGGTTTTGCGTGTAATTTTAGGGAAAATTTTAGGTTGTGGAATCCGATTAATTTACTACTACTAGGGTCTAGAATCACGGTATGCATGTCTTGTATATGTGCGTAATTTATCCTCTCGAACGATTCCACGATCCACTCCTAGAATGTGCTCGTTGATTTTTTGGTAGAACTACATTTTGATTTTAGATGTCAGACATAACTATTTTCAAATGCAAATGCGATATGATTGTTTGTAATTTCGATTCCTTATTTCTCTCATATTCCTGCTTCAGAAATCCGAAGGTGGATTGTTTGTGGACATGAACACGTTTCTTGCATTTGGAAAGGATTACGTTGGCTGGAACTTTGAGAAAACTGGTAACCCGGTTTATCTCCATATAAAACAAACAAAGAAAGCAATCCCTGAAGACAGACCTTTGAAGAAACCTACTCTCTTGGCTATAGGTATTTCATCTCACATCTTCTGTAATGTTACTGAAATCATTTTGGTTCTATCGATTGTGATTTCACCTATTCTTGTAGGTGTTGATGGTGGATTTGATAACCAAGAACCTGAATATGACGAAACTTACAACATAATAATTCTCCCAGACTATGCAACTCTCCCTTTTCCATCAGTGCAATTGCCTGAAAAGGTTTTGCTTGTTTTCAGTGTTTTCCCTTCACTCTTTTACCATTTTCTTCATTTCTGTGTTCTTTTTCATCACCATTTCTGCAATGTATACAGGTAAGATTGGCAGTTGATGCAATTTTGATTGCTGAAGGTGCTGAAAGGAAGGAACAACTTGCATCATGGACAGCTGATAAGAAGCAAATAAGTGAACATGCATTGACATTAAAACAGATAGAAAATGGTGTCATTGTTCCTCCATCTGGATGGAAATGTGCAAAGTGTGACAAGACTGAAAATCTTTGGTTGAATTTGAGTGATGGAATGATTTTATGTGGGAGGAAATTATGGGATGGAAGTGGTGGAAATAATCATGCCATTGATCATTACAATGAAACTCATTATCCTCTTGCTGTAAAGCTTGGGACAATAACTTCTGATCTTGAAGGAGCAGGTAATAGTAATACTAGCTTGTTTGTGTGTGTGTGTGTGTGTTTTTTTTTACCATTTTACCCTTTGAACTTTTATCTTTTTTTCGAATATAATTATGAGTTTGACACTTTGGCAGCTCAGATGTTTTTTCTTATCCGGAGGATGAAAGTGTTACTGATCCTCTTTTGGCTGAACATTTGGCATTTTTTGGCATTGATTTTTCCTCATTGCAAAAGGTAAATATCTTTCAATCAAAAGAAATAATAATGACATACATGTTGATAATGATATCTGACTTTTATTTTTTTAAAAAATAAATAAATTCAGACAGAAATGACAACAGCTGAAAAGGAACTTGACCAGAATACAAACTTTGACTGGAATCGGATTCAAGAAAGTGGTCAAGAAGTTGAACCGATTTATGGACCTGGATACACAGGGCTTGTGAATCTTGGAAATAGGTAATTTTTTTGTTTCTTGAAATGATTTTGTTTTTTTTTTTATAAAAAAGTTCGTTCATTTTTCATATGTTTTGTGGTTTTATAATGTTATTCCATGCAGTTGTTATTTGGCTTCAACTATGCAAGTTGTTTTCTCAACTCATTCGTTTTGCTCAAGGTTTGTATACTTTATTTATTTATTTATTTTATTGACATTTTGAGAAGTTTGCATAATTAATTATTCAACTACACAGATACTACAAGAACCAAAATTTGAAAATGGCCTTTGATAATGCCCCTGCTGATCCAACTGTAGACTTGAATATGCAGTTGTAAGTATTTATATTTATATCAAACATACAATTAAAAAAGAAAATCATATGTTAATTAATAATATTAAATGGTTTTGATTTTTTTTTGGCAGAACAAAACTTGCTAATGGTTTGCTTTCTGGTAAATATTCCATGCCAGCTGTGCAGGTGAGTTGGAAATTGAAACTCAACTTTATTTCAATTTTTACATTTATTATTATATGCTTTTTAACCATGAAATGTTTATCCTCCAGAATAATGATGTGGACTCATCTCCAAATTCTGTAAGTTTCTAACTTGATTTATAATTTCTTTTGATGAAACTTTAATTAATTAATTAATTTTTTATTTTTTTTTAAGAAACAAGAAGGGATTCGTCCCAGGATGTTCAAGGCAGTAATTGCAGCCAGTCATCCTGAATTTTCAACCATGCGTCAACAGGTAAGTTTAATAATTAATTTTTATAAACAGAATGTTTGTGTTTAGTTAATTATATAATTTTTTTTTTTTTATATATAAATGATGTACAGGATGCACTGGAGTTTTTTCTACATTTGATAGAGCAAGTTGAGCGAATTCATTCTGGAAACCCTAATTTGGATCCTTCTAGAAGCTTCAAATTTGGTATTGAAGAGAGATTACAATGCCCTTCTGGAAAAGTTGCTTACAACAAAAGGCATGACTATATTCTTTCCTTGAATATTCCACTTGATAAAGCTACTAACAAAAGTGAGTTTTTTTTTTCTCCCTTTCACTACAAATTTTACAAAAACTATATTTCCTTTAATTTCTTCTATTTGTTATTAATTAATACTTCAGAGGAACTGGAAGAGTTTCAGAAATTTAAGGCTCAAAAAGAGGCAAAGGGGGAGAAATTGTAAGATAGTTTGGGTTCTTTTCTTCTTCTTCTTCTTCTTCTTATTATTATTTATTTATTTATTTTTGTTTTAAAAAAAATTCCAACCTTTTTTTCATCAAGACATTTTATTTTTCAGGTCTTCAGAAGAAATAGTGCGCCCAAGGGTGCCATTAAGTGATTGTTTGGATAGCTTTTCTTCACCTGAAGATGTTCAAGGTTTCTTTAGTACTGCATTAAATACTAGGACAACAGCAATCAAGTAAGTTTATTATTATTATTATTATTTTTTAAAAAATATGTTTTTCATTTATAAAAAACTATAAACTTTTTGTTTTTTTGTTTATAGAACCGCAGGTCTGACTTCATTCCCTGATTATCTGGTGCTCCATATGAGGAAATTTGTAATGGAAGCTGGTTGGGTGCCTAAAAAGCTTGGTATAAAACTATAAATATATGCAAATTACAAAATGGTCCCTGTGTTTTCTGATTTCCACCCTGTTTATTCCATATCTGAAACCCTTTTCAATTTTCGTCCTTAATGAAAAACCTTGTAATTTATTTATGTATATAAATCAGAAAGCACAGGGACCATTTTTGTAACTTAATCCATGTACTTTTTCTCTCTTGATTTTTTTTTTGGGGATAATTTATTTGAATTGGGTTGTTGCAGATGTTTACATAGATGCTGATGACATCATCGATATTAGCCACATGAGAAGCAAAGGCTTACAACCAGGGGAAGAGTTGCTACCTGAAGATGGTATCATTTCTTTACACATAAAAATATAAATTTGTTTTTAAAGAAAAAAATAAATAAAAATTGTGATGTAATAATAAAAAATAGGTCCTGGAGGACAGGAAGAGTCAACGAAGGTTATAGCAAATGAAGATATTGTGTCTCAACTTGCTGGAATGGGATTTAATCATCTGCATTGTCAAAAGGCTGCAATTAATACATCAAATGTTGGGGTGGAAGAAGCCATGAATTGGTTGCTTTCCCACATGGATGATCCAGGTTTTTACTTTTTTACTTTTGACAATTTCACCCTCTTGGTATTTTTATAATTACCGTTTTGCCCTTTTTCCAGATATTGATGCTCCGATTCAGAAAGAGGCGGGAAACAATGATGTTGATCCATCAAAGATTGCTATGTTGGTTTCATTTGGATTTGAAGAGGAAGTAGCTAAGAAGGCTTTAAAGGCATCGGTAAATATCCGACACATTTAAAAAAAATATTAATTTAGTTATAAGTTTACAATTTGTTTTAAATAAATGGAAAAATATTTGTTTTATTTAATAGTTCATTGATTAACAGGGTGGTGATATTGAGAAAGCTACGGATTGGATTTTTAATCCCCCTGCTTCATCTGGGCCCATGGATATGGATGCCACATCAAGCAGTGGACCCACAACTACTACTGTGGACCCCACGTTACCAGATGGAAATGGAAGTAAGTTTATTTAAGATGTTAAATGTTTTTGTTGCATATAGGAAAAATTAGTTTATGTTTTTTAATTTTTAATTTGTGTGTGTGCAGAATATAGACTGATTGGGCTAGTGAGCCACATAGGCAGCAACACACAGTGTGGGCATTATGTAGCACACGTGTACAAAGAAGGAAGATGGGTGATTTTTAATGATGATAAAGTGGGTGTTTCTAAAGACCCTCCAAAAGACATGGCATACCTCTATTTCTATGAAAGGATTCAAACTTGAAAGAAGAAACCATGCATGCATACCTGGTTTTTTCTTTGAATCTGGAACATGGAAGGTAGAATAGACTTTTTTTTTTTTTTTTTAGTTAATGTTTGAATTTTCAGTCTATGCCCATGTTGTGGGATCATATACTTTGTTTAGTATTGGTTTATAATTTCAAAGTTTGCAAATTGCCTTTGGTTTTTTCAATCTATAATCCTTGTCCAAATAAGATAATGCTTGGTCTCATGGAGGAATTGAATTTTAGGTTATGTTTTGGAATAGAGTATGAATTTCGTTGCATCCATTAACCATATAATATGGAGGTGATGACCAAATCTAGTATTAATATTAACCAAAGTTGTTAAACTCGCAATCATCCCACCTAGGTAAATTTATCCTCATCATACTTGGATCATTTTTGGGTAAGCTTGTGGATAGAAATGTATTTTTTTATGGTAGGTTTTACAAAGTAGAAAATGATCCAATCTTGGCAACGTTAATTATTATTATCTAACATATGTCAAATATTTGATCAGATTTCAAACATAAATGGTGTATTTGGTGCATATAAATTGTGAGATCATTTAAGTTACTTTTTTAAATATGCTTATTTCTTGCTAATGTTTTGTTATGTTATTTTACATTGTAATGTCAAATAGTTTTTTTTATCAAACGTTATTTTATTAGCTAACTTTTCATCTATTTTCAAACCAAATCCCTTTCCACAAAACTAATAAAGGGAAAACTATATATGTGACACCTTTATTGTCAATAATTTAGCCGTTCAAAAGATTGCGTTTAACAAATGGTCACAGAGTCAACCACTTTAACCATGAAATATAACAAGATCTTTGTAGAGGTAAATAATATACCAACAATTATGATACTTTTCTAGAGCACAAGTTTTCGTAAGCATTTTATTAAAAAGTCTCAAACTATTCCAAAAATTTAGTTCCTACTTCCTAGTATGTATCTTTTATCCTCATTGATCTCCTGGATACGATGCTACTCTCATACAGTATCACTCAACACCGGAGAGGAGGCTACAAAAAATAGATCACTCCACGAATCATTCCATTATTATACATATGATCATTCATGTACCGGTTATATGTATATAGATATCCTTGAAATCTATTCTAATAAATAAAAGTTTTTTTTGCAATATGTTACACTTTTATTTAATTTGTCAAATATTATTTTATAGTTATTTTAAATTAATTTCTTATCCACATGTCATTTTATGAGTTTTTTCTATTTTAATAAATTTTACATAATACTTTAATCATAAATGAATATCAATTTTATTAATGGACTTATCTTCTTATTTCAAAATTTTCAAATTAAAGCTCATTAGTTTATTTATTTATTTATTTAAATTTAAAAGATAAAAAATCAATTTTAATAATTCATTATTTTTCTTATACATCCAAAGTTCTTAAATATTAAGATATTTATATTTAATTTGTTTTAATTAATCCATGTAATAAATGGATCTTATACCTAGTTAAGTAATATAAAATAAAACTATAAGTATTAAAATAAATTTTAATTAAATTAAGATGTACCATTAAATTAGTAACATTCAATCATACTTTATATTCTATACAAGTAAAAGAGACAGTCCGTCACTTTAGAAAACTGTTTACTATAGTAAAAAAAAAAAACAAAAAAGACATGAATAAACTATTAGCTTTCAAAAACAAATTATAGAAGTCCACGTATGATTCATGAGTATACACCATGAAATCATGAAATTCGAAAAATTATGTAATATCTCAAAATATGTGGCTGTGTAGCGACACTCCTCCTCCATCCACCATTCCTTTATCCACTTTCACCCCCTTTTTACATCTTCTCTCTTCTTCATAATCATTTCCAATCTGCTCCATCCTCCTCCAATGGCTGCTTTTACTCTCTCTCCTGCTACTTCATCTCAGGTACTCTCTTCAGTCTCCATTCCATTCCTCAAATAATATCTCGTCGATTGTTTTGCTAATGATTCCGATTCGAATTTTGACAGTTGCGATCTGGCACCAATGGATTGTTCTCGCCGGCCCAAGGGCTAATCGCGAAATCTGCGAAAAGCCAATCGGCGGGAAGGGAAAGAGGGATGAAGGTGACGTGTCAGGCGGCGAGTATCCCCGCCGATCGAGTTCCAGATATGGAGAAGAGGAAGCTGATGAACTTGTTGCTTCTCGGCGCTATTGGTCTTCCATCCACCGGAATGTTGCTTCCCTACACCTACTTCTTCGTTCCACCTGGGTTTGTTCTGCTTATCTTTCTAGAATCTTCCTCGTAGATATAGCAAATAGATAATTTATGATAAAATCTGATTATTTAATGACTAATAAAACTAAAAGTATAAAATGACGAAAAACATTCTCTATCTTTTTGTTATAGTGTTTTACTTAAAACGTAAATCAACTCTAATAACATTTTCTACAATTATATACTATAAAACTCCATCATCAGCAATTATAAAGAATTATCTTGTTTTCTTAAATAATGTTATTAGCAACAAGTGAAAAATATATAAACGAACCCTTTAAATAATCAGTTATGTTTCGGTTTGTAAAATCCGATTATATTAATTTTAAAAAAAGATCAAAATTGATTTTGTTTTAAATCCCTTAGTTTTTTATATATGAAACAGTTCGGGAGGTAGTGGTGGTGGTACTGCTGCTAAAGATGCCCTTGGAAACGACATCGTTGTAGCAGAATGGCTAAAAACCCATGGACCCGGTGACCGAACCCTATCTCAAGGTCTAAAGGTACTACTAGCTATTTCTTTTACTTTAATAAACATATATAACGAGGGTATTTACGTCTTTTGCACCTACCATAGTCCTCGTTCCATTTTTTAAGGTTGGACAAAAAATTGTAATTTTTGTCTAATTCACACAAGATCCAATCCAATTCAAGTAACATGTTAGAAGCTTCCGATTCGGTCTTATAGCCTCAGATATGACTCTTAGGTCAATCAGATCTAACTCAATCAACAACTATCAAACAGTATTTATACAACTGTCGAAAATGAAATGATTTTGAGTGTATGTGAAATTATAGGGAGACCCGACGTACCTTGTGGTGGAGAATGATAGAACCCTAGCCACATACGGAATCAACGCGGTGTGCACACATCTCGGGTGTGTCGTGCCATGGAACAAAGCAGAGAACAAGTTCATGTGCCCGTGCCATGGTTCCCAATACAATAACCAAGGCAAAGTTGTTAGGGGTCCGGCTCCTTTGGTAAGACAATCCGTTGCACTCTTCTTTTCGTATGAAATACAATGCATAATGTACAAGTGTTGATGCATGAGGTACAATTTTTATGGCACAAAGCACAACTTTTGATGCAAGTAAAAGTTGTCTTGCACAAAGTACAACTTGTTGTGCATAGTGTACAAGTTTTTGATCAACTAAGCACAAGTTTTTATGCATAATGCACAACTTGCAATGCATAGTATATAATTAGGGGTGATCGATATATACACGTTTTAGTAGAAAGTAGCGATGAGTAATGTATAAATTTTGATGCAAATGGTACAAGTTGTTGATGCAATAATTTGTTGATTTGTGAACAGTCATTGGCACTTGCTCATGCGGATGTTGATGATGGGAAAGTGATATTTGTTCCATGGACCGAGACAGATTTCAGAACCGGTGAGGCTCCATGGTGGTCATAAGCGTCTCAATGCCTCCCTTTTGAGATTCTTGGTTTGTTTTGATTCGAGAATTAAAATATGTACACACAACTTAAGGTTTTAAATATTGTACCCAAAAAGTTTATAAATTTGTAAAATGGTTATTAATAATTATTTTAAGTGTCTTATAAGTTGCTCAAGTGTTAAGTCATTTAACATATATGAGATCAATAATGTATGCATCGACTTTTTTAAGAGCTTCTCCAACCACAAACGCTAAAATAGTGAATATATAGCACCAAAATAGTGATTGAGTTCCAATCAACCTCTAAAATAGTAGGTTTTAGAGGTCCTCTCATTTGGCATTCATACTTGGTGTTAAAATTGAACCAACACAAAAATGGTGTTAAATTTGAAGGTTGGTTGGAGTATTTTTGCCCTTCAGAACACAAAAATAGTGTAATATAGTGGATGGTTGGAGTTAGCCTAACAAGATAAAAATGATTCAAATCTAATTTGATTTCTTGAGAACCTTGGAATTCATATTAAAAGGTACTATGACATCACCTTACAATTACACGAATTTGAACCGAACACTTTTTAAACAAAAAAGAAAAAAACAAAGGAATTATACAAAAAGTTATGTTTGATAGGCCACATTCAACTTATTTTTTGAGTTTTTTGATATTATGATTGGCAAACCAAATAATGGTCTATAAGATAGTGTTTAAAAAGGATAACTTACTCATACTAACGTTTTAACAAAGTTCTTGAGTTTTTCAAAAAATTCTCAAATATAACTCTATTTTCTTTTTTATAAAACAACATAATTTTCTAAATGTTTTTTTTATGTCATTTTACAATTTTGAGATAGTTTATTAACTAGTTTTTAAGCTTACTCTGTCAAACATATAGCCTAAATGGAATAAGATTGTCTTTACAAAACAGATTAACACTAAATATCTTTTTTATAAATTAATATCTTAAATGATAAATCAACAAATAAACCCACTTTTTTATATACATAAAATAGTTAGAATTTCCAAAAATGTGTGAAAAGTAGTTGCTATAAGTGTTATTTGTTGGTGATTTTATTGTCACTTGACATTTTGTATAATTGGGACTGATATGTGAGTTAAGGGGTTTATTGTTTTGTACTCTATTATATGTTTGGTGAATATGGAGTGCATACATATATAACTATATAAGATCGAATTATAAGCTGATACGATAGAAAGACGGGGGTCAAAGGGGTCACGCCCCCTTGCAAGGTCCTAGGGGCAAAGTCCTTGGCGGTGGTCCTGCTGACTGGTCAGTAGGTAGGGTCGAGGGGCAACGCCGCCCTAAAAGGTTTTCGAAAATTTAAATTAGTTATATAATGAAAAACCCAAATTCTAATGGGTGATTATTGTAAAATTGATAAGTCTTATCAATTTTTGTAACCATTGATTATCTCATTAAATTCAGAAAAAATTACAAATATAACTAAAACTGTTAATTATTTTGTAAAAAATAGCAAAAAAAAAAGCCAAATTATAAAAATAGCCATCAAAATCGCAGACTTCACCAAAAAAACTCAAATTAAGTCCATCTTCGATTTCACCAAGCCATTTGTGAACGTACTAGTCGTTAAAACACATATATGCTTTAGCGACTTGTATGTTCGCATATGATATTTTTTTTTTGATTTTTTCTAGTATAAATAATGTGATTTCCTCTCGGTTCATCTACGATTTTTTTTACTATGAAATTGATAGTGTTTGACTACGAAACAACCATATTATATATAAAGTCTTGCAAAAAATTATCACTTTTGTTGTTATTTCTTTGGAAAAATTGTTTAAAACCTCTCTAATATAATAAATAAATATTGGTTAGCGTATTGTCGGGATTGTCATGAAATCATCCATAATGCTTTCAGAGAGAGAGAGAGAATTCTCCAACGAAAAAGTGTGAAAATGAAACAAAAAAAATTACGTTTTTATACCTGCGAAAAAGATGAAATTGCAGATGGAAGGTGAAATCGCAGATGAACTAGTCCATCTGCGAACGTACAAGTCGCTAAAGCACGCGGCTTGTACGTTCGCAGATGGCTTTGTCAAATCGCAGATGAGCTTAATCTGTTTGCGATTTTGATGACTATTTTTTGTAATTTGAGTTTTTTTGCTATTTTCTACAAAGTAATTAACGGTTTTAGCAATATTTGTAATTTTCTCTTAAATTCATGGTTCTCTTAACTAATATAGAAGAGGAAACCCTAATCCGTCTAGGATAAATATGACTCATTAATTGAGCCATGATAGATAACTCTTCTTTTTCAACACAAACTTAGAACCTTATGACGATTTGGCTTGTGTTTTGACGATCTGACTTGTGTTTTTATATCTAAATACACAAGTGTCATTTTGGATTATCCTATGCTGAATTTCTTGTAACCTAGATATAAGGTGAAAATATTAGTTCGGAAAGTGAACATATACGATGCATAAGAAATCCATATTTCCACCATCACCCTACTCAAATATCCTACTACATTATTTAGATACCTTAAATGTTTCAGAACTTGCCTTTATGTGAAAAATAGTTGCTATAAGTGTTATTTGGTTATTGACAATCCAAAAATATGTTCATCGTTTGCTAAAGCTTTGATATATGAGTGTAATCTCAAGATTGTAGAGTAGGAAATATGTTACAAACTGCACCCTTCATCTTTCAATTAAAGTAGTTGCTAAAACTTTGTTCATCTTGCCTTTATGTGAAAACTGAAAAGTAGTTGCTATAGTAGAGTAGAATATCCAACGATAGAAGGAGAGAAAAAATCTACAAAAAAGTGTCACACTTATGACCCGGCAACCCGCTTGTCAACCATAAATATGTTACAGCTACACCCTTCATCTTTCACAATATTACACCTACAACATAAAATAGAAAAGAAATACCAATATACACATAATATAGAAAAGCTACAAATTACAAAATGGTTAGTTTGCAACATAACACATGGCCTCAGATACGGGACATATAGAAGATCGTGGACGCATAAAATCAGAATAATAGAGTAGTTTAGGTCCTTGTTTCTCTCTCTTTTTGATGATGTCTTTCGTTTAATATTTAGCATGTATTTTGATATTTTTAATGTATTTGTTTTCCATGTATCTAACTAATTTGAATCATTGATCATATAGAAAAATTAAATATCCAAAAAATACCCAAACCTATCAATTATAAGTGTTCATGGGATAACTTAAAAAAATCATAAATAGAAAAACTAATATGAATATTGATTGTCTGGTTAAAGAAAATAAACCAGGTTTTCTTTAAAAAAAGAAAAAAAAAGGCAATTACCGTTTCAAAACTATTTTTTCTAATTAAATTCTAGGGTAAATTATATCATCCGTCCTCGTGCATATACCAAAACATACGTTTAGTCCCTATTTTTAAAAATTAACTTGGGTCGTCCTTTGATTTGTTTTTTCTTACACGCCATAAAACACCAGTTTGCCCTTATTATTTATTAATTATTAATTATTTATATATTAAAAAAAATTGTTTAATTTAATATATTGTCGCTTCACCATTGACCAACACCACCGTTGGCTAGCATGGGTCACCAACTTTAATATTTCGGCGACTCCAAAACATTGCCGCAACCCCAAACATCTCCGACAACTCTGGATTGAAAAGGAAAAACTCCATTTTTCTCTAAGAACTTCACCATTCTCTCTGTTGTACTCCTTTCTATCTCTCTTAAAGCTCCATTTTTTCTAGCAAATATGGACCAAAAAAGAACAGACCGACAAATAATGGTTGAAAATGCGATAAGGATATATCACAACTCGTTGATGGCAATGTGGTCGAATGGTCGGAGAAGAAGAAGAGATCAATAGACCCAAACCCTAATCGTCATCGCCATCTTGAATGTAAAAACCCAAACCCTAATCGTCGCCACATCCCTTTATCTCTTCTAATGTGCATCTGGAAGAGCCACGGTCACCACCATCGCAGATATACATAACCATCACCTTAGATTTAAGTTTTCGAATGGAGGTTGCGATAGTTAGGGTTTCAGGCAACGTTCGATTTCAACGTAATCTATGGTGACGATGGCGTCTCATAACACAAGTGGTTTAAGCACATAAGTGGCGATGAAGCCTCTCGGCTCTGCTAGGTCAACTTCTCCAGCAAGACGACTTCAAAAGTTGTTGGAAATGGATTCAACATCGATGGTTGGGATGTGAGTGGGGGTGAGAGAGTTGGCTAGAGATGGTGATATATGGGAGAGAAGGTTCGTCGGAAGGCGGAGATGGTGATGGTGGCCGGAGATTGTCCGACAAGTTGGCTTTCCTTTCCCCTCTCATCGAGTGTGTGTTTGTGTTTTTCTGAGTAACACACCGAAAGTAGGGAAAGTGAAGGCGACCCTCAATTTTTTTTAATTGATAATAATAATAAAAAGCATTAAATTAATTGAAAAATAAAAACATAAAAATATTATGATCATTTCAGTTTTGAAATAGACTAAGTTCGCAACAGAATCGTAATTCAGGAATAAAACATACTATGTTAAACAAAATAAGGACGGTCTAAGTTAAATTATATATATATATATATATATATATATATATATATATATATATATATATATATATATATATATATATATATATATATATATATATATATATATCGCATTGTTTGTGTAGTATAAAAAAGAAAGTTAAGAATTAAGACAAAAAAATATAGAAAAAAAAGAGAGTACAATTAGCAAAATCACATGTACCACAACGGATAAAGGTAGTACAATGCATCTTTGATGAGTAGTACATATGTCAACGACTTCTTGTACTTTGACTCATAAATATGTATAAATAAACATATAAACCCATACCCAACCTATGAGAGAGATGGGATACACGGATATTCAGAGAACTTAAAACGTCATTGAGTGCAGCGTTGATGAATCTCAGCTGTAAATCACGGTGTTTCGTCAACCCTGCACTCAATTATGTTTTGAGTTCTTTTCTGATAAGTGTACATTAAAGTTGATGACACCTCTCTTAATTCTACTGGTATGTTTATTCTTTTTAATGATAGTACTTCATTTTGTTATGAAAAATTCTATTTCTAAAGATTACATTGTAGAAATCGAAAGAAACAAAAATGACACAAGTATCTTTACTGAGGGTCGACACCTTCTAACCGAGGAGATGAAAAATGATGAATAATTCTGCTAATCGGAGTTATGCTTAAAATACTTTATATCGTCAATTTGTTTGACAATGTCCATTTATCTTTATTCATCTTTTAAATATACTCAATAGACGACTAAACGATTTTTTAGGTTCTTGTTACTTAGTGTGTTGATTTCAATTGGGTAAGGTAAACTAGTATTGAACTCTACGTGAGGTCGACTGCGAGTTTGGGAATTGCGACATCCAATATTTCATTTATGTATATACACCCATTTATGTTTATACACCCACTTTAGCATCCATATAATGAAAACCCAAACATAAAGTATTTGGACCTTCGTCGATCATTAAAACATGTTATGTTTACTATGTTCTTTCACGTGTAACGTATATATTCAAGAATTGTCATTAATTTTAAAAAAAAAATGAAGAGCAAATAGTAGTTATAATTTTTAAAAAAAAAAATCAATTCGACCTGATCTAAAAGTGTTTTAGGTAATCGTAGATTAAATGTGGAAAAAAAAACAATGTAAAAAACGGTAGAAAAATATAAAAAAAAAAGAAAAAAAAACATCATAAATGATCTTTGTGGTTTCCTCAGATCTAAAGTTTAGTCCTCATGGTTTAAAAACATCATAGATGGTTTCTATGTTTTCAAAACTTTTGATAAATGGTCATTTTGCTAACTACGTTAAGTTTCGTCCGTTAACCGAATGACATTTTCGTCATTTAACGACTACATGGACCATTTATGATGTTTTCACTTATTTTAAAAAAAAAAGATAAAAATAAAATAATATGCAAAAGGTCTCTCTCTCTCTCTCTCTCTCTCTCTCTCTCTCTCTCTCTCTCTCTCTCTCTCTCTCTCTCTCTCTCTCTCTCTCTCTCTCTCTCTCTCTCTCTCTCTCTCTCTCCGTAGGTTATTATTCAGAGAAAGAAAGGTTTACCCATATTTTGAGGATGAAGAGAAAGATTTGAACTTCGATTTTGAGGTTGAAGATAGTGGTGGGAGGTTGACGGTGGTGGGGATGGGAGGTTGATGATCTGAACTCCGATGTTAAGTCACCGAAACAAGAAATTAACTTGATAAAGCAAGTATACGTGTAAGTAAGATCCACGGAAATCCATTTGTTCTTCACAATTAGTGTTACAACTCAATTTCACAATTATTGTTACAACTCGATTCATGTTTCTAGGTTTTGATTCGATCGTGAAATTCATATGTTCTTCAAGATTTGAAGAATTGACCTTCATTTTTTGCGATTATTCAGAGAAAGAAATGTTTACCCATATTATGTTAAAAAATGATAACCTCCATGGTAGGCAGTGCTTTTTGAATCAAAATCGTGAAATCCACAAGTCACCATCGCTGCAAACCCTACCTCTACAAATCCGGAGATAACCTCCATGGCAGGCGGCGCTGCAAAGCCTATATCTCAACAAAACCCTGAAAACGAAATGAAATTTTAAGACAAGATATCGATTTCTCAACAAAACTTTGTCTCCGTCTACCTCCACCTCGATTCAGAAACATTAATTGCCAAATATACAACACTATCATCTTCTTGAAATCTCCAACAGATTTTTCTTTGAATCGATTTTTGATCTAGAAGGCTTGACCTTTTGAAATCGAGTTTTGAACTGATTTCTATTCTACGGGATTCTATGGAAGGAGATGAAATCTGAATTGAGTTATAGAGCAAAATCGGAGGTCCAAGAACACGTAGATCCAAAATCGAATGTCCAAAAAAAGGGATTTTAGAAGAAATCAAGAAATTTGTTTGGATATATATGTTCTTGTGAATTTCAAAATTAGATTCCAAGAAATTTGTTGTTGTTGTGTTTGTTATTTTTCTTTCCCTCTTCTTCCATCTCAATTGTTGTTGGTGGGTTTGTTTGAAATTATTATTGAGACAACACTAACCGACAAACACATACATATCTTTGATTTGTTTTTTGATTTTAGATTGTTGTTGTTGGGTTTGTTTGAAATGGTTAATTAAGGAAAATGGTTTAAATATAGAAGAAATATTATGGAGAGAGAGAGAGAGAGAGAGAGATCCCTTTTGTATATTATTTTTTTCTCTTAAATAAATACAAACATCATAGATGGTCTCTGTGGTCGTGAAATGACGAAAATACCCTTCAATTAACGGACAAAACTTAACGGAATTATTAATAAGGTCCAATCGTCAAAAGTTTTGAAAGCACATTGACTATCTAACATGTTTTTAAACCACGAGGACTAAACTTCAAATTTGGGAAACCACAGGGACCATTTATGATGTTTTTTTTTTAAAAAAAGCGTAAAGTTTCAATTTTTTTTTTTGGTAAAAAATGTAAATTTGTAAAAAAAAAACTAATTTTAAGGCAAATTTATTTATATAAAAAAACTTTTGACAAAATTTGTAATAAAGTTCAAAAATAAAACGAAAATTGTGAAAATAAAAGTTGACTTGTAAGTTGTAACCAACCTGGTATGGCACATGAAAAATAATTTCGTTACTATTTAACAGAAGAAAATGCATTTGTGGCCATTTGAAAACAATAGAGATAGATAGTTCGTTTTCCAAAAAACAATGTTAACCATCAACTCAAAAGGGTGATCTAGATCGGGTTTTACCCTGTTCAAGTTTCAGAAAAGTTTACGATTGATTGCACCTAAAGGCCATGAAATAAGTTGGAGAAACTTTAGATTGGGTTCCTTTTTAACACGTGATATATACGAGTATCATATGTTACCATAAAGCATCGACCTTAAAAATTCAGAAGCATAACTATTATAACTAATATTTTTTTCTATTAAATTAATAGATTAAGAAATAGTTACAATTGTTATTTACTCTTTTGGATTAGTTACCCAACTTCAGTCTTCAGCTTTGATGAAAAAATATAACAAGATCATGTAGTACTTTGTTTTTGTTTTTCTTTTTTAATTCATGAGGATTATTATTACATTATAGAATTCAAAATGAACAAAAATGACATGAATTTTTTTATGGGGGATGAATGGCACCTTTTTTTTTTTTTTTTTTTATGGAGCCATGAGGCCTTCAATTGTATAGAAAAGAGACTCCACCAAATCGGTTTTAAACAAAATATTTTGCAATGTGTTCATCACATCATACTCCGGATCAAGTTTCCTCTGCCAACTCTGCATAAAAATATAAACTACATAATTCCAAACATATATATTTTATTATTATTATTATTATTATTTATATTTCTTTTACTATATAAAAATTACCTCCAAAACTAAAGTGGTGACAATCACAGTGCAAACATTCCCATCAATATTAACTCTATGCCTCCTAACTTGCTCAAGCAACTGTTGCATACATTGTGCAGGATTTAACAACTCACCCTCCCCACAACTCCATGACATAAACGATTTCTCAACATCCTGTGTTGCATCACATTGTTACACGAATGGTCCCTATAGTTTGGGGTAATTTGCACGTTTGGTCCCTAACTTATTTTTTTAACTCGGAAGGTCCCTAATGTTTGTTTTTGTTGCGCGCTTGGTCCCTGTCTTACCTAAAAAGACCATCAAAGGCAAAATAGTATTTTTAGGTAAGACAGGGACCAAGCGCGCAACAAAAACAAACATTAAGGACCTTCCGAGTTAAAAAAATAAGTTAGGGACCAAACGTGCAAATTACCCCAAACCATAGGGACCATTCATGTAATTTACTCCAAAATCTTTAATACCTTAATGAAAGCTGTGGGATTCGGGCAGTTTTGATGTTTTGAAAATTTAAGTGTGTGTTCTGCAGCAGCACGTCCATCTTGAAGAGCGACAGCTTTAAAAAACTCAATCAGATTTAATCTATCTTTTTTACAGAGTTCAGCAGTCATACCAACATCAAGGAAAATTACATGAGGCTTTGATTTAAAAAGCCCTGTATCTGTAACTTTTCCCTGAGTTACCCTTACTAGAATATTCCCTGGATGCATGTCTGCATGGATAAAGTTGTCCACCAAAAGCATCTTCAGAAGAGCATGAGTTCCAATATGAGCAAGCCCAGTTTTAATTCCAACATTTCCATCAAGTGCATCAACATAATGCAATATATTTTCACCTTGTTCAAAAGTTTCCACTAAAATAGCAGGATGTACAAGTGGATACAAAGGCCTAGGAAATGACACGTCTTTCCATCTTCTGAAATTGTAAATAAATCGACTTAAATGAGCAGCTTCTCTTGCAAGATCAACTTGTGACATCATAAAAACAGCAAACTGTTGTATGCTTTCTTCGAGTCTTAACCATTTTAAATTTGGGAGAAAAGATGAAATTTTTGCAAATAAATTTAAAATTATGAAATCCCTTCTGATTCTTTCACTAACTCCTGGATGTCTAACTTTAACAGCAACAAGAATGGGTTTGATTTTTTGTCCAGGGTGGCGAAACTTTAAGGTTGCTCTATGAACTTGTGCTATGCTTCCGGAAGCTACCGGATCTTCCTCAAAGTTTTCAAATATTTCAAATAATCGACGCCCGAATGCTTTTTCAATAGTGTTCTTTGTGTGTGCATAGGTATGAGCTGGAGCATTTGTTTGAAGCTCTGTGAGTTTTATGCAAAGATCATTAGGGAAAAGATCGGGTCTTGAAGCAGCCCATTGACCCCATTTGATGAACGCGGGTCCCGCTTTTTCTAAAGTGTGGTGGACGCATTGTAGCCATGTCAGACGAAATTTAGGTCCAAAGGAATCAGCAAAAGGAGCCATGGCTATGCATGGTGTGAAGAGGAAAGATAAGTAAATTGCTCTAAGACATAAGAGTATGAGTTCTATAAAAGAGAAGATGAATGAGGTTAAGTAAACATGTCCATCTTGTGTGAAAGTGAAAAGATCATTTTTGTAAAACCCTTCTGCTTCTGCTAATGTTTTTCGTTTCCATGTGAGTTCTCCTACTAAAAAGGCTAATATCCCAGGAGCAATGAGTTGGGATCTAGTTAAAGCAAAGCTTATAGCACATGTGATTCTATTCATTGGTTGGATTGGCACATTGTAGGTATAGATTTGGGAAAACCTTTTCCATGCCATTTGAGCATGGTGTGAGACTTTACTACTTGTTGATATGAAATAGAATCTTTGAAAATTTCTACAACTCCATAAACTTTTCTTTGATTCATAACAAGAAAGGCCTCTGTTGAGAGCCTTATGTTGTGAATAGAGTCTATAGGAGTGGCGAAAGGCAACTGTTAATTGGAGTGTATGATTATTAGCTTTAATTGGAAGAAGGGAATTTGCTGCCCTTCTAATGCTGGAAACTGCTAACAACCTGCATCATGTTAATTAAGCACCTTTATATCATGTCAATTATGTGAGATTGTATGATCAAAATGATGAACAAAAGGTCAACAACTACAATCCTGACTTCTAATGTTCTTGATTAAAATCATAGGAATATAAACTTATAATACCCAATACGTGCTAAGATTATGCGCTTACACTACAACGCAGTCAATCAAGATGCCAAAACCATCGAGACATGCATATGAGTTCTGATTGACATGGTTCTTCAATTAATCGATAGTAGTTGAATAATTAACAGAGATTTTGCATAGAAAACATTGGGCGAACAAATATCAATACATCAAAAGAATGGAAACGATTACGATGCTAAGTAATAAGTTGATTGCTATGTACCTTGAGAAGGCCATGTAAATCAGATGAAAATCGGTGGATAATCTGTAGGCAAAAGAGGATACATGCCGGCATTTTCACCAGCTGAAACATCGAATCATCTTCTTTGTTGCTGTCGCCGTGGACGTCGCCGGCGGTCAAACATGACGGTTTGATGATTTTGTTGTGTAGAAGCGATTGAGAAACGGAGGTTGATTGTGGAGGCGACGACTGCGGGTTCGTCGGATTCGTACCACTGGTAAAACAAAAGGGTTGCGGAGATGTGCCCGCTTGATGATAATAATTTTACACAAATCTTCATAAATAGTCCTTATGGTTTTCTAAAATATCAATTTTAATGACCAATAATTTTCAATCTCATTAAAGATCCATATAGTTTTAATTTCTATCATTTACAAAGTAGACTTCCCTAGTAAGAAAAACAAATGAAAGTAAAACATTATAGGTATTATTGTAATATTTTTCAAAATAGTGACCATTTTATTTTTACACAAGGACCAAATCTATATTCATTTACAACCATAAGGAACATTTTTTTATAAGTTATTTATTTCTATGCACATGGATCATTTATATGATAATTTTCTATCATATTAACCAAAATTTTATAAATTGATTAAAAATTTAAAGTACTTCTTAATTAGAAAAAAAAAAACGTTGAAATTAAAATTCTATGGTATGAAATATGAAAATGAGTTGCCATATAAACAAACAAACGGATAGGTTGTTTTTCTTTTAATTAACATTTTTTTACAAGAAGTGTAATGTAATAATTATTTTGCAACAAATACCATAATGTTCTAAAAACCAGAAACAGGAACAAGAACTATCGTAGAATGTCTTTTGGATGTTTTTTTTTGGTTTGTGTGTTTGTGACCGAATAGTAAAGTAAATCATTGAGTATTTAATTTTCTTTTTATTTGTAAATTGTAAAAACGTACGTTGCTACACATGATATTTTGTAACCATGCTGTTTTTTGGAGCAAAGTATGTAGATAAGAGACTAGATACAATGCTAAAATTTTTAAAAAAGATACGCTATTACACACCATCATGAAAGTAAGATGCTATAAAAGTGAAAAAAAAATAGAATTCTAAAATAATGCTAAAACAGTGAAATTAAAATCTTATTAATCATCATGAAAATAGAATGTTTAAACGATGGCATTTTTAAACCCATTTGGCTAATTAACATGTATACATGATTTGGTTAATATCAGTACAATGTTATAAGTATTCGGAGAATTCACGTGTACACATCATCATCAAAGTAAATTGCATTCCACAGAGGAAATGATGTTACAAGGGTCGTCTTGATTCATCGATCCATTAATTTTTTTTTTCCATTCTGTCAGATTTGAGTTAACTAATTTGATAGATAACTTCATATATTTTTTTTTTTCCATTCTGTCAATTTTGAGTTAACTAATTTGATAGATAATTTCATATTTTGTATATTTGGTTGGTTTTAGTACGTTTTGTATTTCTCATTGTAAAGTTTTTTTTTCTTTAATTGTATACTCTTAACCTTGCCTTTTATATTTGATTTTTTTTCTTCATATTTTTAAGTTGGACTAGATGTTAGTCATGCCATTGTTCCACCATATGAAAAATCTCCACCTCAACTCCACATAAGATTGTGGTGTGACATCCATTTTGAAACCATGGACAAAGAGTGATGGAGTGATGGAGAAGAAAGGAAGAAGAGAGAGAGATAGAGGAGACGGTGAGAGAAGATGGAGAAAGACTCGACTCTTTCTAGTCGAGAAGAGATAAACCACACTCAGAATCAGAAAACCAACACGGTGTTTGCCACATCTTAAGTGACAAACTGCATTCGAAACCACACCTACACCGTTCAGCCTGAAACATATTTTGATATGTTACATATGACTTTTGCAAAGTGGGATGATTTTGTCACTATTTTCTATACAAATCAAATTTTTGGAATTCTATCATCAAACATCTATTGTTCATCCACATTTCAAATCACTATACCATGTAATGCATCCTCAGTTGTATAGACAATGAAATTATATAAACAATGAACGATAATTAATTTAATGATCAACCCATTCATCAAAAGTACAATACATTAGTTACAATTTGTTTTATATACATAATAAAAAATAAACATCTTTACTAGTGTCTTATTTGAAAATTAACTCACATGAGAATATAAACATATACAACACAATAGAGAATCCATGGATCACTTAATCAACTTTAATTCCAAGGCTAAGTGGGAGCAACCCACAAGACATGAAAGCTGCATTTTTCATTTTGTCATTTCGTCGAACACATGATGCGCATCTCCCTCTCCCTCCATTTATACCCCATTCACTCAATTCCCAAACCAAAACAGTCACACTAACACGATCGGATTCTATCGACGGAATCACACACGAGGGAGGATGATTAGTGATGCAGTAAGGAAATCTTGGGTGGTGGCCGCTACCATCGGTTCGGTTGAGGCATTGAAAGATCAAGGTGTTGCACGGTGGAACAGACCTCTTACGAAAATTTCTTATTGTTTGTCGGCGGTGATTACAACTAGTAAATTCAGAGTGAAGAGAGGAAAAGAGGAATCAATGAAGAAAGCCATGGATATGAGTTGCTTTGGTCCAAATACTGTTAGATTTTAGAAGCATGCTCTGTATTATTTCCATGGATGTCGATCCACAAGATAAACAACACTAACACTAATCCTGTAAGTGTTCATAAGTTGTCTCCATCCATCATCAATACATGAA
This sequence comes from Lactuca sativa, assembly GCF_002870075.4. NCBI lineage: Eukaryota > Viridiplantae > Streptophyta > Magnoliopsida > Asterales > Asteraceae > Lactuca > Lactuca sativa. The sequence goes on from NC_056631.2 coordinate 171,950,092, forward strand.
TTTTGAATCGAATCGCGACACAAATTCTTGCCGAATTAACTTTTCTACTTCAAAATCAAACATACCAGTTGATCTGTTGCATCAACAGATCAAACTATTGATCATTTCAAATGAAGTTTTGAAATCTGATTATTGATACGAAGATTAATCCACATCCACATATTATATTCATATATTATCTTTACATTGGGAGAACAAACATCAATACATCAAAAGAAAAGGAACGATTACGATGCTAAGTAATAAGTTGATTGCCACGTACCTTGAGAAAGCCATGTAAATCAAATGAAAATCGGTGGATAATCTGTAGGTCGTGGCCGTCGCCGGGGTCAAATATGACGGTCGTCGCCGGCGGTCAAACATGACGGACCGATGATTTTGTTGGTTAGAAGCGATTGAGAAACGGAGGTTGATTATGGAGGCGACGACTGTGTGTGCCACTAGTAAAACAAAAAAGGGTTGCAGTTAATAATTTTACACAAATCTTTCATAAATTGTCCTTATCGTTTTCTAAAATATCAATTTTAATGCCCAATTTTTTTCGATCTCATTAAAGATGATTATGGTTTTAATTTATATCATGTTAGATTTTTAAAGTAGACTAACAAATGAAAGCAAAACATTACAGGTAACATTTTACATTTATATAATATTTTCCTAAATAGGACCATTTTAGTAATCTTTTCTTACAAAGGACCAAATCTATAATCATTTACAGCCATTGGAATCATTTTTTATTTTATAAGCTATTTCTACACATGCAATATTTCTATAGTCTTTCGTGACATGGACCATTTATATAATATTTTTCTACTATATGAACCAACATTTTATAAATTCATTAAAATTTCAAACTACTTCTTAATTAGAAAAAAAACTTTGAAATTAAAATTCTATGAAATATAAAATGAGTTGCCATATAAAGAAACAGAGGAAGATAGGCTGCTTTTCTTTTACTTAACATTTTTTTTTACTAAAAGGGTAATATAATCATTATTTTACTAGAAGGACCATAATGTTCTAAAAACCGAAAACAATAACAAGAACTATAGTATGAGAGTGTTTGGCTTAGCTTTTTAAATGACTTTTGACTTTATCTTTTAGAAAAAGTCCCAAAAGATGTTTGGTAAAAGGAAAATGACTTTTGTAAATGACTTTTCCCATAGAGTAATTTTAGTCTTTTTGAAAAGTCACGATTACCTGGTTTTTCCCAACTTTTCATCAGCTAAAAATAGTAAATTACCAATATACCTCTCATCTATCTTAAACATGTCTTTTTTTGTCATTTTACATGTAAAAGTTAAATTAAACATTTTAACTTTGGACTTTTTCCATTCAAAAGCTAATCCAAACACATTTTAAAAAATAACTTTTGTAAAAAGTTCTTTTACAAAAAGGACTTTTGCCCCACAAAAGTTAAGCCAAACAACCCCTAGAATGTCTTTTGGGCGTTTTTTTGGTTTGTTTGTTTGTGACCGAGTAGTAAAGTAAATTATTGAGTTTTTAATTTTTCTTTTTATTTGTAAAAAAGTCTGTTGCTACACATATGATATTTTGTAACCATGATGTTTTTTTGGAGCAAAGCATGCAGATAAGAGACTAGATCCAAAATCAAATGCTTCCAAATAATTTTAACTACATTCCGGGTGAATAAAATTGTTATTTCATGTGATGATATTTTCTCGATATTTCTCTATTTTGAAATTTTCAATTGGTAGCAATTATGTGTTTATTGTTTATAATATAAAAAAATTCATGGTGATAGGAACTGCTCATAAGATTCTAAAGACCGTACCAAATGACATGTTTTTCGTCTGATTTATGGTTTGGTGGTATATCAAAAAACTAATGAAGATGACTGTCAGAATGGTATGCCAAAAATGATGTAAAAAAGTTTTAAAAACACTGCTTGTATAAAAATCAATGAAAATGACAAAATGAACGCACCTATACACATAAATTTAAGGTACAAGTGTGTGTGTGTGTTTCTTTAGAATGAAATTAGAATTCTATATCAAACCTAATTTAAAAAAAAAAGTATATGTACACATGATTTGGATAATGCAAGTATAATGCTAAAACTTTTCACAAAGATACACTAGTACACACCATCATGAAAGCAAGATGCTATAAAACTGATGTAAAATTAGAATTCTAAAACAATGCTAAAATATTGAAATTAAAATCTTAATAATCATTATGAAAATAAGATGCTTAAAAGATGACGTTTTTTAAAAGCATTTGGCTAATTAACATGTATACATGATTTGGTTAATATTAGTATAATGTTACTTTTATTTGGAGAATTCACGTGTACACACCATCATCAAAGTAAATTGCATTCCACAGATGAAATGATGTTACAAGGGTCGTCTCGATTCACTGATCCATTGAAAATTTATCCATTCTATCAGCTTTTGAGTTAACTAATTTGATAGTAGATAATTTCATATTTTGTATATTTGGTTGGTTTTAGTATGTTTGGTATTTCTCATTGTAAAGCTTTTTGTGTGTGTGTATGTTTGCCTTTAACCTTTAATTGTATACTCTTAACCTCGCCTTTTATATTTGATTTTTTTCAAGTTTTTAAGTTGGACCAGATGTTAGGCGGGAGGTTGTCATGCCATGATTCTACCATAAGAAAGCTCTCCACCACAACTCCACATAAGATTGTGGTGTGACATCCATTTTAAAACCATGGACAATGAGTGGTGGAGAAGAAATGTAACACCTGATTCAAGGTACTTTTCATTTTGACCCTTAGTATGTAAATATTTTACAGTTTTGGTCTCTAGGGGGTAGTTTTGCCAATTTCATAATTCTTGGAGTACGTGGGGCATACACACCCAAGGGACAAACCCTAAAATTTAGGGTTTGGACCCTATAAACAACTTAATGAACACGAACTCATTTCCCAGCCTTCATTTCCCTTTGAGTCCCATTTCGAAACCCTATCCCTTCTTTAATAGATTAGACCCTCTTGTGTGTGTTTGTGAGATTATATGAAGAAGAGCTTATAAGAAGGAGCCTTGATCAAAGTAGAACTTGTAGATCCATATTTCACACATCATTTCCAGCTTCATTGAGGTATAAAGCTTGGAACTTGCTCCTTGTATGTTTAGATCTAGTCTTTATAAAGTTTTGATCCCTTTTTAGTCCTATGATGAGATCTAGTGGGTTTCTTCCACTCTAGAAGTTAGGAGTTGTTTCTCTTGATGCTTATGAGGTCCCTATTCCATGAAGTTAGCATATTGATGGTTGTGGATTAACCATGCATGTTTTTAGGTCCACCTGGTGAAAGTAGAATGCTAAAATAAGGTTTGGGTTCTTTTGACCATGCAAGGGCTCCAAGTTCATGAATTTAAGGATTAAGACGTTCCTTTAGACTTGGATCTGGAATTTGGTTGTTGGAATGCAAGTATTAAACACTTAAGGAAAAAGTGGTTAATAGGTGCGTACTTTGGGCGTATGCAAGAGTACACGGTGTGTACGTGCCCGTGTCCGTGATCACGTATTGTTGCCTATTATGCAGGACGTATGCCTAGCATGCGAAGCGTACCAAGCTTGATCTTGGGCCTTCTTTTAGACTCAGACTCTTTTTAAACTTTGGGCCTTAGTTGGATTTTGGGCCTTGTATCTGTTGGGTCATAATTGGACCTTAGGTTTATGTGTTAGCCCATTATTGGGCCTTGGACCACTATAAGGTTATTGCGCAAAGCTAGTTGGGCCCAATAAAGGGAAAAGGTAGAAAAGTATTTTACCCTTAAGGCTGAGGATGTTAGATTGGGGACCCCGATTATGAATTTGACCTAATTATTAATTAGGGTATTGTTTGATTGATTAGCGCGAGGATTTTCTGGATTAGCAATCCAAGCATTTATCTGATTTTCAGCAGTCTGAGGTGAGTCTGCTCATAGTGTTTTATGGGTCGAAGGCACCAATGCCGATCCATGATTTATTATGATTAGGAAGCTAGTTAGCTGTGTGACTCTTGCATGTGTAGTATGTGATATGTATACCGGGCGGGGTCTGATGAGAGTATTGTATATTATTTGTCTTGGTGATTCTTGTATGTTTTATGTGTCTGTATGAATGTCATGCTAGGCCCGATGCCAGGCTGGGCCTGATGAATGTGATGAGGCAGGGCCCATCTTACGTTATCGACAGATTTGTTCCAAGCGTGGCTCGATGTCGGGTGAGGCCTGATAGTTTTTAGACATAGCCTATTATATGTTTGATATGTATGGTATGAGGTATTTTGGGGAACTCACTAAGCTTCGTGCTTATGGTTTTCAGTTTATGTTTCAGGTACTTATGGATCGAAGGGGAAGGGCTCGAGATGATCGCATCGCACACACCACGTTGTTTCGTATTTTGTTGATTTGATGTACCTGGATAATTATTGACGTACTCTAATTTTCTTTTATGGTTTTATAAACTCATTTTGGATGTTGGTTTTATTATTATTAAAATATAATTTTTGTTCTTAAATTCTGGACGTTACAAGAAAGGAAGAAGAGAGAGATAGAGGAGACGGTGGGAGAAGACGGAGAAGGACTTGACTCTTTCTAGCCGATGAGAGAGAAACCGCACTCGTAACCACAAAACCAACTCGATGTTTGCCACAACTTAGGTGGAAAACCGAACTCGGAACCGTACCCACACCTTTCAGCTTTAGAAATAGGAACATGTTTTGATATGTAACATATGATTGCTGAAAAGTAGAATGATTTTGTCACTATTTTAGTACAAATCAAAATTTTGGAATTCATTAGCATTATGGAAAACATCTATTTTTCATCCACATTTCAAGCCACTATTCGTTACTTACACCATGTGTAACGCCCGTAGATCAGGGCTAATCAATTAAGAGACGATAAGCGTCAAAAATGACTTTTTTTATAAAAAGATTATTTAGAATGAATAACCTTAACTAAGTTGTAGTATATGTCACAAGGTTTCCATGCATATAAAGAACGCCGAAATCCGAGTTATAACGAAGAAGTTATGACCTGTCGAAGTTTCACAACAGAACCGACACGACGCTGAATGACGTAAAAAGTGAATTTACGTTAGATTGATGTTTAGCCTTAGCGATCTAATCAAAAGTTGTAGAGTTCGTTAAACCATGAGCGTGCATAAAAAGAACGTCCGAATCTGACTTCGTATGAGGAAGTTATGATTTTTCTAAGTTTCGACTTAGCGGTATGCAGCCCGAATACTTGATTTGAGATCGAGTGGTTTTTATCCGAAACACTATAAACGAGAATCGAAGATCTTGTTGATAGTAGTCCAACGGTAAAAAGACAGACGAAAACGGACGTCAGATGAAGAAGTTATGAATTTATAACGAAGTTTTCCTGTTCCGGCCTACTAAAAATAAATAATAAAAAATAAATCAAAATTAGCCAACGGAGTCTAAATGAAAGTTGTAGAGCATAATCTCACCTACGCGTGCCTATAAAGAACGTCGAAAACGGAGCTCGTATGCGAAAGTTATGAATTTTTGAAGATCGTGGCACGCATACCAAAACTTATCCGAAGCGTACGCCCAACGTAACCAAGATTACACCCAGCGTACTGAGTACACCCATCGTACTTGGAAATTATGCCCAACGTAATCCCATACCCAGCAGCCTATAAATAGAAACTGAGATAATCCATTTTCTTTGGTCATTTTCTTTCTTCTCTCTAGTTTTTGCCTCGATTTGCGTGCCAATTACATCCCTAACCCCCGGTATCATTCTCGAGCCCTGAAGCAATTTCCGAAGCCTCGAGGGTCCCGAGAAGTGAGATTCCCGAGCCGAAGCTCTGCTCGCGAGAAGCCCGTTTTTTGTGAAGATCTTCCAGATCTACCGAAGAATACTACTTCTACAAGTTGTAGTGCTGTCCGATCATCTTCCGATCAAGTGAGTGTATAGTTACTTTCATCTTACACATAAATATGAAGTATTTTATAAAATACGTGTTATGTGTGTATATATATATATATATATATATATATATATATATATATATATATATATTGTTGTTTATATGCGTGAGTGTATAGTTACTTTGTTCTACCACATAGATATGAAGTATTTGCTATGAAATACGTGCTATGTGTTTACACGTTGTTTGTTTACTTGAGATGGATGTTGAACGAATGTTTTATACATGTTTTTAAATAATTTAAATGATATATATGTAATTTATATCTACAAATATGTTGGATAGAACATGGGTAGATGAAATAGTTGGTGTGTGATGAAAGATGAGTTTGAGGACGAGACGAAGATGATATATATCATGAGATGAGGGTGACAGGTGAAAAATGAGTGAAACCTTTACCCAAACGATGGCCCCCGTCATTCAGCAGAGTAGGGATGACAACCAGAGACTATTCTAGACAGTCCAGCGGAACACTAGCAAGCTCGCAACTTGTAGGTGTTGTGGACTTGATGTTCACCGGTGTACTCTAAAAACCCTGGCAGCTATAGATTTAGTGCCTCATTATAAAACGATGGTAGCTATGGATTTAGTACAGTGTAGATGAACCATGGTAGCTATGGATTTAGTACTATGAACCTTGGTAGCTATGGATTTAGTACTATGTAGATTAACCTCAGCCAACAATGGACTTTATGCCAATTCCTTAGGAACGAATGAAGGAAGGATAGTCGATTCTTAGGGTAAAACCTTAAGAAATAAAGAAGATAAAGGGGATGGGTAATTGGGTTGATTGTTTGATGATTGAATATAATAATTATATTATTGTGGGCTGAAAACCCTATATGCTCACCAGGGTCCCAAGCCTGACCCACTCAGTTTTCTTTGTATCACAGGTATCAATATGAAGACATATTGCACTAAGAGATTAAAGGAGATGTAAATCATTAGTGTAAATAAATGTAAGTTCTGTTTATGCTTATGTGTCTGTATCGGAACATGACATCCCGAGATTTTGTTATATAATGAAAATACTTTTCTTTAAGAAATGCTTTGATAAATTCTTATCATATTTTGTTTTGGGGACAAATTCCGCAATAATTTTCTTTAAACGATTACTCTGATTTTAAAAACAAAGCATAAACAAATCGGTATTTTCTGGCCGAGATTTTGGGGATGTCACACCATGTAATGCATAATCAGTTGTATAGTTGTATAGACAGTGAAATTATATAAACAATAAACGATAATTAATTTATCGGGCAACCCATTCATCAAACAAACATTAGTTACTATTTGTTTTACATATATAATAAAAAATAAACATCTTGACTAGTGTCTTATTTGAAAGTTAACTCATTGAGAATATAAACATATACAACATAATAGAGAATCCATGGATCACTTAACCAACATTAAGTCCAAGGCTAAGTGGGAGTAACCCACAAGAAATGAAAGCTGCGTTTATCATTTTGTCATTTTGTCGAACATATGATGCACATCTCCCTCCACCACCATTTATACCCCCTTCACTCAATTCCCAAACCTAAATAGTCACACTAACCAGATTGGATTCTATCGATGGAATCACACACGTGGAGAATGATTGGCGACACAGTAAGGAAATCATGGGTGGTGGCCGCTACCATCAGGTCGGTTGAGGCATTGAAAGATCAAGGCGTTGCACGGTGGAACAGACCTCTTACAAAAATTTCTTATTGTTCGTCAGCGGTGGTTACAACTGGTAAATTCAGAGTGAAAAGAGGAAAAGTGGAATAAATGAAGAAAGTCATGGATATGAGTTGCTTTGGTCCAAATACTGTTAGATTTTAGAAGCGTGCTTTGTATTATCGCCATGGATGCCGATCCACAAGATAAACAAGTCTAACACTAATCCTGTAAGTGTTCGTAATTTGTCTCCATCCATCATCAATGCATGATTTTTGAATCGAACCACGCCACAAATTCCAAATTCTTACTGGATTAAAGTTTCTACTTCAAAAACATATCGGTTGATCTATTGCATCAGCAGATCAAACTATTGATCAATCAACGTTAATTTCTATTGAAGTTTTGAAATCTGATTATTGATATGAACATTCATTTACATATTATATTCATATATTGTTTCACGATACTCAAACTTTTCATAATCAAACATATTATATTACATATACAACTTTATACTCCTCTTTTTGTTATCTTTACACGGACATTATAACACCCAAATCTACAATCTCAAAAGTCAAAATCATCTTGATTTGGTTTGGGCGAAGTCAACAAAGCAGTGTAAAGCCTCAACCGATCTTCCCCAAGTGAAGAACACCTCGACAATGGTCTTCTCGGCCTAATGAAAGACAACGACGTCAAAGTGAGTCTATGCTGGTACCTTCGCCATGCCAACTGAATCGCCACCGCCGCCCAAGTCCTCCACCCCGGAGAATAATACCGAGCACTCCTCTTCACCTTTTCATTCACAAATGTATACCTAAAATGCCGCGTTACATACTTGACATCATCGGCTTCTAGCCCAAAAGCTTCGGTTGTTTCAAGAGTCACGAGCGTTGATGATGACGGTGGTAGTCTCTCGATGAATGGCCGCCGGAGACACCATGATAAGAGCTCGTCGCCGCTGAAGTTTCCGGGTCCTAACATGCAACAACTGTTGACACCATCTCGGAGTACTTGGCTGCTTTGAAGATGACCTCTTACTATGAACAACATTCTCTGTACAGGGTCACCTTCTCTTGCAATCTACTCATAAATAAAATATTTTTAAAGAAAATACGAAATTGATGTAATAATTATCAAATTCATATTTTGGTTGCAAAATTGAATAAATTGCAAAATTGATTTTTTCTTTTTGAAAAATTAAAAAATTACTTTTTACTCACAAAAAGCTACACATATGACATAAAAGATTCTATATATTAGTTATTATTATTATTATTTTTAAACTGAACCTCAACTATATTTTTTATTTTTTTAATTAAAGGTCAACTTTATTTTTGATTAACAAAAGATTGCAAAATTGGTTACTTTATTAAATATTAAATATCATATGATAGTTAATTTTGTGATTAAATGAAGGTAGTAATTGTAGACTTTTGAGTTCAGAAGGACTAACCGTTTCTCCCTTTGTAAAAATGAGGGACTTGACACGATCGCATATATTCTCAAGGACCAAATTGTCCATATGTTGAAATAATGGTACCTGAGTTAAACATTCATCATAACAATAAGATTTTAAGATAAGAAGTAAGAACATATAAGTTTCATCTCACCTCCTCGAAGGTCTATCTTATTACCAATTACACGCACCAGTCAAGATTATTGTCATTTAAATCCAAACAGTTCAACATTTACAAAGTTCTATTTAGTATATCATTATAGAAAACTTTTTACAAAACAAAGAAACCATTTATTCATTGTCGATAAATCTATATCTCAACTGATAAAATAAGATATTTCGATTCGTTATAGATAATAGACAATAGATTTTAGATTATCAATATATATACCTGTCGCACCAAGTCCAAACAGAGATGATACTTAATGTCTCTCCTGAGACCCTCAGGAAGATTGTGTATCATCTCACATTCGTCCACACCACGCATTGCCGTCCATCGTTGGCGCTCATAGTTACGTACTCTTTGCCGGAAACTTTGAGGGAGCTGCCTCCTCTTCATCCACCACTCTATGTTTCTCATTTTCAATTGCATAGCTAGTTTCTTTGATGTTGTTGCATGTAAAAACACCTATATACACAAAAATATATCATCTTTCAAAAATGACTAAAACGTCCTTGTATTCTCTACATATTTAAAAAAGTAACTTTAAGTTCAATAAGGATGCTTTTGAGACCAATCCATGCTATTTATATGTGTGTGCATGTACCTTGATATTTCCAATCAACATGGTGACTAGAAGAAGTCCCATTGTGAGAACGATGATGATGAAAACACATTCCAACCAATCTGTTGTGCTTTCTAAGTTCCCAAACGTACTGTATATATATAATAAATACATATAATAAAATCATTTAACACTATAAAAAACGTTTCTTGATGAAAATCGAGTTACCTAAGGTTCATGAGTCCCCAAAAAATGGGTAAAAGTATCTTTTCTAAACGGCTATCATTGGTAAAGAGTTGAAGAGTCCATTTATAAGCTCCATAGCCATCTTCGCTTTCAAGACAAGTTGTTCTCGCCTCTTTATTTGATCCCCATAAGAGCCTTGTGTGATCTTTCACAAACTTATCTGTGCCATAATAAACAGGGTTCTGACATGTCAAAAATCTTGAGACACAAATCCCGTTTGTTTCCATGCATTTTTCTTTCAAGCATTTCACAACCCTTTGCATACCAAGCAAGTACCAACACGCTCCTACAGCCTGCAAACCGATAAAAAATATTTGAGAAAATGACTGAAATATATTAAATTCTAGCTAGTTATATTATATGTAAGCACAATTTAAAGAGTACTTTTGTCACAGTGCTTTTGGGAGTAAATTTATTTTCAATTATTGAAGGGGTCTATCATAATTTCAAAATAATGTAGGCATGTTAAGACAAAATTAAGATAAAAAAAGACAATCTTACATGAGAGGCAACTAAATAAGCGATCAAATTGAGAACAATCCCCCACCAAACAGTACCAAAAATGTAGCCTGAGAGATTTTGCATACGTCGCAAAAGGCATACAGAGTGATAAATCTTTGGTAAGTATTGAAACAAGAACACGAGTAAAGAAACTGTCATTATTTCTGTCGTCAAACCCTTCTTTAACAATGCAGGAATCACTACCCATAACACCACCTGTCCAAAGAATTTAATTCTATATTATTTAAAAATTAAATATATAATAAAAATGAACCATTTATTGTGAATGATTTCACCTTAATAGTTAAAAGAGAAATAAAGTTATTGAACTGCTAACCGATCAAAGTTGAAGTGTACTCTAAATGGTTCCATTAAGATTGATCAAAGATACTAAATATGTAACTATTAGAATAACCTATATAATATGGAACAAACCGTGCAAGAAAAAAAAATGTAAAACATAAATATGTTAGAATATGCATTAATGAATTAATTAATTTTTATATTCTAGTATAGTAATATTAAATTAATATTTTTAGGACGCGACTTTATCTTGTTTAGATTTTGTATTAATGGAAAGTTGACATGTATTAAAATAATAATACTTTAATTTATCGGTATAATGATTTCTGTCAAATGTTTTATAAACCTGAGGGATTGGGAGGATGACGAAGAGATCAAACAGGAACGCCTTCCGGGACACGTTGCATGAATTCCTGTCGTCATGTCGTAATCCGACGTCGTAACGCCACCACCTGTTCGACTTGAACTGTAACCACATGTTGGCCGCGTGCAAGGCGTCGGTCATGCACCGGACCACCGTGACGGTGATAGCAAACCACCCGTCAATGAACACACACATCCAGGAGTCACTTATGGAGAGTGTGTAGAAAAACAGCGGGTCGATGAACATACCGATGATGCATGCAAGCAAATAAACCTGTTCCCACGCCAGTAAAACACCTCGACGGAATGCGCCGCCGTGAATGCTGCTCTTACTCTCCGTCGACCCCACTTCCATTGTTTCATCGCCGGAGTAGTCGTCGATTGTGTCGGAGTAATCATCGGAAAAACGATGCCTGCTGTTCATTTTGACTGGAGTTCCCCACAATGAAGAAGAAAGAAACGATATATTTATATATATACACACACGTGGATATGTATATATGTATACATATGTCTCTGCATATATACACAGAGAAAGAAAGAGAAGGGGTACGCGTGGAAACGACACTATTACGAGTGTGAAATTTTGATATGTAGCTCAGGTGATCAGGTTGATTAATGTACTGGGATACATAGTTGCTGTGAATGTACATAATTGTCCTTTTGTAAGCATGTGAATTGTTCGGTTGATATGTATAGGGAGTAAAATGTTGGTCAAACGACTCCAACCAATAGGATCACTCTCAAAGAAGCTATAGAGAATGAAAAATGGAGAATTGCAATGAAAGGAAGACTTGTAATAAGTTCAAAGAAACTCATGGTGAATGCAATCATTCACATAACTATAGGAAATCGACTACTAGGAGAGGGTTTTTTTTGGTAATTACAAAGTTGAAAACTATTGAAACATTCGTCTGGATTTACTCTCAAGTGGAACTTTGTTCCTACATATATAGGTGGAACAAGAAATTGTTTAAAATTTTATATTGTTCTTCATGATTCATCAAATGATCGATGGGAGTATCACAAAAGGTTAGAAAGGTGATGGTCGTCGGTTTAACTTATTGGTTGTCATATAGAGGTAGAAGTGTTAATGTTAATCGTCACAAGATGGGCATTGGGCTCATTATATTAGAAGTGAAACTTCAATCTTTTGCATGGATAGCTTTCTCTCTCCATCATCCCTTGGTTTTCTAAAGAATCTTAAAATAGACCTGCCAAAATTCAATAACTATGCAACAAATTGAATAAGATAGTAGAACCCTAATCAAGCCAAAAGTCCGGTTACGATCATATAAATAGAAACAAAATCCTGACTTAGGACTTTGACAAGTCTCTATTTAAACTAGCATCTTATTTTGTAACGAGTAAAAATGATTATTTTCTTGATTAGCTAGTCTCATTTTTTTTCCCAGTAATATAGCATATTGATCATTATTTACTTTGACACCCCCTATTTTTTGGTTAGAAATGGCCCCTATATTTTTAATATTATAGATATTAGATCCAAAAATATAAAAATTTAGCTGTGGCCCTCCCTGCTCACCAGTTTTTATACATATTATATTTTTGGCCGCCAAATTAAATATTAAAGCTCCGCCCTTAATTGAAGCCAATCACCACTACATCTTATACCAAAGGCTTTCTAACTTAACTGTTTTTTTATCGGTCTGGTCTGGTTTTTTTACCGGTCCGGTCCGGCCCGTTCCGGGTAAAAACTGGTTACGGACCGACTTATTTTTTTAAAAAAAATTGTATTATGTGAAAATTTTTAAATAAGCATATTTCATTCGTTTTAAGTCGGATTGACATACAGTTTTTTTCAACGTATAATTTAGAGTTTGTAGATGATTCTTGACTATAATCTTGTTGTTTTTAGTTTTATATTCGATGAGTTATAAGCCTTCAAAGATGAGATATCAAAGCTGAAATATTTTAGTTTTTCAGCAAGAAATTTATAATTTGTATTCTGTGTAAATTTTTTAAACAAACATATCTCATTCGTTTTAAATCGGATTGACATGCTGTTTTTTTCCAACGTGTAATTTAGAGTTCATAGATTATTTTAGACTATAATTTTATTGTTTTTGGTGTTATATTCGATGAGCTACAATCCTTTAAAGATAAGATATGAAAGCTGAAATATTTAAGCTTTTCAGCAAAAAAATTTGAACTTTTGTATTCTGTAAAATTCTTTAAATAAGCATATCTCATTCGTTTTAAGTCGGATCGACATGTGGTTTTTCCAATGTGTAATTTAGAGTTTGTACATGATTTTAGACTATACTTTTATTGTTTTTGGTGTTATTTTAGATGAGTTACAGACATTCAAAGATGAGATATCAAGCAAAAGTATTTTAGCAAGAAATTTAAACTTTTGTATTCTGTTAAATTCATTAAACAAACATATCTCATTCGTTTTAAATCGGATTGACATGCGGTTTCTACCAACATGTAATTTAGAGTTTGTAGATAACTTTAAACTATATTTTTGTTGTTATATTCAATGAGTTACAATCAATAAAAGTTATGTAACGCCCGTAGATCCGGGCTAGTCAATTTAGATATAATAGGGGTCGAAAATGACTTTTCGACAAAAGATTATTTAGAATAAATAATCTTAAACAAGTTGTAGTTTATGTTACAAGGTTTCCGTACATATAAAGAGCGCCAAAATCCGAGTTATAACGAAGAAGTTATGACCCGTCGAAGTTTCGCGACGGAACCGGCACGACACCGGAAAGTGTAAATAGTGAATTTATGATAGAGCGACTTTTAACATTAACGATCTAAACAAAAGTCATAGAAAATGTTAAACCGAGAGTGTCCATAAAAAGAACGCCCAAATCTGACTTCGTATGAGGAAGTTATGATTTTTCTAAGATTTAACATAGCAGTGCACAGCCCGAAAATTCGAATATTAGATCGGTCGATTTTCAGCCAAAATAATCTAAACGAGAAATGAAGATATCATTAATAGGAGTTAAACGATAAAAAGATAGTAAAAAACGGAGCTCGTATGCAGAAGTTATGGACGAAGCTTAGTCTCTACTTTTCGAGCGCGACAAATTCGATACAGTTTTGTAAATCTGAGATAGATTGAGAATTAGCCAACAAGTTCTAAATGAAAGTTGTAGTACTCGTAAATACCAACACGTGGATATAAATATTGACAAAAAAGGAGATCGTATGCGAAAGTTACGGACGAAGCTTAGTCTATACTTTTCGAGCGCGGCGAATTCGATATAGTTTTTGCAAATATGAGATAGAAGGGGAATTAGCCGATGGGGTCTAAATGAAAGTTGTAGTACTCGTAAATACCAACACGTGGATATAAATAACGTAGAAAACGGAGCTCGTGCGTGGAAGATACGGGCGAAGCTTAGAGACTACTTTACTATAAAACTCCTATAAATAAAGGGTGAACTCCTCATATTTTCTTCACACCATAAGCCTTTCTTTCTCTCTCTAACTTCTCTCTAGCCTCCCTAAACCCCTCCCAAGTCTAGGGAACCTCCCCAGCACGAGAAGGAAGCCCCGGAGCGCCTTACACATAGATAACGAAGTGTTGTCTGAGTTCGGAATCACCACCTAATCAAGTGAGTCCATGGTCCCTTTCATCTTACACATAGATATGGATTATTTTATATAAACTACGTGCTATGTGTGAATATTATCTGTATAATTGCTATCTATATGGGATGAACGATTTTATACATGTTTTAAATGATTTAAACTGTATATGTATTTTATATCTACGATAATGTTGGGGTAAAACATGGGTAGATGTAATAGATGGAGTATGAGTTGGATGATGAGTTGAGAGGTGAAATAGACCGTGAGGTGAGGGTGAGAGGTGGACGATGTGAGAAGCCTTTTTCCTAAATGATGGCCCCGTCATTCAGCAGAGTATGGATGACAACCACAGACTATTCTAGACAGTCCAGTGGAACACTAGCAGACTCGCAACCTGTAGGTGTTGTGAACGATGTGTTCACCGGTGTTCTCTAAAAACCCATTGACATGTATTGTGAGTGGATACTGTCGATAAACGAAATAGCCCTGGCAGCTATGGATTTAGTGCCTGTTGAGAAAACCCTGGCAGCTATGGATTTAGTGCCCGTTGAGTAAACCCTGGCAACGATGGATTTCATGCCGATTCCTTAGGATGATCCTTAGGAATGAATTAACGAGGAGTAGCTGATTCTTAGGGTAGACCCTTAAGAGTAGAGAAGATAATGGGGATGGGTAATTGGGTTAACTGTTTGACGATTAAACATAATAATTATATTATTGTGGGTTGAAAACCCTATGTACTCACCAGGTTTCCCAACCTGCACACTCTGTTTATTTATATCACATGTGTTGATATGAAGTCACATTACACTGAGAGATTAAGGAGATATAGATCACTAGTGATAATGAATGTAAGTTCTGTTTATGCTTATATTTCTGTATTAACGGTAACATCCCAAATGTTTTAAAATGAATAAAAATACATTTCTTCAGAAATGCTTTGATAACATATTTATCATGTTTTACTGGGAACAAATTCCACAACATTTTTATTAAAAGATGTACTCTGATTTTTATAAAGCATAAACAAAATCGATCTTTTCTGGCCGTGAAAAATGTGGATGTCACAGTTGGTATCAGAACATTAGTTTAAGCGAACTAGGAATTTGTAGGATTTCTAGACTTAAACTTAGAATGCTAAGAAATGAGTTTGAGGAGTGTGTCTAATAGATTTAGGTAATACGCCTGAATAGACACAAGCACTAGCTTATTTTAGGAACGATGCCTAAAATGTTTTATGTGCTAAATGTTTTATGTTATAGCTATAAAGATGCCTTATATGTTATTATTTGTTCGGATCTATGGTCTGTTGTCGACCGGATCTGGAAATTTTATGTGTTTAGATTTGTAAACGTTTGATTACGGTATTAGAACTGGCATATAACTTTTCGTTGTGACAAGGAGATCTATACGTCTATCGTAAATAAAATCTTTCCTATCTTAAAATTCTCGCCTCAGTACACCGAACGTCTGCTTGGGTGTACAAAACGTCATGGTAAAGACAGACTAGGAAATATCCGAGAAGATGACAACCTGAGCCTAAGAATGTGATGGGTCAAGCATCGGTCATTGCGCCTGCACCCAAACCTATCACAATGGCAGAAGTTCAGGAAGTGATGCGAACCATGATAGACTGAGAAAATAGAGGAAATGAGATGGCTTACGATAGTAAATGATACCTATCGGAAGATATCATAAGAGAGGTATCTTGTCTTTAGAATACGTCTGATAAAATAGCAGTACGTCTAGAGAAGTACGGTACATCTGAATGTACACATTTGATTGGCGAGATGATAGAACGATTGGTGTAATTCCTAAAGTTTTCCTATCATCTGTAATTTCCATCACCAACTGAGTTGAAGCAGAATTGATGATTGAAGATAAGCATGGAAGAAGTCCTAGTAGAGTGTAGGGAAATTTTTATGATTATTTGGACACCCTCGTATGTGTTAAATTGTTTTGTGATTTTAGGACTTGGGGACTGCGAGATAGTACTTGGGACGAGTATGAGTAGGTGTGAAAGGTAGTAGATGCATATACTATCGGAAGCACATGACTCACGCTTGGGTCAGGGAAAGTCACAAGGTTACCAAGAAACTAGTAATTGATTTCGTTTTATTCAAGTATGTTGTTACCATCATTTCGGTAATGACTAAAAAGATGATTGTTATTCCGACCCTAGTGGTCATATGAAATTGAGTCCGACTAAGACGAATATGTTACATGGTTCAGAGAACCAAGTCCGATGTAGTATCTGACTTAAACTAGAAGATTGAAGTGAAAGACAGTCAAAACGATCAGTAGAGGTATCTGGATAGTTGCTTGTAGCTAGGAATGCTACCTTTTAAGATGTGATTATATCACATTAGAACATGAAGGGGGGTATAGTCTGTTCTGGAAATTTGACTCTAAAAGACCCGAGTCTAAGCGTTCCAACATACGATGTTAGGTCATTACAATAGGACACATCGGTCCACGATAGTAATCCTAAGATTGTTAAGAGGAAGAAGCAGTCTCCAGTAAGGATCGAGATTGTGACTTGAAGGTCATAATTGGGAGTCCAACGTGAGATAGGGAGCGGGTCCAAGATCGGGCACCGCCTGTAGTCTGGAAATCTTAGAGTTAGATACTCGTTTAAAGAAACATCAAAGTTACGGTTATTACTTAGGATGAAGAGATAATGTATGGAGTCATCATGTGAGCCCTGTTTCTTTGATGATTCTGGGACGTAATCATCCTAAGAGGGAGATAATTGTAACGCCTGTAGATCCGGGCTAGTCAATTTAGAGATAATAGGGGTCGAAAATGACTTTTCGGCAAAAGATTATTTAGAATAAATAATCTTAACCAAGTTGTACTATATGTTACAAGGTTTCCGTACATATAAAGAGCACCGAAATCCGAGTTATAACGAAGAAGTTATGACCCGTCGAAGTTTCGCGACGGAACCGGCACGGCACGGGAAGTGTAAATAGTGAATTTACGATAGAGCGACTTTTAGCCTTAAAGATCTAAAGAAAAGTCATAGAAAATATTAAACCGAGAGTGTCCATAAAAAGAACGCCCAAATCTGACTTCGTATGAGGAAGTTATGATTTTTCTAAGATTTAGCATAACAGTGCACAGTCCGAAAATTCGAATTTTAGATCGGTCGATTTTCAGCCAAAATAATCTAAACGAGAAATGAAGATATCATTAATAGGAGTTAAACGATAAAAAGATAGTAAAAAACAGAGCTCATATGCGAAAGTTATGGACGAAACTTAGTCTCTACTTTTCGAGCGCGACAAATTCGATACAGTTTTGTAAATCTGAGATAGATTGAGAATTAGCCAACAAGTTCTAAATGAAAGTTGTAGTACTCGTAAATACCAACACGTGGATATAAATATTGACAAAAAAGGAGATCGTATGCGAAAGTTACGGACGAAGCTTAGTCTATACTTTTCGAGCGCGGCGAATTCGATACAGTTTTTGTAAATATGAGATAGAAGGAGAATTAGCCGACGGGGTCTAAATGAAAGTTGTATTACTCATAAATACCAACGCGTGGATATAAATAACGTAGAAAACGGAGCTCGTACGCGGAAGATACAGACGAAGCTTAGAGACTACTTTATTATAAAACTCCTATAAATAAAGGGTGAACTCCTCATATTTTCTTCACACCATAAGCCTTTCTTTCTCTCTCTAACTTCTCTCTAGCCTCCCTAAACCCCTCCGAAGTCTATGGAACCTCCCTAGCACAAGAAGGAAGCCCCGGAGCGCCCGACGGATTCGAGAAGAAAAGCTTTCGGCTCGGAAATGCATCTAGCGAAGCCGGTTTTCCATAAAACCCGCTGTAAGTGAGCTACGCTTACGCTATTTTTTAAATAGCTTTTATTTAATTATAGCAACGTTATTAGGAACTTATAATAAGTACTTTGGCTATTATTATGATTTATATAAGTATTGATTAACGCTTATATAATAGTAATAATAGTTAGACTATTTATTAGTCGCGGTTAACGTTAAAAAATAAACCGTAGTGGTATTGATACTAGGTTTTGTCGAGGAAAATTGTTTTGAGATAACGAAGCACTGTCTGAGTTCGGCATCACCACCTAATCAAGTGAGTGCATGGTCCCTTTAATCTTACACATAGATATGAAGTATTTTATATAAACTACGTGCTATGTATGAATATTATCTGTATAATTGCTATCTATGCTGGATGAACGATTTTATACATGTTTTAAATGATTTAAACTGTATATGTATTTTATATCTACGATAATGTTGGGGTAAAACATGGGTAGATGTAATAGATGGAGTATGAGTTGGATGATGAGTTGAGAGGTGGACGATGTGAGAAGCCTTTTTCCCAAATGATGGCCCCGTCATTCAACAGAGTATGGATGACAACCACGGACTATTCTAGACAGTCCAGTGGAACACTAGCAGGCTCGCAACCTGTAGGTGTTATGAACGATGTGTTCACCGGTGTACTCTAAAAATCCATTGACATGTATTGTGAGTGGACACTGTCGATAAACGAAATAGCCCTGACAGCTATGGATTTAGTGTCTGTTGAGAAAACCCTGACAGCTATGGATTTAGTGCCCGTTGAGTAAACCCTGGCAACGATGGATTTCATGCCGATTCCTTAGGATGATCCTTAGGAATGAATTAACGAGGAGTAGCTGATTCTTAGGGTAGACCCTTAAGAGTAGAGAAGATAATGGGGATGGGTAATTGGGTTAACTGTTTGACGATTAAACATAATAATTATATTATTGTGGGTTGAAAACCCTATGTACTCACCAGGTTTCCCAACCTGACCCACTCAGTTTATTTATATCACAGGTGTTGATATGAAGTCACATTACACTAAGAGATTAAGGAGATATATAGATCACTAGTGATAATGAATGTAAGTTCTGTTTATGCTTATGTTTCTGTATTAACGATGACATCCCAAATGTTTTAAAATGAATAAAAATACATTTCTTCAGAAATGCTTTGATAACATATTTATCATGTTTTACTGGGAACAAGTTCCGCAACATTTTTATTAAATGAAGTACTCTGATTTTTATAAAGCATAAACAAAATCGGTCTTTTCTGGTCATGAAAAATGGGGATGTCACAAGTTAAGATATCAAAGCTAAAATATTTCAGCTTTTCAACAATTATTTTAGACTGTAATTCTGAATTTTATGTATCTTTTGATAGATAAATCATATTAAAGGAATCCTGATAGAGTACCGGAAAATTCTGACTTCGAAATTGTAATGGATATGGTGAACTTCTTTGAAAATTTCAAGACAAAATAGAGCTTGTCTCAGCTACATCAAAACCTTTGGTAAATCTTTTTATCTGGGTAGTCTTAGATGTGGACATACATCTAAGAAAGTGGTCAACCAAGCCAATGTTTCTCGAAATGGTAAAGGACATGAAGACGAAATACGAAAAGTATTGTAGTGCCTACAACAAGATGAACGATTTTATGTACTTTGCGATTTTACTTGATCGTACCACCAAATCACCTTTTTTGTTACATACATTTAAAAAAAATGATCGGGTACATGGAACCATCATTGACCTCCGCATGCATTTGTTGGTAAACTTGATATATATGTTAATTGGTAAACATGTTAGATTTAGATGACAATATATGTATGTTTGTGTTAAATTGTTACTGGTCCAAACGGGTCTAAGAACCGGAAAACCCGGACCTGGACCCGGACACGGATACAGACATGGACGCGACTCTTCCGTTCCGGTCCACGGTCCATAATATTCTCCATAACCGGTCCGGTCCAAATGCTCACCCTATGATATATAACATGTAGATATCTCTTATAAAACATTAGAGATCCTTTTATTGTTTGTACCTTTACACACACACACACACACATATATATATATATATATATATATATATATATATATATAATGGAAGAAAGAAGATCAATAGATTGAATTATTTCATGATACATAAGTAATCCTAATTTTTTAACGTTCTAGATTTCTTGCACCTCCTATGGTCCCTTTAAACGTAGACACCCCATTTTCAATCCGAAGATTGTTCAACCTAAAAATACATCATTGCACATGGATCTTACCTTTTTCAACATATAAACATGCTTCCATATTACCCTTAAAATTGAAAATACATAGTGCATTTCTTGGACTAATATTTTTAAGATCCACACTCGAGAATATGAAGTACGCAAGCATGTAACCCATCTACAAGATCCTTTGATCGGTAAATCCTTATGGATAAGGTTAGAGATTGCTGTCTTACAACAAAAATATAGAACAATACTTAATGTTCTCTTACATACCATCCTTGGAGCCAATATTACCACCTAAGTTACATATAATTATGTAATATAAATCATCCTAAATTACAAAATTTAAGGGTTATTCAACTTCTATATCCATGTTTTCATACCTAACATGCCAATTTTCCTAACACTATATTTCTAACACTTTAAGATGCTCTCCGATCAACTGGAAAATGTTAGCTCCTCAGTCTCTAACGAATGGTTACTTCCTTAACTCATAGGTAGCCAATCAAATGAATTTGATGAGGTCGCAAACAATATTAAAAAAATCCAATCCTTTAATACCATTCCACCACACACGCACTATGCTTACATGTAACGCCCATAGATTCATTCTAGTCAATTTAGAGACAATGAGCATTAAAAAAAGACTTTTTTTTATAGAATATTGTTTAGAAGGAATAATCTTAACCAAGTTACAGTATATGTCACAAGAGTTCCACACATATAAAGAACGCCGAAATCTAAGTTATAACGAAGAAGATATGACATGTCAAAGTTTTACGGTTAAACCGGTACGACACTGCGTAACGTAAAAAGTGAATTTTTGATAAATTACTTTTCAGCCTTAGACATCTGATGTATGGAATTAATGATTTTTAAAACGAAAAATTTTATCACTATTTTTGGGTTGTTACAAGTTGGTATCAGAGCCTTGGTTTGAGGGATTCAGACACTTTCGGGAGTGTTAGAATTCAAACTGAGGAAATGAGAACATTTTCAAAAGAAAAATGAATTTATAAAAGATTTTTTACAATACTGAAAGGGGGTGTGATGCATGCAATCAACCGAGCTCAAGTAAGTGGTTCCTAAAATACCCATACCCATGTGTTATGATTATTATGCCTGATATGTGATCTGCATGCTAGAATAGGGCTAAGGATACCTTCAAGAATCGTATGTTAGATTTTCCTAATTTGTGTAATGCCTTATAGCCTTGGAGAATGGGATGCCATATGTTAGATGGGATGGATATCGGCTCAGTTAATTGCTAATTGTATGCTTTAAAAGTTGTATACGATTATGTTCATATAGCCCTAGAATGATTAGTTTAACCTTATTTCCTATTCTTTGTTTGGTTATGGAATTAGGGTAGGATCATTATTCGATAATCTATGTGATCTCATTTTTTTTATACAACTTGCATAAATAAGGAAACCAAAAGTGTTGGTTAAGATTCTCGGTATTACAGGGCGGTCGAGTTGAGAATTCCTAAGAGAGTGGGATATATATATATATATATATATATATATATATATATATATATATATATATATATATTGTCTAGCATAGGGGTGGTGTGTATGGTTTTAGCAGGGTGACTTAGAGGATTTGGGACAGTTCTTGAGGAAAGTACGAATAGGTATGGAAGGTACTATTGGGACCATACTACTAAAAGCACAGGATCTGTACTCGAGTCAAGGACGATTTTGGAGATTCTAAGAGGCCTGTAGAATGGAAGTTCCCTTCAGTTTATGCTGATTGTTTATATGTTTGTATTTCAGTTAAGTATGGTGACCACTCGAGGATGAGCTTTTGGATCTATTTTTGGCTTTGGTGCCGAACCGCTGGATAAGCAATTACGTAAGTTTATCACTTCAGAGATTACCAGAGGTATCATGGAGTCCACCCCTATGATTTTCGCTACCATCAAGGAGGGGATTATAGAGCTTATGGATGAGCAAATCGCGGACCTTCAGGCAGAGATCACTGTAGGAAAGTTATGAGGACAAACTCCCTCGTTTTGGGAGTTCAAGGCATGTGGAGCTCTGATGTTCTTTGGGGATAAGGACTGTAACGTCGTGATTTTTACCATATTTTTTTTGCTTTTTAAAACATTTATTTAACAGAATACCTTAACGAAAGACTTAGTTTTAATTCCAAAACATTTTCAAAACCACAACATTACTCCGAAAACTCAAACGAAATTCCAAACAATTTAAAATTTAAACAAAAGTATTTTTAAAGTAAAGAATCAAAACGTGTCCAAGAGTGGTATCGTTAATATAAATCTACTACCCATAAGAACCCGTCTCACCAAGGCCAATCTTCTAAACTACCTGCACCAATCAAGGCACAAAAGAGAAAAGATACAAGTGTCAGCCCTTGCTGAGTGAGTTCATAAAGTTGCACATAAAACATACAAACCCCAAATGGGTCAATCATTCATTTTATGATGAAGCATAAAAATGATAGACAAATACCACTTAGAAAACAACCGCATATCATAATTATTCAACCGTAAAGATGCATATATGTTTAATCACAATTCTACCACATAACATATATGATCAACCAAATACCAAATAAGCAACCGCATAACATATAAATAATCACATTTCATATTTAAGCAACCTTTAATTGTTCAACCTTTTATTAATAACCAACATTTGTTATATATTCAACCTTTTAATATGCAACCAACCTTTTGTTACATGTTCAACCTTTTATTAATAACCAACCTTTGTTATATATTCAACCTTTTAATATGCAACCAACCGTTTGTTACATGTTCAAACTTTTATTATATCTATCCAACCGATTGATAGAAACGTGTCTCTTAGTGCACCCTAACCTAAGAGAAACACCTCGTTCACTACTTGTGTGCACGACCAGCCGAATGCTCTAAGTGGCTCATGACTTCCACTCGAAACACCAACCTCGTGACTCCACTTTCGCTACTCCGACTTTGCAAAGTACAATACCCCGTGGTGTCGTTCAGGATTGGTACAAACAGTGCCAATTCCAACGATACACCTCCCGATTCCCACGTGATGTTTGCGCTGGCCGCGAACGAGGGACCAACATCACTCCAGCCCACGAACACTGAAGTGCCCGCAAACCATGTGTCACATGGTCATCTAGAAAGACCAGCAACTAATCACCGTTGTGGCTATAGCTCTTCCTATAGGTACTCTTTCAACCTAGTAGGCACCCTCAATGACCCGGATAAGGTTTTAGGCAAAGATCATCAAACTACCCAAACCCACTACGCATAACCTCGAAATGTCATTTATACATTAAGTAAAGCATGTAATGCATACCATATATAATGTGTATTAAATATGCAATGTATTCATTACCCAACACATCAAAACATAACCATACATCATATTTCAAGTAACTTAAGCTAGCATGTCGTATACATCAAGTATATCAAAGTGTAAGCAACATAGCAATTAGGTCATATCATGGCATTAGCACAAAGAATATATTAGCATCACAAATATCATATCATCATCAAGCACAAGTAATGACATGGTCATCCTAAAGTGAATCAAATCACCATCTACGGATTGCACGTTTCAATAATGCAACCTTAGTCAGTTAAAACTATGAACTCACCTTTAGCCTTGATGAAATCTTCCTTCTATTCCAAGTCTTGAACTTACTTGAAGTTCTCAAGGCTCCACCTAAACACCACATATAACATTCAATTAACAAATAAAGTATATGTTTTAAAAATACAACTTTATTCTAACTTTTATATTAATTTTTATATTTTACCTGCCCGACCCCCGTTCAGTGTTTTAGGCATAAAACAGAATCCATAACTCCTATCGAGCTGAATGTGGAATTCCTGAAAACTAGACTCGATTTCCTACATTTTATCCAGAGAGGGGCATCGCCCAATTCTGCTTAGATTAGCAGCTACAGCCCTTGCAAGATGGGGAAAAGTTTATGTGCAGATTTTCAATAATTGCCAAGAATCACCATATGATTTATGATTTGGACAAAGGATTAAAGACACATAAATTAACACACCAAAAGCTTGAATGAAGTTATTAAGACATAAATTAAGTGGTTTATGAAAAGACTAAGAATTGACTAAAAGATGACTGAAAGTAAGATGCCCGTAAACACCAAACACCAAAAATCTTCATACACCAATAAAGACTTAGTTCACATTCAAGATACATATAGGGATGAACTTTGAGTGAAGTTTTAGACACACATTATGGGTTTTTCAAGTTTGTTATTTCAGCCTCCAAGTCACGGTTTTGAAGACCATAAATACAAACAATACTACCAAGAGTTGTGAGAACTTTCAAGCTAGACTTTTGATGAAATCTTTGCTAGCCCAAACAACAACATAATTACCCACTTATACATAGTATAGTGTGTATTTTGAACTTTTAAAATACTAGGTGGTCTAATTTAATTAATTATACTTTTAATTTAATTAAATGTAAACCAAAACTTTATGGATTTATTAACTCTCTTTTAATTATACACTTTAATTAATTAACAAAACCATAAGGGTGTAATTTGAACTTTTCAAAATATGAGGGTTTTAGAATTTAACTTTTCAAAATATAGGGATGAACTTTGAGTGAAGTTTTAGACACACATTATGGGTTTTTCAAGTTTGTTATTTCAGCCTCCAAGTCACGGTTTTGAAGACCATAAATACAAACAATACTACCAAGAGTTGTGAGAACTTTCAAGCTAGACTTTTGATGAAATCTTTGCTAGCCCAAACAACAACATAATTACCCACTTATACATAGTATAGTGTGTATTTTGAACTTTTAAAATACTAGGTGGTCTAATTTAATTAATTATACTTTTAATTTAATTAAATGTAAACCAAAACTTTATGGATTTATTAACTCTCTTTTAATTATACACTTTAATTAATTAACAAAACCATAAGGGTGTAATTTGAACTTTTCAAAATATGAGGGTTTTAGAATTTAACATTTCAAAATTAAACTTTTAATCAACTTTTAAATTCCAAAACTTGAGGGCAAGTTTTGAAACTTTTCAAAACATTTGGGATTAGAATTTAAATATTTCAAAATTAACTTTTAATCAAAATTTAAATTCCAAAACTTGAGGGCAAGTTTTGAAACTTTTCAAAACACACAAGATCAAATTGCAAATAATTTAAAATTAAAAAATTAATTTATGATTATCTAATTTGACCTTTAATTTTATTTTCACAAGATAATTCAAATCTAAATTACAAATAATCAATCTTTATCTAATAAAACAAATGATTATCTAAATTTTGACAATTATCTTCTATTTTGGCAAGAATAATCTCCAAATATTGATAAAATTCGGATTTTATTAATAAAAAATGTTTTAGGTAACTATCCACAGCCAAAACAGGTCAAAATCTCGCAAAATTTGCCTTCTGCGCCTCAGACTCGTCGAGTCAGCACTGGACTTGTCGAGTTCCCAGTGGACTCGGCGAGTCCAGCCCCCAGAAAGCATAATTTTTCGATTTTAAGCTTGAATAATCAAATATAGCATCAAATACATCAAGCAAACAGCGATAGGCTCTGATACTACTGATGGGTTTGAGCACTACATCATTCCTATGGTGTACATGTAAACCCTAATAGCTTTTGGATCTAGTTTGTCTAATGAACATGCAATTGAATATCCAAAGCTATAAACCCTAGATCTAACATATTATAATATGAATTAGGGTTTAGAAAATACCTTTGATTGTTATGTAGCAATAACAATCTATTCCCTGGCTTCAGAAAGCTTAGTGCCTCAAGTGTTGCACCTCTAATGGAGTCACAAACACCACTAAGCAACTAGGAAGAAGAGGGAGGAGAGAGGAGGCACCAAAACGGCTAGAAACCCTAAAGGAACACTTCACCACGTTTTTGGGGCCTTAGGGGTCTTTATATACATAGGCTTTTTGGTTTTTGCACTTAGGAAACCTAAACTGACTGCTTAGGCCCTAAGCAGCCCATGGACTCTGTTTATCATATTCCTTGGACGAATTCCTAATGGGCTTTCCATAGAATTCTTCCAACCTATATTATTAAGTGATCCATATCCCAATTGTAATTATCTTATAATTACAATTCCAGTCCCCTAAGTTTAACTAATCTCTTTTAACCACAAAATTAATTCTTAATTAATTCTTGACTAATATTAATTAAACATTATGATTTCTCCTTTAATATATTATTCTTATAATATATTAATAAATCATAATTAAACCTTTCTCTCATAATCAAGTCAAGTACATACCAAAATAGTTATGGACTTAGACACTAATCCAACAATCTTTCGTGAAAGAGAACTCATATGACAAGAGGATAGTGGGAGGAAAATTGACCTTGAAGAGCTTCAAGAGTTAAGTAATGAAGGAACCTCTAACACTTGCAATTAACCTGAGGATGAGACTCCTATTGAACCAGCTGACGAGTCTGTACCTCTGAGACGTTCCAGTAGAGCTAGTGTTCCACCTGTGTTGTATGGTTTTCATATAACAAGTGAAAGTGATACGTTTATCAGTGATAACACATTGATAAATTTGGATGAACCTAACAACTACAAGGAAGCCATGGCAAGCGAAGAGTCTGCAAAGTGGAAAGAGGCAATGGACAGTGAGAGCGAGATTCAGTCCATGTATGACAATCAAGTTTGGAACTTGGTTGAAAATGTACCAGGTCATAAGACGGTCGGGTGCAAGTGGATCTTCAAGAAGAAGACCGACATGGATTGGAAAGAACACACGTATAAGGCGCAATTAGTTGTGAAGGGATTTACTCAAACTCCTAGAGTTGACTATGATGAGGCCTTCTCACCAGTAGCGAATATTAAATCCATAAGGGTTATGCTAGCCATAGTTGCGTTTCATGATTATGAAATATGGCAGATGGATGTAAAGCGACTTTCCTTAATGGGAAATTGGCTGAGGATGTTTACATGAGTCAGGCAGAGGGTTTTTTTAGATGCAAAGTACCCTAATAGAGTGTTTCGATGAGAAAGTCAAAGAGTTTGGTTTTTCTAGAAGTAAGGATGAGTCATGCGTATATGTTAAAGCTAGTGGGAGTATAGTTAGCTTTCTGGTATTGTGTGTGAATGACATACTACTCATAGGAAACGACGTTCCAACCTTGTAGGAGGTTATGTCCTGGATTGGGAAGTGTTTCGCTATGAAGGACCTTGGGGAACCTGCTTACATTCTAGGGATAAAAATATTGAGAAATATGAGTAAAAGACTAATAGGACTTAGTCAAAGTACCTACTTGGACAAGGTGTTGATGTGTTTCACCCTGGAGAATTCCAAGAAAGGAGAATTGCCTATCTAGAGCATACCAAACTGAGTAAGACTTAGAGTCCGAGTACCGATGCCGAAATAGCACAAATGGGTCAAGTACAGTATGTTTTTGCAGTTAGATCGATCATGTATGATATGACATGTACTCGCCCTGATGTGGCTTTTGCTTTAAGCATGGTTAGTCGGTATCAAGGGAATCCTGGTAGAACTCACTGGATAGCAGTAAAGAACATTCTTAAGTACATACGGAGGACTAAGGACTGGGTCCTTACCATCGGTGGGAGTGATAACTTAAGAGTGAAAGGGTATAGTGACGCCAACTTTCAGACCGACATAGATAATTTCCACTCTCATTCGGGCTGGGTATTTACCCTAAATGGAGGAGCAGTAACATGGAAAAGTTCCAAACATGGCACTGTAGCTGATTCAACGTGCGAATAAGAATACATAGCAGCAAGCGAAGCGTCGAAGGAGGAAATATGGCTAAAGAACCTCATCGGAGACCTTAGAGTTGTACCAGCTGTAAAGGAGCCTATGGAGAATTTCTGTGACAATGAGGGTACCGTTGCCTTAACCAAGTAACTGAGGGATCATGGCAGATCCATGCACATCGACAGAAAATATCACTTCATAATACATCGAGTAGAAGAGGGGCTCCTCATAGTGAATAGGGTATCTTCATAGGATAACCTAGCAGATCCCCTTACAAAGGGACTGAGTAGGGTTAAATATTTGAAGCATGCTAAGAGCATTTGCCTAAGAGACGATATTAGTTTTAGTGATTAGATAGGCAGTTAGAAACTTGTAATAAATAAATGTAATTTATATTTGATGATTAAATAATAAGGGTTTTATTTATAAGTAAAGTTTACTGTCTTTTGTCAATTGTTTATTTTATGTTTCACTTTTGTATGTTTTGACTTCCAGAATAATATGATTATTCGAACTACCCATAGTCAATCATACTTTGGAAGTAAGCTATGAGGTTAGACTGTCATGAATTGGCTTGTAGATTGTCTAAAGTGTTTAGACATAGCAAAGTTTGCTACAACGTTCATCAGTGCTCTTGAAATAAGATTTGAGTATTGGATTAAAACCATGTTCACGTGAATCACTTCATGGAATTTATCACGAGTGATTGTGAGATGATAATATCATATAATCTTCAAACCAATATATATGAGTTGTTGATTATGAGTTTGTTGTGCATTGATAATACGAAAATACACCAGTAACTTGATGTTATAAAACGTGTTGTTGTGTATAATTTAACTAGTAATTAGTACAATCATATAAGTCGAAGTTTATCTGTTCCTCTTATCCTAAGAGGATTAAAATCGATATCATGGGCCCCTCGATGATATTGTTTTGACTTATGTGCCGGGTCCGGTCAGGACTCAATTTATGTGTTCAATTAAGTTCTATTTCAAACAAATCAGAAATCGGGAAAAAAAAAACTATTGGACAATGAGTATGACTTTATTCCATGTCTTTTTCCACACAATATCTTGAAGAACAGAGGATTATATGATCCCTTATCCAAAGGACGCATTATTGACTAGGTTAGAGTTCAACAGCGGCTTCTATAAGCTACGATCGCTAATCGGATTTTGAAGTTACATTGGCAGTTATATTTATTAGACTTATCCAAGTGGGAGACTGTTGGATTAGGTTTTTAAGCCCATAACTATAATTGGTATGTACTTGACCCGATAGTATCATGGTCCTTTTGGGTTGCATTCACCGGAGCAATTTGATAGGATGGATATTTGAGTATTGGATTAAAACCATGTTCACGTGAATCACTTCATGGAATTTATCACGAGTGATTGTGAGATGATAATATCATATAATCTTCAAACCAATATATATGAGTTGTTGATTATGAGTTTGTTGTGCATTGATAATACGAAAATACACCAGTAACTTGATGTTATAAAACGTGTTGTTGTGTATAATTTAACTAGTAATTAGTACAATCATATAAGTCGAAGTTTATCTGTTCCTCTTATCCTAAGAGGATTAAAATCAATATCATGGGCCCCTCGATGATATTGTTTTGACTTATGTGCCGGGTCCGGTCAGGACTCAATTTATGTGTTCAATTAAGTTCTATTTCAAACAAATCAGAAATCGGGAAAAAAACTGTTGGACAATGAGTATGACTTTATTCCATGTCTTTTTCCACACAATATCTTGAAGAATAGAGGATTATATGATCCCTTATCCAAAGGACGCATTATTGACTAGGTTAGAGTTCAACAGCGGCTTCTAAAATCTACGATCGCTAATCGGATTTTGAAGTTACATTGGCAGTTATATTTATTAGACTTATCCAAGTGGGAGGCTGTTGGATTAGGTTTTTAAGCCCATAACTATAATTGGTATGTACTTGACCCGATAGTATCATGGTCCTTTTGGGTTGCATTCACCGGAGCAATTTGATAGGATGGATATTTGAGAAAGAGGTTATTTGTCATTTATTAATATATTATATGAATAATATATTAAGTGAGAAATTATATTATTTAATTGGTATTGATCAAGAATTAATTTAGTGATCAAAAGAGACTGATTAAATTTACAGGACTAATTTGGCAAATCAGTAATACTTATAGTTTGGGCTAATGATCCATGTTGATTAGAGATGGACTATATATATGTGAGAGTCCATGAAGAGTTAGTCCAAAGGGCCTATCATATGGATTGGGAATCTCAAAATTGTATGCTAGTTAGGGTTCATGCTTTGGATAAATGAAAATTGAATGTATAACTTGAGAAAACTTAGATCCAAAGCATTAGGGTTGCATGTGCATCATATGATTGTTATAATGCTTAAAACCCATCAGTTCCAGCCATTCATGAGCCTATGGAACTATTCTGCGATAATGAAGGGGTGGTTGCCTTAACAAAGGAACCCATAGATCATGGTAAAACGAGACATATCCACATAAAGTACTATTTTATTAGACATAGAGTAGAAGAAAGCCATCTTGTCGTAAAGAGGGTATCATCTGAGGATAACCCAACATATCCCCTCACAAAGGGTCTAAGTAGGGTTAAGCATATTTAGCATGCTCGGAGTATTGGACTGAGAGATGATATTATATTTAGCAGTTAGATTAGTTTATTCTGAAACTTGTAACAAAGTAAATGTAATTGACTTTTGGTGATTAAATGATAAATTATTATTTAAGATTTTGTTCACTGCCTTTTGTCAATTGTTTATTATTGTGTTTCATATTTTGCATGTTTTACTTCCTGAATAATATGATTATTCAAACTCCACAGTCGCTCGTACTTTTGGTAGTAAGTAGTGAATTAAGACTATCATGAATTGGATTGCAAATTGTCTAAGGGAGTTCAACATAGCAATAGAATTGTTGCAATATTCATGAGTACTTAAATATGGCTATTTGAGTATTGGATAAACCCTCGCTTAAAGTATTACTTCACGAAATGCATATCGATTAATACTAAGATGATAATATCGTATAATCTTGAAGCAGAGAAATATGAGTCTGTAATTTACAAGTCGGTTATGCATTGGTGATACGAAAACACATCAGTAACTTGGTGTTATAAAACGTATTGTCATGTATGGTTTGACGAGTAAAAGATACAAGTGTATGAGTCAAAGTTTATTCGTTCCTTTTGCCTAACGGGAAACACAATATATGTGGGCCCCTCGATGATTTGGTGTTGACTTATGTGTTGGGCCCAGCCAAGGATAAATTGATGTGTTCAATTAGAAGTCCTATATTATCACAAATCAGAAATAGGGAAACATAGATTCTAGACAAAGAGATTGATTGCATTCCATGTCTTATGTCCGAGGATATCTTGCAGAATGAAGGATTATATGATCACTTATCTTAGGACACGTAACTGACTGGGTCATAGTTAGACAGTAGCTTTTGGAAGCTACAATTTGCTGGTCGATTTAGAGGTCATACTAGGAATTATAGTAACAGACTTATCCAAGTGGGAGATTATTGGATTAGGTGTCTAAGCCTATAACTACAATTGGTATGTACTTAAATTGATAGCAACACGGTCCTTTTGGGTTGCCCTCAAACCTAGCAATTGGACAAGGAAATTATGAATAGGGATAAATTAATTTACTATAGTATTAATATATTAATACAAATGATTTATTAATATGTTATGAAAAATTAATAATATATTAATTAGAAATCATAATATTTAATTAATAGTTAGCCAGAAAATAATTGGAATTAATTTTTGGGTTAATAGTATTAATTGTAAAGTACAGGGACTAGTTTGCAATTATTAAATAGTCGGAAGGAATGTTCCAGAACCTCCTTAGAGGAGGTGGACAAAATTCAAAGGGGAAAACTGTCCAAGGTCCTTGGATAAGGCTTTGGATTTGCTTAGTCCCTAAGCAGGGGAATCCTAGGGTTATCCCTTAAACCCTAGGTTTGGGGCTAAGTTACCTTGACTATTTAAGGAGCCTCCTAGCTCCTATTTTCGGCCATACCTTCCTTTGGAAAAACCCTGGCCGAAATATGCATCCCTGCTCTCCTTTCTCTATAGTTTCCTTCTTGCTAGCTCTTGGGTGTGATTCGATTAGAGGCATGACAAATGTGGTGCTAGGCTTCCAAGAAGATAAAGACCTAAGGATTATCAATTGTTTACTTGAACAATTGAAAGGTATGTAATTCTAAAACCATTCGTAGTCATTTTCAAAAATAGCTTCTTCCCTTAGGGTTCTTATTTTTCAATTCAAAGTTATATGTTCAATAGTTAAAACATAGATCCAAAGTAGGTTGCATGTGAACTTAGCAATTGTTTTTCTAATTTATTTGTTTTACCCATAACCCATCACTTTATACTTTCAAGATGTTGCAAACCAAGAAGAAATCCCAGATCCAAAGTGCTCCCAACTCCAAGATCTTCTCACCACCTTCTTCCCTCTTCAAAACCAATCCAAAACTCTCTTAATGGCTCAAAATTTTCTCTCTCTTGCTCTAGAATTGCTTAAGGGTCGATATAATAGAAGGAGGTTGGGTAAGAAGAGGATATGAGTCCATAAGGTTGCTTAAATACAAGCCAAATCCCTAAAATCAGGGTATGCATGCATTCCACATACGCCCTGCATACGAAGTGTATTCCTAGTGTACTAAGGTGCGCCTTAGTACGTTTAGCATACACACGTACGCATTGCATACTCATCCAAACCCAATTTTCACCAAAATGACACTATGGGACCTTTTTCACACTTTCTTACACTTAGTTACCAAAATGTATTATAATTCAACTATAGATCCAAATTTATAAGTACCTCATCATCAGGATTTTACAACCTTAAACCTTCTCTGGTCAAGAGTGAAGGATTGGTGACTGGCATGCACATTCATGAGTAGTGTACTGATGTGACCTGGGAGCAATTCTCTGAGATGTTTCGCATGAGATATGTGCCATTGGTGGAGAGAGAGAGGCTAGCTCAGGAGTATATGGAACAGAGGTAGGGGACTGAGTTGGTGACCGAGATCACCAAGACGTTTTATGAGATGGCTCTTTTCTGTCCTGAGTTTGCTGCTTTTGAGCAAGCTTAGATGACCCGGTACTTGAGCATGCTCAAGATAGATATCTGCCAATCATGTTAACCCAATGTTATGGTACACTTGTGGAGCTTTGTGAGGCCGCAAAGATCCAGGAGATTGAGACGGAGCTCCAAGCGAGGGAGCAAAGGCGGGATCCGGTGCAAATGCAGCTTGTGGCGAAGCAAATCAAGTTTGTTGATTCGAGATCTGGGGGATAGAGGGGCCGCATTTGTGGCAAGTGTGGAAAGACTCATCATGGTTCTTTTCAATCTTCATCCGGATTCCACAAATGTGGCAAGGAGGGGCATTATGCCAAGGATTGCCGTCAGTGGGTCCCAGTACCGAGCACCATAATCTGTTATCATTATGAGCAGGTTGGCCATATTGAGGCCAACTGTCCCTTGCTTAGTATGCATTGAGGATCACTTATGGGCGCCAGGGTGGGGCGGAGACCCCAAGGAATCGAGGTCGCGCTTTCAGCTCACTGCAGTGGAGGCCGGAGCAGCGTTAGACGTTGTTATTGTTATGTTTTCATTTATTATTTTGTTAGTTATGGTATGGTATGCTTATGTTTATGGTTCTTCTAGGTACGTTCTAAGTGAATTCCTTGCCTGCTCTTGTGTTATTCGACTCGGGTGCAAGTCGGTCCTTTGTGTCTGAGTTATTTAGCAGGGGTTTTGAGATGACTCTTGGAGAGTTGGAGTGTCCGTTGAGGGATTCTACCATCAACAAACACAAGGTTTCTACATCGAGTGTCTATATGGGCTGTGTATTGGAGATTTACGGGGTGCCCTATCCTATTGATCTGATTCACATACCTATGGAGGATGTATACGTGATAGTAGTGATGGATTGGTTGAGTAGTTTTGGAGCTATGATTGAATGTGAGGGTCAGCAGGTGGTAGTTCGTACCCCAAGTGGGGGAGAACTGGTTATTTATGGAGAAACTACCAGGATTGGGTCATCCTTTTGTTCTGCTGTCAGAGCTCGACGGTATATTCAACATGATTGTACGGGTTATCTTGCATATGTGGTTGATACTTAAGTTAGGAAGCAGGCTTCGCTTTTAGATGTGTCGGTTGTCATAGAGTTTAATGATGTGTTCACGGAGTATTTGCATGGTGTGCCTCCGGAGAGGCAGGTTGAGTTCAGGATTGATTTAGTCCTGGGTGTGGCTCCAATTTCTTAGGCGTCGTACTGACTGGCACCACCGGAGATGCAATAATTGTCCTCTCAGCTTCAGGTGCTGTTAGGGAGGTACTTTATTAGACCAAGCAGTTCTCCATGGGGAGCACCGATTTTATTTGTGAAGAAGAAGGATGGTTCACACCGGATGTACATTAATTACCAAGAGTTGAACAAGTTGACGGTTATTATTCCCTTCCACGGATTGATGACCTCTTCGATCAGTTGCATGGTGCATCTTGGTTCTTGAAGATCGATATGGGGTCAGGGTATCATCAGATGAGGGTTAGAAACGAGGATGTGGAGAAAACCACATTTCAAAATCGTCATGGTCATTATGAGTTCGTGGTGATGCCATTTGGGCTCACCAATGCGCCTGCAACATTTATGGATTAGATGAATCGGGTATGCAGGATGATGCTCGATCGATCAGGTATTGTTTTCATTGATGACATCTTGGTGTATTCCCTGACCAGGGAGCAGCTTGAGAAGCACTTTCGAGAGCTTCTGGGAGTTTATGATGGGTTTTGAGCATTATAACACTTCCTAAGTGTACATGCAACCCTAATAAACCTTGGATCTATGTTTGTCTAAAATACATGCAAAATATGGTTTCCAAGGTTCATAATCCTATCTAGCATACATGGGAACTTTTATCCTAATAGAATGGCTAGAATTACATACTTTGTAGTTGATTTTGATTCCTTGAAACCTTGTGAGCCTAGCACCCCAAGTATGATGCCTCAAATGCTTCACACAACACCAAATGCCTTTGGAATGACTTTTGAGAGAATGCACACACTTGTAAAATCGGCCTAGCCCTCTTATGTTCTTGTGTAGCCGATTTTGGTAGATAACATGATCCTTATATAGTGTGACACATCTAGGGTTAGACCATGTAAACCCTAATGTTTCATGACTCTTCATTTCCATGACCCATGGGTTTGTAACTCCCATAGAGCATCCTGTGGGTGTAACCCAACTTGATAATCCATGGAGCCTTTTAGCCCACTATATAAGTTATGGATGATTTAAATAATCAACCCATATATTTAATTAGTTATCTTTTGATCACTTAATTCATTCCAAATTAATTCTTGATCAATACTAATTAAATAATATTATTAATATATTAGAACTTATAATATATTAATAAACCACAAGTGTTGTTTTTCTCATTTAGTCTATCCAAATGCATGATGCCATGCAACCCAAATGGCCCAGTCCTAGTCGGGTCAAGTACATACCAGAAATAGTTATGGACTTAGACACCTTATTCAACAGTCTCCCACTTGGATAAGTCTAATAACTATAACTGCAAGTATAACTTCAGGAACCAATCAGCAATCGTAGCTCTTTCAAGGTTCGGAACTGAGAAGATGATGATATGCCATTTAAGATAAGTGATCATATAATCCTCTGTTCTAGATATCATCCGGAAAAATACATGGAACAATGTCTTACTTATTGTCCAGCAGTTTGTTTCCCGATTTCCGATTTGTTTGACAAAGAACTTAATTGAACACATCAACTTTGTTCTGACCGGGCCCGGTACATAGGTCAATCCGGAATCATCGAGGGGCCCAGATATCAGCTTTTAATCCAAGAAGGAACAGATAAACTTCGACTCATATGTTTTCTCTACTACTTGTTGAATTATACACAAAAGTACGTTTTATAACATCGAGTTACCAATGCGGTTTCGTACAATCAATGCATAACCAACTCATAGGCAACAAATCATATCTCTAGGTTTGAAGACTTATATGATATTACCATCTCACGATCACTCGAGATAAATTCCATGAAGTGATACCAGTAAGCGTGGGTTGAGTCCAATGCTCAGAACTTATGAACACTCATGAGTGTTGTAGCCATGTCCAACAACTTAGACCTCTGCAATCACCTCATGACAGTCTTGGTTCATACCTACTTCCAACATATGACCGATTGTGGAGATTTGAATAATATGATATACCAAACATAATTATTCTGGAAGTCAAAACATGCAAAAGAAATATAGTAAACGATTGACAAGAGATAGCAACACTATACTCATAAATAAACACAACTTTTATTCATTATCAAATGTCAATTACACTTTACAAATTTCGAAAATTATCTAACTACTAAAACTAATATCATCCTTCAGCCCTATGCTCCGAGCATGTTGGAGATGCTTAACCCGAGTCAGTCCCTTCGTGAAGGGATCTGCTGGATTCTCATCCGATGATGCCCTCTTTGCCACGAGGAGTGCTTCTTCTATTCGATATCTGATGAAATGGTATTTTCTGTCGATGTGTCTGGATCTCCCGTGATCCCTTGATTCCTTGGCTAAGGCAACTGCACTTTCACTATCACAGAAAATTTCCATTGGCTCCTTTATAGCCGGTACAACTCCAAGGTCTTCAATGAAGTTCTTCAGCCATATCGCCTCCTTTGCTGCCTCGATTACTGCTATATACTCTGATTCGCAAGTTGAATTAGCCACTGTTTCTTGCTTGGAACTCTTCCAAGAATTGCTCCTCCGTTTAAGGTAAAGACCCAGCCTGACTGAGAGCGGAAATTATACCTATCAGTCTGAAAGCTAGCAACACTATACCCTACAACTCTCAAGTCATCATTCCTACCGAGGGTAAGAACCCAGTCCTTATCCCTCCGTAGGTACTTGGGGATATTCTTTACCATAGTCCAGTGTGCCTTGCCAGGGTTCCCCTGATACCTGCTAACCATGCTTAAAGTAAAGGCTACATCAGGTCAAGTACACGTCATACCATACATGATCGATCCTACAGCCGAAGCATAAAGTACTCGACTCAATTCTGTTATCCCAGCCTCAGTACTCGGGCTTTGTGTCTTACTCAATATGGCGTTACTCTGGATGGGTAACTCTCCTTTCTTGGAGTCCTGCATTCTGAACCTCTTCAACACCTTATCCAAGTAGGTACTCTGACTAAGTCCAATTAGTCTTTTACTCCGGTCTCTCAAGATCCTTATCCCTAGAATATAGGCAGCTTCTCCTAGGTCCTTCATAGAGAAACACTTCCTAAGCCAGGACTTAACTTCATGCAGAGTTGGGATGTCATTTCCTATGAGTAATATGTCATCCACATACAATACCAAAAAGCTAACTATACTCCCACTAGCCTTGACATATACACAAGATTCATCTTCACTCCTTGAAAAGCCAAACTCTTTGACTTTCTCATCAAAGCAAAGATTCCATCTGGTAGGTGCTTGCTTTAATCCATAAATGGATTTCTCAAGCCTACACACTCTATTATGATACTCTATATTGACAAAACCCTCTGGCTAACTCATGTAAGCATCCTCAACCAACTTTCCATTAAGGACAACGGTTTTGACATCCATTTGCCATATTTCATAGTCATGAAATGCAGCTATGGCTAACATAACCCTAATAGACTTAATCTTGGCTACTGGAGAAAAGGTCTCATCATAATCAACTCCTGGAGTTTGAGAAAAGCCCTTTGCAACTAGTCGTGGCTTATAAGTTTGTACATTACCATCTATTTCGGTCTTCTTGTTGAAGATCCACTTGAACCCAACTGTCTTACGACCTGGTACATTTTCAACCAAGTTCCAAACTTGATTGTCATACATGGACTATATCTCGCTGTCCATTGCCTCTTTCCATTTGGCAGACTCGGGGCCTGCCATGGCTTCTACGTAACTATTAGGTTCATCCAGGCTTACCAATGTCTCATCACTGATAAGTGTCTCACCTTCTGCAATAATATGGAAGCCATAATAATGCTCAGGTGCATTCCTAACCCTTGTGGAACGCCTCAGAGGTACAGACTTGTCAATTGGCTCAACAGGAGTTTCCTCCTCAAGTTGAGTGCTAGGGTTTGAAGTTCCTTCACCACTTGACTCTTGAATTTCTTCGAGGTCAACTTTCCTCCCACTGTTTCCTTGGCTTATGAACTCTCTCTCTCTCTCTCTCTCTCTCTCTCTCTCTCTCTCAAGACAGCCCTCCTAGCTACAAAGACCACATTTTCACTAGGTCTAGAGAAGAGGTAACCAAAGGATTTTTGTGGGTAGCCGATGAAAATAAACCTCTCATTTCGAGGTTCGAGCTTATCATGAGACTCGCTTATCACGAAATCCTTGCAACCCCAAATCTTAATGTGGTCTAGTTTGGGTACTTTACCAGTCCACATCTCATGAGGAGTTTTGGCAACTTTCTTTGTAGGGAGTAGATTAAGGATATGGGCGGAAGTCTCTACGGCATACACCCAAAATGATATTGGTAGCGAAGCAAGACTCATCATGGAATGAACCATATCCAACAAGGTTCGATTACGCCTCTCAGCTACACCATTCAACTGCGGTGTCCTGGGAGGTGTCAATTGTGAGACAATCCCACATTCCCTAAGATAGTCGAGGAACTCTGAACTAAGATACTCACCACCTCGATCGGATCGAAGCATCTTAATGTTCTTGCCCAATTGATTATCGACTTCCTGTTTAAATTCTTTAAACCTTTCAAAAGTCTCTAACTTATGCTTGATTAAGTAGACATATCCATATCTACTGTAATCATCAGTAAAAGTCAAATAATAACGATTAGCATCCCTTGTGGCATGTTTGAAGGGTCCACACACATCCGTGTGTATGATATCCAACAAACCTTCACCCCTCTCACAAGTACCAGTGAAGGGAGACTTATTCATTTTTCTAAGTAAGCATGATTCGCAACTATCATCTGACTTTAGGTCAAATGACTCCAAGACTCCATCCTTTTGGAGTTGACCTACGCATTTCTTGCTTATATGTCCAAGATGACAATGCCATAATGATGCTTTATCCAAGTTATTATCATTAACAGAATCAATACACAATACATTATTTCCTAAGTTATCAACAGCAGATACAGTTCCATACACACCATCACAAGGTAATGCTTTAAAATAAAGAACATTATTAAAGAAAGCATTAATCGAACCAACTTCATTATCAAATGAAAAGGTAAAACCTTGTTTATACAATGCATGAAAGGAAATAATATTTCTTACCATTTCTGGCGAGTAACAACATTTATTTAAATCTAAACTAAACCCACTACTTAGTGATAAAGTATAAACTCCAATCTTGGTGACAGGTAAAGCTTTTCCTATTCCCCATGATTAAGTTTATTCTTCCATGATCCACATTCTCACTTCTTCTTAGTCCCTG
Organism: Lactuca sativa; assembly: GCF_002870075.4. NCBI lineage: Eukaryota > Viridiplantae > Streptophyta > Magnoliopsida > Asterales > Asteraceae > Lactuca > Lactuca sativa. The sequence continues at coordinate 171,990,186 of NC_056631.2, forward strand.
CAAATCAGAACAGATATGAATACCGCAATTGGTATCAAGGACCTAAGAGTTACAATAGGCTGATTTATTAGATAAGATAGTGTAAATACATGCATGGTTGGGTTAAACTTTCCCATCCTTCACATCTTGCTGGTACTTTGGGCAGTTCCGCTTCCAGTGCAACTTTTCATGGCAATAGAAGCATTCAGCCTCTTTTGGGTCAGAAGAAGGAGTGACGAAACCTTTCTTAGTTCCACTTGAAGAAGAGCCATCAAGGGTCCTAGCCTTGGTACCCTTCGAAGATCTCTTCCTCTTCTTCCGTTTACCTTTCCCGATTGCCAAGACGGGGGTGGAGTTTGGAGTAGGAGTAGGAGTAGGAGTGTTAGCTACTGACTTACCTTTAAGACCTATTTATGCGGTCTTTAGGAGTCCCTGAAGTTTGCTGAGTGTGACCTCTTCCTTATTCATGTGATATGTCATGCGAAATTGATCATAACACGAGGATAAGTAGTGCAAAATGATATCTATTGCAAGCTCCTCAGGTAAGTTCACATTAAGCTTCAGCAAACGATCCACATACCTTTGCATTTTCTGCATGTGGCTCATGACAGAGTCTCCGTCCTTCATCCTGGTTGTTATCATGGCCCAGATTATTTCATACTGATCTTGACGAGCACTCTGATGGTATCTTTCCATCAGATCTTGGTGCATTTCAAAAGGGTAGAATTCCTCATAGGACTTTTGGAGTTTTGCTATCATGGTGGACAACATGATGCATGCCACTTTGCTAGCACCCCTTTCATGTGCCCGAAAGTCAGCAATCTCCTTGGGAGTTGCAGTGGTCTAATCAATCTCCTTCAACTCCATATAGAGGACATATTCTTTGTCCTCGTAGCGGGTAATCATCCTGATGTTTCTGATCCATTCATTGAAGTTGGATCCATCAAAAGTGACTTTCCCACACAAGTTCATAAGGGTAAAGGAGCCATTAGGATTAGAGCCAGAAGCAACGTTGTTTGAAGACATCTGAAAGAAGAGAACAAGATTAGTTTAGATATTAAGAGATTCCTTAATAAAACACCCAAATGTAATATTAAGGCTAGGATCCAATCACAATATATTATAACTTAGAAAAGGTATGCCGTAATCCAAGCTATAACATATTTGAAAGGTAGGTGAATGACAATTCACCAATTTCCACCATGAAAAACGAAATATAAATATTAGGTTTTTAATTGGTTCTTAGAAATTCCTAGATTCTTTTGAGATTCGATGAACTTTTCAAAGGCATGTTTCAATCTCGAGTGTGCCCTCCAAGTTTTGTGACCGGGATACCAAGGATCACAAAACGAGGTGTGAAGTAACCATTCAAATCACTTGGTACCCTTAAAGTTCATCACCGAGTCGATGTGCCGGTTAACCACACACGCTCCACCGATACTGTGATAAACCTTAAGTCACCCTTTACCTACCTTGTTAAGTCCAAGTTAGTGTGCCGGTTAACCACACACACTCCACCAATGACTTAAACAAAGTGTAAAGTGTAATTTCATGGATTAGCACCTTATTCAAATTTTTCCTAAAGTAACTAAGATTGGGAATTTAATAAAACATTTAGTTACTTTATGATATTCATTATAATTCTAATGAAAGTTTGTAAGTCCTTGTCCTACCTGTTCGGCTAACGACCCTCCACCGATCAAGGAAGCGATGGGTGAGAGTGGACACCCATTAAGTTGCCATTTTATAGGCAACAACCTTATACCCACCTTATAGACCGACTTCATGAATGAGACGTACTAGCGGTAAGACGACTTGATCTTATACATATATATATATATATATATATATATATATATATTATTAACTTATAATATTATAAAGTATTAAGGTTGATTTTTAACTTTTAAAAATTTAAGGGTTGGAACTAAAGTTTATTAAGTGACTTTACATGTTCTAAAACTTGAGGGCAAGTTTTGTAACTTTACAAAACTTTTCACATTCATAACTTATGAGTTATTAAAATAAAGACTCTTCATTTTATAACTTATGTGTTCTTTTAATGGTTTTTAACACAAAGAGGCTTTTGGTTATCCACAATTTGAGGACAAGTTATGGACTCCATTAAAACACATAAAGATCATGAATTAAACATTTAAACAAGTAATTCCTATGATCTATCAAAAAACTCATAAGAACATGAACATTCATATCAAAGTTTCAAGAACATATGAACACATATAATCATGAAAAATTGATATTAGCCATTGTAAATGAATTAGAACAATCATTACACCATCTAAAACAAGTTTTACAACACCAAAACAGTTTAGGGTAATGTTTCTAGTCCATTTACAACAGCCAAGCTCCAAAAACTGCTCACTGGATGACAAACTCGTCGAGTTCATCAGGAAACTCGTCGAGTTCATGCTATAACACACAAACTCGGCGAGTTTTTGGCCAGAACTCGTCGATTTATCTTGTCTGGACAGTTTTTGGCTTTTGAAAAACAAGTTGGCATCAAGTATTTAACAAACAAGCCTAGGCTCTAATACCACTGATGGGTTTTGAGAATTCTAACACTTCCTAAGTGTACATGCAACCCTAATAAACCTTGGATCTATGTTTGTCTAAAATACTTGCAAAATATGGTTTCCGAGGTTCATAATCCTATCTAGCATACATGGGAACTTTTATCCTAAAAGAATGGCTAGAATTACATACCTTGTAGTTGATTTTGATTCTTTGAAACCTTGTGAGCCTATAACCCCAAGTGTGATGCCTCAAATGCTTCACACAACACCAAATGCCTTTGGAATGACTTTTGAGAAAATGCACACACTTGTAAAATCGGCCTAGCCCTCTTATGTTCTTGTGTAGCCGATTTTGGTAGATAACATGATCCTTATATAGTGTGACACATCTAGTGTTACACCATGTAAACTCTAATGTTTCATGACTCTTCATTTCCATGACCCATGGGTTTGTAACTCCCATAGAGCATCCTATGGGTGTAACCCAACTTGATAATCCATGGAGCCTTTAAGCCCACTATACAAGTTATGGATGATTTACATAATCAACCCATATATTTAATTAGTTATCTTTTGATCACTTAATTAATTCCAAATTAATTCTTGATCAATACTAATTAAATAATACTATTAATATATTAGAACTTATAATATATTAATAAACCACAAGTGTTATTTCTGTCATTTAGTCTATCCAAATGCATGATGCCATGCAACCCAAATGGACCATGTCGGGTCGGGTCAAGTACATACCAGAAATAGTTATGGACTTAGACACCTTATCCAACAGTTTTAACATGAGAATGATTGTATGCCAAGTTCTCGAAGTGTGAGTTTTGGTTATGAGAGGTCCAGTTCTTGGGACATCTCATTAACCAAAATGGGATTTTGGTTGATCCTGCCAAGATTAAGGTTGTGATGTAGTTGGAGATTTTGAAGTCTCCCTTGGAGATCTGGAGTTTCTTGGGTTTATTAGGGTATTAACGGATATTTATTCAGGACTTCTCCAAGATTTTAGTACCTCTCACTCGTATGACGATGAAGGGCGTGGATTTCTACTGGAGCTCTAAGCAGCAGGTGGCCTTCGAGACTCTGAGACATAAATTGTATGAGGCCACAGTGTGAACCCTCCCTGAGGGTGTTGAGGATTTTATGATATTTTGTGATGCATCCATCATGGTTTTGAGTGCAATTCTTATGCAGCGTGGGAGAGTTATTGATTATGCTTCTCGGCAGCTGAAGCTGCATGAGGTCTGTTATCTGACTCATGATTTAGAGTTGGGAGCAGTGATGTTTGCTCTCAAGATTTGGCGGCATTACTTGTATGGGGTTCGGTGTACTATGTACATGGATCACAAGAGTTTGAGATATCTCATGGATCATCTGAATATAAATATGACATAGCGTAGGTGGCTTGACATGGTCAAGGATTATGACTGCGAGATTCTATATTATCACGGGAAAGCCAATGTGGTGGATGACGCTTTGAGTTGTAAGATGACTAATTCTACTATTAGGGGCCTATGGATGAGGATTTCAATCGATTCACCATTTTTAGAGTTGATTATAGAGGTTCGGGCTAAGGGAGTCATTGAGGAAAAGTTGGAAGCAGAAGAGGCTCAGGGGGAGATTGACAGGTTTGCTGCTGACAGTCGCGGATTATTGACCCGGTATGGACGGGTTTGGGTGCCATATTTTGGTGGGATCAAACAGAATGTATTGGAGGAGGCACACAAGTCCAGATTTTCGATACACCCCAGAGCCACCAAGATGTAGCGGGATTTGAGGTTTAGTAAGTGGTGGTCGTGCATGAAGAGAGAGATAGCCTGGTATGTCAAGGGGTGCTTGACTTGTCGGATGGTCAAGGCCAAGCACCAGAGGCCACATGACAAGTTGTAGCCATTGGAGGTTCCCATGTGGAAATGGGAACATATTACTATGAATTTCATCACCAAGTTACCTCGACCGGCTAATGGATTCGACGCGATATCGGTTATCATGGATCGTTTGACCAAGAATGCCCACTTCTTAGCTATCCATGAGAGCTCATCGGCTTAGAAATTGGTTGATTTATATGTGAGCGAGATTCTTTCTTGGAAATGTATTCCAGTCTCCATTGTGACTGATCGAGACATTAGGTTCATATCTCGTGTTTGGTACAAGTTCCACGAGGAACTAGGTATGAGGTTGCATCTCAGTACTGCTTATCATCCGCAAATGGACGATTAGAGTGAGCGGAACATTTAGAAACTTGAGGACATGTTGAGAGCTTGTGTCATTGATTTTGGTGGGAGTTGGGACTCCTACCTTCCCTTATCTGAGTTTTCGTTTAACAACAACTACCATTCCAATATCGGTGGACCGCCTTTCGAGCTCCTCTATGGGAGGAAGTGTTGCACCCAAGTGTGTTGGTGAGAGGTTGGACAAAGGGTCATGGGAAGGACTGAGGTAGTCCTTCATACGATAGAGCTCATTCAGCAGACTAGGCAGAGACTCCAGACAACTTAGAGTCGATAGAAGAGTTATGCCAACAAGCGTCGATCTAAGTTCGAGTTCCAGGTCGGGGACATTGTCTTACTAAAGGTATCACCTCAGAAGGCTGAAATATGCTTCAGGAAGAGGGGCAAGTTGGGACCCCAGTATAATGGGCCATCCGGGTGATCGCCAGGGTTGACATGGTGGCATACATATTGCATTTTCGTGAGGAGCTCAGCCAGATTCACAACACCTTCCAAGATTTTCAACTTTGAAAGTGTGTGGCCGATGATACAATGGTTATTGACTTAGAGGATATTCAGGTTGCTGATCGACCAAATTTTGTGGAGAGACCAGTGGCGATTATGGACCCAAAGACAATGACATTGTGCAACAAGGTGGTGTTTTTAGTTAAAGTTTAGTGACAGAATTGAAAGGGTTCCGAATGTACATGGGAACCCAATTCTGAGATGCGGGAGCATTACCCTGATTTGTTCACGACAACTGACTTCGAGGACAAAGTCTAGTTTAAGTAGAGGAGAATTATAACGACCTGATGATTGAGGTAATTCCAAACTTTAACCCTAAGCATGAAGATTATTGCATTTTAGCCCTTTTGTATGAGAAATGTTGCAAAATGGCCCATTTTGGCCTTTTTGTAATATGGGGGGGGGGGTCAGTACATTGGTCATATATATTGTACATTGGGTGTACATATTGTACGCTGGGTGTACGTGGTGAATTCCCAAACCATAAAATTTAGGGTTTGGATCCTATTTAATCATCCTTATGGCCTCCAAAACTTTTCTCTCATCAGCCTTCACCACCTCCATTCAACCTTAGAAAACTCTAGTTCCTTCTTTGGGCATTCTTTACCTTTGGTGTGCATTTTAGTGGCTTTGATGGATAGGGGAGGAAGTAGAAGTACATTGGAAGCTTGAAGAAGCTTTGGATCTGGAATCTTCATCTATCTAGCAACCTCCAAGAGGTATAAAGTTCTGAACTTGGCTTGCATTTCTTTAGATTGTGTTAGTTCTTGATTCATGAAGCATTTTGGTCCCAAGTCTTGATCTTTATGAGTATGGCATACTACAACCCATCTAAGTTGTCCTTTCAGGCATTTTGAGATTTCTAGAAGCATAAAAATGTGATCTTGCCTCATAGTTCTTCCCCATATATGTGCTAGGATGTCCTAATGGATTAAGAAGTTAGGGTTTGCTGGTTTTAAGCACTTCTAGCCATGCAACGTCATATAGTTGGAAACTTTATGACTTATAATGTTATTTTGAGCTTAGGTATGGATTTGAACGTAACGACTTGATATATTAACCTCTTAATGAAAAGTGGAGGTGACCAGGTGCATACGCTGGACGTACCAAATGGTACATTGCACGTACGTGGTCAAGCCCCCGACTTCTTGGTCAAGGGGAGCACACCATACAATCAGCTGGGAACGCCCAGTGTATTCGGTTGGGTTGACTCGGATGGTTTATTGACCTTGACCTTTTGACCAAGGTTTACTTAAGAATACTTTGTGTATTTTAGGTCCTTGGGATTATAAACTAAACTTAGGTCCTCGGTTTCATTTAGGTGATCGGTAGAGTTGGTGTTGGAGTTGTACTCGGTGTTGTGTGCTTTTCTGCTACTCGTTGGACTGAGAGGTGAGTTTTCTCACTATACTTGTTGGTTGAAGGCACCAATTTCAGCCCACTAGATTATGTATCCTGGTCATAGGATAGTACTATACTAGTATATCTATGATTACTAGATCTGCATGATATCTGTAGTTGTTGGTTTTGTGTTTATGTTTATATGTTACATATGTCGACATATTGTGGTTGCGTTGACGTGGTCCTGCTTTGTGTTAAACGCCAAGACACATAGGGTGGTCTGGATAGGCTATAGGCCCACGTGGCAGTTCAGTAAGGATGAAGGCTCGTAGATCGGTCCAGAAAATATATAAGCGCTATGAGGTTGTCCAGTTAGACTTAAGGCTCATATTTGCATGATTTGATTGTTATGTTGTGTGTTAGTACTTTGGGGAACTCACTAAGCTTTGAATTATTTTTTTGGTTTATTGTTTCACATATTCCAAACAATCGTGCGAAAGCGAAGGCCTGATCGTACACATCTTCCTATTTTCATGATGTTGATTTTTAGGACACTCTGATATGACTTTACTTTTGAAACAATCGTTCCTTTTTATAAACAATTATGGATAATGGTTGTTTTTGAAAATTTTAAATTTTTATGACTTTTGGAGTTTTATAGGACCAATACCATCGGCGGGGAAGAGAGTGGCGCGAATGAGATTGTTGAACCTAGAAGAATAGCTATGATCGGTCGGCGAGAAAAGTCTGGTCACCTCCTCTCTTCTAGTCACTGGTACTAGAAGTCGACGTCCTCGCACCACCGCAAAAGACAGAAGAATGGAAGATGAAAGTCGAAATGCAAAAGAAATAAATTTACCGTAAGAAACCTAGAACCAGTGTAAAAAGCTACAATGTTGAAACCTTTTCATGGAACAATGAGAAGATATGAGGAAGCATCAAGATGAACAAAAGTAGAAACGCAAGACTAGAAGGTAGATGTGTAACACCATGTTTCAGGTCATTTCTTAATTTAGTGTCACGATCTGAAGTTTGGTTGTGAAAATGGTTTAGGGCCTTGAGGTAAGGAAGTTTAACACTTATTGAAGGTCAATATTGTTGGTTGTGAGGCCCAAACCCTTTGATTTGTGTGCCGGACTAAAGAGTAGAAAAGGTAAAAGTTAGATCATGCTTTTTGCGAGGGTTTTTAATTTAGTTCGGTTGGTGGTAAGTCAAAAGTAACTAGATATAAGTGTGGGTCTCTTCAATACTTTTCCGTGCATATAAAGATCACTGAGAACGGAGTTGGAATGAAGAATTTATGACCTTTTGAAGTTAAGCTGGAAAAGGGAAGTTGGTTGTATGTTGGGCGTACATGATGCATACGCAGGGCGTACATAATTAAAGAAGTGGTGGGACTCTTTTGAGTATGTTGGGCGTACACAAGAGGTACGTAAGGCATATTCACGTAGAACTTAAACCCTAATTTGTAGAGTTTAGACCCTATTTAAAGGACCTTAAGCCCTTGAGGCCTCCTTTATCATCAACCTCCACTCCCTCATTCTGTTAACTCAAAACCCTAGCCGTATTTGTGAGAGTTGAAGGCCTTAGTGGGGTTTATGCATGTTATTGTGAAGAAGTAATCCATTGGAGAAGCCTTGGTTCGCTTGAAGCTTGAAGATCTAGAACTTTAATCACCTTTACAAGCTTCAAGAGGTATAAAGCTTGAACCTTTATGATTCTGTTGCTTAGATATTCGCGAGCTTAGAAAATTTCATTCTTTTGGTCCCATGGCTTGGCTCTTGTGAGTAAAAGCTAAGCGGAGCTTAGGTTTATCATTCCTTGAAATTTTTGAGGTTTTCATGGAATAAAAATCAGATCTTGATGGTTATATTCCTCCTATATGCATGAGTTGTTGGCCATTTTATGAAGTTATGAAACTAGGGTTTGGTTTTGGGCTCTATTTAGCCATGAAAAGTCATAAAGTTAGGAACTTTATGAATTTAGACGTCCATTATGTGAAGATCTAAGAGTAGGATATCCGGTGTTAAGGTATTAAGGACTTAAAATGGATTTTTGGTAGTTGCTTGAGTACACATGGTGTAACCATGGAGTACGCAGTGTATAAAGGGTTATGCCCCGTTTTCTCTTCCGTGGAAGCATGGTACGCGAGGCGTATTTATGGTGTACGCATGGCTTACTCCCAATATTAGAAATATGTCATTTTGGGCTTTGGGCCAAGTTGGTTGGGTTTAGCCTAGGAAGAGTAAAATGGTCTTTTACCTATAGTGAAAGAGAATATGAAAAGGAATTTGATGATGGGTTATTACCCTAATTATGGTTTAATATTGGTTTTGATATGTTCAGAGTGAGGAGCTTTCATAACATCAGGGTGTGTGTGAGTTTTTCCTATCTTCGGATTGAGGTGAGTCTCCTCATAGTATTTACGGGTTAAAGGCATGAATGTCGGCCGATTGAATGGTGGTTATAGGATGCTAACTGCTTGTGTGAGTCTCGTATGTATTGTATGTTTTTGCATGTACTGGGCAAGGCTCGATGCCAAGCAGGGCCTAATGAATGTGTTGTGTGGGTCCCATCGCATGTTACTTGAAACATCCCGATTTCTAGGAATGAGATTTTAGGGATTTCAAGCAATTAAAGAAGCCTACTCGACGAGTTGAGGCCTACTCGATGAGTCGGAGGACCCCAACTCGACGAGTAGGAGCTGAATGGGGAAAACCCTAATTTTTAGGGTTTGCACCCTATTTAAAGGACTTAACCCGCATCTTTTGGTCTCCTTTATCACCTCATTACCCATAGAATGAAACCCTAGCCATTCTTTACTACTCCTTTGTGCTTGTGAGGCTAAGAGAGTATTTTTGGTGCATTTGTTGAAGAAGTTTGCAGGTTGAAAAGCTTGGAATGGGAAGGAGCTTGTAGATTTAGCATCTACATCGTTTTGGCTACCATTTGAAGGTAACAAGCTGTTACCTTCATCATTCTAGTGTTAGATCTCCTTATTCTTGGGTTTAAGGCCATTTTTAGCATATTTTTGGATCATTTCAGGTATTGGGCATGATCTGAAGTTGCAACTTCAGATCTGGACTCCTCTAAGTCCTTAGAGTCATAAAGTTATTAACTTTTTCAAGCTTTGGCCCTTCTCTTGGGCTCAAACCTCTCCCTTAGCTTGGTTTTGACATTTAGGACCTTGCATGTACGTAAAGTTTGCAACTTTATGTGGAAGCCATGCCCCAGGAGGCTAGATCTGCAATTAGGAGCCTTGGTCTTGCTTAAAAGCGTCTAAATGAGAAATGAACTAAATGGACTCGATGAGTTGCATGGTCAACTTGACGAGTCGGATGAAGATTGCCTGTATTGGTTCTACATGGACTTGGCGAGTCAGTGAGATCACTCGACGAGTTAGTTAGGGATTTTCCTGACATTTGGACACCACATGGACTCGACGAGTCGTCTAGAAACTCGGCGAGTCAACTAGGGTTTTCATGATTTCTCGAGTTCTGGAAGGACTCGACAATTCGGTGGGCTACACTCGACGAGTTGGGTCAACATTGACCGTTGACTTTGACTTTGACCAAGGGTTGACTAACTTGACTTCTAGGGGTATTTTAGTAATTTGGGGATTTATGAAAGTGGATCTTTGGTGGATGTAGGTGATTGAGTTTGGAGCTGTATTTGGGGAGTTGACATTTATCATCCCGAGCTACTTGAGAGGTGAGTTCTTCTCACTATATCAATAGGGTCTAAGGCACCAATGTCGTCCCTTTTTGGATTTATATCCAAGTTTATTTCATGATATGCTTATTGATTTGCATTATGGTAGTTAGGATGGTGATATTCTTAGTGAACCGGTAGTTTGATATCCTGGTATATAGGATAATGCTATGTTAGTGACTGGTTTGGTCTGTGTCCTGGTTATAGGATGTTGCTATGATTAATGATCTGTTAGATCGGTTTGACTGTTATATATACTAGCATATGATATTTATCACATGATTGTTTAATTTGGGGTTGGGTTGAGGCGTACCTGCTTTGTGCTGAAGGCCAACATACCCATGGCGGACCGGATAGACTACAGACCCGGTTAGGGCATACTAGTCAGGCTGAAGGCCCGACGAGTGGTCTGGATAGGATAAAGGCCCTGAGAGGCGGTCCAGATGTGTTGATGACTTGGAGAGCGGTCCAGATAGATTGATGGCCCTACGAGGCGGTCCAGTCAGGCTGATGGCTCATTATGCATGTAGTTTGTTTATATGATATTGATATGGTTTGTATGACGTTGGTATTTTGGGGGAACTCACTAAGCTTCGGCCTTACACTTTTGGATTTTGTTTTAGGTACTTCTAATGATCGCGGGAAGGCGAAGATGTGATCATGCACCTCCTTATGTTTTTATGATTTGATTCTGGGATACTCTGACACTAAAACATTTTGAAAACAAATTTGTAATAATTATTGGTTTTTGAATGATTTATAAAGTTTAAACTTGCAATGATTTTTGAGGGTGTTAGATTACTGACAGATCTGTGCTGGGAGGGGACCAATGTATGTATGATATGTAGTATTTTCAGGAACTCACTAAGATTTGTTCTTACGATTTCATTTTTTATGGTTTCAAGTACCTCTGGTACAAAAGGAAAGGGCTCGACGTGACTGCACTGCATCCCCCAGAGTTTTCCGGATTGGCTATTTATTGATTTGTTCTCTGACGTTTAAATGATTTAATCATTGTAACTAGTTTCGGAACAACTCATTTATATGAATTAAGGGTTTTTGAAATAAAAAATTTACTATGAATTTGTGGGACATTTCAAGTGGGTATCAGAGCCTTTGTTTGAGGGATTCAGACACACTCACGGGTGCATGCGAACTCAACCTGAGGAATTGGTAAAAAGAAAAGGATTTTCTAAAAAGGTTTTTACAAAATGTGGTGTGATGCGTGCATTCGGCCGAGCTCAATTAAGTTTTCCCAAAATACCCATACATGTTTATTTGTTTCAGTATGCGTATATATTTATAGCATGCTATATTAGGGCTAAAGATCTACTCATAATTGTATGTTATGAGAGATGCCCTTATATGCCTACTGTGTGAGCCTTTAGAACTGTATGCTAGTATGGATTACAAATTGTTGGATAGAATGGCCTGATTATGTGGTGCAATGGGTTAGATGATTTGATGCTCGAATGTTGCTTGCTTTGTGCTTTGTAGGACTCTTGTTGATGTGAGTTAACTATTAAGTGAATACATTAAGTTACATGCTGTAAAGGTTAAATAATCTCCAAGTGGTTGATTTTGCCTTATTGTGTATCTCTTGTCTGATCCTAACCGTTGTAGGGTTGAGTCTTTTAGTCGAAGGATTATCTATGTTTTGTTGCATGAATTGTATTCATGAGGTATTTAACCGACATAAGTGGGAGTTCTTCAAGAGCTGATGGCAGGGTGAGGTGTGGAACCTAGGAGAGCCTAGGAAGTAAGTTACTGGGTTTTGATGTGCTGTTTAGTGGGTATTGGAATACAGTTTAAGAAGGTGGCCTAGAGGACTCGAGATGATTCTTGAGGATAGTATGGATAGGTCTGGAAGGTATTAATTGGCCCGTACTACTAAAAGCACATGATTCGTACTCGGATCAAGGAAACTCACGAAGATTCTAAGAAGCCTATAGAACGAAGAATTCACAAGGTATCTTCTGATTATCATATGGTTGCTTTCGGAATGGTGATGAGCACTCATGGAAGAGGATTTGGTTTAGGTTCAGGCTCTGGTGCTTAGTCGATTAATGAGGGGATGTATGAGTTCATTTATGAGTTGTGAGCATAACAAACAATCCTATGTGTGCATGCAACCCTAATTGCTTTGATCTGTGTTTTCTCTAACTAAACATGCAAGTATTGAACATCAAAAGGAAAACCCTAAAAGCTTTACGCTATCTTCGAAATTAATAACATAAGATAGTAAACATACCATTGATTGATATGTAGTAATAACAATGTGAATCCAAGAGTTCTTGAAGCTTGAGAGCAAGTGTCACAAGTGTCACACCTCTAATGAATCACACCCAAATTAACCAAGGGGATGAGAGATGAGAGAGGAGGAGGAGCTTCTTAGAAATTTGGTTATCATTCTGGATTCGGAGTGGTCGAAAATCACAAGCCCTATGGTTCTATTTATAGTGTAGATATGATACATTGGATAACCCTAATTTGAATAAAATATTATTAATTCAAATTGGTAAATATCCACATCCTTAATTATCTACTTACGATTATATAAAAACCCTAATGATCCTTAATAAAACCGTCCACCACCTTCTAGGAAGGTTCTAGAAACTTTTGCTCAACTATTAAATAGTTTCATTTTAGTCCCTACATTTTCAATTAATTCTTTTAATCCCGAAATTAACTCCAATTAATTTCTGATTAACTATTAATTAAATAATATGATTTCTAATTAATATATTATTTCCATAATACATTAATAAATCATTTATTTCAATTTATTAATAAAATAATAAATTAAACCTCTCTCTAGATGTCATCCTGTTTAGTTGCTAGTTATGAGGGCAACTCAAAAGGACTATGCTACTATCAATTCAAGTATATACCAATTATAATTATGGGCTTAGACACATAATCCAACAGTCTCCCACTTGGATAAGTCTAATAACTATAATTGCCAGCATAACTTCAAAAATTGATTAGCAAATTGTAGCTCTCAAATCCGCTGTCGAACTCTGACCTAGTCAGTTATGTTTCCTAAGATAATTGATCATATAATCCTCCGTTCTGCAAGATATCATGTGGAAAAACGACATGGAACACAATCAATCTGTTTTTCCAATACATTGTTTCTTGATTTTTGATTTGTAATGACAAAGAACTGCTAATCGAACACATCAATTTAGTCCTGGCCGGCTATGGCACTATAAGTCAACACCAAATCATCGAGGGCCCAATATATCGCTTTTCTTGTTAGGGAAAAAAGAACAGATAAATTTGATGGGTTTTATGCATAAGAACAATCCTATGTGCTCATACAAACCCTAATGCTTGGATCTAGGTTTCTCTATTGAACATGCTTTGAATCCAAGACTTACAACCCTAGATCTATCATATAAAATTCAAAATTAACATCATAAGAACAGATCTAAGTGTTTACCTCTTTCAAATAGCTTGATATCCTTGTAGTCTTCTTGATCTTGAGCTTAGAGTCACAATTGTAACTCCTCTAATGGTTCACAAACGCCACAAGCAAGAAGGCAATATGAGAGAGGGTGAGAGATGCTAAAATCGGCCCTAGGGTTCTCTTGGAATCAAGTGTAGCCGATTTTCATAGCCTAGGGGTCTTATTTATATTGCAGGCTGCTAGGGTTTCAGTCTAAACCCTAATGGACAGCTTAATCACCAAGCAGCCCAAGGAACCTTCTAGATTAGGGACTTGGACGAAAATATGATGGATCCCCATCATAATTTTGTTCTCCCCTTAGTCCATTAGGTTTCCCAGCCCAAAACTCAACTATCGTACATTTGACAGTTTGTGCCCCTTCATTCAATTAATCTCTTTTAGTCACCAAATTAATTCCTAATTAATTTATGACTAATACTAATTAAATAAATATGATTTCTCCTTTAATATATTATTCTTATAATATATTAATAAACCATAATATTCTCTCTCTCTCTCCTTAAATTACCTTGTCAAGTTGATTTGGAGAAGGCAACCCAAAAGGACCATGCACAACCGGGTCAAGTACATACCAAATATAGTTACGGGCTTAGACACTAATCCAACCAAACTTTGACTTATATGCTTGCACTAATTACTCATGAAATTATCCACAACAATACGTTTTATAACATCAAGTTACTGACACGTTTATGCATTTTCAATGCACAACCAACTTGTAAACAACAACTCATATATCTCCGTTTAAAGATTATAAGATATTATCACCTCAGAATTACTCATGATAAATTCCATGAAGTAATTCTCTAAGCGTGGGTTAATCCAAAACTTAAATTCTGCATTTCAAAAGTACTCATGAATATTGCAGCAAACCATTGCTATGTCTAAACTCTTAGACAATCTACAACCAAATTGATGACAGTCTTGATTCCTTACTTACTTCTAAAAGTATGATCGAATGTGGATGTTTGAATAATCCAATTATTCGGGAAGTAAAACATGCAAAATGAAACACTATAATAAATAATCAAAAAATGCTAGTAAACAATACTCACAAACAATTCTCTATTATTTAATCATCAAAAGTCAATTACATTTACTTTGTTACAAGTTTCCAAATACCTATCTAACTACTAAAACTAATATCATCCTTCAGACCAATGCTCGTTGTATGCTGAATGTGTGTAACCCTACTCAGACCCTTTGTGAGGGGATTTGCATGATTCTCTTCTAATGATACGCTCTTCATGAAGAGGTGTCCTTCTACTCTATGTTTGATAGATAAAATGGTATTTTCTATCGATATGTCACGATCTGCCATCATCTCTATGTTACTTTGTCAAGGCAACCACTCCTTCATTATCACAGAAAATCTCCATTGGATCCTTTATGGCAAGCACAACTCTATGGTCTCTGATGAAGTTCTTCAACCATATAGCCTCCTTAGATGCTTTGCTTGTAGCTATGTATTCCGATTCACAGGTAGAATCAACCACGGTCTCTTGTTTGGAACTTTTCCAAGTTACTGCTCCTCCATTAAGGGTAAATACCTAACCAGATTGAGAATGAAAGTTGTGTTTGTCTATCTGAAAGTTGGTGTCACTATACCTAGTTACTCTCAATTCGTCACTACCACCAAGCACAAGGACCGAGTCCTTACTTCTCCGTAGATACTTAAGAATATTCTTGACTGCTATCCAATGAGCTTTACCTGTATTTCACTTATGTCGACTAACAATGCTTAAAGAAAAAGCCACATCAGGGCGAGTACATTTCATAGCATACATGATCGATCCAACGGCGGAAGAATATGGAAGTCGACTCATTTATGTTATCTCTGCGTCAATATTCAGACTCTGAGTTTTACCCAGTTTGGTATTACTCTGGATAGTCAACTCTCATTTCTTAGAATTCTCCATGCTAAAACGTTTGAACACTTTATCCAAGTACATACTTTGACTAAGTCCAATTAGTCTTTTGCTCCTATTTCAAAAAATCCTTCTCCCTAGGATATATGCAGCCTCTCCTAGATCCTTCATAGCGAACACTTCCCAAGCCAAGATTTAACCTCTTGCAAGGTTGGAATGTAGTTTCCTATGAGAAATATGTTATCAACATACAATACCAGGAAGGTTACCATACTCCCAATAGCTTTGAAATTAACACAAGCTTCATCTTGACTTCTAGAGAAGCCAAACTTTTTAACCTTCTTGTCAGAGCAAACTTTTACACACTCTATTGGGGTACTTAGCATCCATAAAACCCTATAGATGACTCATGTAAACATCCTCATCCAACTTCTCATTAAAGAAAGAGGTTTTGAAATCCATCGCCAAATTTCATAGTGATGAAATGCAGCTATGGCTAGCATTACCCTAATAGATTTAATCATAGCGCCTGGTGATAAGGTCTCGTCATAATCAACCCCTAGGGTTTGAGTAAATCCATTCTCAACCAATCTAGCCTTGAAAGTGTGTGCCTTTTGATCCATGTTGGTCTTCATAATGAAGATCCATTTCAAACAAACTGTCTTAATCAAATTCCAAACTTGATTGTCATACATGGACTAGATCTCGCTGTCCATTGCCTTTTTTTCATTTAGCAGACTCAGGGCCCGCCATAGGTTCCTTGTAATTAGAAGGTTCATCTAAATTTACTAGTGTACTCTCACTGGTAAACGTATCACCATCTGTAGTAATATGGAAACCATAAAACTCAAGTGACATTCTAACTCTACTGGAACGTCTAAGAGGTAACGACTCATCAATTGGTTCAACTGGAATTTCTTCCTCATGTTGACACATATCATTTTTATAGGTTCTTTCATCGTTTGACTCTTTAATTTCTCTAAGATCAATTGTACTCCCACTATCCTCTTTGCATATAAGCTCTCTCTTCCTCTCTCTCCCTCCCTCCCTCCCTCTCTCCCTCTCTCTCTCGCGAAAGACTCCCCTTCGTGCTACAAAGACCACGTTGTATAACGCCCGTGTTTATAGGCTAAGCATTAATGATGATATAATAGTCTAGGTCAACCATTGGAACTCGTTTTGAAATAATAAAGAATGAATTATGTGCTTTAAACTTAATTATTATGATTAAGAATAAAAATAAGCATCGAAAATTAATATTAGATAAAGCCGATGTCTATGAGGAAGTTGTAGTGGTCGTGACAAGGATTCTGGATATATAAAGAATGTTGAAATCCGAGTTATAACGAAGAAGTTATGACCTATCGAAGTTTCGCGACAGAACCGGTACGACACTGCATGACGTAAATAGTGAATTTATGATAGAACGATTTTTAGCCTTAATGATCTAAACAAAAGTCGTAGAGTTCATTAAACTGAGAGCTTGCATAAAAAGAACGCCTGAATCTGACTTCGTATGAGAAAGTTATGAATTTTCTAAATTTCGAATTAGCAGTATGTAGCCCAAAACTCGAAATTTAGATCGAGTGATTTTTAGCTGAAAGAATCTAAACGATAATCGAATATCTCATCGATATTAGTGCAACGGTAAAAAGACAAACGAAAACGGACGTCGGATGAATAAGTTATGAATTTTTAACGGACTTTTAAAACCCCGGTCCGTGAAAAATATAATATTAAAAATGAATTCAAAATTAGCCGACGGAGTGTAAACGAAAGTTATAGATCATAATTTAACCTACGCATGGATAAAAAGAACGTCAAAAACGGAGTTCGTATGCAAATGATATGAATTTTTGAAGTTCTGGGCACAAACTTCGAAGCTTATCCGAAGGGAACGCGCTGCGTTCGTGGCAATGCCTCGTGTTCGCATGCAGTGAAACGTATCTCACATCTTGACATGTACGAAGCCACGCACCAACTAGAACGCGCTGCGTTCGGGAGCCAACCCCCACTATAAATAGAAACCGAGGGGTTACAGATTTTGTTTAGAAAATCTATTCTCTTTCACCCTCTATACCACTTTTAGCCTATCCTATAACCCCCGAAGTCCCGGTATCATCCCCGACACCCGAAGCAAGTACCGAAGCCCCAAAGATCCCGAGAAAAAGAATTATCGAGCCGAAACTCTGCCCGTGTGGAGCCCGGTTTTTTGGAAAACATCCCGGTTTTATCGAAAACGATTATTTTAAGAGACAAGGTGCCACCCGATTATTGTTAAATCAAGTGAGTGTATAGTCACTTTCATCTTACATATAGATATGAAATATTTTATATAAAATACATGCTATGTGTATATATATTGTTTGTTTATTTGAGATGAGTGTTTATTAAATGTTTTATACATGTTTAGAATGATTTAAACTGTATATGTATTTTTATCTACAAATATGTTGGGTATAATATGGGTAGATGAAATAGTTGATGTGAGACGAAACAAAATTATAAGGGGTCTCGATGTTAATGATGTTCCGGTCATCTAGTGGAATATAGATGACGACCACAAATTTTTCTAGGCAATCCAGTGGAAAGTTAACAGGCTCGTAACCTGTAGGTGTTTTTGAACTTATGTGTTCATCAGGTACTTTTGAACTGAGTGTTTAACAGATGTTTTGAACTATGTGTTTATCAGGTGTTTTTGAACTATGTGTTCATTAGGTGATTGTGTTCATCAAGTATTTTTGAACTGAGTGTTCACTAGGTGTTTTTGAACTAAGTGTTCATTAAGTATTTTTGAACTGAGTGTTTACTAGATGTTTTAAACTACGTGTTCACCAATTGTAATTTAGGAACCCTGATAGAGATGGACTTCGTGCCTATTCCTTAGGATAATCCTTAAGAATGAATGAATAAAGGACAAATGATTCTTAAGATTTTTAAGAATAAAGAAAATAATGGGGATGGGAAATTGGGTTGATTGTTTGATGTTTAAACATAATAAATTTATTTATTGTGGTTTGAAAACCCTAAATGCTCACCAGACTCCCAAGCCTGACCCACTTAGTTTTCTATATTACAGGTAGTGGAACAAGAGCATAGTTGGACGATGACGAGAGATTTCAGATTATAGACTAGTAGATATAAATTACTGTTGTAAGGCCTATATTGTACTGTTTATGCTTTTGGTCTGTATCGATGTTGACATCCCGAGTTTTGAAATGAAACGAAAAATACATTTCTTTAAGAAATGCTTTGATAAATTTTTATCATATTTTGTTTTGGGGACAATTTCCGCAACGCCTTTTGAAATACTACTCTAATTTTATTTTAAAAAGCATAAACTAAATCGGTCTTTTCTGGCCGAGAAATTTGGGGATGTCACAATTGGTATCAGAGCATTAGTTTAAGCGAACTAGGAAATCTGTAGGATTTTCAAACTTAAACTTAGAATGCTAAGTGATGATCATAAGATGAGTGTCTACCATATATGATATTATTTGTTTGGATCTATGGTTTGTTTCCGACCGGATCTGGAAACCTTATGTGTTCAGGATTCTAAGCTTATGACTACGATATTAGAACTAGCATGTAAACGTTTCAGAGTAATATGGAGAATTTAAATGTATATCATGAATAAAGACCTAAATTCACCTAATTTGGTGTATAGATCATAATGGCAAGAACCCAAAGTGGAGCTGGAAATGCAAATAGGAATCAACATCCTCAACCCTAAGTGATTGAGCAGGTGCCTATAGCAAAAGTTGCAGCAAAACCAATCACAATGGCTGGAGTTCAAGCCATGATTCAAGCCATGATGGTTGAACAAAGGGAGGAAATGAAACAACTATTTTTGAACAATAGGAGGGAACCTTCAGTGCAGTTTGAACAACATGAATTAAATGACAGTCAGTCAGAGGAAGGAAATTATAGTAGGTCTGTGGGTCAAGTTGAACGGCCTGTAGTTAGGAGGAATAACCTGGAGAGGGAAATAAATAGATACAGGCGTATGTATAAGAACTTCTTGGGCGCCAAACCACCAAGTCTTTCCAGAAGCCCAAAGCCAGTAGAGATTATAGACTGGATCTCCGTGATGGAGATGGTATTTGAAAGCTGCAACTACAACGATAATCAAAAGGCAGAATTTGCAGTCAGACAACTAAAGACTGGAGTTTTAAGTTGGTGGAAGTTGTTGGCAAATACAATGCCACAGGGAGAATCCCTGTGGATGTCTTGGGAAGCATTCATGGAGCAGTTGAAAATGCAATACTGCTCAGAAATAGATCTGATAGACCTAAACAACGAGTTTCATAACCTGAAGAAAGGGAAGATGAGTGTTGATGAGTATGTCATCACATTCACTGAAAGGATGAAGTTATTCCCCTACTTGGTGCCTACTGAACTTTCCAAGATAGATAGATTTGTTAACGGATTGCCAACGGACTTTGTCCCGATGGTCAAAATGGCAACTAATTTGAAAACAGTTGTTAGAGCAGCTAAGAATGTAGAGACCCATATAAAAGAAAAGGTTCTAGAAAAAGATAAAGAAAGAGAGAAGAGGAAGTTTGAAGGATCTTCAAGGTCCAACGAGAAAAGAAAATTTTCAAAGTCTGGAGGAGGAGGAGATGAAGCAAGATGGTGCGATAAGTGCAAGAAGAAACACTTTGGAAAATGTATCGAGGATGTGACATGTTTCAAGTGTAGAAAGTCTAGGCATTACGTCGAAGAGTGTACATCTAGCAAGAAGGTATGTTATGAATGTAACGAAAAAGGGCACATTTCGAAGAATTTCCGAAAGAAGAATGAATCACCAAAGCTAAAGGCATTCCGAATGGTCCTCGATGAAGCAGATAACAATGCAAGGAATTAGGAGTAAGGACTTTATATCCTAAGATCATGATATGAAGTAGCTAATAGAATCTGGTAGTGTAGCCTATAAGAGGCATAGTATAGGTTAAACTAGAACATCTTTGTAATAATTTTAACAAATAATATAAACCTTCGTTTTGTTACCTGATTTGTCAAATGATTATGTGAAAATTTTGAATGGTGACTTAGAAAACTGCGAGACAATACTTAGGATGAGTATGAGTAGGTGTGAATAGCAGTAGAAGCCTATACTACTGGAAACACAGGACTCACACTTGGATCGGGGAAAGTCACAAGGTTACCAAGAAGCTAGTAATTGATTTTGTTTTTGTTCAAGTAGGTCGTTACCATCGTTTCGGTAATGACTAAGAAAATGATTGATATTTCGACCCTAGAGGTCATATCGAATTGAGTCCGACTAAGATGAGTATGTTACGTGGTTCGAGGAAAGTGGAGTCCAAGGTTTATTGGACCTTTTAAAGTTTTTCAGAGGATTGGGAACCAAGCTTACAAGCTAGAACTACCATAAGAACTAGATGGTATTCATAACACCTTCCACGTGTGTTATTTGAGGAAGTTCACGGGAGAAGTTCCCGACATCATTCAAATTTCTGAATTAAGGTTGGATGAAAGCAAAAGGTTAATTGAAGAACCGGAGGCAATTGTTAACCGTAAGGCTAAGAAGTTGCGACACAAGATGGTCGATTTAGTGCTTGTGTGGAAACATACGAATGAGCCAAATCTCACCTGGGAAACGGAGAATGACATGATGAGTTGCTACCCGCAGTTGTTTGCTGATGTGTGATTCTGAGGACGGAATCATTCTAAGGAGGAGAGAATTGTAACGCTCGTGTTTCTGGGCTAAGCATTAATGATGATATAATAGTCTAGGTCAACCATTGGAACTCGTTTTGAAGTAATAAAGAGTGAATTATGTGCTTTAAACTTATTATTATGATTAAGAATAAAAATAAGCGTCGAAAATTAATATTAGATAAAGCTGATATCTATGAAGGAAGTTGTAGTGGTCGTGACAAGGATTCCAGATATATAAATAATGTCAAAATCCGAGTTATAACGAAGAAGTTATGACCTATCGAAGTTTCACGACAGAACCGGTACGACACTGCATGACGTAAATAGTAAATTGATGATAGAATGATTTTTAGCCTTAATGATCTAAACAAAAGTCGTAGAGTTCGTTAAACTGAGAGCGTGCATAAAAAGAACGCCTAAATCTGACTTCGTATGAGGAAGTTATGAATTTTCTAAATTTCGAATTAGCAGTATGCAGCCCAAAACTCGAAATTTAGATCGAGTGATTTTTAGCTGAATTAATCTAAACGAGAATCGAAGATCTCTTCGATATTAGTGCAATGCTAAAAAGACAAACGAAAACGGACGTCGGATGAAGAAGTTATGAATTTTTAACGGAATTTTCCTGTCCCGATCCGTGAAAAATATAATATTAAAATGAAGTCAAAATTAGCCAACAGAGTCTAAACGAAAGTTGTAGATCATAATTTCACCTACACGTCGATAAAAGAACGTCAAAAACAGACTTCGTATGCAAAAGATATGAATTTTTGAAGTTCTGGGCACAAACTTTGAAGCTTATCCGAAAGGAACGTGCTACGTTTGAGGGAAAGCCCCGTGTTCGCATGCAGTGAAATGTATCTCGCATCTTGACACGTCCGAAGCCACACACCAACTAGAATGCGCTTTGTTCGGGAGCCAGCCCCCCACTATAAATAGAAACCGAGGGATTACAAATTTTGTTTAGAAAATCTATTTTCTTTCACCCTCTATACCACTTTTAGCCTATCCTATAACCCCCGAAGTCTCGGTATCATCCTCGACACTCAAAGCAAGTCCTGAAGCCCCAAAGATCCCAAGAAAAAAGAATTATCGAGTGGAAACTTTGCCCGTGTGGAGCCTAGTTTTGGGGAAAACATCCCGATTTTATCGGAAACGATCATTTTAAGAGACGAGGTGCTTCCCGTTTATCGTTAAATCAAGTGAGTGTATAGTCACTTTCATCTTACACATAGATATGAAGTATTTTATATAAAATACATGCTATGTGTGTGTGTATATATATATATATATATATATATATATATATATATATATATATATATATATATATATATATTGTTTGTTAATTTGAGATGAGTGTTTATTAAATGTTTTATACATGTTTAGAATGATTTAAACTGTATATGTATTTTTATCTACAAATATATTGGGTTTAGCATGGGTAGATGAAATAGTTGATGTGAGACGAAATAAAATGAAGAGAGGTCTCGATGTTAATGATGTTCCGGTCATCTAGTGGAATATAGATGACGACCACAGACTTTTCTAGACAATCCAGTGGAAAGTTAACAGGCTCGTAACCGGCAGGTGTTTTTGAACTTATGTGTTCATCAGGTTCTTTTGAACTGAGTGTTTAACAGATGTTTTGAACTATGTGTTTATCAGGTGCATTTGAACTATGTGTTCATTAGGTATTTTGAACTGAGTGTTCACTAGGTGTTTTTGAACTACGTGTTCATTAAGTATTTTTGAACTGAGTGTTTACTAGATGTTTTAAACTATGTGTTCACCAGTTGTAATTTAAGAACCCTGGCAGCGATGGACTTCATGCCTATTCCTTAGGATAATCCTTAGGAATGAATGAATAAAGGACATATGATTCTTATGATTTTTAAGAATAAAGAAGATAACGGGGATGAGAAATTGGGTTGATTGATTGATGTTTAAACATAATAAATTTATTTATTGTGGGTTGAAAACCCTATATGTTCACCAGGCTCCCAAGCCTGACCCACTCAGTTTTCTATATTAGAGGTAGTGGAACAAGAGCATAGTTGGACGATGACGAGAGATTTTAGATTATAGACCAGCATATATAAATAATTGTTGTAAGGCCTATATTGTACTGTTTATGCTTTTGGTCTGTATCGATGTTGACATCCGAAGTTTTGAAATGAAATGAAAAATACATTTCTTTAAGAAACTTTTTGATAAATTTTTATCATATTTTGTTTTGGGGACAAATTCCGCAACGCCCTTTGAAAGATTACTCTGATTTTATTTTAAAAGCCATAAATTAAATCGGTCTTTTCTGGACGAGAAATTTGGGGATGTCACATGTTGTCACTAGGTTTGTAGAACAAATATCCAAAGGACCTTTTTGGCTAACCGATGAAAATACATCTCACATTACGAGGTTCAAGCTTTTCATGAGTCTTTTTTCTAACAAAATCATCACAACCCCAAATGTTTATATGTTCCAATGAGGTAACCTTCCTTGTCCACATCTCATGAGGTGTTTTGGCAAATTTCTTTCTTGGGACAAGATTAATAATGTGGGCGGAAGTGAGATTGGAAGTGAAGCTTGACTCATCATGGAACAAACCATTTCTAACAAGGTTCGATTACGCCTCTCATCCACACCATTGAGCAGTGTTGTTCTAGGAGGTGTCAATTGTGAAACCATTCCACATTCCTTGAGATAGTCGTGGAATTCGATAATAAGATACTCACCACCTCTATTGGATCTAAGCATCTTGATCTTCCTGCCCAATTGATTCTTGACTTCTTGTTTTAACTCTTTGAACTTTTCAATGGTTTTTGACTTATGGTTGATCAAGTAGATATAGCCATATGTGCTATAATCATCATTAAAAAGTCGCATAGAATCGATTTGCATCCCTTGTGGTGGATTCGAATAAGCCACACACATAGGTGTGTTTGAGATCCAACAATCCTTCACCTCTTTCACAAGAACCAGTGAAAAGTGATTTAAACATCTTTCCAAGTAAACAAGACTCGCACGTATCATCTGACCTTAAGTCAAACGATTCCAACAATCCATCCTTTTGGAGTTGGGCAATGTGTTTCTTGTTAACGTGTCCAAGATGATAATGGCACAAGCATGATTTGTCTAAACATTAGAAGAAGCAATTTGTAAAACACTATTACATAAATTGTCTACAGCCATCATAGTTTCATACATGCCATCACAAGGTAAAGCTTCAAAATAAAATACACCATTTTAAAACCAGAAATAGATCCATTCTCATTATTAAAAGAATATGTAAAACCTTATCTATATAAACCATGAAATGAAATGATGTTTCTTGTCATCTCTGAAGAGTAGCAACAACTATTCAAATCTAAACACAACCCACTACTAAGCACTAATTTATAAACTCCAATCTTGGTAATAGGTGACGATCTCCTATTGCCCATGATCAGGTTCATTCTCCCATGCTCAACATCCTCACTTTTTCTTAGCCCCTGCAAATCAGAACAAATATGAAAACCACATCCTATATCAAGGACCCAATAATGAGAATATTATGAGTTCTTAGATAAGATAGTGTAAATACCTACCGAGGTTGGCTTCACGTTGCCATCCTTTATGTCTTACAAGTACTTAGGGCAGCTTCGTTTCCAATGCGCTTTCTCATGGAAATAAAAGCAGGTAGCCTCTTTTGGATCAGATGCAGGAGGAGCTTCAGAACTGGCTTTTCCTTTGGGTCCATTGCTTAAGGACCTAACTTGGGACTTTCCCTTCAAATTCTATTTAGGAGGACCTTTCCTCTTCTTCTCTTTTCCTTGCCCTATGGCCAAGACAGGAGGAGTAGCAGGAGTGGATGCAATACCTTTTCCCTTCATAACTGCTTCAGCAGTTCACAGGAGATTCTGAAGTTGAGCCAATGTGGTCTCCTGGTTTTTCAAACGATAAATTAGGATAAACTGATCGTAACAATTGGGCAATGAGTGCAAGGCTATATCAATAGGTAATTCTTCATCAAAGTTCACATTTAGATTTATCAAGCACTCCACATATCTTTGCATTCTTTGCATGTGGCTACTGACGGACTCTCTATCTTTCATCTTGCTAGTGATAAGGGACTTTACTACCTCATACTTTTCCTGACGAGCTCGTTGGTGGTACTTTTCCACCAAGTCCTTATTCATCTCGTATGGCCAATAATCCTCATAGAACCTTTGGAGCTTAGGAGTCATAATAGCCACCATGATACATGCCACTTTGGTTGCATCATTTTAGTGCTTCCTATACCCAACTAGTTCTTCAGTGGTAGCTTTGGTTTCATCGATCTCGAGAAGTTCTTTTTCGAGCACATACTCCTTGTCCTCGAAACATAGAGCCAAATAGATGTTTTGCATCCAATCATTATAATTGGATCCATCAAAAGTAACCCTCGAGCAAATTTTCAAGAGTGAGAAGTTGTTGGAGGAGTTATTGTTGGAGGAGGAGGAACTAGAAGCATCGTTGGGAGTTGACATCTGAAAAAGAAGGACACGTTTTGGTTATATAAGAAGATTCCTCAATATAACACCCAAATGAAATATTAAGGCTAGGATCCAAATAGATGTTTCACAACTTAGAAAAGGGACGTCATAATCTAATTGTGAAATAAATAAGGTAGGTAAATGATGATTCACCAATTTCATCATGAAAAACGAATTTAAACAAACTAGTTTTTTTTAATGAAATTCCTAGATCTTTTGAGATTCATTGAACTATTCAATGGCATGTTTAATCTCAATTATGCTCTTCCATTTGTGACTGGGATACTGAGGATCAAAAACAAGATGTAAATAAGCATGAAAAATAGCTTGGTACTCTCGATGTCATTAATCATCTAATTAATGTGCCGGTTAGCCACACACACTCCATCAATCCAGGATAATTTACGAGACACCCATTGCCACCCTTTATTAGTCCATATTAGTGTGTCGGTTAACCACACATGCTCCACTAACGACTTATATAAAGTGCAATGTGCAATTTCATTAATTAGCATCAAATTCACATTTTCTTAAAGTAACAAAGATTGATAATTTTTTAAATAAAACATTTAGTTACTTTATAATTTCATTATACTTATTAATGAGAATTATTTTTCCTATCAAACCCGTTCGGCTAACGACCCACTACCTATCAAGGAAGCGGTGTGTGAGATTGGACACCCATTCAACTACCATTTTATAGGCAGTTTCCTTATACCCCCTTATATATCGGCTTCATGAATGAGGTGTACTAGTGGTTCGACTGACTTGTCTTATACATATAGTAAATATTAAACATTTAATTTTACATATAGTATAAGGTGTATTTTAAACTTTTCAAAATACTAGGATTTTTATAATCTTTTAAATTTCGAAATTAAAACAATTTAATTAAATTTAAGAAATTGAATTATTAATTAATTATCAATTAAACCTTTAATTAATTTATTAAACCAATTGAGGATTATCTAATTAAATTAATCAAAATAATTTAACCTAATCCTCTCCCCCCTAATTTTTCGAAAAACATGGGAGGGATATTAAAAAAAATTTAATTATCCAAATAATCACATCAAGAGATAATTACCAAAAATAAGAAAACCCTATCATGAAACCCTAATTTTTGAAAATCACAAATCTTGGGGAGGAAGGCAAGGATTTCGATCCTTGCCATATTTCGAAAATCTTAGAGGGTTAGGAAACCCTAATTTCCGAAACTTTTAGGACAAGGGAAAAGGTTAAAAACATTTTTCCAAAATTTTCGAAATCTAGGGTTAAGAAACCCTAAATTGCGAAAACCCTATGTCCAAAGGGTTTATTTTCCATAAACCCTAACTGATTAAATTCAACCAATTGTAATCAAATTCAATAGAAAACAAACCAAAGATCTGATATCACTGATGGGTTTTGAGCATAACAAACAATCCTACGTGTGCATGCAACCCTAATTGATTTGGTCTATGTTTTCTCTAGTTGAACATGCAAGTATTGAACATCAAAAAGAAAACCCTACAGGTATATATTATTTTCGAAATTAATAACACAAGATAGTAAACATACCTTTGATTGTCATGTAGTAATAACAATGTGAATCCAAGAGTTCTTGAAGCTTGAGATCATGTGTCACACCTCTAATGAATCACACCCAAACTAAGCAAGAGGATGAGATAGGAGAAATGAGGAGGAGCTTCTTAGAAATTCGTTTATCGTTCTGGATTCAGAGTGGCTGGAAATCACAAGCCATATGGGTCTATTTATAGTGTGGATAGGATACATTGGATAATCCTAATTTGAATAAAATATTATTAATTCAAATTAGTAATTATCCACCTCCTTAATTATCTACTTAGGCTAATATAAAAACCCTAATTATCCTTAGTAAAGCCATCCACCACCTTCTAGGAAGGTACTGGAACCTCCTGCTCGACTATTAAACAATTACACTTTAGTCCCTACACTTTCAATTAATTCTTTTAATCCCCAAATTAATTCCAATTAATTTCTGATTATATATTAATTAAATAATATGATTTCTATTTAATATATTATTTCCATAAAATTAATAAATCATTTATTTCAATTTATTAATCAAATAATAAATTCAACCTCTCTCTAGATGTCATCATGTCTAGTTGCTAGTTATGAGGGCAACCCAAAAGGTCTGTGCTACTATCAATTCAAGTATATACCAATTATAGTTATAGGCTTAGACACCTAATCCAACATTCATCACGTTACCCGTTGACAGAGCTAAGTATCAGCCTTCTATGGATTGTGAGAGAAATGTTAGGGTTCTGAGTTTACATTGGATTGAGGAGAATAAGGGTGTGTTCCGCACCAGTGCTTATCCCTTAGAAGACAAGGTTCAGTTTTCTTTGTACCTTTTACATTATGTAACCAGGAGTTTTTGGGAGTTGATAACATATGTAGCACCCGGTTCCTGGTACGTAAATGTTATTTGAGTATTTCCTTTCTTTAAGCCATGGACTCGGCGAGTCATAGGTC
Source organism: Lactuca sativa (assembly GCF_002870075.4). Taxonomy (NCBI): domain Eukaryota; kingdom Viridiplantae; phylum Streptophyta; class Magnoliopsida; order Asterales; family Asteraceae; genus Lactuca; species Lactuca sativa. The sequence continues at coordinate 172,018,537 of NC_056631.2, forward strand.
CGACTCGCCGAGTGGATGCGGGACCCGGGACACGTTTAAGTTGGCGACTCGGCGAGTCCATATCCTGGACTCGGCGATTCACAACTGTTGGATGAAACCCTAAGTTTCAGGGGTTTGCACCCTATTTAAAGGACTTATCCACTCAGGCCAGCCCCCATTCTCTCCCCAGAAGCTCCAAACCCTCGTTCTAAGCTTGTTCCTTGAGAGTTTGAGGCTATTGTGTGTGTTCTTGAAGGTTTTGAGGAAGAAGGGGAAGTAGATCAAGAGGAAGGAAAGGAATCCAGGCATCTTTGCACTCTTTCAGCAGTTCCTTTGAGGTATAACCCGTTTTTCCCCTGTTTCTATGCTTATTACTTCATGTAAGTCATTCTTGAGCCAAACCCCAAGTTTGTATGTGCAAATTACTTCGTAATAGGCTGATTGGCCCTTAGATCTAGGCAAGATTGAGCTCCAGGAGCTCAGATCTGTTAGCTTTATGGCCCCATGTTGCTTGTTCACCCTAGATCTACCCTTTTGAGACATTTTGAGCCCTAAAATCCATATTGGTGAATATCCACACGTAAAGTTGGAAACTTTACGTGTGATTCGTGTCCTAGAAGTCCAGATCTGTGAATGGCATGGACTGGAATCGAGCAAATCTGTGTATTTAGTGGATGCATGGCAACGACTCGGCGAGTCGTTCATATGACTCGGCGAGTCTGTTCGCGAGTCTCCGAGTTTGTCCCCTTTTCGTAGTGTCAAGAGAGCAGTGAGTCACGGGGTGTGACTCAGTGGGTCGGAAGCTTAACTCATCTATGGAGGTACTCGGCGAGTCAATGCCCTGACTCGGCGAGTTCAAGGCAATCTCCTTAGATCAAGAACAGACTCGGCAAGTTGTTCATACAGCTCGGCGAGTCTTAGCATAAGAGTTCATCGGATGAAGATGAACTCGACGAGTTGTTCATACAACTCGGCGAGTAGGATGAAGGACTTGAATATTGGTTAAGAAGGTGAACCCGTCGAGTCGTCGCCTAACTCGACGGGTAGGATCGGGATTCAGGGCAGTCGTTTGGATAGGGACTCGGCGAGTTGGAAAGCCAACTCGGCGAGTCGGGTCAACTGAAAGTTGACTCTGACTTTGACTTAGGGCATGGTCAGGGGTAAAATGGTCATTTTACCCAAAGGTCAGTGAGCAGTGTTTGATTGGGTATATTGTGGGAATTGCAGCCGGAGGATTTCCGGAGCAGCAGCAACAGCAGTAGGCAGTCAGTTTCCGATCAGATCAGCAGCTACTTCGAGGTGAGTTACCTTCCAATATCGGTGGGTCTAAGGCCACAACGCCGACCCACCAGTAGGAGACGTATGGTAGATGATTGTCTTTGTGATATCATCTAGGTTTACTACTACCTGATATGTTATATGCTAGCATGATACGTTGTATGTGATAGTAGTCGAGTTCGGTTGTTAGGACCGAAGGGTAGTCAGACACCCCAGATACGTCTGACAGTATATGATGATATGTTTGCATGCTGGCTTGTTATGATTATATGCGATAGAGGTAGTATGAGGGGACCAGTCCCTGTGGTCGGTTGTTAGGACCGACGGGTAGTCAGCACCCCAGAATGGCTTGACATGGGTAGTCAGCACCCCAGAATGGCTTGACATGGGTAGTCAGCACCCCAGAATGGCTTGACACGGGTAGGACGGCACCCCAGAACGGCCGTACCGGGTAGTCAGGCACCCCAGAATAGCCTGGCAGTATGTATGTTACGTGTTTGTATGGTATGTGGTACGACGGGGGAACTCACTAAGCTTTGTGCTTACAGTCTTCAGTTTTGGTTTCAGGTACCTCCTCAGCTAGGGGAAAGGAGCCGGCACGGTAGCAGCATGTCACACACACACTCTCCGGTTTCCGCATTTACGAGCTTCACTGGGATTTGTACTCTGATATTTTGATTGAATGTATGAATTGGCTTTTAGACATGGTTCACTTGTGTTATGATTTGATCAGACAATGTTTTTAGTTTTTAATATTTTCTAAAGTAATGTTTTTAAAACGAAATTTTTGGTCATGAAAATTGGGTCGTTACAACATAGTCCATCATGATTACTAAGTTGGAGGCTTTGTCATGGGATGAGTTTACTACCCGTTTTAGGTAGAGACCTTCTTTGGGCCCCCAGTATGTGACAGCGGAGGGCTCAACGAAGAAGCCCAAGATTTTCGATTCACGAGTTAGCGGTTAGCAGAGCCAGATCTATTACACCATATGCGGGAACCGCATGACGAGGTGTGTCGATCTAGGGGATGTGTTGCTACAAGTGTGATGAGGCAAATCATATCAGCAGAGATTGTCCCTAGGGATTGAGTCCGACTAGCTTTCACCACAACCAGGTGGGCCACAATAAGGTCAGCTAACCGAGGTTCACAAGTGGGATGGTAAGGGCACCTGCTCTAGCTGCATTGGGTATTACTGACGGCCGTGAGGGGAGGGTGGAGGCTCCAGTAGGGAGGAGTAGAGCATTTCATTCGTGGGCCGAGGAGACTCAAGTTCCACCAGGTGCTATCGCAGGTATGTATCATTTTTGCTTTCTTCATGACTTCTATATGTATGCTTTTATTAAGTCCCTACCTAAGGATCGTGGTTTCTTTACGATCGCTTGGCTATCATTATCATAGGGTTTGTCTCATGCCATTTTACATGTCGAGAGTCATGATTGGAGCACATCATGTTGATCTGGACTCAGGTTGCTACAACTATTAGTATGGTCTCTTGGTGGGATCAAACTAGGGTTCCTGCTCGGAGGATCAACAATTGGATTGACGTGTTAGTTCAACACAAGGGGCTAGAGGGAATTATAGTGTAAGTTGAGTTGGTGGAGGGGAGTAAAGGATATGTCAGAACGTGGGAACAAGGTGAGTTGCGGTCAGCTTCACACTATAAGGGATGTGTGTGAGGTTCTCACGTCATAAGATTCTAGGCAAAAATCTTATGGTAGTTAGTTGTCCTTATTGAGACAATGAAGAGAGGGTTTGGAGGTGCTTGTGTGTAACACCCGATTTTGAAAGTGTTTCGTTGCTCGGGGTTGCGGCCCAATTATATTGTCATAGGGTTTAGGGCTTGGGAAAAGAAGGATTTTGCCCAGTTCCGAGGTGGGAGTCATGGCATGAGTGATCCAAGTATTCGTTCGTGTCCTCGGAAGCCAATGATATGATTGTAAACGAATATCTCGGTCTTTTATGGATGTTGGGTTTAATCCGAATAGGTTTAAGGCTTGGGCAAGTTATTATAAGCGTAGGGCATCTCGCCACTTTTTTATGGATATAAGGTTCTTCAGAAACGAACGTCGGATGGGAAGTTATGGAACTTTGAAGGTTTTGGAAGAATTAGCTCATAATGGAGATATTTGGCATATCAGTCCCATGCATGCAAGGATTCATGCACGTGCCTAGCTAGGAACGCCCTGCATAATCTGGGTTACGCCCAATGTATAAAGTCACTTGGTCACGGGTGGTTTGTGAGTATGTCGGGCGTACTAAGGGGTACGCAGGGCGTACTCCCTTCAGACCAAAACCCTAGATTTTAAGGTTTGACACTATATAAAGAACATTATGCCCCAAACCCCAACCACCCTCTCACCCTTAGACAACTTTCACGAAACCCTAATCCTTCCTTGTGTGTTCTTATAGCTTAGAAGTCCATTAGAAGAGTATTTTGGTGCTTTTTAAGAAGGTGTTCACTCTTGAAGGTTCATTAAAGAAGATAGAGCTTTTAGATCCATAACCTACTCAACATTTGACTCTCATTCGAGGTATAAAGTCTGAAACTTGGTGGTTATTTCCTTAGATCTCTTGTGTTGGGTTTTTGGACCTTATTGGTCCCAAGGATGAAGCTTTATGGTTCAAATCAATTTCCTAGGCTTAGGGTTGCCACCCTTTGTGCTATTTAAGCCCCTAAGACAAAAAGTTGCCATCTTGAAGGTCTTGATGTGTTAATGCATGAGATAGGGCCATTTTCATGGAAGTAGAATGCCATTTTTGGAGTTTCGGCTTATGTGGGGCATGAAAAGTCACCAAGTCAGTGACTTTATGGGTTTAGACATTAAGTAGAGCTTAGATCTGTGATTTGGTCCCTTGGTTTAAAGCATTAAGTGCTTAATTAAAAAAAGGACTTATCAGAGGAGTACGTTGGCCGTTTAAGCTAGTACGCACAACATACACATCACCAACCCAGTATGCGCTGCAAACAACTGAGTACACCCTGCGTACTCAGTTAGAATGGGTTTCGCACAAGTGGGCCTCAGTTTGTGGTGTGTCATCCATTTTGAAACCATGAATAAATAGTGGTAGGGAAGAAAGGAAGAAGAGAGAGATAGAGGAGACGATGGGAGAAGATGGAGAAAGACTCAATTCTTTCTAGCCAAGGAAAGAGAACTCACACTCGAAATCACAGAACCAACACATTATTTGACCCAACTTATGTGGCAACCACACTTGGAACCGCACCCACACCTTTCAGCCTTAGAAATAGAAACATATTTTGATATGTAACATATGACGTCTGAAAAAGGATGATTTTGTCACTGTTTTGAGTCACTATTCGAGTCACTATTCGTTACTTGACACCATATATTGTATCATCACTTGTATAGACAGTGAAATTATATAAACGATGAACAATAATTAATTTATAGGAGGTGATCCGTACACAACAATTTTTCTCCTTACACAATAATTGGTGCTTTAAAATGTTGTATTGTACAACTATATAATGCATGAATTGTTGTGTATGGCAAAAAACTGTTGTGTACGAATCACTTTTCTTAATTTATCAGTCAACCCAATCATCAAACAGACATTAGTTACTATTTGTTTTACATATATAATAAAAAATAGACATCTTGACTAGTGTCTTATTTGAAAGTTACTTCACATGAGAATATAAATATATACAACACAATATAGAATCCATGGATCACTCAACTAACTTTAATTCCAAGGTTAAGTGGGAGCAACCCACAAGACATCAAAACTGTGTTTTTCATTTTGTCATTTCATCGAACACATGATGCGGATCTCCCTCCCCCTCCATTTATACCACATTCACTCAACTCCCAAACCTAAACAGTCACACTAACCCGATTAGATTCCATCGACGGAATCACATACGGGAGAGGATGAGCGGTGACGTAGTAATGAAAGCTTGGGTGGTGGCTGCTACCATCGAGTTGGTTGAGGCGTTAAAAGATCAAATTGTTTCATAATGGAACATACCTATTACGAAATTTTCTTATTGTTCGTTGGCGGTGGTTATAACTGATAAATTCAGAGCGAAGAGAGGAAAAGAGGAATCAATGAAGAAGCCCATGGATATGAGCTGCTTTGGTCCAAATATTGTTAGATTTTAGAAGCGTGCTCTATATTATTGCCATGGATGCTGATCCACAAGATAAACAACACTAACACTAATCCTATAAATGTTCATAAGTTGTCTCCATCCATCATGAATGCATGATTTTTTAATCGAATCGCGTCATAAATTCTTGTTGGAGTAACTTTTCTACTTCAAGATCAAACAGTTGATCTGTTGCATCAACAGATCAAACTATTAACCAATCAATGTTAATTTCGAATGAAGTTTTGAAATCTGATTATTGATATGAACATTAATCTACATATTATATTCATATATTGTATTGCAAATCTCAAACTTTTCATAATCAAACGAATAAATAAACATATTACATATACAACTTTATAATTATCTTTTTATCATCTTTACATGAACATTATAACATCCAAATCTACAATCTCAAAAGTCAAAATCATCCTGATTTGGTTTAGGCGAAGTCAACAAAGCGGCGTAAAGCCTCAACCGATCTTCCCCAAGTGAAGAACACCTCGACAATGGTCTTCTCGGCCTAATGAAAGATAACGACGTCAAAGTGAGTCTATGTCGGTACCTCCGCCATGCCAATTGAATCGCCACCGCAGCCCAAGTCCTCCACCCTGGAGAATAATACCGAGCACTCCTCTTCACCTTTTCATTCACGAATGTATACCTGAAATGTTGCGTTACATACTTGACATCATCAGCTTCTAGCCCAAAAGCTTCAGTTGTTTCAAGAGTGATGAGCGTTGATGATGATGGTGGTAGTCTCTCGATGAAGGGCCGTCGGAGACACCATGATAAGAGCTCATCGCCGCTAAAGTTTCCAGGGCCTAACATGCAACAACTGTTGACACCATCTCGGAGTACTTGGCTACTTTGAAGATGACCTCTTACTATGAACAACATTCTCTGTACAGGGTCTCCTTCTCTTGCAATCTACACCAACAATAAATAAATAAAATATTTCTAAAGAAAATACGAAATATATGTAATAACTATCAATTTCATATTTTGTTGGTTGCAAATTTTAAATAAATTGCAAAATTGATTTTCTCTTCTGAAAAAATAAAAAATTACCTTTTACTAACGGAAAGCTAAAATATATGGTTTTTTTGGGTTTAATTAGATAAAAGATTCTATATTTTAGTTTTTTTTTTTAAATTAAACTTCAACTTTATATTTTATTTTTTTTAATTAAACCTCAACTTTATTTTTTATCAACAAAAATGGTTACTTTATTAAATATTAAATATTAAATATCATATGATAGTTATTTTTTTATTAAATATTAAATATTAAATATCATATGATAGTTATTTTTGTGATTAAATGAAGGTAGCAATTGTAAACTTTGGAGTTCAGAAGGACTTACCGTTTCTCCCTTGGTAAAAATGAGGGACTTGACACGATCGCATATATTCTCAAGGACCAAGTTATCCATATGTTGAAATAATGGTACCTGAGTTAAACATTCATCATAACAATAAAATTTTAAGATAAGAAGTAAGAACATATAAGTTTCATCTCACCTCCTCGAAGGTCTATCTTATTACCAATTACACACACCAGTCAAGATTGTTGTCATTTAAATCCAAACAGTTCAACATTATTACATGGTTCTATTTAGTATATGTCATTATAGAAAACTTTTTACAAAAGAAAGAAACCATTTATTCATTGTCGATTAATGTGTATCTCAACTAATAAAATATCCGATTTGTTATAAATAATAGACACACTTAACAAAATAAGTTATTCGGTTTGTTATATATAATAGACAGTTTTTAGATTATCAGTATACGTACTTGTCGGACCAAGTCCAAGCAAAGATGATACTTAATATCTCTCCTGAGACCCTCAGGGAGATTGCGTATCATCTCACATTCGTCCACACCACGCATTGCTGCCCATCGTTGGCGCTCATAATTACGTACTCTTTGTCGGAAACTCTGAGGGAGGTGCCTTCTCCTCATCCACCACTCTATATTTCTCATTTTCAATTGCATAGCTTGTTTCTTTGATGTTGTTGCATGTAAAAACACCTATATACACAAAAATATATCAGCTTTCAAAAATGACTGAAAAGTCCTTGTATTTTCTACATATTTAAAAAAGTAACTTCAAGTTAAATAAGGATGCTTTTGAGACAAGGTCATGATATTTATATGTGTTTGTATGTACCTTGATATTTCCAATCAACATGGTGACTAGAAGAAGCCCTGTTGTGAGAACGATGATGATGAAAACGCATTCCAACCAATCGGTTGTGCTCTCTAAATTCCCGAACGTACTGTATATATATAATAAATTGATATAATAAAATCATGTAGTACTATAAAAACGTTTCTTGATGAAAAATCGGGTTACCTAAGGGTCATGAGTCCCCAAAAAATGGGGAAAAGTATCTTTTCCAAACGGCTATCATTGGTAACGAGTTGAAGAGTCCATTTATAAGCTCCATAGCTAGAATTGTCTTCGTTTTCAAGACAAGTTGTTCTTGCCTCTTTATTTGATCCCCACAAGAGCCTTGTATGATCTTTCACGAACTTATCTGTGCCATAATAAACAGGGTTTTGACATGTCAAAAATCTTGAGACACAAATCCCGTTTGCTTCCATGCATTTTTCTTTCAAGCATTTCGCAGCCCTTTGCATACCAAGCAAGTACCAACATGCTCCTACTGCCTGCAAACCGATAAAAAATAATTTGATAAAATGACTGACAACTTAAAAAGTACTTTTGTCACAGATTCTTTTGGTGGTAAATTTATTTTCAATTATTGAAGGGGTCTATTATAATTTTAAAATAATGTACGTGTGTTAAGACAAAATTAAGATAAAAAAGACAATCTTACATGAGAGGCAACGAAATAAGCGATCAAATTGAGAGCGATCCCCCACCAAACAGTACCAAAAATGTAGCCTGAGAGATTTTGCATACGTCGCAAAAGGCATACAGAGTGATAAATCTTTGGTAAGTATTGAAACAAGAACATGATTAAAGAAACTGTCATTATTTCTGTCGTCGAACCCTTCTTTAACAATGCAGGAATCACTACCCATAAAACCACCTGTCCAAAAAATTAATACCATATTATTAAAAATTTGTATAATAAAAATGAGTTGAATGATTTCAACTTCTTAATAGTTAACAGAAATAAAGTTATTGAACTGTTTAGACTTTCGAGAGTTTTAATTCAAAGAAGGTATAAAAAAACGATTCAAAGATAAACAATAAATGGTTCGATTTAGATTGATCAAAGAGACTAAACATGTACATATTAAAATAACACTTATCAAAACCTATATTTCTATGGAACAAGTCAACAAACCGTGCAAGAATAATAAAATGTAAAACATAAATATGTTAGAATATGCATTGATTAAATTAATTAATGTTTATATTCTATTAGTATTAAATTAATATTTTTAGGACGTGACTTTATCTTGTCCTTAGATTTTGTCTTAATCGAAAGTTGACATGTATTAAAATAATAATACTTTTATCGGTGTAATAATTTCTGTCAAATGTCTGATAAACCTGAGGGATTGGGAGGATGACGAAGAGATCAAACATGAACGCCTTCCGGGACACGTTGCATGAATTCCTGTCGTCATGTCGTGATCCGACGTCGTAACGCGACCACCTGTTCCACTTGAACTGTAACCACATGTTGGCCACGTGTAAGGCGTCGGTCATGCACCGGACCACCGTGACGGTGATAGCAAACCACCCGTCGATAAACACACACATCCAGGAGTCGCGTATGGAGAGTATGTAGAAAAACAGCGGGTCGATGAACATACCGGTGATGCATGCAAGCAAATAAACCTGTTCCCACGCCAGTAAAACACCTCGACGGAATGCGCCGCCGTGAATGCTGCTCTTACTCTCCGTCGACTCCACTTCCAGTGTTTCATCGCCGGAGTAGTCGTCGGTTGTGTCGGAGTAATCATCGGAAAAACGATGCCTGCTATTCATTTTGACTGGAATTCCCCACAATGAAAAAGAAAGAAACGATATATATATATATATATATATATATATATATATATATATATATATATATATATATATATATAGTAGCCGTTACCCGCGCACAACGGCGGGGACAAATAGCTTCTTTCAATGATATTTTTTTAAAGAAAAATGTTATGTTCCAAAAGAAAATTCATGTCGTAGGTGAGAGGAAGGACGGTAGTCGTGATAGTGGTTGGTTGAAGGCGAAAGGAGGCAGAGCGGCTTTGGTGGTGGTGGTGGTTATACTGTCTTGGTTACTGGTTAGGGTTCTTCGAGAGAGTGTGCGTATATTTCTTATTTTGAAGGGATTATGAGATGACTTGTTACCAATGTGAGAGAAGAGATCCTCTATAAATTGTTGACATTGACCGCTTCAAATGACTGAAGTGTTGAGATTGACGGGTTCAATTTGCAAATGAATTCTTCTATTAACTTGATACGAGATTTTTAGGGGATAAAGGATAGGGTTAAAGTTTTAATATTATTATATTATAAATGGGTTATACTTCTAGCTTAATAGTTTGGACGTCTTAAAAAAATAATATTATTATATTCAATCTATTTATAGAAATAATTAAATTTTTTTATAAGATAGTAAAGATATATATATATATATATATATATATATATATATATATATATATATATATATATATATATATATATATATATATATATATATATATATATATATAAACGAACTGAACGTTCAGCGAACTGTTCGTGAACCGTTCGGCGGGAAATGCGTTTATATTCGTTTATTTAATAAATAAACGAATATGAAACACAAATTTTCTTTCGTTTACTTAAACGAACGAACATGAACAATGGTCTCGTTCGTTCAATTATGTTCATGAACTATGTTGTTTGTTTACGTTTGTTTATGTTCGTCCATATAAAATCCTTTTATGTTCATATATGTTTAATTGTATTTGTTTAAATATTATATCTTATGTTCATTTATGTTTATATATGTTTATTTATCTTTGTTCATTTATGTTCGTTCATTTATCTTCATTTAACATATTCATGAATTAAACGAATGAATATGAATAGGAAAACTCATTCGTTTATCCATTTGTGTTCGTTTATTTGTTCGACTAACTTAAACAAACGAATATAAACAAACCATGTTCGTGTTCATTCGGTTCGTTTACAGCTCTCTCTCTCTCTTTATATATATATATATATATATATATATATATATATATATATATATATATATATATATATATATATATATATATAGACTTAGGTTCAAATATTTTCACTATCTATTGTGTGCATGTATGATTGATTATGGACCAATCATTTTAGATATTTTAAGAAAGTAATTAATGTTTATTAAATGCTGAAGATGTAATTAATATCCATTATATCTTCAACATGTAATATGCATTAATTACTTTTTTAAAATAACTAAAATGATTGGTCCAGAATCAATCATACATACACACAATATATATATATATATATATATATATATATATATATATATATATATATATATATATATATATATATATATATATATAACTACTAGGAGAGGGGTTTTTTTGGTAATTACAAAGTTGAAAACTATGGAAACATTCTTCTTGTTATAGTTAAAAGGATATGGAAAATAGACAAATTCCATTTCTACGGAAGGAATGAATTAGAAGAATGTGGGGTTTTACTTTGTTCCTCATAGGTGGAACAAGAAATTGTTTATAATTTTATATTGTTCTTCATGATTCATCAAATGATCGATGGGAGTATCACAAAAGGTTAGATAGCTGATGGTTAGTGGGTTTAACTTATGGGCCGTTATATAGAGGTAGAAGAGTTAATGTAATGTTACTGGTCACAAGATGGGCATTGGGCTCATTATATTTTAAGTGAAACATCAATCTTTTGCATGCATAGCTTTCTCTCTCCATCATCCCTTGGTTTTCTAAAGAATCTTAAAATAGACCTGCCAAAATTCAATAACTATGCAACAAATTGAATAAGATAGTAGAATCCTGATCAAACCAAAAGTCCGGTTACCAATAGAGACAAAATCCTGTCTTAGGACTTTGACAAGTCTCTATTTGAACTTACATCTTATTTTGTAACAAGTAAGAATTATTATTTTCTTTGATTTGCTCCGTCTCATTTTTTTCCAGTAATATAGCATATTTATCATTGTTTCTTGAATTGAGTTCTAAAAAAGACGAAGTATATTGGAGCCAATCAACACTACATCTTATAACAAAAGGGTTTTTATATTAAGGGTATTAGATATTGTCCTTTCTTTTTGGGGGTTGAAGGTTAAAATCTGGTCTAAGATTTAAAGTGGAATTATGAATAAATTAGATTTATGGTTCAAAAAAAAAAAAAAAAAAAAAAAAACTCAATCTTCATCTTATACATGAGGTTTAAGTTTTTATGAAAAAAATACTTCGTGAGAAACTTGTGAGAGGTATAATATGTTTTAGGGCAAGAAACTTCTCCAACTTGAGAAGGTATATCTCACAAAATAAATATGTGGATGATACATTGAAAAAAAGTTTTATATTGTCAACATTAATAAATGGTGATGAAATTTAGATTCTTGAATAAAATTGGTTTAGTTACTGCAAGTGTTTGCTAAAGTTTGGTTGAAAGGGTAATATATCTTTAAAAAACCTCTCTAGAAATTGTTTTATTTTGGAACGTCTATAATCGACAATTTCTATGTAATTCTATGTATGCGAATTAAAGTAATGATAGTTATGTGATATATAACATGTGATATCCCTTATAAAACATTAGAGATCCTTAATTTTATTGTTTATATATATATATATATATATATATATATATATATATATATATATATATATATATATATATATATATATATATATATATATATATATATCTTTACTATCTTATAAAAGAAATCTCACTATTTCTAAAAATAGATTGAATATAATAATATTATTTTTTTAAGACGTTCAAATCATTAAGCTAATAATACAAGTAGTCATCAATAAAATAATATTAAATTTTAACATGTGTTTTGAATCCTTATATTTCTCAACAAATTCTGTCTCCTTCCCTGAATTTCGGATAATTCAAAATTTGAAACCATCAGAAAATACATGTTGATTCAAATATCCCTTCTGCAGATGGCTCTTTCTTAACAGGTTTTTATTTTAATCCTTACTTGTAATTGATTTCATCATTTTTAACTTTTTGTATTTTTATCTTATAAATATATTGGGTGAAGACTTTATTATATCAGGTTTGTTCCTAAAAAGGTTTTTACTATGTTTCTTTAATATGTTGGCTTTGCAGGTTCAAAGAACTCAACCAAGAGGGCCAGTTAGAGCATTGTATTATCATTAGTTTGTATATTTTGACATCTTACTTTTGCAATAAAGAACGGTTAAACACAAGATTGACATGATTAAGGTGTATATTTTTCATCTTGTTTAGTCTAAAAATGAAACCTTTTTCATCATTGGTCCTTATAATATCAAGTTTTATCACATGGACTTCCTGATTACGGTGATTATTGTCCTTATTATAAGGTTCTATATATATTTTGTTCAATATTTTAAGGTTTTGAGAACCTAAATCAATATGAATCCTTGAATTACATACCATCATTGAAAATGTTTTAATTTGTGACCAAACTTGATTTAAAATCACAATGAACAAGTTGACACCTGAGTATTTTGGCCTTCTCAAAGGCCTATTTATCAACTTTTAAATCACAACACCTGATATTCTAAAGGTTTATTTTTATAAACTATTATTTATATATTTTAGCATTTTACTTAGTAGGACACTAAATTAATAAAGGAATTAAGGAAAACGAAAAAAAAAAAAAAAAGAGGACGATAAACAGTACAAGTGGTTTGAGTATGTATAAATGAAAGGAATAACCATTTAGGGGGTGTTGGCAAAAAAACTTATTGCTTATTAGTTTATTAGCTTATAAGTTAATAAGTAAGTGTATGGTAACTTATGAAAAAATGACGTATTAGAGTTTTCCCACCGGAATAAGTTATTTTAATCCAAACACTTTTTTAACTTATAGTGATGTGGAACCTAATAAGTTGTTTTAAAAAAGCTTAGCCAAACACCCCCTTAATATGGTATGATAATGCTCTTGAAAAATAGATGTCATTTAATATTCATTTCTCGAAGTGAACGCAAAATAGTTTTAACTCTAAAGAGATCAAATTATTCGCCGCCCGCCGCTTTGCGCGGGAAGACGGCTAGTATATATATATATATATATATATATATATATATATATATATATATATATATATATATCGAATGGAAGAAATGGGATCAAAAGATTGAACTCTTTCATAATACCATGGCAATCACTTTTTTTTAACACTCTAGATTTCTTCCACGTCCTATGGTCCCTTGTAACACACACACCCCATTTTCCAATCCCATGATTGACCAACCTAAAAATACATTGATTACACATGGTTCTTACATTTTTCAACATATAAAAATGCATTTACCATTAAAATTGAAAATATACAGTGTGTTCCATGGACCGAGAATTTCAAGATACGCACTCAAGAATATAAAGTACTCAAGCATATAACCCATCCATAAGATCCTTTGATCGATAAAGCTATAACATCCAAAGAGTCAAAGGTATGGTTTTTGAGAAAAACCAAGGCTCACGAAGTGACCATAGAAGGGCTACGACGTGAGAAGGATTAAATAAAGATTCTGATATAACTGAGCTCATGACGTGAGATGCGCTGCAACCCAAGCTCACGATCTTTTAGGGTTTCCATCGTATTTACACCACCATAAACTTCATTTTAGGGGGAAACGAACCTCCTTCGTCCCCAAACTCAGTAAAACCCTAACCCTAGCCTATCTTTTTGTTTCTTGAGCTTTTGGTGGAGTTTTGGTGGTTTGAAGAGGAAGAGATCACCATGGAAGCATAGTTTCAACTTGGAAGTTTCATTTACAACCCTTAGCTACACTTCTGGACCAATGTGAGTAATCAGGATCCAATCTTTATGTTTCCTTATTACTAAATCTAAATTTTTATTCATATTTATCCAAGAACTTAAGAGTGAGAATGTTGGGACTTGGGACTCCATGAGGTTGGGAGCTTTATGGGTCCTTTGGGTCCCTTGATGCTTATATGTCATGGATTTGAAGTTTTGAGAATGATTGAGTTCATACATGAGAAATTTCTTCCTTTTCTTCATAAATGACCTAGCTTGAGCTCAAGTCTTGTATTGGACATACAAGACCTTATAGTATCGATTTTATAATCCTTGGAGTGTTAGGAAGCCTCCTAGAATAGATGGATTAGTGACTTAATGGATTTACAAATTTTGGATCAATATGGCATTCAGACGGGTCTCACGACATAATGAGATGAATGTCACGTCGTGAGGGTGGTGAGACTTGATTATTTTGTCCTTTAGTGGCTCATGATGTGAGCCATACATGGTCACGTCGTGAGGGTCAGCTGGCTGTTGACCTTCGTTGACCAAGTTTGAATTTGGGTCAAACTTGAGGATTTTGGACTATTGATTGAGATTCCATCTGGTTCTAATGTCAGTGGATTCGTGAGAGCAAGTACTGCTGAAAGGGGGTCGTATCATAGTGTTTAGAGTTCTTCGATTTAGGTGAGTTTCGTCTCACTATACCATGGGTCGAAGGCACTAATATTGGCCAACTAGTTTTGGTTATCTGTTAGTAGAGGGATGCATTGGGGACTGTATATAATCATGTATGATAGACTGAGGAACTCTTAACCTTGGCTCTTTTACCTGTTCCTCGTTTGGTTGTGGTTATAGAGTAGGATCACTTGTCCGGGTGATTATCTCACCTCTGAGTATATACGGTTATGAATTCCTTAGATTGTTGGTAATTAGTATGTCGCTATGTTATAGTGATCAGTTAGATTTGCATCTTGGTATTTGGGATGTTGCTATGTGGTAGCGATTTGTATATATGTATCTCTATTTGTGCTTGTTGGTTATTATATAGTGAAGTGCCTTAGGGATTGTTTGTGGTCATGTAGGATAGCTTGAGAACTCTTGATCTAGGCTTCCTTGCCTATTCCTCGTTTGGTTGTAGCTTTAGAGTAGGATCATCTGTTTGGGTGGTTATCTCACATCTGATTACTTATGGTTACATATTATATGGAGGTTAGCTGGTAGCAGGACTGTATGTTGTGAGAGGACTAGTAACTGGTAGTGAGTTGTATGATTGATGTTTTCCCATATTATGTGCCTACTTGATCATTGATTTTTTATATGTCGACATATGGTAGTAGTGGGTTGATGTGGTCCTTCTTTGTGTTTTAGGCCAAGATACCCGGTGTGGGCCGACTGTAAGCCTTAGGCATGGAGGCTTGGGAAGAGTGGTTGGGTTGAGGCGCTAGGCCAACAAACCCTAGGTGTTCCAGCTCGATGGCTGATTGGACTTGATGCATGCTTGTGTGTTTATCGTATGGGGTATTTTGGGGGAAACTCACTAAGCTTTGTGCTTACACATTTATTTATTGTTTCAGGTATTATCGGTCATCATGGGAAGGCGAAGGCGTGCCTATACACATTCATCAGCAACATTGAAGATTTCCGTGAGTTAATATTACTCTGATTTTTTATAAATGTATTTGGAATAAACGGTTTTCTCCATAACGGAGTTATAATTGGGAAGATTTACTTAAAATGAAAATTTTTGGTTGTGAAAATGAGACATTACAAAGCCTTATTGCTAAGGTTTGAGATTGTTGTCTTACAACAAAAATACATAACCATACTTAATGATCTCTTACATATCATCCTTGGACCCAATACTACCACCTAAATTGCATGGAATTATATAAAATAAATCTTCCTAAATTATAAAATTTAAGGGTTATTCAACTTGTATAGCATTTTCACATACCCAACATGCCAATTTCCTAACGTTATATTTCTAATACTTTAAGATGCTCTCCGATCACTAGAAAATGTCAGCCCCTCTGTCTTCAACCAATGGTTAGTTCTTTAACTCATATGCAACAATCAAACGAATTTGATGAGTTTGCAAAAAATATTAAAAAATCAAATCCTTTGCTACCATTCTACAACACATGTACTATGCTTTCACATGAAGAATCTTGCAAACACAAGTAGGCATTCCTCATTTATGAATCTCATACAATCTAGTCACACATCCTAATATCTAAATGTTGCTTTTAATGTTTGAGAACTCATTAGGCTGTTGTTCCTTGCTATACTTATGATCAAGATGACTATTCCCTTTTATGAGGAAAATGATGCATGTAAGTTACACGTAACAACAAGACAAGATTTATTTTATTAGAAACGACACGACTTTCGAGGCGGGGGGGGGGGGGGGAGGGGGTTCTCTATATCCATAGTTGGGGTAACAAAAGCCATTAACTAGCCTTCTTTTCCTATACTTGACAACCAAATATTCACCAAATTCTTATACTATATATATATATATATATATATATATATATATATATATATATATATATATATATATATATATATCATAAGCTAGAAATAAAACCTATCTCTAGCATGTAGGATATTAGCCTCCTTCCCCATTAAAGACTTATCATAACTCTATAAAACTATGTGTCTTAAACAACATCGATGTGACTCTTACCACCCTCTCTGTAACATTTGCATTTCATGTATTTTCCCTTCTTTCCCTTAACTTAAAAATCTTTGAATTTTGGTCCCTAGATGAGTACGATAGGCGTACACTAGGAGTACATTGGGCGTACTGGGTCGAAACTTGGTCGCGGAGGAAACCCACATACGATGGGTGTACATGGAGTACGCAGGGTGTGCGGTCACCTGGAGTAAACCCTAATTTTTAAGGTTTTTGCCTTATTTAAACACCTTAAGTGGCTCTTGGACCTTCTTATGATCAACCTCCACCTTGCCAAATCCTAAGAACGAAACCCTAATTGTCATTTGAGTGTTTTGAGCTTGGAAGTGAGCTTTAAGAGTGTTATAGGTGATTTTAAAGAAAAAAGAGCTCTTAGAAGTTGCAATGGTGTGATTGGAGCTTGTGGATCCAAAATCATCAACAACTTGGAGAGGTTTTGGAGGTATAAAGCTCTTAACTTAATGCTTCATTTGATAAATCTAGTTAAGGCTTGTTTTTGTGCATTTTATGGTCCCTTATGTCATGCTTGAGAGTATGAGCTACTGTAGAAGCTAGGGATGATAGCTCTTAGCATTTTAAAGGTTCTTTATCCATAAAAATGCAAGCTTGATGTGTTACTTTGGACCATGCATGAGTTAGGGTTCTTATTATGGGTTTTATTGGTCAAAACCAAGTATTAGGTCTCATTAAGACATGCAAAGAAGTAAAGTTCCCAACTTTACGTGTTAAGATTTCATTTAGGATCAGATATGAGAACTAGACTTAGTGGCTTAACCAATTAAGCACTTAATGGCGAGTTGGGCTTGTTGTAGAGTACATTGGGTGTACCCAACTCATACTAGACAAAGGAGGCGTACACTAGGCGTAAGTTTGAGTATGTTGGGCGTACTCAGCAACTGTTGACTTTTGTTGAGTTTTGAGATTTGGGTCATATTTAGACTATTAGGGTTTTGGGCCTTGTTAGGCCACCAGTCTTTCTGACTTTAGGACATTGATAGACTTTGGGACTTTTTGGGCCTATAATGGGCTTTGGGTATCATTTAGGAATTTGGGCCATATTAGGCTTTTGGTGCCATTGGGTTGGGCCTCAGTTCTTGGGCCAGGTGAGGAAAGGGTAAAATGGTCTTTTACCCTGGGTGTTGGACAATGAATTAGATTCCTAGTTATGGTTTATGGCCCAATTATTAATTGGGGTTTTATTTGATTGATTAGCGCGGGATTTTCCAGTTCAGCAGCTTGATCATTTGTTTAACAGCAAACTGACACTAGGATATGTTATGTGTTTGTAGTCTTTGTGACTCTTGCTATATGTGTTGTATGCTTGTGTTCCTATTTGCTATATGTGTGTGGGGTGAAATAGACCCGATACAACCTTGTGCGGACATGTGAGTTGAAATAGACTCGGGGGTGAAATAGACCAACACAGCCTTGAGCTGTCATATGAATTGAAATAGACTCGGGGTGAAATAGACTCGGGAATGAAATAGACCCGACACAGCCTTGAGCTGACATATATGTTGGTATGTAGTATTATGGGAAACTCACTAAGCTTCATGTTTACGGTTTTCAGTTTATGTTTCAGGTGCTTCCAGATCGAATGGGAAGAGTTTGCACGCACACCATGATTTCTGCCTTACTTGACTTTGATGTAATTGAGAAGATGATTGGCATACTCGGTTTTTCCCTTATGGTTTTATAAACATGTTTGATTGATGATTTTATTATTATGAAAACGAAATTTTTGGTCTTAAATTTTGGGACATCACACTCTCGTTGCATATCTAAACGAAAATTGATATATGGATACTAGGTCGTATGACATCCAACCAAGGTACACTTTCTAATACCTCTAATAAGAGCAATTTTTTTTAATTATAGTAATTAGTAACAATATTTACATTCCAATTTTGGTTTCCAATTCTACAACCTTCTTTCACCGCATTCCCCACTTACACTAATTATAGTCTTGCCCGTTCCTAATTTAGATTAAAAATTTTATGTCGATTCTTCGATTTCTAGTTTTATAATGGGCATGACTATGAAAACACTTTTTTCAAAATTCATGTTCTTAACATATTCACTGCATTTTTCACATATACTTTTACTCGAAATGGCAAAACTAAACACAAAATTCAAATCCTAAATAGGATGACCCAAACTCTCCTCTTACATGCTCACACATACCCTTATTTTTGGCCACATTCTCTCAAAATAGCCACACAAATTCACAATATCATTAGGAATGGAAACGGGGCGGAGAATAGTTTCCCAAACACACCTCGATATCTTCAGATATCTTAACGCAATGCCCCATCGAGGGTTACAACAATTCATAACAAAATCTTTATTCCGGTTTAGGGTACCCTGATGTCTTTTAAAAAATACAACAAAAAAATACATTACTAAAAAACCACATGTTCTAGCCTCCATTTTAAATTAAAAATATGATGCATCACTTTAATAAAATAAACTGGATTTTATATTAACAATTATTTGATTTAAGTTTAGTGTAATATGTCAAAACATAAGATAAGATCATTACATTATATTGCTAATAATTAAAAGCATTGTCAACAGTAACTATTGTATCTTTGAATGTGTGCAATTAATATAAAAAAGATTTGAACACACACACACACACACACACACACACATATATATATATATATATATATATATATATATATATATATATATATATATATATATATATATATACAGGGCGGGGTGGTTCTGGACAAGGATAACCCATTTACTGTCCCGAACCCGATGAAAAACCCGATAACGATCCGTTACCCGACTGGAAAGGTTTAAGTTTCGGGTTTCTTTATCGGGTTCGTTTTTTTTGCCATCCCTAAATATTATGCCTAATAAAGGCATTTTCTATTTATCTATGGTCTATCTTCTATGGCAAAGCTACATGTTTATTCCTGGGTGTTGCTAATAAGACACTTCTTGGACACCCTATTGACCACGTTTTAAAAAGTCAACCTATAGTTAACTACTTATATTCAATTTTTTCGGAAAACAATGCAATTTTCAACCAATAAAAATATTTCAAAATTAAATTAGGGTGTCTATATGGTAAAATAAGGTGTCTTTTTAGCCAACCCCTTATTCCTACTGATATATTTTTGGGTATCTACGCTTACCAATAAACACATGTCTACCATTTAAAAACTTCAAGCATGAGCCACCCGTTATGTGTTCTTGGATTTTCCACCTAATCATTGAGTTATTGCCATCATAATTTCTCGACATGTCACATTTGATGATTCATATTTTTCATTCTCCAAAACACCCATCTATCTGAAAAAGTTCCTTCTTTGTTACCCTACATTATTTATCACTACCTCTCATAACACCATATTCCAACCGTCATTGTATGGTAACCATTACCCACGTCTTTTATGCAACAACACAACCTCTATTGGTTGGTATGAGTGTGGGAGTGGGCTCAGCAACCCACTCGGCGACCTCAGTGAACATCGGGCTGAGGACTCGACATGCCAAGCTTGGCTTGTCAACTCGACGAAATGCACCGATGAGAGAGAAATGTGGTTGGAGGAATTTAACTTTTTTTTGAACATTGGAGTTGGTCAAATTACCATATTTTTCAAAAAACAAAAAAAAAATTCAAAAAATCTCATTTTTTTACCCTATATAAATACTTTTACATACCATATTTCATCTCACTTCACCTTCTTTATTTTTTTCTCAAACAACATAATTTTTGTGAAAAAAATGGCTTGTTCTTCACCAAATTTCGTTCAAAGTCAAAACGATCGACCTATTTATTCACCTTAAAATTTACATTTTGGTAGTGTTTACTACCAATTTCAACTTATCAACCTATTTATTCACTATGTCATAACGATCTTAACAAGAAAACTTAACGTTCTAATTGGACGTGAAAAAGAAATGATTATAAAAGTAAAAGAAGAGGTCGTAAAAAAAAATACAATATCTAGGTTTCGTTATTTAAATTCCTATGTTTTTTATTTGTGGTTTCTAGGTTCTTAATTTGAAATCTTATGTTTTTTCTGTGTTGTAAGTTTATTTTCTAGTTTAATGAAATTTTACTTTTAAAAAAATATTATATTTGAAATGTTTAATTTTTTAAATTAATTAATCAAAAAAATAACATAACAAATGTGACAACCAATAACATTTAAATGAAAAAAATTAAAAAAGTGTAACAAATCCTATATGAGGCCTATATGTACCGTGATAAATTTGACATTACTCCCTCCAACCTTACCACTACCATGTCATCCCAACCTACTTCAAAGCCGATCAACCTACCCCAGCCTATATAAATATTTACCCTTTACCAATTCTAACAAACTATGACAAACTATTATTCTCCTCCACCTTCCATTTTTCAACAACCACCCAAAATAAACTTGGTATCATCAAAATCAATCCAAAATGGCTAAATACATTCTTTCCCATATTGTTGCGCCTATACTTCTATTCTTGCTTTCCATCTTAAAGCCTTATGAGATCGTAGTTGGCAAATTTTCATGCTTGAAAAATGATGCCCTTATTAAAAAGTAGTTTATCACTTTTGGGAACTACGATTACAAAACTAAGTAACTTTTATTGTAAAAATTCAAAGTTATTAATTAATTATTTTAATAAATTATTAACTAAAAGATATTTTTTTAGTTATATAAAATTATAATCGTTGATTTAAATAAATACGTGATCTTATAATTTGTATTAATTTTATTTTTATTTTTATTCTAATGTTATTAATTTAATGTAATTAGAATGATAAAGTTAAAATTTGAAATTTGAAATGGAGAATAAATAGGTTGACAAGTGGCATGATATTAATTAAAAAACCAAATAGAATGACATATGTCAAAAAAAAAAAAATCTTTTATTACAAATAGAAAGATTTGAAACTTATACCATAACCTAGTGATGTTAATATTATCCTATGTGAACTTTTATCATAAAATTTGTTTTAATGGTACTCTTGAGCGTCAAAAGGCTTGTCCTATGGTATACAAGTTCGCAGGATTGTAATGCGACGTTTATCTTCATGGTTAAACACACAAATATTTACCCTTAAGTTGGCAGGCCATCCCACGTTGAGTGTGGGGAGTAACAGACAATTACTTTGTAAGTAAAAGATAACAATAAATTATGTTATACGCATGTCATGTAGATATCTCTCCCAATTGAAGATCTCTATCCACTAGCTTTGTTGAGCTTATTCTCAACATAACCCAAATACATAGAATTTGCTCCAACACGTTGTCAAGCTATATGATTCAAAGGACTTCATAGTCACTTTGGGGGGTATTAATAAGATATTGCCACCAACTTTTAACGTGATAAGGTATCAACAGTTACGTTAAAATAGCAAACCAATTATATAGTGTTGGAATATTTCTGTTGACGTGGCCTTACGACCATTTCGGTAATAATTATTTGATTGTTTTTACATTTACATTTTGTGATAACAACTATGCCAATATGACATAATAGTACCCATCTTATATAATTGTTATTTGATGAAAGTAACTATAAGTATAAATATATGGGGGAATCTGATTTCCCAATTAAAGATCTCTTTCTTCCTG
This sequence comes from Lactuca sativa, assembly GCF_002870075.4. Classification (NCBI taxonomy): domain Eukaryota; kingdom Viridiplantae; phylum Streptophyta; class Magnoliopsida; order Asterales; family Asteraceae; genus Lactuca; species Lactuca sativa. The sequence goes on from NC_056631.2 coordinate 172,041,170, forward strand.
ACTATTTTTCGTAGACACGAATCCCTCAAGAACACCATTTACTATCCCATGTGAATTTCCATCAAATTAAGACATCATAACAGGAATCAAATATATTGACATCTTCTTCTACAAAGATTGAGTTCCCATCAACTAAGTTCTATAGCTTTTATCTACTTGGATTATATGTTTGAATTGATTAGAACGCAAATGGGATAATTGATTTTTGGAAATTAAACAAAATATTGAAATCAATATATCATCGTTAAATAAGAGTGTGGTGGAAGCAAAAAATTGTGGGAAATGGTCGAAGTAGATCGTTGATGTAATGAGAATGAGTCAAACTCGGGTAAAATGTTAGGAGTTTAGTGCCAATTAACCTTTAGCGTTTTTAATGATCTTATGATGGAGGAGGGTGATCGAATGTAGATATTATTTAGGCTAAATCTTTTCTGTTTTTTTGTAACTTTACATAACGATCTTTTGATTGTTATGTAATTTTTTTAATTGGTTTGATTGGTGTTATATCCCTTCATGGGAATCTATTAAACTCATGTAATTCTAGCTTTTTATTTGTTAGTTTTGTAGCTTCTTGCTAGTTAGTTTTGTATAATATTCTTGATGTTAAAAAAAGAGTAAAATTTGATTTCAAAACGAGTTAAGTGTTCCTACAAAAAGGCATTGAACTTCTTTTTGGTCCCTAAAAAAAACTAACCATTATGTTGTAACTACAATTGTTGTTCGGTTTAATAATTTTTTAACATTTATAAATTAATTGTATTCAAATCAAATAAGATTCAATTTAATCTGTTTCATTTTATTTGGTTTGGTTTACCAGTTAAACCAAATAAATAAAAAGTCTAGTACAAGTTTACCAGTTAAAACAAATAGTCAAATTAAACCAAATAAAAAGAACAACCAAATTTATAAGTTAAATATAAATTAAATAGAAAAAATCATCCTTGAGAAGTTAACAGAAGATAAAAAAAACAACTCCATAATTAAATAGTCCAAATAGAAAAAAGTCATCCGTGCTTCCTGTTGTTCTGTTGAGTATATATGTTGTTGCTCAAGAATTTTTTTTGTTTTTTTAATAAAATAGTTTATTTGTTGTTCGAAAAAATTATTGAATGGAAGCACTAAGAGGTTTATAGGTAATTAGACTAAATATATGTTAACATGTTAAATATTATAAAAGGATTGGTAATAAATTTATAGAATTAAAATAAAACGTTAATTTATGAAAAATAAAAGTTATATATTTAATTTTTTTTTCGATTTAACTAAAATAATAAAAATCTAATAAAACCAAACCATATAAAATATACTTTGTTAGGTAAACTAAAAACCAAATAACTCAAATATCATTTATTTTCACTTTTGTTATTCAGTTTGGTTTGAGATATTTATTCACTTTAAAAGATAATATTGATCCCTGTCCTTTCCTTTGTACAAAGATACACACTTCTTGCGAATACAAATTTGCGTCTTGTATTAGTTACCAAACTATAGCTTGTTTCATATCAAAAACAAAAAAAAAAGAACAAAAAAAAGAAAGAAATACTCGTTTAACCTTTTAATTTATCTAATTTTCAAGGGGTCGCGTACATGTTAGACTTCGTTCACATGGAATGTAGAGAAATCTAAATAAATCTTAGATATTAATTAGACAAAAGAATTCTAAACCTCATTCTCAACAAACTGCAAAAAATAAAAATAAAATTGATGACGTCATTTATTAGGGTATATGTCTATAAACTGAATAATTAGATTTGCGCAGCATATATATTCCCCTAGTTCTCCTAGTTATTATAAAATAATTTCGTGATGAATTCAAGTCATATTAAGCTTATACTCTTTGTATATAATGAATTATATATTATGTTTAATTTTCATGAGTCATAAACACGATGTTAACTTGTTTATACATCCAAATTCCATCCCACTCCCTACATTAACCGACTAACATATGATATAGAAATCTAGTTTTTATTGCTTCTTTGGTTTACTCTAATGTGGTCATTAGTAATTTCACAAATAATTAAAATAATAAACGGCTTAATTCATATATAATACACATAACGTATTAGTTCATTTTTCACGTGTCTTAATTAGAACCCATGGTTAATATAAAAACGGTTTTTTTAATGCTTATTCCATTTTCCTAGTGTGGTATTTAATTAAGTAATTTCTAAGGCATATATCAAACCTGGGGTATTGGGAGGATTACGAAGAGATCAAAAACGAAGCTTTTCTTGGCCTTGGTTATGATCCGAGCGGCGACGTTACGTGCAATGTCATCGTCATGGCTTAATCGACGGTGGTGGTGCGGCGATCTCCACCACCTGCTCATCTTGAACTGCAACCACATGTTCCACACGTGCAAGGCGTCCGTAACACACCGGAGAACCGTGACTGTGACGGCGAACCACCCGTCGACGAACACACACATGCATGGTTCACTTATGGAGAGTGTGTAGAAAAACAGCGGGTCAATGAACAGACCGGTGGCGCAAACCAGAAGGAACGCCCGGTTCCATTCTTGAACCCATTCGGATCTTGGGTCCAGAAACGCCCTCCCACGTGGTGGGCACGTGCTAGGAATGAGCTCTTTGCAATCTTTGGATTCCTCTTCAACATCTTCTTCATCTTCTTCTTCTTGTTCTTCCTCACTGGTATCTGTACTGTATGCATCTGCAAAATCATGTCTGGTAGCCATGTATGTGAGTATGTATATGTGCGTGTGTTTTCACCTTCACTGCGTGTGAGAGATTGAGAGAGAGAGAGAGAGGGGAATTAGGGATGGGGTTTAGTCAGTGAGAGGGCAGAGGGAATATATGAAGAGATTTTTTTGGAGGGTAGGAGTTAGGAGTGAGGTGTAAATGTGTAATATAGATTTTTTTTTAAAAATATATTTTTAGGATTTCTCTTAAAATAATAGAACAATTTCAAATGAACTATCACTTGGAATGTATTAAATTATTAGGGTGGTGAAAAAAAATGATGTGTTAGAGCATCTCAAACCCAAATTTATTCGTTCATTTTTTCTTCTATTTCTCCTCTCATTTTTCTTATTTCATTTATTCCCTATTAGTTTATAACCCGTAACAACCATGATTATAAATTTAATTAAACTTTTATAATACAATATTTATAATTATTAATCAGTTATTTTTTTAAATAAGTCATTTTAAATAAATTATTAATTAAGTAATATATCAAAAATTTAAAGTTATTATAAATTTAAATTTAACATATAATTAGAAAATTTAAATTTGAATTTTGAAAATGAGTTGTCTAATATATCTACATAACACATAACATAATATTAATAGGGAGTTGTATTAAAATGACACTTAGCAAAAAGAGATTAAAACTATTCATTTATTAGAATAAGGATTTTGAGGGAAATGAATAGTATAACACCATATTTGGTGTCATACTATTCATTTCTCCTAAAATGAGGATGAACTTTGAGTTGTCGGTTGTACTCCTTCGTTTTATATATTTATACATTTTTTGTTTTCTTATCTACTAATTATTATTTAAATGTAATATTTAATACTTATAATATTGTGGTATATATTAAATTATATTAATTAATTATAAATATAAAGTTTTTTTTTTAACAAATTCATATTAAAATTTAAATACATATTTGAAAATTTAAAACACAATAACATATTTTACAAAAGCTTGTAATTACGTATTATAAATATAATCTTATTTATTTAATATTAATGTAATGAAAAAAATATAGATTATATATTTGTTAAAATCAAATTAATAGAAGGGTGTATTTGATAATTTCTATAAGTTAGAAGAATGAAATGTACTTTTTAGGGGTAAAAATGGGTTAAAAAATATAATAGGGTTGGGGATTAAACACTATTTACCTTATTTTTACTCCATTTTTGGGGAAAAAATGGAAATGGGTTGGAGATGATCATACTTACATGTTATTCGAACTAGTTAAATAAATAATATTGATATAATTTTTTTTTATTTTTAATTATTTAATATCTATATTATTAGTTTCATTTTAAATATTTAATTACTTAATATCTATATTATTATTTATTTATTACTAGCTTTATTTGTATTTTTCAACTACATTACATAATTTTTTTTATTTTGTTATATATATATAATTTATAATATGAATGACATTTATTATATGGACATATGATTAATTCTAGACCAATAGATGAATAAAATGAATGATCATGATTTGAGAGTCTATAATATTACAATGAGATAACATGTACCGTATACTCATACAAATTTCAATATAAGAGTATTTTAGACAATTAAACTATATTTAAAAAAGAAATTTTTTTAATTTTAAGAGACAATTAATTCTCTTAATTTTAATAATAAGAATTTTTTAAATTAATTTAGTTTCAATTCTAACATAATTTTTAATCATTTAGAATCGGTGTAACTTAAAAACGAATTCAAATATTCTTATAGAACTTAGGGTTAAACACATATCATTCTTAAAGAATACGACAACATTCAAACAAAATTTTAAAAAACGACATTCTTAAAGAATAATATTTTATGTATTATCAAGAATAACAAGTTTATTTATTTATTTTTATTTTTTATCATCGGAAAACACATATTTTGTTGCAATGACATATCCTCTTGAGGATCATGTAGGAGGTAATATAAATGAGAATGATTCTTTTAAAATTATGTATAGTTTTATACTAAAACTAAAAATCATAAAATGACAAAGTACACTTTGTTAGAATGAAGTATAAAATTGATACAGAAGTTGAGAATTTATTCTACAGATTTTCCACAATTAGAAAAGAATGTTATTGTTCTTGTAAGATGAACCATGAAATTCTAAAAGAATATTGTTGTGTTTGTAAGGTGAACCCTGAAGTTATGAAATAATGAAACTCTAAGGTGAACCCAGAAATTATATTCTCAAAAAACAGGATAAGCTAAATATTCATCTTCTTCTTCTTCCCATACTTTGATATACCTATTTGGTTGTGCAAAAAGAAAGAAAAAAATGACATTGCAAAATAACTGTTGAAAGGGGTAACAAAATTACAACATAATATAAACAACCAAACTTTACCTTTTCTAATGTTTTCATGTTTAAGATCTTCATAAAAAAATCTTCTGAATTTCCAACAAGATTCATCACATTCACCTTGTATGCAGCATGAAGACCATCATATTCCCATAAAATATAATCATAAGTTTTGGTTCATGGTTCATAGTTTCAGAACTACTTTCTATTGGTGTCTCTTTAATTTTTCAAAGTTCATCAGATTCAATTTCTTTTAAGGTTGATTTAACCAACTACCACGATGAAAAAACTTAATTTAAAGAAAAACATATATAAATATTGTAACATCGTAAATTTTCAAACAAAATTTTCATTTTAAAATTACATAATTCTCATAACACTTTTCACAAAAATCTCATTTATTTAATTTGCAGAATGCAAATCCATAATTGTTTGATTAATAATCCAGGATCCTCAAAACATAACTCTTTCTCTAGTGTGTACAATCAAGCCGATGCCTTCCCGAGATCCTGAGAAAAACCTGAAACACATATCACATAACACGGTAAGCATGAAGCTTAGTGAGTTCCCCAAAATACCACACATATCTCAATAGCCTCTCCTGACTATACTCAGATAAGACCCTCCGGTCAATGTGTCTCAGTGGGACCCTCCAGTCCCAAAACTCGGGTGGACCCTTCGGTCCTAACTCAATAAGATCATAATAATAATACTCAGTATAAATCACAGAGACATAATGCAGAATATCACAATACACAGATAAGCACATAAGACATCTTGATCACACAAATAAACCAATCATGGTAAGTATAGTGAGAAGACTCACCTCGGATGATGAACAACCCCTATAAATGCTGCTGCTGCGCACCGACTTCTATCTCTGACCCAAACCCACAATTAACTCAATTAGGAACTAAGTCCAAAATCTTACTCATTAGGTCTAAAGGTAGTCCACTAAACAGCCCATCAATAACCTAAAACCCATTGGGCCCACCAAGGCCCAATAATAAATGGGCTCTCCTGAGGCCCAACTCTCAAATCTAAATGGCAAGCCCAACTCAAGTGCCCAAAGCACATATATATATATATATATATATATATATATATATATATATATATATATATTCCTCTGGTCCAAAACTCTATTGCAACAAGCCCAAACTCCAGGCCCAACACTCAAGGCCCAAAATGAGACTTAGCCCAAAAGTCCACAGTGAGGTTACGCGGGGCGTACCTCCCTTGGTACGCTCAACATACTCACGAATCCAGATTGACCATCGGGGACACTTGGTCAGTATGTGGGGCGTACTGGCATTACGCTCAATGTACGTCCCAGCTTCACTCTTTCTCCTCATTTGGTCTTAATCAGTTAAGACCTTGGCTCATATCACATATCTGGACTCCCTAACAGCCCTTACTCCATAAAGTCAGTGACTTTAAGCCTTTGCATGGCTGACAAGGCCACAAACACACAAAACTCTCACTCTCTTATCTCAAAATGCTTATATCTCATGCATGGCTTGATTCCAACGTCCAAGTCTTGATTTTTATGACACTACACCATTGAATACAATCAAAGGGGTTGATCATAGTCTCTGGAGCTCAATATCTCATAAAATCTCCACCTTTTGGGACAAAAACCTAAAATACTCTACTATGATGCACAAATCAAAAGAATGAGAAAGATTAAAGCTTTATACCTTAATATGAAGCTCCCAACACATATATGCTCAGATCCAAGGGCCTGGACTCTCACTCCTTCTTCTCCAAAGCTTCTTCTTCACTCTAATAACACACAAAATCACTCAAAAGCTCTCGAATGCACTCACAAGCTCTATAAACGAAGGTTTAAGGTTTAATAGGGTTTGTTGTCTGAGGATGGTGGCCAGGAATAAGGCCATCTCATTCTTTATATAGGGACACCCCTCATTTAGGGTTTTCATTCTATGCCTAGTACGCCCAACGTACTAGGTGGCTTCGCTTAAAAGTCACGCACATGAGTATGCTAAGCGTACACACACGTACGCCCAACGTACTAAGCCGCCACCTTTCTCTAATAAGGGGCTTATCCTGCCAAAACTTCAAACTTCCATAGCTTCCTTGATATAAATCCGTTTCCAATAAACCTCATATCTATAAAAAGGTGACGAGATGCCCTATGCTTCTAGCAACTCGTCGCAACCCCGAGGCTTCCTCATGCCTGGGTTGCAGCCCATGAATCGTAATCAAGGATGATCTGAAACAGGATGTTACAATTCTCCCCCACTTGAATTAGATTTCACCCGTGAAATCACTCCTTATCACACATAGATCGAATCCAATAACCCGAGAAGCACCACCGAAAGGACCACATATCATACAACAATCTCTTCCAAAAGCACCAGAACCCAACAAGAACTCCCGACCCAGAAAAAGGACATACCCTTCTGCCGCTGCGGTAGTCGATCTGCCTCTCCAGAACTTGAAAAATTTGGTGGTTTGTCTCCCTGTCAGACCACCCTCGCAAAATATCATCATGTTAATCGCTCATCGAATTACAGAATCCAAGAACACTCTACCAATTCTGATTCTCTAATCGATCCCGATCGCAACTCAAAAGGAACAAAAAGGTCATATCCACTAAGGACCCACCGCCTGAATAACTATCAGAACTCTTTTGAAGGAATGATCCTCAAAACTCTATCCTCGGACAAGAAAGTAGTCAAGCCAGCTCAGAATGATCCTATGACACCCTGAATCATAAGCCCCAGTTCATCTCAAATGTCCCTTCCAACACTAAGCACCAAGTAAACTCCGACCCAATAGTTGAACCTCTAAAGGTTACCTATTGCACACCCAATAAAACGACTTACCGGCTTCGTTCTCACAATAACTATCTCGGCTCATTGAGACATACAAGTCACGAAGTTCGCTTTACCCCAAGCGAATACTACAACCCCAATCGAAGTCGTCTCACCTCCGACCTCTGTCGTCTACCACCTACTAGTTCCATGCGTCTTGCGGTTCTTCCAATACCAAAGAAACTGACCCACTCCGGTCTAAGACATCTGATGGAGATCAACACCCCTCAAAATGAAACCCATCTAAGAATCCGGAACCTCATCTCGCCTACTCAATACACGAATTGCCCCAAACTCAGCTCGAGAGTCTGATTCAACAGCAGAATTGGAACCCCTCATTTCCAATCTGATACTTAACCCATACCCGCGATTCGCAAATTTTATGCACACACCATCTCTCCCATTCCTCTCGATTACGATAATCCCTCCTCAACCCGGAATATAACAATTCCCGACCGTCACAGAGACCCCAGTCTTGTCCCTAGTCCAACAACCAGGTTCCCGAAGACTCAAGTGGTAAGGCTACCCTAGCCTAATAACTCCTCTGCGTTATACTCTGACTAGTGGATACAGGTCACAAATACTCAAAACTCTCACTCTCTTATCTCGAAATGCTCATATCTCATGCATGGCTTGATTCCAACGTCCAAGTCTTGATTTTTATGACACTACACCACTGAATACACTCAAAGGGGTTGATCATAGTCTCTATAGCTAAATATCTCATAAAGTCTCCACCTTTTGGGACAAAAAACCTAAAATACTCTACTATGATGCACAAATCAAAAGAGTGAGAAAGACTAAGCTTTATACCTTAATATGAAGCCCCCAACACAGATATGCTCAGATCCAAGGGCCTGGACTCTCACTCCTTCTTCTCCAAAGCTTCTTCTTCACTCTAAGAACACACAAAATCACTCAAAGGCTCTCAAATGCACTCACAAGCTCTATAAACAAAGGTTTAGGGTTTAAGAGGGTTTGTTGTCTGAGGATGGTGGCCAGGAATAAGGCCATCTCATTCTTTATATAGGGACACCCCTCATTTAGGGTTTTCATAATGTGTCTTGTATGCCCAACGTACTAGGTGGCTTCGCTTAAAAGTCACGCACATTAGTGCGCAAAGCGTACACACACGTACGCCCAACGTACTCAGCCGCCACCTTTCTCTAATAAGGGACTTATCCTGCCAAAACTTACAACTTCCATAGCTTCCTCGGTATTACTCCGTTTCCAATAAACCTTATATCTATGGAAAGGTGACGAGATGCCCTATGCTTCTAGCAACTCATCGCAAACCCGAGGCTTCCTCATGCCTGGGTTGCAGCGCATGAACCCTAATCACGGATGATCCGAAAACAGGATGTTACAATTCTCCCCCACTTGAATTAGATTTCACCCTCGAAATCGCTCCTTATCACACATAGATCGAATCCAATAACCCGAGAAGAACCACCGAAAGGACCTCATTTCATACAAAAATCTCTTCCAAAAGCACCAGAACCTAACAGGAACTCCCGAACTTGAAGAAGGACAGACCTTTCTCCCACTACGGTAGTCGATCAGTCTCTCTAGAACTTGAAAACTCTTGTGGTCTTTCTCCATGTTAGACCACCCTCACAAAATATCATCATGTTAATCGCTCATCGATTAACAGACTCAAAGAACACTCTACCAATTCTGATTCTCTAAATGATCCTGATCACAACTCAAAAGGAACGGAAAGGTCATATCCACTAAGGACCCACCGCCTGAATAGCTATCAGAACTCTTCTGAAGGAATGATCCTCAAAACTCTGTCCTCAGACAAGAACGTAGTCAAGCCAGCTCGGAACGATCCTCTGACACCCTGAATCATAAGCCCCAGTTCATCTCAAATGTCCCTTCCAACACTAAGCAACAAGTAAACTCCGACCCAATAGTTGAACCTCTAAAGGTTACCTATTGCACACCCAATAAAACGACTTACCAGATTCCTTCTCACAATAACTATCTCGGCTCATTGTGACATATAAGTCATGAAGTTCGCTTTACCCTGAGCGAATTCTACAACCCCAACCGAAGTCGTCTCACCACCGACCTCTGTCTTCTACCACCTACTAGTTCTGTGCGTCCTGCAGTTCTTCCAATACCAACGAAACTGACCCACTTCGGTCTAAGACATCAGATGGAGATCAATACCCCTCAAAATGAAACCCATCTACGAATCTGAAACCTCATCTCGCCTACTCAATACATGAATTTCCCCAAACTCAGCTCGAGAGTCTGATTCAACAGCATAATTGGAACCCCTCATTTCCAATCTGATACTCAACCCATACTCGCGATTCGCAAATTTTATACACACACCATATCTCCCATTCCTTTCGATTATGATAATGTAACACCGTAAATTTCAGAATAATTTTTCACATTTTATAAAAACATAATTCATTTAATATTCATAAAAACATCAGTGTTTGAAACTCAGTCAAGCCGGCGCCTTCCCACGGTCGTCACTAGTACCTGAAACAAATAACATCAAACACTGTAAGCACAAAGCTTAGTGAGTTCCCCAAAATACCACACATATCACATATTAGCCACTCAAGGCTATAACTATGTGGGTCCGTAGACCCTACTCTGTGAACCCTCTGGTTCTAACTCTGTGAACCTTCCGGTTCCAACTCTATAGGCATGCACAGCATAAATCACATAGAAATAATGAAGTACAACACATAACATACATATAGCATACAAATACTCTATCACATAACTTTGATTACCTACTCAAGGTAAAGTATAGTGAGAAGACTCACCTCGTGTATCTCGATAACTCGCAAATCCTTGAAATCACTAGCGCTCAATCTCCCGAGCTATAGTCCTCCTATAACACAATATATCTCTAATTAACACTTTCACAACTAAGGTTGACTAACCCTATCAAGTCAACTCTGGTCAATGGCCAACGGTCAACTTTGACCGGACTCGGCGAGTGCACTAGAGCGACTCGGCGAGTCTATACGTGTTCACTGACTCCCTCAGATCCTCTCTTGACACGTCGAGTACTTCCCTAACTCGACGAGTTCCACCTGGCATGAATCGCGGGGCCACCACGACTCAACTCGCCGAGTCTCAAGAACAACTCGGCGAGTTCCGACTTGACTCAGCCCCCCTTTGACTCTCCCTGACTCACTGGGTCATCCCCCATCCCGGCGAGTCTACTCGCTGAACAATTTACGTGAAACCCAAACCCTACTCGCCGAGTCTCAAGAACAACTTGGCGAGTTCATGCCATGCACAAACTCTATTGACCTCCTGAGGTCAGATCTGCTTCCCCAAACCATAGATCTGGCCTTCCTAAGCATGAATGTCGCGTAAAGTTCGAAACTTGATGCTTGTATAACCACAACAAGGCATCAAAAGGAGATTTGGTCCCAAAAATGACAACCTAAGTCCAATAACTCCATACTAACCCAAAAATCTCCAAGGGTTAAGGTCTCTAGACCTCTTTGAGTCCAGATCCAAGGCACAAACTCGAACAGGGACCATTTGCTTCACATAATCACTCTCCAAAGGGGGTTAGAAAGCCCTAACTCTAAAGATCAACCCTAAAACTGAAGGAGGTTCGAACTATTACCTCAAAATGAAGCCTCTGGACTCTGGATCTGCTTGAATCTCACCTCCTCCTTGCTCTTGTCACCCTCTTCTTGCTAAACAAAGGATACAAAGATCCAAAGGTGACTTCTTCTCTCTCAAAGCGATTTAGCTCTCTTAGGGTTCTCTCAAGGGACTGGTAGCCGCAATGGGAGGCTATAAGTGCCCTTAAATAGGCTGCAAACCCGGGGAATTAGGGTTTCATTAAACAGCGTGGACTCACCGAGTCCAGACGCGAACCCGCACCCATACCTGTGGTCATACTTGGCGAGTTTGGGCTCCAACTCGCCGAGTCTCCTCACAAATCACCAAAAATACAATAAATAATAATACCTGGGAATTCGGGATGTTACAGATAATCCCTCCTCAACCCGGAATATAACAATTCATGACCGTCACGGAGACCCCAGTCTTGTCCCTGGTCCGACAACCAGGTTCCCGAAGACTCAAGTGGTAAGGGTACCCCAGCCTAAGAACTCCTATGCGTCATACTCTGACTAGTGAATACTACATCTCCCTACAGAACAATATTCACTCTTATCGACTACTGAGTGCTACGGTTTTCCCCGTAGTCTTAAGACGCTCCTTCATTAACTCACGAATGATACGGCTCCCCCACAGACTTACGACATCCTCTCACTGACTCGTGAATGCTACGGCTTCCCGCACTATCACAACGCTCTCTCGCTAACCAATGAATACTACGACTCCCCGCAGTATCACGACACTCTCTCGCTGACTAGCGAATACCACGGCTCCCCGTAGTACCACGACACTCTCTCGCTGACTAGTGAGTACTACGACTCCCCACAGTATCACAACACTCTCTCGCTAACTAGTGAATACTACGGCTCCCCGCAGTATCACGACACTCTCTCGCTGACTAGGGAATACTACGGCTCCCCATAGTACCAAGACACTCTCTCATTGACTTATGGATGCTACGGATCCCCATTGTCTTACAACACTCTCTCGCTCATTGACTCACCATGGGCTCACTCCATGGTTTCTCCTGACAATCCCAAGCGATTACTCCCACCCGGATCCACTTTCTCTCTTAACACCCCATAATCTCATCCTCAAGACATCTCTACACTGAGTTCACCAACTCATGCTCCGCAGCTCAACATTGATAGGTGCTTACACCCACCCAACTTATACACCAACACTCCTAATGTAAGTTCTTGTAGGCAAGGCACTTTTCTCAGCACATATACACCCTTAGACAGTCCCACTCCGGTGACACTTAAATGATGGGTTCCCACTGGAACAAAAGTCTCTCGATACTCTACTCGCCATCTCACAACTCGAGTTCCAAACATGACCAAAATTAGGACTTCATACACGGGCACCCCGGTACACCATCACAACATCTCACAATGTCTATTTCTCTCTTTGCAATCTTGAAGCATAATTGAGCTGAAACCAGATCTTATTTACTCTCGGTGTTCTTAATTCTAGTTACTCTTATTCTACGTTAATTACTCGATTCAATACTTCATCAATTGGTATCAGAGCAGGAATCATATCTCTGCGATCTAATTTTCATTCTGAATCAAAAGGTTTTTGAATCAATTTCTGGATTCAAAAATTTCTGCACCTTTTGTTTTGAAAATCGTTATTGATCTATAGTTGTGATTCGATTTTGCAACTGATTTCTTGAATCAAGTGTTCTGTTTGAAATCTCTGATTGTTTCAGCTATTTGTTTTCAAAAACTCGTAAGTTTTTCTGAAAAATTTATCCGTACATTCATGGCTAATTTCAACCTGATCTCAATGACATCATATTCTCATCTGCTAGGATCTTTAACTAAGATTCTTATGTTCATCCCTGAATATTATGATCAGTGGGCTGATCGCATGCAAGACTACTTAAAGGCCTGGATGAGGAGCTCTGGTAAGGTATTACTAGAAATGGCACTCCTCCACCAAATGTTCAAGCAATTGGATCTTCATTTGGAACTTCAAGTGTTACTGATCAATCTGATAGGCTGAAGAAGGTTGAGAAAAGATGTATAAGAGAATTACGTGGTGCATTGCCTCCTATTGTGTACAACTATGTCAGAAGTTGTACAACTGCAAAAGACATCTGGAACAATCTCAAAGAAAAGTTTCAAGGAATCGAAAATACTAAGATCAATTAAGTTAAACATTGTTTGATTGAATTGAAAGAATTCAAACAGAAGGATGGTGAATCGATAGAAGATTACTATGATCGTTTGAATGAATTAATCTACAAATGTAATTGCCATGGAATTACTCGAACAACCATGGAGTTCAATTTGACGTTCATCATGGGTCTGCGCAAAGAATGGAGGAATGTGACATTGATGGTGAAAACTCAGCAGAGTTTCGATACTTCGACACTTAATGACTTGTACAATCTGCTAAAAACTAATGAAGGAGAAGTAAATGAAATTGCCGAGGAATCGAAAATGAGTCTTGGAGGACCATTAGCTTTGATGTCGAAAGTTAATGAGAAAGAGTCAGTCGAAAAGGAAGATTCTGGTAATGAAGGATTTTTGGTTAATTCAGACGATGAAGATGTTGAATTTTACTCAAATAATAGGGTAAAGAAATTTTTCAAGAAACCCTTTAGTTCAAAGTCGAAAATTGGTGAGGGAAAAGGAAAGTTCGTGGCAAAAGCAGGAGGAGAAGAGAAATAGAAAAGTAAGAAAAGTGATGTTAAAGAGGAAGAGCAAAAAGTTGAGAAAAAGCTGATAGGAGACTCTGGAATTGATTGTCACCATTGTCATGGTGAAAATCATATGTCCAGTGATTGTATGCTTCGAAAGAAGGATGAAAAGAAAAATAAAGTGAAAGACGAAGCATATTATGTTAAACGTTTGGAGGAAGTAAGAGCGAAAGCAAAAGGAATCTTTCTTGTGGCAAAAGGTGAGGATGAAGATGAAGGAACATACCAAATCTGGTCCTCAGGTTCTGATGACGAGGAAATGCGTAATCCTACGCATGGGTCAATGTATGCCAAGTTTGAAGAAGAAAGTGATGAGGAGGTGATTGGTCATTGTTTTATGACCAAAGGAGGAGATAAATCACCCATGACAATAAAGGTACGTTCTATTCTTCAATCTTTTAATATTCCTTTAAGTGCATATGATTATGAATTAATTACTTTTGATGATACTGTTGCTTATTTCGATACTTTGGTTATCTCTGCTAGTAACGAAGCTAAGAAATCATCTTCTCAGTTGCTAGAGGTTCAAAAGCAGTTAGATTTCAAGAAAATAAAAATAGAAAGTCTAGAGTTACAGATTACAAATATAATGTGTGATAGGGATTCATTGAGTAGTGAAGTAAAATTGTTGTTAGCTCAAAGAAACATATATTGTAATTCTGTAAAAATACTTTACGCTAAATTAATTAATTTGCATCATTCATCTGATATAAGCAAGGAACAACATAGGAAGTTATTACATTTTTTCGCTTACGAGAGAGAGAAGGTTGACAACATTTCTTATGATTGTAAGAAAACAATTGCCGAATTTGATTAAATTCTTGATGATATATATGCTTATGACGTTGTGAAAATTGATGAATATCTTGATGTAGATGAATTAGTTGATATTGTGAATGATACCTTGACCAAAACTGAACAAATTAAAATTTTGAAAAGAACTGAGAATTCAACATCTAATTCTCAATTTAATTTTGCTGATATTGAAGATAATTTTGATAATATTAGCGAAATTAGTGATTTTGAAGATGTTGATTGTTCTCAATTATCTGTCATTAATGTTGCATCTATGTCTAAAGGAAAAGAAAGGTGTAATGATTCATTGCTTAAGATTGTCACTGACAAACCCTCAACTTCAAAAGTCTTTGATTTCGATCATGTGAGTCTCAAAGATAGTCAAACTGATAGTAGTGATGATGAAGTTTCGAACAAAACATCATCAACAAATAACGATTCGAAAGAAACAACAATTCCACGAATTGTTGTTGATCAGGTGTATGGTGACACTGAAAAATTCGATAAGGTAATGACTGAAAAGGGTGCTCATTATCTCGAAACTAATCAAGTGGTGTATCCGAACTTCAAATGCTCAGATGATGTTGTTTTTCCAAATCAAGTGTTTGTGACAAAAGGAAATGTTGAAAGCATTAAACCAGAATGTAACAAATTGGTTGAGGAAGATAACAAACAAACATCTGATGCAGGATTTTTTGCAAATCAGAGTATTATCAAAAATAATATCACAAAGAATACATACACTTTTCAAAGACAAAAACTTCAAAGAAAATGGATTGAGAAATCAAAAGTTTCAAACGATATTCCAAAACAAAGTGAGGAGAAAACTGAACAATTTGTCAAAATCAACTAAAAAGAATTTAAAGATCAAATTGAAATTTTTTTGAAAGATAATGACATTTCAAAAAGAAAAGCAAGAAAGAAAATTTTCTAGCAAACTGTTGAGTCTTGAAAGAAACAAAACGGATTGACAAACAAAACATCTGAAAAGAAAGAATTCAATCAATTTCACAAACTACATTTTCGAAAGATAAAACTCAAGCCAATACACCATTTTCAAAAAATTTCAATCATTCATCACAGAAAGTTCAAAATCAAAATTTCACAAATCAATTTTCTCCTCATGCACAATGAAGATTTTCTCAAAATACAAATTTAAAACACACTCATCCACCTACTCAATCAAAGAATTTTCAAAATCGATTTTCTAGTAACACAAATGTCGAAAACAGTGTTAAAAATCGACAATTTGAGAAATTTCGTCCTAAATCAAATATTGATTTACTCCACAAAAACAAATTTTCCAAATCGTTTTGGGAAGCAATATTCAAAAGTTTCATACACTAAGGGTTCGTCAAATGTGAAGAATATCGACCATTGGCTTGAAGGGAAAGGAAAGATGTTTCAATCTCGAAATTATTCCCAACAACAAATACGAGAAGCTTATGAGAAATATGTGAATGATTCTTCAAACGAAAGTTCACCCTCAAAAGAATCAAATATTTCTGTGAAAACATGGAAATCAGTTTCAAAAGACAGACATGTTGAGAAACAAACTGAGAACAAAAAGACTAAGGTCTGTGACAATCCCAAACCTACAAAAACTTATGTTTATGCTTCTTTACCTAATGATGCCGACTTAATTGATATTTTCAAATCAAAAGTTCGTGATTGGGTTTTAGGTTCTTCATTTCACTCGGTTTTCAAAACTAATAACCAAGGACCTAAACAACCTTGGGTACCTAAATTCTTTCATTAATTGCACGTTTTGTGTGACGAGCAATATGATGATAAATGGTTCATTGATAGTGGTTGCTCTCGTCACATGACTGGAAAGAAGGATAATTTGCATGATTATCAAAGTTTGGAGAATGTAGGATTAGTTAAATTTGGAAACAATCACAAATGTAATGAGAAAGGATATGGAAAAGTCACGAATGGGAAATTTACTGTTAAGAGAGTTGCATATGTTGAAGGTCTTCAACATAACTTGATAAGTGTTTCACAACTTGTTGTGGGCACTGACAATCAAGTGGTGTTTAATGAAGTAGGAAGCATCATTTCAAATGTAGACACTAAAGAAGTTTTGCTCAAATCCAAACGACATGGAGACATTTTTACTCTCGATATCAAACCAATCATTGGAAAACCCCCAGTGTGTTTACTCTAGAAAGCCTCAGGCGATGTTAGCTGGCTTTGGCATCGACGAATTTCTCACTTGAATTTTCAAAATATCAACAAATTGGTAGCTGATGATCTTGTCCGAGGTTTGCTTGTGTTAAAATTTAACAATGATACTTTATGTGCAGCTTGCGAACAAGGAAAACAACATCGCAAAGGTCATCCAGTGGTTATTGATTCAAAGATTGTTGAACCATTGGAATTACTTCACATTGACTTATGTGGACCATCAACTGTTGAGACACTCAACAAGAAACGGTAAATTTTAGTTATTCTTGATGATTTTTCATGGTTTACTTGGGTTTATTTTCTCAGGTTAAAATCTGAGGTTGCTCAAGTAATGATCGACTTTATCAAGAAGATAGAGATCAGCTTAAAGAAGAAAGTTCGAAAAATTAAAAGCGATAATGGTTATGAATTTAAGAATAACTGTCTTGATTCGTTTTTAGTTGATCAAGGGATTTTGCATAATTTCTCTTCACCATATACACCTCAGCAGAATGGTGTGGTTGAAAGAAGAAATCGTTCTCTCTGTGAAGCAACACAAATGATGCCTACATATGTGAATCTTCCTCAATATCTTTGGGCTGAAGCTGTTTCCACTACATGTTTTACTCAAAACTGATCGTTTATTCATCGTTGTTCCAACATTACCCCTTATGAAATTCTTTACAACCGAAAACCTAATGTCAAATTCTTTCATGTTTTTGGTTGTAGGTGTTTTATCGTGACTCTCAAGGATAATCTTTCGAAATTCCAGTCCAAAGTTGACGAAGGAATTTTCTTGGGATATTCTCATAATTTGG
Organism: Lactuca sativa; assembly: GCF_002870075.4. Lineage (NCBI taxonomy): Eukaryota > Viridiplantae > Streptophyta > Magnoliopsida > Asterales > Asteraceae > Lactuca > Lactuca sativa. The sequence continues at coordinate 172,059,152 of NC_056631.2, forward strand.
TATCATATCGGGTTTTGAATAAACAGACATGCAAAGTGGAAGAAACATTTAATCTAACATTTGATGAGTATTATGTTAAACAAGTCAAAAATTGTTTTGATCACACACCAATTATTAATAAATCAAATGTTGAGTATGAAATTTCAAATTCGACAGATTTTGATTATGATTTAATTTTTGGTACTCCAGACATGGCTGCTGATGCTCAAGTTAATGCAACTGATAATCGCATACCTGAAGCTTCAAAGCATTCTGATGATTCGACATTCACACAAGATATTTCAGACTTGAATGCAACATTGAATTCTCCAAGACTTGACGAAAGCATGCTAAATGATCAAGTGGAGGGGGAGCACTTGAATTCGACAACTCAGGTTCAAGGGGAGCATCCTTTCGAGGGGGATTATAGGATATTGGATAATGATGTTGAGGGGGAGCATCCTGTTAAGGGGGAGAATCCTATTGAGGGGGAGCGAAATGATTCAATTATGTCGAATAGTGATCATAATGAAAATTTTCATGATTCAAATGACAGTGTTTATGTTGCAAGATCTTAAAATGACGAAATGTTTGAAGATGCACCATTGGATTTTGATCCAACATATCCAAATTTAGATAAATGGACAAGAAATCATCACAAGTTCTTGGAAATCCACAAGACGGTGTGTTAACGGGAACTCAATTTCATGCAAAGAATGTGGTACTTAACATTCATCAGGAATTTTGCATGTTTAACGTTTTCATTTGAAAATTGAAAGAAAAAACTGTTAAGGTTGCAATGGAACACTCAAATTGGGTTGTTGCAATGTAATCTGAATTGGCCGAATTCGAAATAAACAAGGTTTGGAGATTAATTCCTAAGCCAAAAGACGTTTCGATAGTTGGGTCAAAATGGATTTTCAAAAATAAAACAGACAAAGATAGTAATATTGTTCGAAATAAAGCTAGGCTTGTAGTAAAAGTTTATTCGCCAACAAGAAGGAATAGAATATTAAGAAACCTTCGCCCCTGTCGCAAGACTCGAGGTAGTTCGAATATTTTTGGCCTATGCAGCTCATAAAGATTTTGAGTTTAATCAAATAGATGTGAAATGTGCATTTTTGAATGGAGAACTCGAAGAGACTGTGTATGTGGAACAACCTTTAGGTTTTGTAAATGAAGAATATCCTAATCATTGCGATATTTTAGATAAGGCTATTTATGGGTTAAAACAAGCACCAAGAACATGGTATGGAACTTTAACTTCTTTCTTAAAATAATCAAAATTTAAACAAGGATCAGTTGATCCCACTCTCTTTCGAAAGAAAGTTGGGGATCATCTAATGCTTGTTCAAATTTATGTTGATGATATTATTTTTGGCTCTACTGACCCTGCTTTGTCTAATGAATTCGAAAATCCGATGAAAAGCAAATTTGAGATGAGTATGATGGGAAAAATCAACAATTTTCTTGGTTTAAATATTTGTCAAAACAGAGAAGGAATTTTTCTCAATCAAGAAAAATATACCAAGAATCTGCTTGAAAATTTTGGATTGACAAATAGCACGCAATTACGAGTACCGATTGCGACTGGAACAAGGCTTACACCTTCGTTAGATAAATCTGCTGTTCATTTGAATCTTTACAGAAGCATGATAGGTTCGTTACTTTACCTCACGGCAAGTCAAACTGATATTATGTTTTCTGTTTGTAATTGTGCTAGGTATCAGTCAAATCCTCGAGAACCACATCTCATTGCAGTCAAGAATATTTTCCGTTATCTCAAAGGCTCAATTTCGTTAGGATTGTGGTATCCTTCGAAAAATGGATTCTTCATACAAGCTTTTTCAGATGCTAATTTAGGAGGTTGTAATCTTGATAGAAAAAGCACAAGTGGCAGATGTCAACTTTTGGATGGGAAGCTAGTAAGCTGGCAGTCGAAAAAGAAAACATGTGTTTCGATTTCCATAGAAAAAGCTGAATATGTTGCTGCAGTAGCTTACACTTCACAAAAGACGAGATTCAGATTCATTAATCAGCTTAAAGCTCGGGAAGAAAAAGGTGAATGTTGGTAAAGGAGAAGGTGCATCCGGAATTACAAATGAAGAAGTGAAATTTGTTGGCAAAGTTTTTACAACACACATTCCCAGGTCAAAACCAATAATTTCGCAAGCTGAACCCATACTATCAACTGTTGTTACAACTAGACCAATCTCAAAAGGCATTGTAATTGGATCAACTACTAAAGAGGGAAGTAGTTCGAAACCCAAGGAAACAACTAAAACTTCAGACAAAGGGAGAACAACTCTTCTTGAAAAGTTGAAAGAAGAAATAAAGGCAAAAATTGAAGCGAAAATGGAAAAGCAGCGTCATATTCAGAGTATTTTGATGCTTCGTGCATGTGATCCACCTACAATAAACAAAGGTGATCCACTTAAATCGCACAGTTATGAAAACATTGAAGAAAGAGTTGAATACAATGAAATGTATGAATTTGAAAAAAAGCCAAGAAAGAGTTATGCAATTGAGAACTCAGATATGAATCAACTTGATTTTCCTATCAATGAGATGATGTTTCTCACTACTTAATACAAGGTTGTGAACAGATTTGAGAACAAGGATGATTTTTCTCATATGAAGCTGAGATTCCATGCAGTGTTGGGAAAAGAACAAGAAGAGGTTTGGTTACTAGTAAAAATTGTTCAAGTACTTGGTATATCGAAAAGGGAAATGTTCGAAAATATGCTTCAGAATTTTAGATATTATGTAGTGAGGGCAAGCAAAGAAACTTTCGAATTTTCCATTGTTGATTTTCATTTGATGAACTTGAATGATTTGATTCAAGATGCATATATTCTCAAGGATATGGATGCTTCTAAACTCCAAAACACAAGCAAGGATGTGTTAAAATTGGGTCTAGATCATATAAGACTTTTCATAGACAATTACTATGATTGTCTTGCTATGACAGATGTTGAGTTGGCTGCTACAATGGAAAAGGAAATTGTTGCTCCTAAAATCAAGGCAATGAGTGAAGCTCAGATGAAGAAATATTTGGATGGTGAAATATGTTTGAAGCTTTTTGGTATAGTTTTTGCTGGGAAGAATAAGAAGGGAAAGCCAACGAAGTTCTTTTTTCAATTGAAAGATATACAACTGCTCAGTATACGAACTTAATTGTTCGTATGAATAATTGTAAGAAGAATAATGATGGAGACAAGGAAGAACTAAAGAATGTGATGAATTGGTATGCTGAGATTCGAAGAACATTACACTTAACTGCTCAAGTTTTGATCAACTGATTTCGACATTGCTTACCAAGGGGGAGATTGTTAAGGTCGAAGTTAGGTTGTAAGATGTCGAATTTGTAATGTTATTTTACAAAGGCAGTTTATGTCGAAACTGAATGTCTAGTCCTTTGTAATTTGTTGTATGCTTTATTGTTCTCCTATAATTAGGGGAGTTACTTAGAGTTAGATAAGAGTTTTGAGAAGTGAGTCTTGTCTATTTCTCTCTTTGTAATCGTGAAGCATAACTGAGCTGAAACCAGATCTTATTTACTCTCGGTGTTCTTAATTCTCGTTACTTTGATTCTACGTTAATTACTCGATTCAATACTTCATCAGAAAGTGGGATGTTTTCCCTTAGAGTATGGTATGAGATGTGACTGTTGGGTAAAGTATGAGAAGAGCTTGTTAAGAAGCTAAGGTGATGTTTGTTTTTTGTCTACAAATCTTCTTTGCCTCTTCTATCTACGCCGCGCAGACCACGCGTATACATTAGGCTTCGCATACTATTTGTTTTTTGAAGACTGCAGACCTAAAAAGGTATGCACGTCCTCTTCTTGGCGTAGATGTAGACCAGAGTCTTCAAACATCTTCAGACATTTTCTAGCCTAAAAAACTCATATATCTTAGTTTTTTTTGTTTCTTTAAACTTAGATTTATTCCAACTTTATTTATGATAAACAATTTGAAAAGACAAAAGTTACAGTACTTAAAGAAAAAAAGGTTCGACGACATAACCATGACTTTTGTGAAAAATTTATAAATAAAAATTTAATTACAATAATGGTCATTAGAGTTGTTTATATAGATATGAAAAAAATCGTAATATTGTCTTATATTTTTTGTGTCAAATTTTATAAAGCATTATTTAATGCTATATCATTCATTTCTTGGAATAAATATTTGTGGCCAGTTTTTAATTGACTTAATTGAAGAGGGAAAATGAAAATTTTGAAAATTTCATTTAAAATCAAAGTTTCTTTCCATCCATTTTACGTGTTAAATTCTTTTATCCTTAATTACAATGTCTAGATATATCTTTACGACCAAAGTTTGTTGGTTTTTATCAAATATATACGTTAACTCGTACCATTTTATTTTCACCTTTTATACAATAATACATAAAAGTCGATCTATATTTGTTAATTATCTATAATAAAGTTATAAAATTACTGAAAAACTATTTTAAGTTTAAAAAAATCGGTTTAATTAGATTTTAGTTTATTCCAACAACCTGTAGATGTTAAAAAGCAAACAATCTTCTTCTTTCAGACTGCAGACATTTGGTTCACCTCTTCTACTGTAGAGGTCTGCATATGTAGTCCGCAGAGTGTAGATATTTTTTCTTAGAAAAAACAAACAACACCTAAGAGATAGAGTATGAAAAGAGCCTGTTAAGAGGCTAAGAGAAGAATATGAGAAGAGCCTGTTAAGAGGCTAAGAGAAGAATATGAGAAGAGCCTGTTAAGAGGCTTAAGAGAAAGAGTAGAGTAGAGAAAGAATAGAGAAGAGAAAAAGATCAATGAAATAAATAAATGATAGCAATGCATGCTATGAAAGAAAGAGAAAAGATAATAGATTATGAGAAAGGGAAGGAAATATATAGAAAGAAAAGATACAAGAATAACTCACCAGACACTTTGTGTCTGATGCTGCAAATGTTTATGTTTTGCAGGTTCAGGTTGTAACAACCGTTATACCAGAAGAGAAGATAGAAGTATAAGGAAGAAATAGATAGTAGGATGCTATTATGTAATTTCTGTAACATCTTGGTTTCCATGTAATTACACTTTTGACCCTTATTATGAAAATTATTGCAAAATGGTCCTATGTGGCATTATCATAAATCGTGTGGGATGGTGACATACATTAGGTGTATGTTTGGTACATTGAGCGTAGGTGGTTGAAGGCCAAAACCTAATTTCTAGGGCTTGGACCCTATTTAAACATCCTTAGCTCTTAAGAACTTCTTCATTCACCAGCCTCCATCCCTATTTTCGTACCTACAAAAACCTAATCCATTTTATGAGCATCCTTAAAGCATTAGTGTGTGTTTTGGTGTTCTTAGAGGAAGGAGAATGAAAGGAGAACATCTTGGAAGCTTGAAGCAAAGTTGGATATGGATGTTTTGCACCCTTCTTCATCTCCAGAAGGTTTAATGTTTACACCTTGATGATTGTTTTCTTAGATCTAGCTTGCGTGATGCTATTATGTGCTTTATGTCCCCAAGCTATGGGGTTCTTGAGTATGGCATGCTCAAGACCAAATGCGTTGTCCTTTTGGATGTTTTGTAGTGTCTAGAGTTATAAAAATTTAACCTTGGTCCCTTATTCCATTCCATGCAAATGCTGGAGAGCTTTAGACCTTAAGACGAGTTAGGCTTTTGGTGTTGGGCATTTTCTAAGAATGCAAACTCATAAAGATGAAAACATTATGGTTTGGAATGATATTAGAGGGCTAGATCTGGATTTGGATGAAAGGAATTAATGAAATAAGCACTTAATGGGAAAATGACTTTTAGCTGAGTACACTGGGCGTACTCCCTTGGGAACCCAATCAGGACCTTGAGTATGCTAAGCGTACATGTTGAGTACGTTGGGTGCACTCAACCTGAGTCAACACAGTTAACTTTTGACCTTTGACCATGGCCAGATTTTGACGAAGTTTGACCTAGGGGTATTTTGGGTATTTTGGGTTATGGTTGAGTTTGGTCACTATTCGATGTATAGGTGACTAGTAGAGCCGAGTTTCAGAGCAGTGTGCTGTTCAGCTATCTTTTCAGACTGAGAGGTGAGTTTTCCTCACTGTACTTATGGGCTGAAGGCGCTGATGTCGGCCCACTAGGTTATGTATCATTGTATATAGGATGTAGTTATGCTGTAGTGATATGTTAGATCTATATCTTGGTGTATATGATGTCGTTATGTTGTAGTGATTTGCTAGATCTGTTGTTTCTTGTTAATTGTTTATATGTTTATCTATTGAATATGTCGACATAGTATGGTTTGGGGTTAAGGCTTTACAGCTAAGTGCGTGAGCCAATAGGCCGGGTGTAATCCAACCTGATGGCTATGAACCAGAGGGTATACCGGTCTGATGACTGATTGGACCCATTGTATAGTAACATTCCGGTCCAATGATTAATTGTTCTGGGGATAATGTAGCCTAATGGCTATGGGCCCAAAGGTATTCAAGTCTGATGACTGATTGGACCTATCATGCATGATTGTATATGTTATATATGTTGTGTGTGGTACTTTGGGGCAACTCACTAAGCGTTGGCTAATAGTTTCAGTTTATTGCTTTAGGTACTTTGAATGATCGTGGGAAAGAAATGTAACACTCTGATCCTCAGGTAATAATAATAATATTTTGGTTTGGATTTTTTAAGAACCTACTCAGCGAGTTGGCCTTCCTACTCGTCGAGTAGTAGCGGGTTTGTCCGCGAAGTTTAATGACCTACTCGCCGAGTTCAATATGGGCCTTGCACCCTATTTAAAGGTTCATTAGCCTCCCCTTTACAACTCTTTACCTCCAAAAAACCCTGATTCGAGTGTGAGTGTGTTTCTTGGTGATTTTAAGGTTGAAGGAGGGATTTGGTGAAGGAAACACTTGAGGAAACAAGCTAGAGGAACCAAAGGACTCATGGGGATTCAAAATTTACTTATGTGGAGCATTCCCTGAGGGTATTAAGCTATTCCTTGGCTCATTTCCACCCAAAACCCTCTTGTGCATGGATTCTAAGAAAGGGCTTTTGTGTTCAAGCCAAGATCTGAAGTTGTAACTTCAGATCTAGACTCCTTTTGGCCTTGAGATGCATAAAGTTATCAGTTGAGCCTAGCATGTGTCTCCCCTCAAGTGTATGACTCCATTCCAAGCTTAGAATTGCTATTTTAGGGCCTTAAAGCCTTGCATGCACGTAAAGTTTGCAACTTTACGTGGAAAGCATGCCTCAGAAGCTTAGATCTGTAATTTGGAAGCATTGCATGGCTTAAAAGAGTCTGTATGGCTTGCGTTCTGATAGGACTCGACGAGTCTCACGGGGCGACTCGGCGAGTCATTTGAAGGAAGGCATGGACTCGACGAGTTAGATGAACAACTCGGTGAGCCCGATGAATATTGCTATGAACTCGACGAGTTGGATGAACAACTCGACGAGCCGTATGAAGATTACCTAGAACTCGACGAGTTGAAAGAACAACTCGGCGATTCGGGTAAGATTCCCCCAACTGTTGGATGTTCGTAGACGTGTCGAGTGGCAAGCAAGGAAACTCAACGTATGACCTTATATTATCAATCAAGACCGTATGAACTCGACGAGTCACCTCGATGACTCGGCAAGTAGATGTCATCCCGGGGAAACTCGGCGAGTCACTAGTTGTGCTCGAGGAGTTAGGGTCAACATGGACTGTTGACTTGATCTTGGCTGTAGTTGACCAGGATGGACTTTGGGGAAATGACCGGATGTTGTATGACACTTTTTAGGCAGTTGAGTGGAGCAGCTCGTGGGGTATATTTGGTCGCAAAGTGTCAGTTCAACATTCGTAGCAGGTGAGTCTTCTCACCATACCTATGGGTCTAAGGCACCAAGGCCGGCCCATTATGTGATTATGATATATGTGTTAGACATTCTGTGTTTTGTTATGTGATTTCATGTTTTGTATGAAGACCCTGGGGGGAAACCCGTGACATTGGATGTAAGACCATGTGGGGTAGCCCATGGTATTGGATGTAAGGCCATGTGGGGGAGCCCATGACAGTCCTAGGTAAAGACCATGTGGGGGAGCCCATGGCATTCTCACAGGTTTCATGTATGCATGGCTTACGTGATATGTGTGTAGCTTTTATAGCTAACAGGATTTGTGATATGTGGTTTGTGTGTGTGTGGTATGCTCTGGGAAACTCACTAAGTATTTCGCTTACAGGTTGTTGATACTTTCAGGTACTTCAGAGCCTAAGGGCAAGGGCAAGGCGTGATGACGTGGCGTGCACTCTACCTCTCTTTTGTGTGTTTGGGACTCTCTGATGTTTTCAAAAGTACAAAGAAATTGTAATAATTGTGAATTGAAAAAAAAACAAATGGTTTGGAAATTTATGGATTACGGGATTTGTTTGATTAATTAAAAATGAAAAATTTCTTGGTAAAATCTGGGTCGTTACAAGTTGGTATCAGAGCCCTGGTTTGAGGGATTCGGACACATTCTCGGGTGTGTCGGGACTCAAACTAAGGAAGTGGTAAAATGTTTTCAAAAGTAACTTAAAAAGGATTTTTAAGCCAAAAGAGGAGAGTGCAATGCGCATGATCAGCCGAGCCAAGTAAGTAGTTTCCCAAGTTGAATAACCATGTTATATGATAGTGATCTTTGTCGATTATATGGAATTGCTAGGTGTATGTTTTAAAATTATATACGGTTAGGAGCGGGTAGCCTTAGAATGATGGATTAGCCTTATTTCTTGTTGGACGCGGTCTTAGGGTAGAATCCTTTATTCAAGAGTCTGTTTGATCCTTTTTGTGTATAATTTGCATGCCTAAAAGCAACCTGTAGTGATTGGTTTGAATGTTATGAGGTGGACAACCATAGGGTGTCCGGGTTTGATTCATGCGAGAGTTGTGAGTCATGGTTTGTATGGATAGATTTGGAGGTACTAGGTAAAGCAGCGGGGTAAGGTACGAGTAGGTGTGGAAGGCAGTATTGGGCTCGTACTACTGGAAGCACAGGACCCGTACCCAAACCCATGTTCTACCTGGGAATTCCAAAGGAAAACGGTATGGAAGTAACCTCGTTATGGGTATCCTGATCATTATGTTTTGTGAAATGACAGTCCAGCATGGTGGTTACGCGATTTGGATTAGGATCGGGATTAGGATCGGGATTGGGATCGAGATCCGGGGCTGGGTCAGGCGGCCCTATTGATGGTATCGATGAGAGACTGCGTGAGCTGATTGCGGACGAGGTTATGAGGGGCATCCTTGACGCTACCCCAGTCATCTTTGGGACGGTCAAGGAGGGTATGATGGAGATCATGGAGGAGAGACTTAGAGCATTCAGGGCCGATATTTCCGCGGGACAGGGTGGAGCTCGAACCCCCTCGTTTACGGAGTTCAAGGCATTCGGAGCTCTGGAGTTTTCTGGGGTTAGGGATCCCATTGTGAGCAGACGATGGGTGGCGGACATTGAGAATGCCCAGCGCACGAGTTCTTGTCCGGAGGAGGCAAAGGTTGGATTTGCTTCCTGCATGCTGAGGGACAGGGCCCGAGATTGGTGGGGCGTGATTACTAGTCAGGTGGGAGCAACAGGTTTGGGTGACATGTCGTGGGCCGAGTTTGTACGACGATTCGATCAAGAGTTTGCACCACCTATTGAGGTGCAACGGATGGTGAGGGAGTTTCATGATTTACAGCAGACTACTATGACTGTGGTGGAGATCACCGCCAAGTTTCGAGAGAAAGCTTTGTTGATCCCTCAGTATGCGACAAATGAGGACATGAGGAGGACCCGATATCACTCTATCCCGAGAGAGGACATTCGGGAATTTGTGAGCTTTACGGGGTGCAAAACCCTGAATGAGATGGTTGATAAGGCTTGTGCGAGGGAGATGGAGTTGGAGTCCCGCACGAAGCGGAAGACTGAGCAGGTACAGGCAGCGGGGGCTCAGACTAAGAAGCCTAAGACCTCCGATTCTTCAAGTAAGGGCCAACAGGGTCGGGGCCAGTGTGCCAAGTGCAGGACATTTCATAGTGGGGCTTGTCAGACAGCCGGGATGTCAGGATGCTACTCTTGTGGCTAACAAGGCCACTTGAGTAAGGTTTGGCCCAAGAAGGGCTTGATATGCTTTCACTGCAACCAGACAGGCCATAAAAAGGCCGATTGTCATGGTTGTAAGGAGGATGAGGAGGAGGACCTGTGGCAGCGCCTGCGCTCGCCACTATGAGGATTACTGATGGCCGTCCTTAGGCGGAAGCTCCAGCGGTGAAGAGCCACACATTCCAGCTGACTACTGAGGAGGCTCGGGCCGCACCAGACGTCGTGGCTGGTATGTGTTCATTATCCTATGTCTCTTTTATGTTAAATTTTTGTATGTATGCTTATTATGCTTTGTATAGGGACCATTCTGGTCAATGATATGACGGCCCATGTCTTATTTGATTCGGGGGCTACCCGATCTTTTGTGTCTCTTGCGCTTAGCAAGAAATTATGAGATGCACCAGGGACTCTGGATACCCCGCTCGAGGTGGAGATTGTAGATGATCGCACCGTGAGTGCTGCGAGGGTGTGTCAGGACTGCGTCCTGAATGTGCACGGCGAAAGGTTTCGCGTTGATTTGGTTCCCATACCATTGCGAGGATTGAAGGTGATTATTCGAACCCCAAGGGGGGGGAGAACTGGTTATCCACGGCGAGAGGACCTCGCAGGGCCCGACTCTCTGTTCAGCTGCGATGGCGAGGAGGTTTCTGCAGCAGGGCTGCATGGGATTTTTGGTCTATGTTTCAGATTCGCGAATGGAGGCAATGATGGATATCGATAGTGTACCAGTGGTGCGGGATTTTTGGGATGTTTTTCCTGAAGAATTACCCGGAGTGCCTCCAGAGAGGCAGGTGGAGTTTCGTATTGACCTAGTACTAGGTGCCGCCCTGATAGCAAAGGCACCATATCGGTTGGCGCCACCGGAGATGCAGGAACTATCTGCTCAGCTTCAAGAGCTACTAGACCGAGGGTTCATCCATCCGAGTAGTTCTCCGTGGGGAGCTCCGATCCTTTTCGTGAAAAAGAAGGACGGGTCGCACAAAATGTGCATCGATTACAGAGAGCTGAATAAGCTGATTGTGAAGAACCCCTGTCCTTTGCCTAGGATTGACAACCTGTTTGATCAACTTCAGGGAGCATCGTGGTTCTCTAAGATTGATCTCCGGTCAGGGTATCATCAGATGAGGATTCGGGATGAGGATATACCGAAGACAGCTTTCAGGACTTGTTATGGGTATTACGAGTTCGTGGTGATGCCATTCGGGCTCACCAAAGCTCCGGCCGCGTTCATGGATCTCATGAACCGGGTGTGCAGGCCGATGTCGGATCAGTCGGTAATCGTTGTTATTGATGATATCGTGGTCTACTCTATGACAACCCGATATTTTGAGACAATAAAATGTAACACCAGTCAAATTTAGGCCAAAATATAACTTTCCTAAGAATCTTATTTGGGTTAAATAAAGTAATAGGAATCGTATCAAGGTTTTCGTACGTATAAAGAACACTAAAATCCGAGTTATAACGAAAAAGTTATGACCAATCTAAGATTCGCGGCAAAAACCAGCAACGCTGATAGACGTAAAACGCAAAGTTTCGATACAATAATTTTTAGCCTTAGGTATCTAAACGAAAGTCGTAGATTACGTTAAACCATAATCATGCCTAAAAAGAACGCCCAAAACGGACTTCGTATGAAGAAGATACAAATTTTCTAAGTTTTGTAACAACGGTAGACAGCTAAAAACTCGAAATAAAAATCGAGCGATTTTTAGCCGACACAGCTTAAACGAGAGTTGAAGGTCTCGACAATAATAGTTCGATGGTAAAAAGACAAACGAAAACGGACGTCGGATAAAGAAGTTATGGATTTTTAACGAAGTTATCGTGTCCCGGCCTATTAATTAAAATATAACTAAAAATAAAGTCAAAATTTTCCGACGGAGTCTAAATGAAAGTTGTAGAGTATTTTCTCACCTTCGCGTGGATATAAAGAACGTCAAAAACGAAGCCCGTATGCGTATGTTACGGATTTTACAAGTTCGTGGCAGACACACCGAAACGATTTACGCCTAGTGTACCCTCGTACGCCCAGCGTACTCGGATGCTAGGCTCCAGATCGTCCACATTGACCAAACACTTTGCCCGATGATACGGTCAGCAGTGATGCAAGCGAACGCCCAGCGTACGAGGTACGCCCCGCATAAGCCCGAAGTACGCCTAGCGTACCGAGGACCTCCAGCCCCTATAAATAGAATGCGAGGGTGTCGGCCATCCTTGCTCAATTTCTTCATTTCTCTCACATTTTCACCTCGTTTTTCGTGCCGACAACATCCCGACTTCCCGGTTTCATATCTAAGCCCCGACGAAGGTGCGAAGCCCCGAGATTTCCGAGATTCTCGTCACTTTCCGGTCGAGGTGCCGCCCGAGAAAATCTCGTTTTCTTCAAATCACGCACTTTCTTCGGTGAGTTCATACCCCTATAAACTACATTTTTAAATGTGTTATCAATACTTTTTATATACACTTTTAAGGGGGGGGGGGGGGGGGGGTTACAAGTAAATACACGATTATTATCGTGTGTAACCTAAAGTTTCACTATATACTCTTTTCAACAATTAAATCATATGTGATTCATAACTTCCACGTGGAACCTTTCATGCGCAAAAGATATCACGATAACATCTTGTCTTTTGAAATTAAATATGTTGTTATACATATACGAATCAAACACTTTATTTATACTTTGAGTATATGTGTTCATTTATGTCACTACAAAAGCTACACTTTACATAACAAGTGAGCATTTCATTAGGGTTTACTATACAAACGAAACAAACTTCTGGAAAAACTATAATAGTATACGACAAACATTTTTACATGTTAAAAACTCTTTATCAAACTGTGTTACATACTTCATGCTTCCTTTCAAACGTTGTTAGAATCGTGTTTCAAACAAAGGTCTTCTTATACTTAAAATTGTTCTTATCAAACAAACTACTTTCAAACCGTTTTAAAAACTGACATCAAGTCATCATTTCTTATTTATTAAACTTTTCAAAGGTTTTACAAAACTTCTTTTATATTTTTATATTGGCAAATGCATGCCTATATATGTATCATTATATAAGTAATGCTTGAAGGACTTAGGACGGCTAGCTCGCTTTATTTCCTTTTCCTCGTTGGGATGTGGCTTTAGGGCATCGGTTATTCGTCCGAATGTCGTCTAAATATTAGTTATATATATATATATATATATATATCATAAATACATATATAGACATAAAAGTTTCCGTCAGTTGGTTCAGTACCTTTGAGTAGGAAAGGCGTATTTCGGTTATACACATACAATACTAGAAACTATAATAGGTATAGTTAGGAGATACTACTTACCATCCCAAGTACAAGGGATCACACAAGAGTCAGTTTATTCATGAGTCTATACAAATACATTACATACTATATGAAGATATATGATTACATACAATTTCAAGACATACAATTACAAGAGATACGATTACATAAGATAGTGTACTAAATATTCATGAAATTTTACATATTACAAGTACCATATCAAGGAGATATTTTCATATACAAGAACAAATGGACATTTTCATACGTAAATCTGTTTTATACTAGGTTTTGTGAGACGTTTCACGTACTTTCGAGTATGCATTACTAAGTCCTGTATTATATACCATAATCCCTTGTAGGGGGAGCGTGATACTTGTGTATAGATCTATACGGGACTGACAATCCCACACCTAAGCTGTTAGTTACAGCTAGGCCGCTAGGCCTGGGGTGACAAACGTCATAATATTCCAACGCCTGAAGAACGTTGTTACAGGCAGTCTGGGTCATTAGCATGGTTATAAAACTGACATGGAGTATTAAAAACACGTTGATTTATGGGGTTATCAAATACCTTAGCAATTATATACGTATATAAATCTATTATTTTATACATGAACAACACCATGGTAGTTCATTTTTGGGACTTTTAAACTACCACCCACTTATGGGAAAATATTAGATTTCTAAAAGTAAACATTTAAAACAGTCGGATCTCGGTAGAAGGCTACTCTTGATACTAGTAGAAAATATGGGATTTTCTAGGGTTTTCAAATGTTACAATTACTTAGAAACATGTTCATTGGTACAAAATTTCTTCAAACATTTACAGGTCTTTCTTTATAGCTTTACAAATCAAAGTCACATAAATACTTATGAATTCACCAACATTATTGCTGATATTCTCTTTCAAAATAACTTGTATTCCCAGGACACAGATAGATAGGTACGACAACCAGGTTCTGTGAAGACGGAGCGGTTAAGACTCGTCTTTTATTTTGAATATTCATTTTGTAGAATTATACTATGAAAGAACTCAGATGTAATTAAAATTATACTATTAATGCAATGGATGATGTGATTGCTTGTTTACTACTTTGCATTCTTGTGATCCATTACATGACGTCCTCTGCCCCAGAACGTTTCCGCCGTTCTTGGTTTTGGGGTGTGACAGATTGGTATCAGAGCATTGTTTATAGTGAATTGAGTATATCAACCCATAAAAGATAAACAAACTATAAATACAATAGGGATTAAAATACTCTGACAAAGAGTCTATACTTTTAAATAATAAAATATTTAAGTAAGTATACGTGCCTGAATTCATACAAAAATCAGTGTCACTAGGACAGAACAAAAGTATTGTGACAACCCGAAATTTCCATTCGGTCAAACCCTAAAAGTCAAACACTTCGTATCATAAGTTGATGTCATTATTTCCTATTTTTAAGAAAATATAAAGTTCGTTTGATTATTTTAATATTATTTTTAAACGAACGGGTGAAAAAAAGTGCCGTCTCGGATTTTGTATTTCAAAAACCGCAAACACTTCGCGTCTTAGAAATTCCCGACCAAACTTTTATGTTTGGGTTGAAAAACCACCCAAAAACCGTAAACCCATACCTATGTATGAGTTTACTCCCCATAAGTTAGTCATTTGTGTTTACTCCCCAAGTTCACAAAAGAGTAAACTCCAAAAACTCTCTCAAGTATCATCCTAGATTTAATTCCAAATCTTCAAAGTTGTAAGTGTTCTAACCATTTCAAGTTAGTAAAACACTTAATCTAGTGTTTGTACATCTACTCATCCATTCATTTATGTATTTTGTCTAGATTTTACGAAACACCAAGAACACACACTAAGTGTTCTTGGCCTTTTAGCTCAAATCAAGCTTCATTATAGTAAGTACTTCCATCCTTTAGTGTTATTAAGCTAGTATTACATTCAAACATCAAGAAATTATGTGAAGAACACAAGGATTGAGGTGTTCACGGTCCAAGGAGATGCTTGGGCCGTAAACACCATAAAGAGCACCAAAGTGTGCCTAAGTCCTTATCTAAGCCCTAGTTTGATGTTTATGCCTTCCTTGATATGTTTAAACCTTCCCTTGATATGTTTAAGCCTTGAAAAACACCAAAATCCAACATTTATAGGTGTTTACGGTTTGGGGATCTCCCAAAACCGTAAACACCCTAAAGTGTGTCTAAATGGGTTATTTTCCTTCCTTAGGCTTAAAAACTAGCTTAGATAATTACCTTGTTGTGTTAAGGACTTGAAAACATGGAAATACCCTTCTCCATAAGGGTTTACGGTAGTAAAACCAAAGGAAAATGCCATGAGGCCGTAAACTCCTCAAAGGAGGTGTTTTGTTGCCCTAGTTCCTTCCAAAGACCAAACCACTTAGTAGAAATGCTTCAAAGGGCTTGTTAAACCACAAAACAACACTTGGTCATTAGGACTAGAGTTTACGACCGTAAACTCTAGAGTTTACTGCCATAAACTCCTTGATTTATGACCATAAAAACCGTAAACTCCAAGGGAGTTTACCCTTGAACCCTAAACACCCTAGCTTTGCCCTACCAACACTTGGATGCAATCCTTGTGATCTTTAACACTTGAAACAAAGTGTTTTAATGTTCTAGAGGGTCCCAACTTATTTTATTGGTTATAATTTGGCTAATTAGTTGTATATATGTTCATTATATGATAACTAGGCTTGTGCATGTGTACAAGTCTTCATTTGTCACCTAGCACCATACCCGACACTTCAATCCAATCCACTCACCACAAGTGAGTTCATACCCCTTAACTAACATTTGAAATACTTTTAAATGTTTCAAATGCTTTAATGGGGGGGGGGGGGAATACAAGTTGAATACTTATAGTTATTTCATCAATCACATGTGATTAATAACTATAAAACCAACGATTTTATTACTGTTCAAACTGTTTTACTTCAAACTGCTTTACAAACTCTTTTACTTATCAAATAGTTTTACTTAAACTTTTTTATACTTATTATAAATTGCATCCCCGTAGATGTATAGTTATATAAGCAATGTTTAAAAGGCTTAGGAAGGCCGTCCGCACTGTTTCCTTTTCCACGATTTGGATGTGGTCTGGTGGGATATCAGGTAGCCTTCCAAAAGTCGTTTCAATATTAATTATATATCATGTGTACATATATAGAATAAAAGTTCTTCCATATTCATGCGTACTAGTTACATCATTAGTAAGTTACCATCGGGGTAGCGCAGGATCATACTTATACTATTGCTAGATCAATGAGTCAGTTCATTCATGAGTCAATACTTATTACTATGAGAACATATACATTACATTACTGTGAGAGCATATACATTACATTACTATGAGAACATATACAACTATACTAGGAGAAGAACATATACAACTATACTAGGAGAAGAACATATACAACTATACTAGAGGAAGAACATATACAACTATACTAGAAGAAGAACATATATAACTATACTAGAGGAAGAACATATACAACTATACTAGAGAGAGAACATATACAACGATACTAGAACAAGTAACAATACATTACATATACCTAAATACGTTGACAAAATTGTGATCCACTGTATCGGAGCATGCCTTAAATGTCATGGCCCGAGTTGTAGCCAGAGTCTCTTGGAGGGAGAGCGCGAGTTTGCGTATAGATCTATACTGGATTGACTATCCTACACCTTGCTGCTAGCTACAGCCAGACCTATAGGTCTGCGGGTGCCAAACGTCATACCTTTTTACGACCTACATTTTTCGTTGTTACCTAGTCGATAGTATGGTACAATTAATCACATGATACCTTAATATAAATCCTGTTTAAGGTAGTTAGTACAACAGTATTTCCTATAATACAACACTACAGTACTACAATAATTTACCCTTTACATACATTTAGTGATCATTTCACTTAAACATTAATGTACAAACTATATTTTGTTAATGATAGTTACACCTGGGAAAATTACATGATTTTACGATAAACGAACATACAAAACAGTTACGCCTTGGTAGAAGGCTACTTTTAATAGAAAACATAGGTTTTTCTGAGAGATTCAGACTATTACAAACACTTACAAACATTCACATACTTTTACCACCAATGTTTACAAACTCATGTTTAAAACCATGTTCAAACGTTTTGATACAAACACCGACACTAAATTACTTATGAACTCACCAGCTTAATGCTGATAAACTCTTTCAAAATAACTTGCATTCTCAGGTCGTCAGTAGACAGGTACCGAGGCCAGCTTTTGAGAAGATGGAGTGCATCCAAGACTCATCTTATTATTTTGATTTACTTTTTGGTGTCTATAACTGTTCAGAACACTTGTATTAAAATTATATATTTAATACAATGGATGATGTTGTTTGCTTATTTACTGTTATACTGTGTTGTGATACTTTACATGACGTCCTCCACCCCAGAACGTTTCCGCCGTTCTTGGTTTTGGGGTGTGACATATTGGTATCAGAGCATTGTTTATAGTGAATTGAGTATATCAACCCATAAAAGATATACTAACTATAAACCCATTTGGGATTAAAACACTCTGACCAAGAGTCTATACTTTAAATATTAAAATATTTAATTAAGTATACTAGTTTGCATTCATACTAAAATCAATGTCACAATGACAAGAACAAAAGTATTACGATTGTTAAATATCACAAGTGAGCTCGGGGATGTATGGTCAGTCCTGGGAATGGCATAGCCTGATCAACTATGTTGGTCCGAGGAGTGATTAGCATATGCCCTAGAATGGTTGTGATATGTTAACAAGTCTAAAAACTTACCAACAATACCACAAGGAGATCAGTAGAACCTAAACTTAAAATACTATAGGGGTATTTTGTGCTACTAAAAGCTACTTATATACTATATTCTTATACCTCTCTTCTCGCGTAGATTTAAAAATGGCCGGATTCCATCATGGCGACCCGTACTTCCCAAATGAAGGCAACGCTGGGTGGATCGAAGAAGAGCCTGAAAATGAGCATCCAATCCCTTTGGATGATCACCTCACAGAAGGCTTTTCTGATGGATCTGACTCTGAGCCTGAAGTCAACAACCTACCGCCAGTAGGTCAAGCCCTGAACAACAACCCTCGACCAGCTTTCCCAGGTCCCACTCCCTTGTGGGCAACCAACTTGAATCGCTGGAGTGACGAACAGGGTCAACCCTTACCTTACTTTGGGGACCGAAGTTTTTACAATGTCAGCGAAGGTGGCTCTGCGGATCGAGCTCTGCCCGTCATTATCTGCAGAATAGATCGTAATGTTGAGCAAGGTCAAGCAGCCATCGACCGGGTCATGGAGATTGATGCCAACTCTGGTGTCAACACAGTCCGCATCCGCCGTCTTGAGGAAAAAATGGAATAGACCAGGAGAACCAATGAGACCTTGCAGCAACAGCTGGCTGCCTCCCGAGCCGAAGTCATGGAACTTCGAACCCGTCAGAGGGCTCATGAGGGACACCTTCAAGAAGTGGTTCGTCAAGTGGCAGACCTCAGGGTTCGCACGTGGAATTCCCATCGCCGTTAGAAGATGCCTAGTACATCTTTGTCTTTTGGTTAAGGAATAGCCTTTAATATATGTGCTCTAAGTAGCACTTTTCTGTAAAATATTCCTAACTTTCAGTACTCTAACTAGGAATCTAGGAACTGTCAAACTTTCTGTTTGGTATGATGTAAGACCTACTGTTAGGTCGATTTTCCCTGAACTTATTACATCAGTAATACCAGTATTATTGACAACTACCTAATCTGTGGGAAAAATCTGTACACTTGTGTTTTCCTACTAATCTTCTTTGTTGTGATCTCAAACACTCATTCAACTGTTGGGCTATGGTTAGTTAGTCCATGTGTCACTCTCACCATACTTACAATTGATTCTTACAACTTTTTTTTATCTTTATAAACTTATAGATGAAAGATGCCTCATCGAAAATCTCCCAGTAATAACCCTGCACCTCCACCTCCTCCTCCTCCGGTCGTCGATACTGAAGCCCTGAATGTTGTCGTAGCTGCAGCAGTGGCAATTGCCATGGCTCAGTATCACTCTACTGATGCCAGCAGAGGTGGAACCCCTGTTGAATCATTTCCTGTTGAAATCCCTATGCGCTCGAGAGAGTACTCCTACAAGGATTTCACCAACTGCAAGCCAAAGTCCTTTCATGGAACCGACGGAGTCATTACCCTCTCGCAATGGTTCCAGAAGATTGAAACAGTCTTCGAAATTTGTCCGTGCCCTGCGGCGAGCAAAGTCAAATATGCCGCATGCACCTTTGAAGGAAAAGCTCTGACGTGGTGGAACGGCCACGTTAAAGTGCTAAATCTCGTGGTGGCAAATGACATGGGTTGGGAAACCATGAAGGACCTCATGATTGAGAAATACTGCCCGAGGGGCGAAATCCAGAAATTGGAGCAGGAGCTGTTGAGCCAAACCATGAAGGGCTTCGACGTAGTCTCATATACCACCAGGTTCAGCGAACTGGTGGCCCTCTGCCCCAATATGGTTCCCACTGAAGGGAAAAAGACCGCGAGGTACATATGGGGGCTAGTGCCTCCATATCAGGGGAATGTCCTATCATCAAACCCTGCTACCTTCGTCAGTGCCAAGCGACTGGCATAGCGACTCATCGACCATGGAGTCAAAGCCCCAACAACAACAACAACCCTATCCATCTCGGAACCCTCCAAACCTGCTGACACTAAGCGGAAGTTCTGGGAGAAAAAGAAGAAGAAACAGCGAACTGCCAAAAAGCAGCAAATTGTGGCAGTGCATGCTGCAATAACCCCTACTGCTGCTACTGCTCCGATGGGACAGTATGCTGGAAGTTTGCCTAAGTGCAACAAATGCAACTACCACCACAACGGCCCCTGCCGTGAAATGCAGTGCTCTAATTGCAACAGGAAAGGACACACCGTCCATTTCTGTAAATCTCCAGCGAGGTCGATCGCCCAAGTCCCCGGCTCTGGCGCGAGCCCGACCTGCTATGGATGTGGTGAAGCAGGCCACTATAAGAGGGACTACCCCAAAGCGAAGAATGCTGGCGGAGCAGGGAGGGTACTAGAAATAGGCCATGGGGAAGCAGTTGCTGACCCGACAGTGGTGACTGGTACGTTCCTCCTCGATAACTCCTATGCATGCATTCTGTTCGATAGTGGAGCGGAGCGAAGCTTCGTGAACCACAAATTTGCTTGCATGCTTAAAAAACAACCTCACACACATAAGGAACAATTCACAGTAGAAATGGCTAATGGAAAAACAGAAAGCACG
The DNA here is from genome assembly GCF_002870075.4 of Lactuca sativa. Taxonomy (NCBI): domain Eukaryota; kingdom Viridiplantae; phylum Streptophyta; class Magnoliopsida; order Asterales; family Asteraceae; genus Lactuca; species Lactuca sativa. Next base: position 172,079,830 of record NC_056631.2, read on the forward strand.
AATAGCATATACTTAGGTTGTACCCTAACTCTAGATAACCATTCATTCCCAATCGACCTTATGCCGATCTCGATTAAAAGCTTCAACGTTATCATCGGCATGGATTGGTTGAGTCTTCATCGCGCCGACATCATGTGCTACGAGAAAGCAGTCCGTCTAAACCTCCCGTCTAATGAAACTCTTATCGTCTACGGCGACAAACCCGGTGCGAGTCTTCGTATTATATCAAGTATTAAAGCACAAAAGTATCTACAAAAAGAATACCATGCATTCCTTGCTCACGTCGTCGATACGAGCCTCGAAACGAAAGAACTAAAGAACATCCTAGTAGTGAGCGACTTCCCGAAATCTTCCCAGAAGAGCTACCAGGATTACCTCCGCAACGACAGGTCTAGTTCAGAATCGACTTAGTCCTAGGAGCTACCCCAGTAGCCAAGTCGCCCTACCGATCAGCACCAACAGAGATGTAGGAACTATTTTGTCAACTTAACGAACTGCTCAACAAGGGCTTTATAATACCAAGTTTCTCACCTTAGGGAGCACCGGTCTTGTTTGTTAAGAAGAAAGACAGATCATTCCGTATGTGTATCGACTACAGAGAACTCAACAAACTGACGGTCAAGAATCGTTACCCTCTGCCTCGCATAGACGATCTATTTGACCAACCGCAAGGGGTGAACTACTTTTCCAAAATTGATCTAAGATCCGGATATCACCAGTTACGAGTGCTAGAGGAGGATGTTCCGAAGACAGCCTTCCGAACTCGTTACAGACACTACGAGTTCGTGGTGATGCCATTCGGATTGACCAATGCGCCCGCAGTTTTCATGGATATGATGAATCGAGTATGCCGACCTTACTTGGATCAGTTCGTTATTGTCTTCATCGATGACATCCTGATCTACTCCCGAAGTAAGGAAGAGCATGGCGATCACCTCCGACAAGTTCTAGGAACTTTACGAACGGAGAAGCTCTATGCGATGTTCTCTAAATGTGAATTTTGGATCCGAAGAGTCGAATTCTTAGGACACGTGGTAAGCGAATAGGGAATCCACGTGGACCCATCCAAAATTAAGGCGATTGAGAACTGGTCAGCACCGAAGACGCCTACAGAAATTCGTCAATTTCTAGGTCTCTCTGGCTACTACCGCAGGTTCATACAGAACTTCTACCGAATTGCGAAGCCTCTTACAACACTGACCCAGAAAGGCGTGGCCTTTGACTAGGAAGAGAAACAGGAGAGAGCGTTCCAAACGCTCAAGCGAGCCTTGTGCACCGCACCAATACTATCCCTCCCCGAAGGGATAGAAGACTTCATAGTCTATTACGATGCATCGAATCAAGGGCTCGGGTGTGTTCTGATTCAGTGAGGTAAGGTCATCGCCTACGCCTCGAGACAGTTGAAGACACACGAAGATAACTACACGACCCATGATCTTGAGCTAGGAGCAGTCGTGTTTGCTCTGAAAATCTGGAGACATTACTTGTACGGAATGAAAAGCACTATCTTTACTGACCACAAGAGTTTACAACACATATTCGATCAGAAAGAGCTCAACATGAGACAACGACGGTGGGTCGAGCTACTCAGTGACTACGAATGCAAAATTCGTTATCATCTGGGTAAAGCCAACGTAGTAGCGGAAGACCTAAGTCGGAAGGAATATTTTGGTCGAAGAGTCAAGTCGTTGACAATGACTATCCATTCACACTTGTCTAAGAAAATTCAGGCGGCCCAACTTGAAGCCATGAAACCTGAAAACGTGACGAGTGAATCCCTTAGAGGAATGGATAAAAATTTAGAAGCCAAGGGTGGCGGAGCCTTATATTTCATGAACCGGATCTGGACACCAAAACACGGTGGTTTCCGAGACTTGGTCATGACCGAGGCACACAACACTCGGTATTCCGTCCACCCAGGTTCAGATAAGATGTATCTGGATCTCAAAAAGCTATACTGGTGGCCTAATATGAAAGCAGAGATTGCTACCTTCGTAAGTAGATGCCTTACTTGTGCAAAGGTTAAGGTCGAGTACCAGAAGCCCTCCGGTTTATTACAATAACTAGAGATTCAAGAATGTAAGTGGGAGCGGATCACTATGGATTTCATAACCAAGTTGCCCAAGACAACGGGTGGACTTGATACCATATGGGTCATCGTCGATAGATTGACCAAGTCTGCACACTTCCTGCCTATCAAAGAAACCGACAAGATGGAGTAGCTTACAAGAACATACATTAGGGAGATCGTATGACTACATGGTGTACCTATATCCATTATCTCCGATAGAGATAGTAGGTTCACCTCAAGATTCTAGCAATCGCTACAACATTCCCTGGGAACAAGGCTGGACATGAGCACAACCTACCATCCACAGACCGATGGACAAAGTGAGAGGACCATCCAAACACTGGAAGATATGTTGAAGCCTGTGTGATTGACTTTTGAAAGGCATGGGATACTCATTTACCCCTTGTCGAGTTTTCCTACAATAACAGTTATCACACGAGCATCAAGGTTGCTCCATTTGAAGCCCTCTATGGCCGAAAGTGCAGATCCCCTCTATTCTAGGCTGAAGTGGGTGATACCTAATTAGCTAGGGGGCAAGTTTCTGACAGTACTCTCACAGGTCCGGAAATCATTCGGGAAACGACTGAGAAGATCGTTCATATCCGTGAACGATTCAAAGCCTCTAGAGACCGACAGAAGAGCTACGCTGATAAGCGAAGGAAACCTTTGGAATTCCAGGTGGGAGATCGAGTCCTTCTTAAAGTATCACCCTGGAAGGGCTTGATACGCTTCGGTAAGCATGGGAAGCTTAATCCGAGATATATAGGACCCTTCGATATTCTCGCAAGAATCGACCCTGTAGCTTACAAACTCAATCTAGCATTTAAACTCCGTAACGTACATTCTACATTCCATGTATCTAACTTGAAAAAGTGTTTGTCTGACGAGACACTTGTAATCCCACTCAACGAGATCGAGATCAAAGAGAGCCTCAACTTCGTTGAAGAACCAATAGAGATCATGGACCGAGAAGTCAAGCAGACAAAGCAAAGCCGTATCCCGATTGTAAAGTTTCGCTGGAACGCCAAGCGATGACAGGAATTCACTTGGGAGCATGAGGATCAGATGAAACTGAAATATCCTCATCTTTTTGCTTAGTTATTTGTAACTACTTTATTGGTTTAGACTTTAATTTCGGGACGAAATTCCCTTTAACAGGGGGATGATGTGACAACCCGAAATTTCCATTCGGTCAAACCCTAAAAGTCAAACACTTCGTATCATAATTTGATGTCATTATTTCTTATTTTTAAGAAATATAAAGTTCATTTGATTATTTTAATATTATTTTTAAACGAACGGGTGAAAGAAAGTGCCGTCTCGGGTTTTGAATTTTAAAAACCGCAAACACTTCGCGTCTTAGAAATTCCCGACCAAACTTTTATGTTTGGGTTGAAAAACCACCAAAAAACCATAAACTCATACCTATGTATGAGTTTACTTCCCAAAAGTTAGTCATTTGTGTTTACTCCCCAAGTTCACAAAAGAGTAAACTCCAAAAACTCTCTCAAGTATCATCCTAGATTTAATTCCAAATCTTCAAAGTTGTAAGTGTTCTAACCATTTCAAGTTAGTAAAACACTTAATTTAGTGTTTGTACATGTATTCATCCATTCATTTATGTATTTTGTCTAGATTTTCCAAAACACCAAGAACACCAAGAACACACACTAAGTGTTCTTGGCCTTTTAGCTCAAATCAAGCTTCATTATAGTAAGTACTTCCATCCTTTAGTGTTATTAAGCTAGTATTACATTCAATCATCAAGAAATTATGCCAAGAACACAAGGATTGAGGTGTTCACGGTCCAAGGAGATGCTTGGACCGTAAATACCATAAAGAGCACCAAAGTGTGCCTAAGTCCTTATCTAAGCCCTAGTTTGATGTTTAAACCTTCCTTGATATGTTTAAACCTTCCCTTGATGTGTTTATGCATTGAAAAACACCAAAATCCAAAATTTATAGGTGTTTTCGGTTTGGGGATCTCCCAAAACCGTAAATACCCTAAAGTGTGTCTAAATGGGTTATTTTCCTTCCTTAGGCTTAAAAACTAGCTTAGATAATTACCTTGTTGTGTTAAGGACTTGAAAACATGGAAATACCCTTCTCCATAAGGGTTTACGGTAGTAAACCCAAAGGAAAATGCCATGAGGCCGTAAACTCCTCAAAGGAGGTGTTTTGTTGCCCTAGTTCCTTCCAAAGACCAAACCACTTAGCAGAAATGCTTCAAAGGGCTTGTTAAACCACAAAACAACACTTGGTCATTAGGACTAGAGTTTACGACCATAAACTCTAGAGTTTACTGCCGTAAACTCCTTGATTTATGACCATCAAAACCGTAAACTCCAAGGGAGTTTACCCTTGAACCCTAAACACCCTAACTTTGCCCTACCAACACTTGGATGCAATCCTTGTGATCTTTAACACTTGAAACAAAGTGTTTTCATGTTCTAGAGGGTCCCAAATTATTTTATTAGCTATAATTTGGCTAATTAGTTATATATATGTTCATTATATGATAATTAGGCTCGTACGTGTGTACAAGTCTTCATTTGTCACCTAGCACCGTACCCGACACTTCAATCCAATCCACTCACCTACCCCTTAACTAACCTTTGAAATACTTTTAAATGTTTAAATGCTTTAATGGGTGGGGGGGGATACAAGTTGAATACTTATAGTTATTACATCAATCACATGTGATTAATAACTACAAAACCAATGATTTTATTACTGTTCAAAATGTTTATCAAACATTTTTACTTCAAACTGCTTTACAAACTCTTTTACTTATCAAATAATTTTACTTAAACTTTGTTATACTTATTATAAATTGCATCCCCGTATATGTATAGTTATATAAGAAATGTTTAAAAGGCTTAGGAAGGCCGTCCGCCCTGTTTCCTTTTCCACGATTTGGATGTGGTCTGGTGGGATATCGGGTAGCCGTCCGAAAGTCGTTTCAATATTAATTATATATCATGTGTACATATATAGACATAAAAGTGCTTCCATATTCATGCGTACTAGTTACATCATTAGTAAGTTACCATCGGGGTAGCACAGGATCATACTTATACTATTGCTAGATCAATGAGTCAGTTCATTCATGAGTCGATACTTATTACTATGAGAACATATGCATTACATTACTATGAGAACATATACATTACATTACTATGAGAACATATACAACTATACTAGGAGAAGAACATATACAACTATACTAGAGGAAGAACATATACAATTATACTAGAAGAAGAACATATACAACTATACTAGAGGAAGAACATATACAACTATACTAGTGAGAGAACATATATAACGATACTAGATCAAGTAACAATACATTACATATACCTAAATACATTGACAAAATTGTGATCCATTGTATCAGAGCATGCCTTAAATGTCATGGCCCGAGTTGTAGCCAGAGTCTCTTGGAGGGAGAGCGTGAGTTTGCGTATAGATCTATACTGGATTGACTATCCTACACCTTGCTGCTAGCTACAGCCGGACCTGCAGGTCTTCGGGTGCCAAACGTCATACCTTTTTACGACCTACATTTGTCGTTGTTACCTAGTCGATAGTATGGTACAATTAATCACATGATACCTTAATATAAATCCGGTTTAAGGTAGTTAGTACTGCAGTAGTTCCTATAATACAACACTACAGTACTACAGTAATTTACCCTTTACATACATTTAGTGATCATTTCACTCAAGCATTAATGTAGAAACTATGTACAAAATAGTTACGCCTTGGTAGAAGGCTACTTTTAATAGAAAACATAGGTTTTTCTGAGAGATTCAGACTATTATAAACACTTACAAACATTCACATACTTTTATCACCAATGTTTACAAACTCATGTTTAAAACCACGTTCAAACGTTTTGATACAAACACCAACACTAAATTACTTATGAACTCACCAGCTTAATGCTGATAAACTCTTTCAAAATAACTTGTATTCTCAGGTCGTCAGTAGACAGGTACCGAGGCCAGCTTTTGAGAAGACGGAGCGCATCCAAGACTCATCTTATTATTTTGATTTACTTTTTGGTGTCTATAACTGTTCAGAACAGTTGTTTTAAAATTATATATTTAATGCAATGGATGATATTGTTTGCTTATTTACTGTTATACTGTGTTGTGATACTTTACATGACGTCCTCCACCCCAGAACGTTTCCGCCGTTCTTGGTTTTGGGGTGTGACAGATTGGTATCAGAGCATTATTTATGGTGAATTGAGTATATCAACCCATAAAAGATATACTAACTATAAACCCATTTGGGATTAAAACACTCTGACCAAGAGTCTATACTTTAAATATTAAAATATTTAATTAAGTATACTAGTCTGCATTCATACTAAAATCAGTGTCACAATGACAAGAAAAAAAGTATTACGATTGTTAAATATCACAAGTGAGCTCGGGGATGTATAGTTGGTCCTGGGAATGGCATAGCCTGATCAACTATGCTGGTCTGAGGAGTGATTAGCATATGCCCTAGAATGGTTGTGATATCTTAACAAGTCTAAAAACTTACCAACAATACCACAAGGAGATCAGTAGAACCTAAACTTAAAATAATATAGGGGTATTTTGTGCTTCTACAAGCTACTTATATACTATATTCTTATACCTCTCTTCTCGCGTAGATTTAAAAATGGTTGGATTCCATCATGGCGACCCGTACTTCCCAAATGAAGGCAACGCTGGGTGGATCGAAGAAGATCCCGAAGATGAGCATCCAATCCCTTTGGATGATCACCTTGCATAAGGCTTTTCTGATGGATCTGACTCTTAGCCTGAAGTCAACAACCTGCCGCCAGTAGGTCAAGCCCCGAACAACAACCCTCGACCAGCTTTCCCAGGTCCCACTCCCTTGTGGGCAACCAAATTGAATCGCTGGAGTGACGAACAGGGTCAACCCTTACCTTACTTTGGGGACCGAAGTTTTTATAATGTCAGCGAAGGTGGCTCTGCGGATCGAGCTCTGCCCGTCATTATCTGCAGAATAGATCGTAATGTTGAGCAAGGTCAAGCAGCCATCGACCGGGTCATGGAGATTGATGCCAACTCTGGTGTCAACACAGTCCGCATCCGCCGTCTTGAGGAAAAAATGGAACAGACCAGGAGAACCAATGAGACCTTGCAGCAACAGCTGGCTGCCTCCCGAGCCGAAGTCATGGAACTTCGAGCCCGTCAGAGGGCTCATGAGGGACACCTTCAAGAAGTGGTTCGTCAAGTGGCAGACCTCAGGGTTCGCACGTGGAATTCCCATCGCCGTTAGAAGATGCCTAGTACATCTTTGTCTTTTGGTTAAGGAATAGCCTTTAATATATGTGCTCTAAGTAGCACTTTTCTGTAAAATATTCCTAACTTTTAGTACTCTAACTAGGAATCTAGGAACTGTCAAACTTTCCGTATGGTATGATGTAAGACCTACTGTTAGGTCGATTTTTACTGAACTTATTATATCAGTAATACCAGTATTATTGACAACTACCTAATCTATGGGAAAAATTTGTACACTTATGTTTTCCTACTAATCTTCTTTGTTGTGATCTCAAACACTCATTCAACTGTTGGGCTATGGTTAGTTAGTCCATGTGTCACTCTCACCCTACTTACAATTGATTCTTACCACTTTGTTTATCTTTATAAACTTATAGCTGAGAGATGCCTCCTCACAAATCTCCCAGGAATAACCTTGCACCTCCACCTCCACCTCCTCTGGTCATCGATACTGCAGTAGTGGCAACTGCCATGGTTCAGTATCACTCTACTGATGCCAACAGAGGTGGAACCCCTGTTGAATCAATTCCTGTTGAAATCCCTATGCGCTCGAGAGAGTGCTCCTACAAGGATTTCACCAACTGCAAGCCGAAGTCCTTTCATGGAACCGGCGGAGTCATTGCCCTCTCGCAATGGTTCGAGAAGACTGAAACAGTCTTCGAAATTTGTTCGTGCCCTGCGGCGAGCAAAGTCAAATATGCCGTATGCACCTTTGAAGGAAATGCTCTGACGTGGTGGAACGGCCATGTTAAAGCGCTAACTCTCGTGGTGGCAAATGACATGGGTTGGGAAACCATGAAGGACCTCATGATTGAGGAATACTGCCCGAGGGGCGAAATCTAGAAATTGGAGCAAAAGTTGTGGAGCCTAACCCTGAAGGGCTCCGACGTATTCTCATCTACCACCAGGTTCAGCGAACTGGTGGCCCTCTACCCCAATATGGTTCCCACTGAAGGGAAAAAACCACGAGGTACATATGGGGGCTAGTGCCTCCGTATCAGGGGAATGTCCTATCATCAAACCCTGCTACCTTCGTCAGTGCCAAGCGACTGGCATAGCAACTCATTGACCATGGAGTCAAAGCCCCAACAACAACAACAACCGTAGCCATCTCGGAACCCTCCAAACCCGCTGACACTAAGCGGAAGTTCTGGGAGGAAAAGAAGAAGAAACAGCGAACTGCCAAAAAGCAGCAAATTGTGGCAGTGCATGCCGTAATAACCTATGTTGCTGCTACTGCTCCGGTGGGACAGTATGCTGGAAGTTTGCCTAAGTGCAACAAATGCAACTACCATCACAACGGCCCCTGCCTTGAAATGCAGTGCTCTAACTGCAACAAGAAAGGACACACCGTCCGTTTCTGTAAAGCTCTGGCGTGGCCGATCGCCCAAGTCCCCGGCTCTGGTGCGAGCCCGACATGCTATGGATGTGGTGAAGCATGCCACTATAAGAGGGACTTCCCCAAAGCGAAGAATGCTGATGGAGCAGGGAGGGTACTATCAATAGGACATGGGGAAGCAATTGCTGACCCGACAGTGGTGACTGGTGCGTTCCTCCTCGATAACTCCTATGCATGCATTATGTTTGACAGTGGTGACTGGTACTAGCAACACTACTAGTATCCCAATTATCCCTAACCCGGCCAGACAATATACTGGAAACCTACCGAATTGCAATAAGTGCAACTTCCATGACATAGGTAGTTGTCTTCTGTTACACTGCAAGACCTGCAACAAGAACAGACACACTACCTGCTTATGCAGGACTCGAGTCAAATACATTACTTCAACCACCAATGTCGAAATTTCTCGGATATGCTATGTATGTGGTTTAATGGGACACTTCAAGAGGGATTGCCCAACAAAGAAGGACGATAGTGGAACATGAGGAGTTTGACCTCAGAATGGAAAAAGGCAATGAAGGACCCAACTATAATAGGGACTCACTTCCAATCGTCAGCATTAAGTATGAGGTTAAACATGTTTAAAACTAGTGCAACTCAAGTCTTAGCTTTTGAGAGATCCCGTCAGTAAAGTGGACCCTCGTGCTGCTTATACTTGCCTTTTGTAGTATACCTTGCTCGCAACGATAGTCTTGTAGTAAAACCAAAGTACTGTAACTCTGTTAAAAGTTGCACTGTTGTGTTTTGTCTGTAACACCCTTATGATCAAATCTAATACCTTTATTCCCATGTAAGTCCGTTATCATCATACAACTTGACCCAATTCGATCCTCGCAATACCAGTTTCGTGCGTACTTCTCCTTCTCCAAAAATGTCTTTCTAGCGAAGCCGTCATTCTAGAACACCGAAGTACTCATACATAGAGTACCTCATGTTTCTTATCCTTTCCAAAGAAACCTCAACAAACCTCCCCGAAGTACCACTCGTGCAGTACGGCAGGTTCAATCCAAAGACCCAACTTTTCAAACTTAATTATATGCGACTCGTATACCCGAGACTGTGATTGATGAACCAGGTATGAGTTCTACTATGAACTTCAGGACAGAGACTGCCCAAGACTGCGAGTGATCGTACTTCCGTGAGGATAAACTTAGAAATACCTATCATTTTCCTTAATTCATGAATAGTCATACTTTCTTTTAGATCTTCACGACAGCTAATCCACCCCAAGGTTTTAGCATCATAATCAGTAGGAGTTGGTTAAGTCTACATCGAGCCGACATCAGGTGCTTTGATAAAGCAGTTCGTCTTAACCTCCCTAAACAATGAAGCCCTAGTTATTTACAACGACGAACCAAGTACGAACCCTCTCATCATTTCGTGTATGCAAGCTCAGAAATGCTTACGAAAGGAATATCATGCATTCCTTGCGCACATCGTCGAGACGTACCGAGAAGTGAAGGACATTCAGAACATCCAAAAAGTATGCGGTTTTCCCGACACCTTTCCAGAAGGACAACCGAGACTACCAACACAGTGTCAAGTTGAATTCAAAATTGACTTAGTTCCAGGGGCTACCCCAATAGCCAAATCACCTTATTATCTAGCTCCAACCGAGATGCAAGAACTTCCTAGCTAGCTTAACAAACTCCTCAGAAGGGGATTCTTTAGGACAAGTTTCTCACTTGGAAGAGCACCAAACATGTTTGTAAACAAGAAAGAGCGTTCCAAACGCTAAAGTAAGTCTGATGCATTGCACCAATATAATCCCTCCCAAAAGGGATAGAATATTTCGTGGTGTAATGCGATGCATCCAACCAAGGGCTTGGTTGTGTTCTTAAGCAAGACGAAAAGTCACCGCCCATACCTCAAGACAGCCTAAGACACAGGAAGTTAACTATTCAACACGTGATCTTGAGTCTTGAGCAGCGATAATTGCTCTGAAGATCTGGAGACACTACTTGTAGGGTACAAGGTGTAATACTCTCACAGACCACAAAAACATTCAACACACATTTGACAAAGAAAAGTTATCATACCAGTGAAGTCAAACGAAAGAAGCAAAGTCGTATCCCGATAGTGAAAGGTTTGCTGGAATGCCAAGCGAAGACCAATGTTCACTTAAGAACACGAGTAGCAAATAAAACTTCTATCCATAGCATGATTATTAATTCTGCTTAAACACTAATTTCGGGACGAAATTCCCTCTAACAGGGGGATGATGTGTCAACCCGATATTTTGAGACAATAAAATGTAACACCAGTGAAATTTAGGCCAAAATATAACTTTCCTAAAAATCTTATTTGGGTTAAATAAAGTAGTAGGAATCGTATCAAGGTTTTCGTACATATAAAGAGCACTAAAATCCGAGTTATAACGAAGAAGTTATGACCAATCTAAGATTCGCGACAAAAACCGGCAACGCTGATAGGCGTAAAACGCAAAGTTTCGATACAATAATTTTTAGCCTTAGGTATCTAAACCAAAGTCGTAGATTACGTTAAACCATAATCATGCCTAAAAAGAATGCCCAAAACGGACTTCGTATGAAGAAGATACAAATTTTCTAAGTTCCATAACAACGGTAGACAGCTAAAAACTCGAAATAAAGATCGAGCGATTTTTAGCCGACACAACTTAAACGATAGTTGAAGGTCTCGACAATAATACTTCGATGGTAAAAAGACAAACGAAAACGGACGTCGGATAAAGAAGTTATGGATTTTTAACGAAGTTATCGTGTCCCGGCCTATTAATTAAAATATAAATAAAAATAAAGTCAAAATTTGCCGACAGAGTCTAAATGAAAGTTGTAGAGTATTTTCTCACCTTCGCGTGATATAAAGAACATCAAAAACGGAGCCCGTATGCGAAAGTTACGTATTTTACAAGTTCGTGGCACACACACCGAAACGATTTACGCCCAGCGTACCCTCGTACGCCCAGCGTACTCGGATGCTAGGCTCCGGATCGTCCACATCGACTAAACATTGCGCCCAAGGATGCGGTCAGCAGTGATGCAAGTGAACGCCCAGCGTAACCTCGGAGTACGCCCATCATACAAGGTACGCCCCGCGTAAGCCCGAAGTACGCCCAGCGTACCGAGGACCTCCAGCCCCTATAAATAGAATGCGAGGGTGCCGGCCATCCTTGTTCAATTTCTTCATTTCTCTCACATTTTCACCTCGTTTTTCTTGCCGACAACATCCCGACTTCCCGGTTTCATATCTAAGCCTCGACGAAGGTCCGAAGCCCCGAGATTTCTGAGAATCTCGTCACTTTCCGGTCGAGGTGCCGCCCGAGAAAATCTCGTTTTCTTCAAATCACGCACTTTCTTCGGTGAGTTCATACCCCTATAAACTACATTTTTAAATGTGTTATCCATACTTTTTATATACACTTTTAAGGGGGGGGGGGGATACAAGTAAACACACGATTATTATCGTGTGTAACCTAAAGTTTCACTATATACTCTTTTTATCAAGTAAATCATATGTGATTCATAACTACCACGTGGAACCTTTCATACGCAAAATATATCACGATAACATCTTGTCTTTTGAAATTAAATATGTTGTTATACATATACGAATCAAACACTTTATTTATACTTTGAGTATATGTGTTCATTTATGTCACAACAAAAGCTACACTTTACATAACAAGTGAGCATTTCATTAGGGTTTACTATACAAACGAAACAAACTTTTGGAAAAACTATAATAGTATACGACAAACATATTTACATGTTAAAAACTCTTTATCAAACTATCTTACATACTTCATGCTTCCTTTCAAACGCTATTATAATCGTGTTTCAAACAAAGGTCTTCTTATACTTAAAATTATTCTTATCAAACAAACTACTTTCAAATCGTTTTAAAAACTGACATCAAGTCATCATTTCTTATTTATTAAACTTTTCAAAGGTTTTACAAAACTTCTTTTATATTTTTATATTGGCAAATGCATGCCTATATATGTATCATTATATAAGTAATGTTTGAAGGACTTAGGACGGCTAGCTCGCTTTATTTCCTTTTTCCTCGTTGGGATGTGGCTTTAGGGCATCAGTTATACGTCCGAATGTCGTATAAATATTAGTTATTTATATCATAAGTACATATATAGATATAAAAGTTTCCGTCAGTTGGTTCAGTACCTTTGAGTAGCAAAGGCGTATTTCGGTTATACACATACAATACTAGAAACTCTAATAGGTATAGTTTGGAGATACTACTTACCATCCCAAGTACAAGGGATCACACAAGAGTCAGTTTATTCATGAGTCTATACAAATACATTACATACTATATGAAGAGATATGATTACATACAATTTCAAGACATACAATTACAAGTGATACGATTACATAAGATAGTGTACTAGATATTCATGAAATTTTACATATTACAAGTACCATATCAAAGAGATATTTTCATATACAAGAACAAATGGACATTTTCATACGTAAATCTGTTTTATACTAGGTTTTGTGAGACGTTTCACGTACTTTCGAGTACACATTACTAAGTCCTGTATTATATACCATAATCCCTTGTAGGGGGAGCGTGATACTTGTGTATAGATCTATACGGGATTGACAATCCCACACCTAAGTTGTTAGCTACAGCTAGGACGGCAGGCCTGGGGTGACCAACGTCATAACATTCCAATGCCTGAAGAACGTTGTTACAAGCAGTCTGTGTCATTAGCATGGTTATAAAACTCACATGGAGTATTAAAAACACATTGATTTACGGGGTTATCAAATACCTTAGCAATTATATACGTACACAAATCTATTATTTTAGACATTAACAACACCATGGTAGTTCTTTTTTGGGACTTTTAAACTACCACCCACTTATGGGCAAATATCGGATTTCTAAGAGTAAACATTTAAAGCAGTCGGGCCTTGGTAGAAGGCTACTCTTGATACTAGTAGAAAATATGGGATTTTCTAGGGTTTTCAAATGTTACAATTACTTATAAACATGTTCATTGGTACAAAATTTCTTCAAACATTTACAGGTCTTTCTTTACAGCTTTACAAATCAAAGTCACATAAATACTTATGAATTCACCAGTATTATTGCTAATACTCTCTTTCAAAATAACTTGTATTCCCAGGACACAGATAGACAGGTACGACTACCAGGTTCTATGAAGATGGAGCGGTCAAGACTCGTCTTTTATTTTGAATATTCATTTTGTAGAATTATACTACGAAAGAACTCAGATGTAATTAAAATTATACTATTAATGCAATGAATGATGTGATTGCTTGTTTACTACTTTGCAATGTTGTGATACATTACATGACGTCCTCCGCCCCAGAACGTTTCCGCCGTTCTTGGTTTTGGGGTGTGACATACTCCAAGACCAGGGAATAGCATGAGCAGCATTTGAGAGAAGTGCTGGAGACCTTGAGGATGGAGAAGCTGTATGCGAAGTTCTCCAAGTGTGACTTTTGGTTGCAGGAAGTGCAGTTTTTGGGTTATGTCATCAATCAAGAGGGTATTTCGGTTGACCCAGCGAAGGTGGAGGCTATGATGCGATGGGAAGTACCGAGGAATGCCTCAGAGATTCGTAACTTCTTGGGCTTAGCGGGTTATTATCGGAGATTTATTCAAGATTTCTCCAAGACTGTTGTGCCATTGACCCGTTTGACCAAGAAGAATGTGGCTTTTCGATGGATTTGAGGATCAGCAGAGGGATTTTGAGACCATGAGGCAGAGGTTATGTGAGGCTCCGATCCTAGTACTTCCCGAGGGATTGGACGATTTCGTGGTATATTGTGATGCATCGATTTCAGGGTTGGGTGCGGTACCGATGGAGAGGGTACACGTGATCGTGTATGCCTCGAGGCAGTTGAAGCCTCACGAGGCAAATTACCCCACGCATGACCGGGAGTTGGGGGCAGTGGTGTTTGCCCTCAAGATTTGGAGGCACTATTTGTATGGGGTGAAATTCGTTGTGTATACCGATCACAAGAGTCTGAAGTATTTGATGGACCAACAGAACCTGAATATGCAACAGAGGAGATGGTTGGATGTGCTAATGGATTATGACTGCGAGATCCTATACCATCCAGGGAAGGCCAATGTGGTGGCCGATGCATTAAGTCGCAAGACGACGGGGTCGCTAATCAGGGGTATTTGTATGAGGGTGACGGTAAGTCCACCCTTGATAGACATGATTCGAGAGGCTCAGGTCGAGGGGGTGAAGAAAGAGAACTGGAAATTGGAAAGAATTTGGGGGCAATATCCTTTGTTTGTTAATGATAGTCGTGACTTGTTGACGCAGTGTGTTCGAGTATGGGTGCCGATGTTAGGGGGAGTAAGGCAGAGATTTTTAGAGGAGGCGCATAAGTCCAAATTTTCTATACACCCAGGTGCAACAAAAATGTATAGGGATTTGAGGCTGAGCTATTAGTGGCCCTGCATGAAGTGGGAGATCGTCGGGTATGTCGAGCGATGCTTGACCTGCAGCAAGGTCAAGGCCGAGTACCAGCAACCTCATGGTAAGGTTCAACCATTACCCATTCCGATGTGGAAGTGGGATGAGATCACTATGGACTTCATCACGAAGCTACGACGGACAGCGAGGGGAGTAGATGCCATATGGGTGATCGTGAATAGACCGACGAAAAGTGCTCACTTCATTCCGATCTCCGAGAGTATATCTGCAAAGAAGTTGGCGGACATTTATGTTCGAGAGGTGGTGGCTAGGCACGGAGTGCCGGTATTAGTCATTTCAGATAGGGATGTTAGGTTTACATCCAGGTTTTGGAAGAAGTTCCACGAGGAACTGGGTACCCACCTGCATTTTAGTACGGCATATCACCCCCAGACCGACGGCCAAAGTGAGAGGACGATCCAGACATTGGAGGATATGCTGCGGGTATGTGTGCTGGATTTTGGAAGGAGTTGGGATACGTACCTCCCACTGGTAGAGTTTTCGTACAATAACCGTTATCATGCCAGTATTGATCGAGCACCATTGAGATGTTATATGGACAGAGGTGCAGGACCCCAGTGTGCTAGGATGAGGTTGGGCATCGAGTTTTGGGGAGCAAGGAGGTGGTACTCGAGACCACCGGACTGATTCAGCAGGTGCGTGACCGATTGCGAGTCGTGCAGAGTCGTCAGAAGAGTTATGCGGACCGACGTCGATTAGACCTCGAATTTCACGAAGGAGACTTTTTCTTACTGAAGGTGTCACCCTGGAAAGGGATTATCCGGTTCCACAAGAGGGGAAAATTGGGGCCTCGGTTCATAGGTCCATTTAGGATCATAGCCTGGGTGGGCAAGGTGGCATATTTTTTAGAGCTCCCGGAGGAGCTTAGTCGGATTCACAACACCTTCCATGTGTCTCAGCTCTGGAAGTATATTGCCGACGAGTCTTCAGTCATATCCTTGGACGACATTCAGTTGGATGGGAGCCTGAATTATGTCGAGAAACCAGTTGCGTTCCTAGATAGGAATACGAAGAAGCTCCGTAATAAAGAAGTGAATTTGGTAAAGGTGCAATGGTAGCACTGAAGGGGTTCCGAATGGACCTGGGAATTGGAAGATGAAATGCGAGATCTCTATCCTGAGTTGTTTGGACCAACAGGCTTCGAGGACGAAGCCTAATTCAAGTGGGGGAGAGTTGTAACAACCTGATCCTCAGGTAATAATAATGATATTTTGGTTTGGATTTTTTAAGAACCTACTCGGCGAGTTGGCCTTCCTAGTAGTCGAGTAGTAGCGGGTTTGTCCGCGAAGTTTAATGACATACTCGCCGAGTTCAATATGGGACTCGACGAGTAGATGCTGGCAGATGAAACCCTAGATTTCAGGGCCTTGCACCCTATTTAAAGGGTCATTAGCCTCGCCTAGCCTCCCCTTTATAGCTCTTTACCTCCCAAAAACCCTGATTCGAGTGTGAGTGTGTTTCTTGGTGATTTTAAGCTTGAAGGAGGGATTTGGTGAAGGAAACACTTGAGGAAACAAGCTAGAGGAAGCAAAGGACTTGTGGGGATTTAAGATCTACTTCTGTGGAGCATTCCCTGAAGGTATTAAGCTATTCCTTGGCTCATTTCCACCCAAAAGCCTCTTGTGCGTGGATTCTAAGAAAGGGCTTTTGTGTTTAAGCCAAGATCTGAAGTTGTAACTTCAGATCTGGACTCCTTTTGGCCTTGAGATGCATAAAGTTATCATTTGATCCTAGAATGTGTCTCCCCTCAAGTGTATGACTCCATTCCAAGCTTAGAATTTCTATTTTAGGGCCTTAAAGCCTTGCATGTACGTAAATTTTGCAACTTTACGTGGAAAGCATGCCTCAGAAGCTTAGATCTGTAATTTGGAAGCATTGAATGGCTCAAAATAGTTTGTATGGCTTGAGATCTGATAGGACTCGGCGAGTCTCAGGGGGCGACTCGGCGAGTCATTTGAAGGCAGGCATGGACTCGACGAGTTGGATGAACAACTCGGCGAGCCGAATGAAGATTACCTAGAACTCGACGAGTTGAAGGAACAACTCGGCGAGTCGGGTAAGATTCCCCCAACTGTTGGATGTTCGTAGACGTGTTGAGTGGCAAGCAAGGAAACTCGACATATGACCTTAGATTATCAATCAAGACCGTATGAACTCGACGAGTCACCTCGATGACTCGGCGAGTAGATGTCATCCCGGGGAAACTCGGGGAGTCACTAGTTGTGCTCGGCGAGTTAGGGTCAACATGGACTGTTGACTTGATCTTGGCTGTAGTTGACCAGAATGGACTTTGGGGAAATGAATGGATGTTGTATGACACTTTTTAGGCAGTTGAGTGGAGCAGCTCGTGGGGTATATTTGGTCGCAAAGTGTCAGTTCAGCATTCATGACAGGTGAGTCTTCTCACTATACCTATGGGTCTAAGGCACCAAGGCCGGCCCATTATGTGATTATGATATATGCGTTAGACATTCTGTGTTTTGTTATGTGATTGCATGTTTTGTATGAAGACCCCAGGGGGAAGCCCGTGGCATTGGATGTAAGACCATGTGGGGTAGCCCATGGCAGTCCTAGGTGAATACCATGTGGGGTAGCCCATGGCATTGGATGTAAGGCCATGTGGGGGAGCCCATGGCAGTCCTAGGTAAAGACCATGTGAGGGAGCTCATGGCATTCTCACAGGTTTCTTGTATGCATGGCTTATGTGATATGTGTGTAGCTTTTATAGCTAACATGATTTGTGATATGTGGTTTGTGTGTGTGTGTGTGGTATTCTCTGGGAAACTCACTAAGCATTTCGCTTACAGGTTGTTGATTGTTTCAGGTACTTCAGAGCCTAAGGGCAAGGGCAGGGCGTGATGACGTGGCGTGCACTCTACCTCTCTTTTGTGTGTTTGGGACACTCTGATGCTTTCAAAAGTACTACGAAATTGTAATAATTGTGAATTGAAAAAAAAACAAATGGTTTGGAAATCTATGGATTATGGGATTTGTTTGATTAATTAAAAATGAAAAATTTCTTGGTAAAATATGAGTCGTTAAAAGAAAAGATGTGATCATTCACATCCTTTTGGCTTATGATTTTGGATTTTGGGATACTCTGATCATAACTGTTATTATTGGAAACAATGTTTTGTAACAATTATGGTCCTTTAGGTAGAGTAGAATTATGCATTGTAAAGACAGTACTCTAACAAATCCCATAGATATTATGTATAGAAATATGGTGTTGGGTTATTTATTGTGTTGTGTGAAATTTTCTATGTATGTATTTAGCCTTAATTAAACGGATTGGGCCTGTCCATCCGTGTTTATGGTGCTAGGGTTAGGCTATAAATATTGCATGCATGTTTTGTATTAGGGTTTATCAATGGTATCGCCCTACATCGTCTTTACAGAGAAGTTCACACAAAACTCTTCTAAGGCATTTATAATATAATCATTCGGCACCTTTTTGATCAATTGTTCTTGTTTTCATTCACTTTTCTATTAAAGGATCTATCGATCTTAAGTTTATTGTTTCAACAATTGGTATCAGAGTAGGAGATTGTGTAATTTCATATGCATATCTTTTGTCAAGCTTATTAGGGTTTTTTTTTTAAGTTTTTGTAAGATTTGTTCTTTTCGTTTTCATCGTTCTCATCGATTACAGACGATAAATCTGGTTTCTTTTTTAGCCCTAAACTCGATTATTATATTACATATATGATTCTTAACAGTTTTTTGTGAATCGATATCATGCAAGCAGAAGATCCACACACTATATCCTTCAATCTATCAAGCAACACCAGATCTACTACCAGGATCCCTATTCTTTTTCCACAAGATTACGAAGTATGGGCGCTACACTTCAGGGACTACGTGCAAGGTCTTGAAGAACATGGTTCATTGATATGGGAGTCAATAACCAAACAGACGTTTGCTCACACTAATACAAGGAAATTCATTAAAACTCAAGCAAAATACAACACACTTTTCATTGAACAAACAAACGTTCCTCAAGAAGAAAAGGAGAAGTTAATGAGTAACGTCAAGGCAATGAGGATTATCAGATTTGCTCTTCCTCCAGAAAGGTTTCATTTGTTGAGTTCTTGTGAAAAAGCGAAGGAGATTTGGGACATGCTGAAAGAACTCTATTCAAGTGATGTAGATCTTGAACATTCTGTTCAAACACTACGTCTTTCGGACTTTGGTGCATTTTCTTAGAAGTCTGATGAAATGCTTGATCAGACTTTCAATCGTTTTAATCATCTTTAAAGCAGGATGTTAAAACATAAAATCAGACGCGAACCGATAGAGAAAAAGGTGACGTTTCATGAACGGTTTGAGATTCTGAGTGGAAAACCATTGTGTCAATAGTAAAAGCTCATGAACAATTTAAGAGCTGTACTTAGGTGTAGCTGGTAGGAATTCTGAGATCCCACGAAGATTAAGTGACGAAAGATGTTAAGCTTTTTTTTCCATTATGGTTTCGTTGGCCCTAGTTGCAAAGGGAAAAAAGGTAGTAGAAGAAGATTCAAAGTATGATCTCTCATATTGTGAGCATAAAAAAGAAGAATACACTCTAATGGTGTCAAATCCCAGAAAGTTTGCTAAAAAGAATTTTGGATGCCTCAAAAATAGGAATTGGAAAGGGAACAATAGTTCTGATAAAACGAAGGCAAATGATGAGAGCCTCAACAACTCGCAAAAGGATGAGGTGAAGAAGGAAAAGAAGCGGATGGGAGATTCGAGCTACGACTGTAACTATTGTCATGGAAAGAATCATTTGGCCAATGTGACAACCCGACATTTCAAGTCAATGTAATGACATAATTCAAGTATTGTAATCTATTTTGAATTAATAAATAAATAAAAATAGCACCAGAAATGAAATGTTCAAAAGTCTCAATTGGGATACATAAAGTAATAGATATTATAACTAGGTTTTCAGAAACATAAAGAACACAAAAATCTGAGTTTTGACGAAGAAGTTATGACCAATCGAAAATCCGTAGCAAAACCGGTAAAACACTATTAAGCGTAAAATGCGAAATTCCAATAAAATACTTTTTAGCCATAAGTATCTAAACGAATGTCATGGATATCATTAAATCGTGAACATACATAACAAGAACGTCCAAATCTGACTTCGTACGAGGAAGTTAGGATATTTCTAAGTTTCGGACTAGCAGTAAACAACTAAAAACCCAAAATAGAGATCGAGCAATAGTTATCCGACACAACCTAAACGAGAGTTGAAGATCTCGACAATAGTAGTACAACGGTAAAAAGACAGACAGAAACGGACATCGGATGAAGAAGTTATGTATTTTTAACGGTCATTTCCTGTCCCGACCTATTAAAAATATATCATTAAAAATAAAGTCAAAATTTGCCAAAGAAGTCTAAATGAAATTTGTAGATTATATTCTCACCTACGCGTGGATATAAATAACGTCAAACATGGAGCTCGTATGCAAAAATTACGCTTTTTAGAAGATTGAGGACAAACCCAGGGGGTTCGCCCGACGTACGAAGGTACGCCCAGCATACGCCATACGGGGCCTCGGATCGGCCACGTCTCCCCTACGCCCCTCTACCCCCGTCCCATCTGAAGTATGGCAGACGAGGAAGGCGTCATGCATGACGTACGCCTCGCGTACGAGGGTATGCCCTCGTACGAGGTACGCCCCGTGTACTTTGGAGTACGCCCAGTTTATGAAGCTGCCTCCACCCTATAAATAAGGATGTGAGGGTGCCGGATCCATTTTCTAATTCACACCATTTCTCTCCCACTTTTTCACTTTCGAGCCCCTGGAGACTACCCCGACGCCCCAGTTACGTATCCAAGTCCCGACGAAGGTCTAAAGCTCCGAAATACCCGAGAAACTCACTTCCTTCCGGTCGAAATGATGCCCGAGAAAAGTCTTGTTTTCTTCAAATCATCAATCTTTCCAGGTGAGTTCATACCCTTACATTTTCACATCTTTTCTATGTTTTAGGGGGGGGGGGGGCAATACAAGTGAAACGCAAGAAAAACTTATGTTAAAATGAAAATCGTTACATACAGTTTCAAATACTTTATCTACATCTGGTGTATAAATGTTAAGTACATATGAATAACATTATTACTAATGTTATACTTTACATACAAAGTTAATAACACATTAAGGTCTATCATGCAAATGAAATACATGTTTTGGAAACTATAATAGGTATAGTTTATGAGATATTCATGATATTTTGCACTCTATAAACACTATAGAAAGGAAATACTTACATTTACAAGAACAATGGACTTTTCATACGTAACTCTATTTTATACAAACTTTGTGAGACATTTGACTTCACGTACGCATTTTAAGTCCAATATTATATACCATAATCTCTTGTAGAGAGACCGTGATAGTTGTGTATAGATCTATATGAGACTGACAATCCCGCATCTAAACTGTTAGCTACAGTTGGACCGGCAGGTGTGGGGTGCCAAATGTCATATCATTCCAACGCCTGAAGAACGTTGTAACAGACAATATGGTCAATAGTACGGTTATAAAACTCACATGAAGTATTAAAACATTTGATTTACGAGGCTATCAAATGCCTTAGTGATTATATATACATATATAAATCTACTTACACTACTTTAGGTATGGAAAATACTTATGCATTTCGTTTTCGAATCATTTAAAACTACTATTCATTTATGGAAAATATTGTATTTTCTAGTTACAAACACAATTACTTTATACAAAAAGGCATACAATTCTTATACAAAAATGCTTATGAACTCACCAACTTAATTGTTGACACTTTTTCAAAACTAGTTGTATTTCTCAGGCATTCAGTAATACATGTAACAACTGCTTTTGGGAAGGGACGCTAAGGCGTCAATTTCAAACTTATTATATCATCATAATGTAATTTCTTTTGAAACATGTAATGCAATCAACAATGTAACTTTTTAAATTGTATTTATGATGGTTGTGTTTGCTTTCTTTACTATTTATTCAACTGTTATGATACTACATGAAGTCATCCGCCCTCAAACGATTCCGCCGTTCTGGTTGGGGGTGTGACAGATTGGTATCAGAGCATTGCTTATAGTGAACTAAGTATATCGAACCACATAAGATATACAAACTATAAATGCAAAAGGGACTAAAACTCTCTAACAAAACACTTTCACGCCTACCATAGTTCATTTAATTAAATTGTTAGTTTTCATAAATGTACAAATACATGCATGCAACAGTTTAATGTCATAATTAGAACCATACAAAAGTATTAAGACAAGTTGGACACTATGGCTAAGCCTCGGAATAGGTAATCAGATCTAGGAAGAATATAGCCTGATCAACTATATTTATCCGAGATATGACCAACGTATGTCGGGGAATAGTCATAGTGAGAAACAAGTCAAAAACTTACCAAAGTATCACTAGAATTAAAATTTCAAATTTAAATGCTATAGGAGTATTTATGACACAATAAAAACTAAAACAAGCAAGTAAACCCCGACATTTCGTTAGGACTAGGATTGTCAAATAAAATAAAAATTAAACTTATAAAAACTAAAAGCCTTCACTGACAAGGCTATAATTGCAAAGTGCATACTTCAGGGTTACACATGAGTGAGATTGCATGGGCTTAGGATTTATGTTTTCGCATTAAGCTCTTTTCCTTGTTTGGATGTGGGCTCGAAGTGAAACTACTTATCCAACAGTCTATTCAATCTCAATTGTATGTAATTCGTATACACCAAGTAATTATAGAGGACTCGGTGTAGGTCTTATCATAAAATTTCCTCCTTACACTCAAATTCTATATAATTCTCTTATCTCTATTCTCGATCAAACGAAATGGCAGGATTTCATATCCCCGGGGATCCATATTACCCAAACTAAGGCAATGGGGGTTGGATTGAGGAGGATTTAGAAGAGGACCCCAAAGAGATTTCCGAGGAGGATCCAGAAGAGGATCCCGAAGAAGAGGAAGAGGATGCCGATGATGAGGGCACTGACTCTGACCCTGAGGTCTACAATCCTCCCCAGGTAGTACCAGACCTCCAACAAGACTTTCAGGGCCTGACGCCCCTCTGGGCTATAGATCTGAAACAATGGGGCAGGGAACAAGGACAACATCCATCCTACGACATGGCACAAGGCTTTTATGACCTCCGTAACGGGGTTTTAGTGGACAGATCACTCCCTGTCATGGTTCGTTGATCGCCAATCAAGGCGAGCAAACAAGGATAAACCCCAGCCAAATCCTCGACGTTAGTGCCACTGCCCAAATCACTGCAGTACGTCTTCGTCTCCTGGACGAAGAACATGATCGAACAATAGAGCACACCTTTTCCCTCCAGAAAGACATTACCACTGCTAGAGCCGAAGTAATGGAGTTTTAGAAAAACCAAGCCGCAATGGAGAGGCGCGTCATCGAGGCTGAACATCAAGTGGCTTGAGCTCGAACTTCCACAACAACATACCATGGTCCGCAGCGTACCACCCACTCGGAGTAGAGCGCGTGCTTCTTGCGCTATGTATATATACTTATCGAGTGAGCGTTGGTGCTAATCTTTCCTTTCTGTATGTACGCCCGACGGATTGTGAGTACACAATTCGAGGGCCTGAATGCGGTCATTTTTTCCCATTTTCATTGATGTACTCTAGAACTTTGTTAAGGTCCAATTTTCCTGATCGATGTATCCAATATTAAAAATCAATGAGATTGACAAGCATTTATTATTTCGTTGAGTATTTCATTAAGTTCTTAAAATACTAAAGAAAAATCATACACTCGTTATTGAAAGTTTCCATTTCGCAATTAACTTACAAATTCGGTAATGTTCGGAACATAAAACATATAATACTAAAACTTTCCATAATCATTTCTAAAGACGTATCAAGAATTCGTCTTTTAACATATGGCAGAATCATGCCACCAAGAAGGAATCCACAACGCTTCAATACCACAGGAACAACAACACCACCTCCACCACCACCCCCATAAATGGACAATGCTGTTTTCCAGGCAGCCGTAACAGCTGCTGTCACAACAACAATGGCACAGATGAGTAACAATGGTTCAGGAGGAGGAATCAATAGTTCTACCAATGGTCAACACTAAGGTCGTTTCGGAGAATGCACTTACAAGGACTTCACTAACAGCAAACCCATATCCTTTAATGGGACTGGAGGAGTTATGGCTCTATCTCAATGGATAGAGAAAACGGAAGCAGCATTCGAGATCTGCTCATGCCAAGAGGGAAGCAAAGTAAAATTTGATGCATGTACTTTCTCCGAACGAGCCCTGACGTGGTGGAATGGCCACGACAAGTCACTAACTCTGGCAGTGGCTAACTCCATGGTATGGGAAAACCTGAAACAAATGCTCATGCAAGAGTACTACCCGAGAGGTGAAGTGTAGAAGCTCGAACAAGAACTTTGGGGCCTTACAATGGTAGGCCCAGACATCACAACCTATACCAATAGGTTCAGTGACTTGGCAATACTTTTCCTGGGAATGGTTGCTCTAGAGAGCAAGAAGATCGAGAGATATATCTGGTGACTGTCACCCCGAATTCAAGGAAGTGTACTAGCTTCCAAGCCGGTTACTTTCGATAGTGCCAAACAACTAGCACAGTCCCTCGTTGACCATGACTTCAGTCAAGGATTCATGAATGCAATTCCGAAGCAAACCATAGAGAGAAACAACAACTACAACAACAACAACAATACCAACAACAACAACAAGAAGAAGAAGTTTTGGAACAAGAGGAAGGGTCAACCTTCGCAAGAACCTTCCAAGAAACAGCATTTAGTGACAGTTCATGCCACTACTACTCCCACCGATGTTCCTGTCACCCCTGCACCAGCAAAGAAATATGTTGGAAACCTACCAAAGTGCAGCAAATGCAATTACCATCACAACGGAAATTGTAGGGTAATGCACTGTAATAACTGCAACATGAAAGGGCACACTGCCCGTTTCTGTAAGACACCAGCACAACCAATCACCCAAGTTCCTGGAGTCAGTGTGGGCCAGGCATGTTATGGGTTTGGCGAAGATGGGCACTACAAGAGAGACTACCCTAAGTCAAGGAATGCTGGTGGTGTAGGAAGAGTGCTGGAAACAGGGCAGAACGAAGAAATAGCTGATCCCACGGTGGTTACGGGTACGTTTCTCCTCAATAGTGTTTATGCATGCATACTTTTTGATTGTGGTGCGGAGAGGAGTTTCGTGAGTCATGATTTCAAAAACTTACTTAAGAAAAACCCCCCAATCACTTAATAAGATATTTACAGTAGAAATGGCAAACGGTAATACGAAAAGCACAAGCGATATGTACATAGGCTGCACACTAGATTTAAATGAACACTCGTTCCAAATCGATCTAATGTTGATCACTATAAGAAGCTTTGATGTTATCATCGATATGGACTGGTTAAGCCTTCACCATGCCGATATAGTTTGTCACGAAAGGGTCGTTCGCCTTAATCTGCCAAATGGCGAAACTCTTATCATTTATGGTGATAAACTCGGTACAAATTTACAAATCATCTCTTGCGTCAAAGCCCAAAAATACCTGTGCAAGGAATACCATGCTTTCCTAGCCCACATAGTAGACAAGGAAAAAAGAAACAAAAAATATCAAAGACATTCCAAAAGTCTACGATTTCCCCGACGTCTTCCCTGAAGATCTTCCAGGAGTTCCACCAGAACGTCAACTCGAGTTTAGAATCGACTTGATTCCTAGAGCTACAGCAGTAACAAAATCGTCATACCGTCTAGCCCCAGAGAGATATAGGAATTATCCAACCAACTAAACGAACTACTCAATAAAGGATTCATCAGGCTGAGCTTCTCACCTTGGGGAGCACCAGTCCTATTCGTGAAGAAGAAGGATGGATCTTTTTGCATGTATATCGACTACCGAGAACTGAACAAACTCACAATCAAGAACCGATATCCTCTACCGCACATAGACGATATGTTCAACCAAATACAAGGAGGAAGCTACTTCTCAAAGGTCGATTTAAGATTCGGGTACCATCAGCTGCGAGTCTTGGAAAAAGATGTCCCCTAGACGACCTTCCGAACTTGTTATGGTCACTACGAGTTTGTAGTGATGCCCTTTGGATTAACAAATGCATTGGCGGTGTTCATGGACTTAATGAATAGAGTATGTCGCTCTTTCCTAGACAAATTTGTGATTGTGTTCATAGATGATATACTCATCTATTCAAAGAGAAAGGAAGAACATAGTCAACACCTTCGATAGATCTTGGAAACACTAAGGAAAGAGAAACTATACGCAAAATTCTCAAAGTGTGAATTTTGGATTCGGAAAGTAGATTTCTTGGGTCACGTGATCAAAAAGGAAGGGATACACGTGGACCCTTCCAAAATCAAGGCAATCGAGAACTGGTCAGCTCCAAGAACTCCAACAGAAATCCGACAATTCTTGGGCCTTGCTGGCTATTACCGAAGATTCATACAAAACTTGTCAAAGATTGCCAAACCACTTACCACCCTAAGTCAGAAGGCTGTAACCTATAATTGGGGAGAAAGGAAAGACTCTGCGTTCCAAACACTGAAACGATCCCTATGCAGTGCACCTATAGTATCCCTGCTAGAAGGAACATAAGATTTCATGGTCTACTGCGATGCATCAAACCAAGGTTTAGGATGTGTTCTAATGCAATGAGGAAATATCATCGCATACACCTCGAGGCAACTCAAGAAACACGAAGTCAACTACAGTACCAACGACCTAGAATTAGGAGCAGTCGTTTTCGCCCTAAAGATCTAGAGGCGTTATCTCTACGACACGAAATGCACAATCTTCACCGATCATAAGAGCCTTCAGCACAGTCTCAACCAAAAAGAACTCAACATGATAGAAAGACGATGGGTTGAACTACTACGTGATTACGAATGCAATATTTGTTATCATCCGGGAAAAGCTAACGTAGTAGCTGATGCCCTCAGTCGAAAGGAATACTCGGGCCGCCGAATGAAGTCCTTAACCATAACGATCCATTCACACCTATCCACGCAAATCAAGGAAGCTCAAAAGGAAGCCTTGAAAATAGAAAATGTGGTTGGCGAAGCCTTAAGAGGAATGGATAAGAATCTTGAAGTCAAGGGTGACGAAGATCGTTATTTCATGAATCGGATCTGGACACCGAAGTTTGGTGGATTCAGGGACGTCGTCATGAATGAGGCTCATAAGACTCGATACTCCATTCATTCTGGTTCAGACAAGATGTATCTGGACCTCAAGAAATTGTATTGGTGACCGAACATGAAAGCCAAAATTGCTGCCTATGTAGGTAGGTGTATGACTTGCGCCAAAGTCAAGGTAGAGTACCAAAATCCCTCGGGATTGTTACAACAATCCGAAATACCCGAGTGGAAGTGGGAGCGGATAACCATGGATTTCATAACCAAGTTACCCAAAATAGCTAGCGGACTTGACACCATTTGGGTGATCGTCGACAGATTAACCAAATCCATGTACTTCCTACCAATAAAGGAAACTGACAAGACGAAGAAACTAGCTCGAACATACATCAGAGAGATTGTACGACTGCATGGTGTACCAATATCCATTATCTCTGACAAAGATAGTAGATTCACCTTGCGATTCTGGCAGTCACTACAAAAATCTCTAGGGACGAGATTAGACATGAGTACCGCTTACCATCCACAAACCGACGGTCAGAGTGAGAGGACCATTTAGACTTTGGAAGATATGCTAAGAGCTTGTGTAATCGATTTTGTTATGGCTTGGGATACCCATTTACCACTAGTCGAGTTCTCATACAGCAATAGCTATCACACTAGCATCAAGGTTGCTACAGTCGAAGCCCTCTACGGTCGCAAGTGCAGATCACCTTTCTGTTGGGCCGAAGTAGGCGACACGCAACTAGCTAAAGGACAAGTACCTGACAGCACTCTCACCGGCCCGGAAATCATCAGAGAAACGACCGAGAGGATTTTCCAAAAGATGGAAGCCTTTGGAATTTCAGCTTGGAGATCGGGTTCTATTGAAGGTCTCACCCTGGAAAGGGTTAATACGTTTTGGAAAACGTGGGAAACTAAATCCAAGGTATATCGAACCATTCAAGATCCTTGCCAGGATCGGCCC
Source organism: Lactuca sativa (assembly GCF_002870075.4). Classification (NCBI taxonomy): domain Eukaryota; kingdom Viridiplantae; phylum Streptophyta; class Magnoliopsida; order Asterales; family Asteraceae; genus Lactuca; species Lactuca sativa. Next base: position 172,108,237 of record NC_056631.2, read on the forward strand.
GGTAGCATACAAGTTTCGATTACCGCAGGAACTCAATAACATACATTCTACATTTCATGTATCAAACTTAAAGAAGTGCTTGTTCGGGTCAAAGACTAGCTTCGATGAGACCCTCGTCGTCCCTCTGGACGAAACCGAAATGAAAGACCAGTAAAACACTATTAAGCGTAAAACGTGAAATTTCAATAAAATACTTTTTAGACTTAAGTATTTAAACGAATGTCGTAGATATCATTAAACCGTCAACATACATAAAAAGAACATCCAAATCCGACTTCATATGAGGAAGTTAGGATTTTTCTAAGTTTCGGAGTAGCGGTAGACAGCTAAAAACTAGAAATAGAGATGGAGCGAAAGTTAGCTGACACAACCTAAACGAGAGTTGAAGATCTCTACAATAAGCACAATGGTAAAAAGATAGACAAAAACGGACATCGGATGAAGAAGTTATGTATTTTTAACAGTCTTTTCCTGTCCCGGCCTAATAAAAATATATAATTAAAAATAAATCAAAATTTGCCAATGAAGTCGAAATGAAAGTTGTAGATTATATTCTCACCTACGCGTGGATATAAAGAACGTCAAAAACGGAGCTCGTATGCGAACGTTACGCATTTTAGAACATTGAGGCACAAACCGAGGGAGGGTACACCCAGAGTACGAGGGTACACCCAGCGTACGCCATACAGGGACTCCGATCGGCCACGTCTTCCCTACGCCCCTCTAACCCCGTCCCATCCGAATTCCAGCAAACGAGGAAGGCGTCATGCATGACGTACACCTCGCGTACGAGGGTACGCCCAGTGTATGAGGTATGCTCTGTGTACTTTGGAGTACGCCCTGCGTACGAAGCTGCCTCCACCCGTTTAAATAACGATGCAAGGTTGCCGGCTCCATTTGCTAATTCACACCATTTCTCTCCCACTTTTTCACTTCCGATCCCCTCGATACTAACCCAACGCCCCGGTTACATATCCAAGTCCCGAAGAAGGTCCGAAGCTCCGAAATACCCGAGAAACTTACTTCCTTCCGGTTGAAGTGCTGCCTGAGAAAAGTATCATTTTCTTCAAATCACCAATCTTTACAGGTGAGTTCATTCCCCTACATTTTCACGTTTTTTCTATGTTATAAGGGGGGGGGGGAATACAAGTGAAACGCAAGAAAAAGTTATGTTAAAATGCAAATCGTTACATTCAGTTTCAAATACTTTATCTACATTTGGTGTATAAATGTTAAATACATAAGAATAACATTATTGCAAATGTTATACTTTACATACAAAGTTAATAACACATTAAGGTTTATCATGCAAATGAAATACATTTTTTGGAAAACTGTAATAGGTATAGTTTATGAGATATTCATGATATATTACACTCTATAAACACTATAGAAAGGAAATACTTACATTTCCAAGAAAAATGGACTTTTCATACGTAACTCTATTTGTTACAAACTTTGTGAGACATTTGACTTCACGTACTTTCACGTACGCATTTTAAGTCTTGTATTATATACCATAATCTCTTTTAAGGAGAGTGTGATAGTTGTGTATAGATCTATACGAGATTGACAATCCCGTACCTAAACTATTAGCTACAGTTGGACCAGAAGGTCTGGGGTGACAAATGTCATATCATTCCAACGCCTGAAGAACGTTGTAACAAATAGTCTGGTCAACATTACTATTAGGGGTGGCAAATCAGGTCATCGTGTCGTGTTTTTGTCTGACACGACACAACACGACAAAGTTTTATGTAACACGAACACGACACGACACGATGTCGTGTTTTTTTAACTAACACGAAAACGAACCGATTAAAAAACGACAAACACGACACGACACGACAAATATAACATAATGAAAAAATTAGTTTATTTAATTAATATTTAATCATACATAACACGAAAAACACGACAAACACGAAAAACACGACAAATAAATGCTAAAGCGTGTCAATTTCGTGTCGAATTTTAGACACGAACACAAATTTGAATTTCAGTTTCATCCCAATTTCGTTTCGTGTCGTGTTTTTTTGTCTTGTCGTGTCAACAATTGCCACCTCTAAGTACGGTTATAAAACTCATGTGAAGTATTAAACCATTTTATTTACGAGGCTATCAAACGCCTTAATAATTATATATACATATATAAATCTACTCACACTACTTTAGGAAAATATTGGATTTTCTAGATACAAACACAGTTACTTTATACAAAAAGGCATACAATTCTTATACAAAAATGCTTATGAACTCACCAACTTAATTGTTGACACTTTTTCAAAAGTACTTGTATTTCTCAGGGATTTAGTAATACATGTAATAACTGCTTTTGGGATGGGACGCTAAGGCGTCAATTTCAAACTTATTATATCATCATAATGTAATTTCTTTTGAAACATGTAATAAAATCAACAATGTAACTTTTTAAATTATATTTATGATGGTTGTGTTTGCTTTCTTTACTATTTATTCAACTGTTATGATACTACATGAAGTCATCTGCCCTCGAACAATTTTGCCGTTCTGGTTTGGGGTTGTGACAGCCAAGGAGTGTACACTACAAGAAAAACGCGATTTTGCTATGAAAGGAATCTGTTGCGAAAAGCTGAAATTCCGTTGCAAAAGACGAATAGCGATGGAATTTGCAACAACCAATTTTCGTACCTAAAAATGCCATAGCGAGGGGTTTGCAACAGAAACAATAATTTTGTCGCAATTGTGACAATGGAATGAAATCCGTGGTAGATGGTATTCTGTTATGTATTCCGTAGTATGTTTCCATCACAAATTTTGCGGTAGTTCTTCCGTCACAAATTCCGTTGTAGGTAATCCCTAGAAAAATCCGTGGTGATGAATCCCTAGCAAAATTCATGGTGATGAATCCCTAGCTAAATCTGTGTTTATGAATCCCTAGCTAAATTAGTGGTGATGAATCCCTAGCTAAATCCGTTTGATAATCTCGTAGCAAATTTCATGGTCATAAATCCCTAGCAATTTTAGTGGTGTACAAATTATATACCAGATTCAATATGGATCGATTTATAATTGATTTATAAATTATATCCAAATAATATTGTAGTAATATATGAAAAACAAAAAATAAAAAAACAAAAAACTCATAACCATTATATCATAAAATAACAAAATAATTATCTATTACATGGAAAAAAGAAAGTTTCTACTCCAAAATACATAATTTGCAATAAACATATATCAACCTACTACCATTGTTGTTTTGTAAAGATATTAATAAGATCCAATGTCGTTTGAAGTTGTTTTTCAAGATGCCCGACCCTTGCTTTGTGCTCCTCTTGTTGGTCGTTCATCATTTCTTTAAGCTCTTCGTTTTATTGTTTTTGTTTAGCAACAAGCTACATCATTTCTTCTAATTCATCATTTTTCCGGAATGTAAGATACATCCGTTTTACCATTCATATTGGGAACCGCCTTTGCAAAAGAGCCTAATCCATAAAGTCTTTTTTTTGTCATGACCACCAACAACAGCATAAAATAGCTTGTCCTCCTCAAATTCAACACCTTCAGCTTCTAACTCTTCCCGTTTTTGTGTATAGGTCGCCTACAAAATAAAAATACTATAAGTTCAAAGATATCAAATTTAGGAATGATATTATGGAGTAGCTATAAAATAAAATTTAATTTAAACTGAAATGAATTTTACATGAATTTGTCCATCTTTTTCATTTGTGAAAGTGACTCCATCATGATTCTAAGTTTGTGTATACATGAACAATTCACTATGGGGTGTCTCTTGTCCCAATTTCCTCTTCTGCATAAATACCATATAAAAAGTCAAATATACAGATAAACCTATGCAAACATTGATACAATGTACCATTTAAAAAATTACCAAATCAGAAGCTATCTTCAAATGACATGCGTATCTGACGTTACGTGTGAGTTTTGCTACTCCATCAGCCACACCGTTACGCCTATTTTTCTTATTCTGCTCTAATTTTAGCTTGTATTCCATTTTAATTGCCAGGAGTTCCAGACTTCCTGTGGAATATGAGCTGGTTTAAAGCCATGTTTGTTTATTTGTGGGCTCCTCATGTTGAAGAGATATTGACCATAACTTTGTGCCGCTTTCCTTGCCCAAGCTTGCCTCACTAGCGAGTCTATTGTCTCATCCCAACAATATTTTTTCTACACATTAACAATATAAACATAATTTGAAGTGTAAATGTTTACCAAACAACCAATTTATGACTTATAGTTACCTGAAACTCCTCCCAATATAACTCGCACATTTCTTTGCTTACTTGTGCCCAAGCCTTCTGGATCTACTCTTTGTTTAAAGGACTGACTAATAAAGTGTGCACAAGGACCTAGTGGCATTTTCCTGCAAATAATCATATGATGTGTTACATTTAGAATTGATCTACGTAGGCGTAAACCAAAATTTAATACATAAAAAAAGTTGTAATTAATATTTGAATTGGTAACTCACGTATTTTTCCAAACATGAACATTTAAACATCCATTTGGTCCACAATCTTTAGAGGAATTGTTTTCACCTTCTACACTTTCCACTACAGATCTATTCATGGTTGGTTGTGTTGGTGATGTGGTAGATTATGGGATAGGTGTTGTTGATGGGGTAGATTATGGGATAGGTGTTTTTGATGGGGTATATTCTGGGGTAGGTGTTGACATAGATGTATATGTTGAAAATATGGTAACTCCTTTACTTAAAGAGGGTGTGGTAGTTATTGTAGTTGTGGCGGATGGTAGTGTAGCTGCAGGTTTTGACGTTGTGGTAGTAGATATAGGTGTTGATGATGTGACAGTGGGTGTTGGTTTTGAGGATGGTTTAGATGGTGTAGGTGATGAAGTTCTGGTTATTGATGTTCGTGTTCACGATTGTATTGTTCCAACATCTGAACTTTTAAATGATTTTTCTAATGAGGGTGTGGATGTTGTAAGTGATGCCGAGGAAGTGGTAGTCATGGGTGATCTTAATGATATAGGTTTAGCGGTTTTGTTGGTAGCTGTTATAGGTGCTATAGATGTGGTTGTTTGTTTTTGGAAGTCAATTTCTTCATCTTGTAACTGTCTGTTTACGAATTTTGCAGCAGAATTCCTGTTGCATTTCATAACTTGTGGTGCAATGAATTTAGTTGGCTTCACACCGGATGCTCCTTTTGCTTTTGAGGTCGACATCTTTCTGACGCAAACAATAAAAATAAATTATATAGGAAGGCATTACTTTACATGCAAACAATCGAATAATATCAAAACCAATTTACATGAAGATGATCAGACAACAAAAAATTATCGATCATCACAACAACACTAAATTAAATAAATATAAATTTTAGATGAGTGACAACCTATATCGCCAAACTCAGTGCACAAATGTATAACGAACAAAGATTTCGATCAATAAGCCACCAAAGATGATGATTACAGAAAATGTAAACCCTATTTCTAATCGGTAATTAATTACCCTAATATGCAACATAAACATGTGTAGGTTGGAGGGAAACGAATTTTGAAATACTTTGAACCTCCACTAATAAAAAAATTCGAACTGTGCTAATTACCGCAAAATATTTAGTAATTCAAATTTATTTAAAGTAGCTACAAATTGATAGATAGGGTATGTACGTATAAATAACGTCAAGAAAGAACATAGAGTAACGATGTGTTCATACTATAATTTTAACTTAAAAGTATATACGAGGACTAAACAATAATAAACTATACATCTTTATGCTTTTGTGTTTAAATTGAAATTTATATACAAAAGACGTACGGGTCATGTCAATATATATCGTAGTGGCTTATTGTGTCCATGGATGACATAGGTTGCTTGGTCCACATGGTAATGGCCATTGATCAACATGGTAGTTGCTTATGGTGTCCATGGTTGACATATGGTCCATTGGTCAACATGGTAGTTGCTTATGGTGTCCATGGTTGAAATATGAATGACATATGGGTTATTGGTCAACATGGTTGTTGCTTACGGTGTCCATGGTTGACATGTGGGCCATTGGTCAACATGGTAGTATTATGGTGTCCATGGTTGACATATGGATAACATATGGGACATTGGTCAACATGGTTGTTGCTTATCGTGTCCATGGCTGACATATAGACCATTGGTCAACATGGTAGTTGCTTAAGGTGTCCATGGTTGACATATGGGTCATTGGTCAACATGGTAGTTGAGTATGGTGTCCATGGTTGACATATGGATGAAATATGGGCCCTTGGTCAACATGGTAGTTGCTTATGGTGGCCATGGTTGACATATGGATGACATATGGGCGATTGGTCAACATGGTAGTTTGTTATGGTGTCCATAGTTGACATATGGATGACATATGGGCCATTGGACGACATGGTTGTTGCTTATGGCGTCCATGGTTGATATATGGGCCATTAGTCAACAAGGTAGTTGCTTATGGTGTCCATGGTTGACATATGGATGACATATGGGCCATTGGTCAACATGGTAGTTGATTAAGGTGTCCATAGTTGACATATGGGCCATTGGTCAACATGGTTGTTGCGTATGGTGTCCATGGTTCACATATGGGCCATTAGTCAACATGGTACTTGCTTATGGTGTCCATAGTTGACATATGGATGACATATGGGCCATAGTTCAACATGGTTGTTTCTTATGGTGTCCATGGTTGACATATGGGCCATTGGTCAACATGGTTGTTGCTAATGGTGTCCATGGTTGACATATGGGCCATTGGTAAATATGGTAGTTTCTTATGGTGTCCATGGTTGACATATGGGCCATTGGTCAACATGGTAGTGGATTATGGTGTCCATGGTTGACATATAGATGACATAGGGACCTTTGGTCAACATGGTTGTTGCTTATCGTGTCCATGGTTGATATATGGGCCATTGGTCAACATGGTAGTTGCTTATGGTGTCCATGGTCGACATATGGATGACATATTGGTGATTGGTCAACATGGTAGTTGATTATGGTGTCCATTGTTGACATATGGATGACATATGGGCCATTGGTCAACATGGTTGTTGCTTATGGTTTCCATGGTTGACATATGGTCCATTAGTCAGCAACTACGTTGTTGCTTATGGTTTCCATGGTTGACATATGGTCCATTAGTCAACATGGTAGTTGCTTATGGTGTCCATGGTTGACATACGGATGACATATGGGCCATTGGTCAACATGGTAGTTGATTATGGTGTCCATAGTTGACATACGGATGACATATGGGCGATTGGTCAACATGGTGTTTGCTTATGGTTTCCATGGTTGACATATGGGCCATCGGTCAACATGGTAGTTGCTTATGGTGTCCATGGTTGACATATGGGCCATTGGTCAACATGGTTGTTGCTTATGGTGTCCATGTTTGACATATGGGCCATTGGTCAACTTGGTTGTTGCTTATGGTGTCCATGGTTGACATATGGGCCATTGGTCAAGATGGTAGTTTCTTATGGTGTCCATGGTTGACATATGGCCCATTGGTCAACATGGTAGTTGCTTATGGTGTCCGTGGTTGATATATGGGCCAATGCTCAACATGGTAGTTGCTTAAGGTGTCCATGGTTGACATATGGATGACATATGGGCTATTGGTCAACATGGTTGTTGCTTACGGTGTCCATGGTTGAATGTAGGCCATTAGTCAACATGGTAGTTGATTATGGTGTCCATGGTTGACATATGGATAACATATGAGCCATTGGTCAACATGGTTGTTGCTTATCGTGTCCATGGTTGACATATGGGCCATTAGTCAACATGGTAGTTGCTTAAGGTGTCCATGGTTAACATATGGGCCATTGGTCAACATGGAGTTGAGTATGGTGTCCATGGTTGACATATGGATGACATATCGGCCCTTAGTCAACATCCTAGTTGCTTATGGTGTCCATGGTTGACATATGGATGACATATGGGCCATTGGTCAACATGGTAGTTTCTTATGGTATCAATGGTTGACGTATGGATGATATATGGGCGATTGGTCAACATGGTTGTTGCTTATGGTGTCCATGGTTGATATATGGGCCATTGGTCAACATGGTAATTGCTTATGGTGTCAATGGTTGACATATCGATGACATATGGTCCATTGTTGAACATGGTAGTTGATTATGGTGTCCATAGTTGACATATGGATGACATGTGGGCCATTGGTCAACATGGTTGTTGCTTATGGTGTCCATGGTTGACATATGGGCCATTGGTCAACATGGTAGTTGCTTATGGTGTCCATGGTTGACATATGGATGACATATGGGCCATTGGTCAAGATGGTTGTTGCTTACGGTTTCCATTGTCGACATATGGTCCATTGTTCAACATGGTCGTTGCTTATGGTGTCCATGGTTGACATATGGGCAGTTGGTCAACATGGTTGTTTCTTAAGTTGTTCATGCTTGATATATGGATTACATATGGGCTATTGGTCAACATGGTTGTTACTTATGGTGTTCATGGTTGACATAAGGGCCATTGGTCAACATGGTAGTTGATTATGGTGTCCATGGTTGACTTATGGATGACATATGGGCCATTGGTCAATATGGCTATTGCTTATGGTGTCCATGGTTGACATATGGGCCATTGGTAAACATGGTAGTTTCTTATGGTGTCCATGGATGACATACCGGCGATTAGTCAACATGGTAGTTGATTATGGTGTCCATGGTTGACATATGGATGAAATATGGGCCATTGGTCAACATGGTTGTTGCTTATGGTGTCCATGGTTGATATAGGGGCCATTGGTCAACATGGTAGTTGCTTATGGTGTCCATGGTTGACATATGGGCCATTGGTCAACGTGGTAGTTGATTATGGTGTCCATAGTTGACATATGGATGACATATGGGCCATTGGTCAACATGGTTGTTGCTTATGATGTCTATGATTGACATATGGACCATTGGTCAACATGGCAGTTGCTTATGTTGTCCATGGTTAACATATGGATGACATATAGGCCGTTGGTCAACATGGTTGTTGCTTATGGTGTCCATGGTTGACATATGGTCCATTGGTCAACATGCTAGTTGCTTATGGTGTCCATGGTTGACATATGGGCCATTGGTCAAGATGGTTGTTTCTTATGGTGTCCATGGTTGACATATGGATGTCATATGGGCTATTAGACAACATGGTAGTTGCTTACGGTGTCCATGATTGACATATGGGCCATTGGTCAACATGGTAGTTGTTTAAGGTGTCCATGGTTGACATATGGACTATTAGACAACATGGTAGTTGCTTACGGTGTCCATGATTGACATATGGGCCATTGGTCAACATGGTAGTTGCTTAAGGTGTCCATGGTTGACATATGGATGACATATGGGCTATTGGTCAACTTGGTTGTTGCTTACGGTGTCCATGTTTGACATGTGGGCCATTGGTCAACATGGTAGTTGAGTATGGTGTCTATGGTTGACATATGGGCCCTTGGTCAACATGGTAGTTACTTATCGTGTCCATGGTAGACATATGGATGGCATATGGGCCGTTGGTCAACATGGTAGTTTTTTATGGTGTCCATGGTTGACATATGGATGACATATGGGCCATTGGTCAACATGGTTGTTGCTTATGGTGTCCATGGTTGATATATGGGCCATTGGTCAACATGGTAGTTGCTTATGGTGTCCAGGGTTGACATATGGATGACATATGGGCCATAGTTCAACATGGTTGTTGCTTATGATGTCCATGGTTGACATATGGGCCATTGGTCAACATGGTTATTGCTTATGGTGTCCATGGTTGACATATGGGCCATTGGACAACATGGTAGTTGCTCATGGTGTCCATGGTTGACATATGGATGACATATGGGCCATAGTTCAACATGATTTTTGCTGATGGTGTCCATGGTTGACATATGGACCATTGGTGAACATGGTTGTTGCTTATGGTGTCCATGGTTGAGATATGGGCCATTGGTAGACATGGTAGTTTCTTATGGTGTCCATGGTTGACATATGGGCAATTAGTCAACATGGTAGTTGATTATGGTGTCCATGGTTGACATATGGATGACATATGGGCCATTGGTCAACATGGTTGTTGCTTATGGTGTCCATGGTTGATATAGGTGCCATTGGTCAACATGGTAGTTGCTTATGGTGTCCATAGTTGACATATGGATGACATATGGGCCATTGGCCAACATGGTAGTTGATTATGGTGTCTATAGTTGACATATGATTGACATATGGGTCATTGGTCATCATGGTTGTTGCTTATGGTGTCCATGGTTGACATATGGACCATTGGTCAACATGGTAGTTGCTTATGGTGTCCATGGTTGACATTTGGATGACATATCGGCCAATGGTCAACATGGTTGTTGCTTATGGTGTCCATGGTTGACATATGGATGACATATGGGCCATTGGTCAACATGGTTGTTTCTTAGGCTGCCCATGGTTAACATATGGGCCATTGGTCAACATGGTTGTTGCTGATGGTGGCCATGGTTGACATATGGGCCATGGGTCAACATGGTAGTTGTTTAAAGTGTCCATGGTTGACATATGGATGACATGTGGGCTATTGGTCAACATGGTTGTTGCTTACGGTGTCCATGGTTGACATGTGGGCCATTGGTCAACATGCTAGCTGGTTATGGTGTCCACGGTTGACATATGGATAACATATGGGCCATTGGTCAACATGATTGTTGCTTATCGTGTCCATGGCTGACATATGGGCCATTGGTCAACATGGTAGTTGCTTAAGGTGTCCATGGTTGACGTATGGGCCATTGGTCAACATGCTAGTTGAGTATGGTGTCCATGGTTGATATATGGATGACATATGGGCCCTTTGTCAACATGGTAGTTGCTTATGGTGTCCATGGTTGGCATATGGATGACATATGGGCGATCGGTCAACATGGTAGTTTTTATCGTGTCCATGGTTGACATATGGATAACATATGGGCCATTGGTCAACATGGTTGTTGCTTATGGTGTCCATGGTTGATATATGGGCCATTGGTCAACATGATAGTTGCTTCTGGTGTCCATGGTTGACATATGGATGACATATGGCTAATTGGTCGACATGGTAGTTGATTTTTGTGTCCATAGTTAACATATGGTTGACATATGGGCCATCGGTCAACATGGTTGTTGCTTATGGTGTCCATGTTTGACATATGGGCCATTGGTCAACATGGTAGTTGCTTATGGTTCCCATGGTTTACATATGGATGACATATGGGCCATTGTTCAACATGGTTTTTGCTTATGGTGTCCATAGTTGACATATGGGCCATTGGTCAACATTGTAGTTGCTTATGGTGTCCTTGGTTGACATATGGATGACATATGGGCCATTGGTCAAGATGTTTGTTGCTTATGGTGTCCATTGTTGACATATGGGCCGTTGGTCAACATGGTAGTTGCTTATGGTGTCCATGGTTGACATATGGGCCATTGGTCAACGTGGCCTAACAAAAAAAATGTAAAACGTCTTTAGAGAAGGAGACCCAAGCACAACCAACCTACCTTACGAACTGGCCTTAAATTGTATCGAGACATGGTAGTTGAGTATGGTGTCCATGGTTGACATATGGTTGACATATGGGCCCTTGGTCAACATGGTAGTTGCTTATGGTGTCCATGGTTGACATATGGATGGCATATGGACCATTGGTCAACATGGTAGTTGCTTATGGTGTCCATGGTTGACATATGGAGGACATATGAGCCATTGGTCAACATGGTAGTTGCTTATGGTGTCCATGGTTGACATATGGATGACATATGGGCCATTGGTCAACTTGGTAGTTGGTTATGGTGTCTATGGTTGACATATGGATGACATATGGGCTATTGGTCAAAATGGTTGTTGCGTATGGTGTCTATGGTTGACATATGGGCCACTAGTCAACATGGTAGTTGCTTATGGTGTCCATGGTTAACATATGGATGACATATGGGTCATTGGCCAACATGGTAGTTGATTATGGTGTCCATGGTTGACTTATGGATGACAGATGGGCCATTGGTCAACTTGGTAGTTGATTATGGTGTCCATTGTTGACATAATTAAGACATATGGGCCATTGATCAACATATATCATTTGTGCCGGTTGTGTATTAAAATTTAAAATTTTCAAACACTTAATATTGTAGGAAATATTAACTTTTTAAATAATTTTATTAATAATTTAGGGTCCTCGATTAATCTCTGCTGAGTCTGATTAATCGCTTATCGCCAGTCGACCGCCGAGCTACCGACGAACGATTTTTACAACCTTGGTTAATTAAAATTGAAATTGATTTTTCTTTTAAATATGAGTTTTTACAAAACTACCCTTACTAATTAAATACAATTCATTATATGCATTAGGATAATTTGGTCATTTTGTAATGGAAAATCTTCTAGGCGCCATAATGTTTTCCAACAAAACACCTTGTTTCAGTTCTTCACTCTGAAATTCAGTCACTTTGAAACATCCCCAACTTAAAAATTCCGACAGACAAAAAACCCTAACATCAATTTCGGAGAATCGTTATCTTAGTGAATGTTTATTATTATCGAAGCCAGTACTTCGTGTAAGATTCAATCAAGAAATCAAACGAAATCGCTATCAGACATGCCATTTGAAGTGATGGAGAAAATAATAGTCGACTTGGCAAAAATTTCAGCAGTCGAGGCTTTCATGACGAAGAGTGTGTAAGTTTTGCCTTTGATCATTCTATTTCACAAGTGTATTTGAGTTGTCTTTACATTATCGAGCCAATATTGTGTTTCGTTTGCAGTTGCAGATTCTTCAACGAGGCAGGAAAAATGGATGAAGTATATAAACATATGGAGTTAGATAGATTACGATTTCGTGTTTGCTCTGACCAGAAACATACAGTTGTCAATAAATGCATAGAAATGAGAAACCCAAATATTATATTCAGGAATGGATTGGTAGATTGTTGTATATATGCATAGTAGTAATTAATTTGTTACTTGTTTTGCATAACTTTAACTAGAAATTATGTGTTTAATGGTTTTTTTCAGATGAAGTTATTTTTCTTAGAAGCTGAACATGAAGGGAAAACGATGCTTGAAGAAGAATCTGCTTTGGGACATTTGGATTCAACATTTGTCCTGGGATAGATGTTGATGCCTGAAGGGAGACATAGAAAGCACGAAGCTTTGGACATGTTGAACAATGCTTACCGCAAAGCAAAAGGTAAGTGGAATCTTACAGCAACTTGTTCTAAGGTTCATCTCCACTTAAATAGGGAGGGGAGGAATCATGTACACTTCCATGGCTTCCATAGATTTTCTACATTGCATAAGTCTGTAGGTAGTGTGTCTGACGCTTTTGTGAATGGATACAAATGGGTGTTTATGTGTGACATCTGTTTATGGGATGCTTGTTTCGTTAGGTTTTCTGGGGAGTTTCGTATAATTTATCAGTAGTTTGTTGATATGTACTTTCATATTATGACAATTAATGTTATGTAGATTCTTTTGGTTTAATATAAGGGACTAAAAGAGTTAAAGTTTGGAATGATGTTTAAATAATGTTTGAAATTGGAATAATGTATTTTGAACTTTTAATATTAGTTTTTATATTGTATTGTGATTATAGTTGTATGTAGCAAATGTTTGTTCTTTCCTAGTATTAAATACATATTAAATACATTTGTAAAGGCATAAACAAACATGTATTTTATTTTGGACTTGGTAATTTGGTTTAATATCAACTAGTGGAGTACCCATGCTTTTCATAGGTAAAATTATAAAGGAATAAACATATGGACTAAAAGTGGCAACAGAGAAAAAGTAGTGTGGCTGAAATCAAAGTAAAAAAAGTTATTATAAAGATAGGGACTAAAAGTGGCAACAAAAGAAAAGTATTGTGTCTAAAACCTAATGTAAATAAGTTTACTATTAAAATATTTTTCCACTTTTAATATGTATATTAGCACATGAATATATACTAGTAATTTGGTGAAATGTTAATATAAATGTATTACATTATGGATTATGATATATATGTTATTTTTGTCTTTTTCATTTTAACAATCAAAAGTTCAATATTACCTAGCTATAAAAGGCTATAATATTTGAATATGTATTTTGACACAAATACCCTGAGTATTCACATTTTTGGAATGATTTCAGGGGCAATTTGATCTTTTTGCACTATAAATTGTTAAGGTGCCATCATACATCTGACGTCACGTCGGCGTTCTAGTTCTTCAACCATTCATAACATCTCAACATTTTTGGACGATAAATCTGTATACAAACACTAAAACCCCCAAATCGTCTTAGAATAATCATTCTCAAAAACGATTTTCTCTGATAATAGAGACTCCTGTACTCCTCTCGACCAAATCAACATAAAGTAAGTTTTTTTCCATACCCTGTTACACTGTCGTTCATATTTACGCTTAATTTTTAAAAAAAGAAATTGAAATCAACTACTCCAATCTGTATTTTGTAAGTAGAATGTCGAATACTAGAAGTCGCCTTTCGTTAGATGATCTCTCATTAGAGCTTTTGATTCGGATATTTGTAGTATTAGGGTCAGAATGTAACACCGTAAATTTCAAAATAATTTTTCACTTTTAAATAATGCAATTTCATCCATAATAATTCACAATTCTCAATGTATCACATTACAAATCCATAAAATCACCTCCCAAGATCAAATATATGAAACTCTGATAGTGTATACTGGTCATGTTGGCGCCTTCCCGCGATCCTCACTAGTACCTGAAACACATCACACAAACATTGTAAGCACAAGGCTTAGCGAGTTCCCCAAAATACCACATACAACACATACGCCTCTCGAGGCTATAGTACGACCCTCCGGTCGATGTGTCTCAGCGAGACCCTCCAGTCCTATAGCTCGTTGGACCCTCTGCTTCCGTCATAGATCGTTGGGCCCTTCGGCCCAATCTGTATCGTTGGACCCTTCGGTCCGGTCTATATCGTTGGACCCTCCGGTCTGGTCTATACAATCACATAGCATACATATATCACATTGCACATAATCTCATACATACACATAGCACACAAGACCATATGTTCTACACAAATATACCACTCTAGGTAACGTATAGTGAGAAGACTCACCTCGGGTATCTCGGATAATCTCGCACTCAAAAACACTGGTCTAGCCCCCGCCTAAATGCATAACAACACTCTCAAATAAATAATGGCTCTCAAAGGCTAGATTAAATCCACTCTACAATTCCACAGAAGGGTAAAAGACCATTTTACCCCTCCCTGACCCTAAAAGTCCAAAGGTTGACCAAAACCCTAAAAGTAAATGGAAGTCAACAGAAGGCAGTATGCGGTGCGTCCCTTTTCTGTATGTGGGGCGTACATCGGCGAGTCACAAACAGGGTCTCAACCCCTTACGCTGCGCGTACTGAGAGTTACGCCCAGCGTAAGTCTTAGTTTCAGCCTTTCCTTGGTTTTTGGTCTTAAATGGTTAAGACACTCATTCAACTTTCAGATCTGACTCTTTACAGACCTCTTATCCCATAAAGTCGGAACCTTTAAGCCTTTGCATGGCTGTAAAGGTCCTTACACCCTCTGACACTTTTCCTTCCTCCTCAAAAGGTCTAGATCTCATGCATGGCTCAATATTCACGTCCAAGATTGCATTTTTATGAACATACAACTCTTATACTCCTGAAATATGATAGATCTAGGCCAGTGGAGACCATTTGCTCATAAAGTCTCCATATTGGGACCAAAAACCCTAGAAATTGGCTCAAGAAGCACACAACACAAATGACAAGGCAAGTTTTGAGCTTTTTACCTTAGGAAGAAGCTCCAACCTCTAAAAAGCTCGGATCTACTCTTGCTTACAAACTTCTAGCTTCCAAACTGGCCTCTTCTTCTCTTCCACCACCTTGAAATGACTCTTTGAAGCTTAGAACACCAACACACTAGATAGAAATGAAGGAGGACTCTTTATTAGGGTTTCACTCTCTGGAATGGGGGCTGAGGTCAAGGCCATAACATTCGTTTTATAGTGCACAAGCCCCAAATTAGGGTTTACCCCTGGGCTCGCTACACCCAGCGTAACCCTGGGTACGCCCAGCATACCCAGGCGAGTCCGCGTCCAAATTAAGCGTGCAAGTACGCTTAGCGTACTCTTCAGTACACCCACCATACTCACAAGCCTAACAATTCACTTAAGGGGCTTAACTTGACAACTTGGGAAAAGGAGAAGGGTTTAAGAGACACACCTGAATTCGGGATGTTACAATTCTCCCCCATTAGAATCAAACTTTGCCCTCGAAGTCTCATGCCGCAAACAACTTCGGATGCTGCTCCTGCATCTTGGACTCCGGCTCCCAAGTCAGCTCGGACCCTCTCCGATGTTGCCACTGGACCTGAACCATAGGCACCTCCTTGTTCCTCAGAATCTTGACCTTCCGGTCCAAGATCGCGATCGGTCTCTCAACATAATTTAGGCTCGCATCCACCTGAATATACTCCAACGGTACCACTTCTGACTCGTCAGCAATACACTCCCTCAACTGAGACACGTGGAAGGTATCATGAATCTGGCTCAACTCCGCAGGTAGTTCCAAACGATATGCTACTTTGCCCACCCTCGCAGACACTCTGAATGGACCGATGTATCGGGGCCACAGCTTGCCCCTCTTCCTGAACCAGATCACTCCTTTCCAAGGAGACACCTTCAGGAGTACAAAATCTCTGACCTAAAACTCGAGCTCGGGTCGTCACTTATCCGCGTAACTCTTTTGGCGACTCTGATCTGTCAACAATCTCTGCCTGACCTGCTGTATTTGCTCTATCGCCTGAAGCACTAATTAGTGCTACCCAACACTTGCTGCCCGACCTCTCCCCAACAGATGAGATTCGGACACCTCCACCCATACAATAACTCAAAGGGAGGCATACCGATACTCAAATGGTGGATGTTGTTATAAGAATACTCGGCCAACGGCAAGTGCGTGTCCCAACTTCCTCCGAAGTCCAACACGCATGCTCGGAGCATGTCCTCGAATGTCTGAATCGTCAGCTCACTCTGCCCATCCGTATGTGGATGGTAGGCGATACTGAAATGCAGCCTCATGCCCAAATCCTCATTGAACTTCTACCAGAATCTGGATGTGAAATGTATATCCCGATCCGACACAATCGAGATTGGCACTCCATGCCATGATACCACCTCTCTCACATAGAACTCGGCCAACCTCTCTGCAGAAGAGCCCTCACTGATAGCAAGAAAGTGAGCGCTCTTCGTGAGCCGGTCGACGATCACCCAAATTGCATCGACACCCCTCGCGGTCCTCGGCAATTTGGTGATGAAATCCATGGAAATCTGTTCCCACTTCCACTGGGAAACCTCAAGAGGCTACAACTTTCCATGCGGACGCTGGTGCTCGGCCTTAACCTTGCGACATGTCAAGCACCTCTCGACAAACCATGCTACATCCCTCTTCATACAGGGCCACCAATAATCTTTCTTCAGATCCAAATACATCTTAGTGGCCCTGGGATGGATCGAGAATCTCGATCGATGCGCCTCCGGTGTGTGCCCCGCCTGCATACGGCACCCAAATCCGACCCTGAAAGGTCATAAGCCCGTGGCTATCGGTAACGAACTCCGGTACTTGCCCAACCACCCGCTCTCTCTTACGGTTCTTCGTCCTCACGTCCTCTACCTGGGCCTCAAGAATGGTGTCCAACACTGGATCCATCACTGTCATCCGCATACAAATGTATCGAATCGGGGCACTCTCCGCCCTACGACTCAGGGCATCAGCTACAACATTAGCCTTGCCCGGGTGGTATAGGATCTCACAATCGTAATCCTTTACCACGTCCAACCACCTCCTCTGGTGCATATTCAGATTGGGTTGATCCATCAAATACTTCAAGCTCTTGTGGTCCGTGTATATAGTACACCGAACCCCATACAAATAGTGACGCCATATCTTGAGGGCAAACACCACTGCCCCCAACTCCAGATTGTAGGTGGGATACCTCATCTCATGAGGCTTTAGCTGCCTCGATGCATATGCTATCACATACCCCCTCTGCATAAGTACTGCACCCAACCCCGATATCGATGCATCACAATATACCAGAAAATCCTCCATCCCTTTCAGGAGGGCTAATACCTGGGCTTCGTATAATCTCTGGCGAAGTGTCTCAAATAAGGTCTGCTGCTCTAGACCCCATGAAAAAGCGACACCCTTCCGGGTCAACCTGGTGAGTGGCACGGCGATCTTGGAGAAATCCCTGATAAATCTCCGATAATAGCCCGCCAACCCGAGGAAACTCCTGATCTAGTAACCTCCCATCTTAAAACCACCTCAATCTTGGCCGGATCGACGAAAATCCCATTTTGGTTGACGAGATGCCCCAAGAACTGGACCTCCCGTAACCAGAACTTGCACTTGGAGAATTTGGCGTAAAGCCTCTCCAATATTAGAACTCCAAGGATCTCCCTCAAATGCTCCTCATGCTGCTCTACGGATCTCAAATACACCAAAATATCATCAATGAGCACGATCACTGAATGATCCAACATCGACATGCACACCCTGTTCATGAGATCCATGAACACTGTCGGTGCATTGGTGAGCCCGAAAGGCATCACCATGAACTCGTAATGCCAATAACGAGTTCTAAACTCCGTCTTCTAGATATCCTCATCCCGCACTCTCATTTGATGATATCCCGACCTCAGATCAATCTTGGAGAACCAAGATGCTCCCTGCAACTGGTCGAATAGATCGTCGATTCTCGGTAGTGTGTAACGGTTCTTGACCGTCAACTTGTTCAACTCCTAGTAATCAATGCACATCCGGTTTGAACCATCCTTTTTCTTGACAAAAAGGATCGGCACTCCCTACGGTGAGCTAGTCGGTCTAATAAACCCCTTCCCCAGCAGCTCCTGAAGCTGCGAGGATAACTCCTGCATATCTGGTGGCGCAAGGAAATAAGGCGCCTTGGCGATAGGCGTTGCCCTCGGAATCAAATCGATGTGGAACTGAACCTGCCTCTCGGGAGGCACACCTGGCAACTCCTTGGGGAAAACATCTGGGAATTCGCGCACTATCGGAACATCATCAATCGAGCTCAGCCTCTTAGTGGCCACTCACGTATCCATCACATAGGCTACAAACCCACTGCAGCCCTGCTGTAAACTCTGTCTTGCTCTGGCAGCTGAACAAAATGCTGACCCAGAACGGGTACCCTCGCCATAAATCGTAAGAACTCCCCCACTAGGGTCTCGTATGGTTACCAACTGTCACTCGTAGTCGATAACCGCTCCAAACCTGCTCAACCAGTCCATGCCCACGATGACACATACATTTCTTATTGCAATCGGGACCAAATCAATCGGAAACTCAACGCCGAAAATCTCGAGCACACAACTTCGAATCACATTAGTGGCATACACCGCTCGTTCATCAGATATGGAAACTCGTAGAGGTAGACTCAACGCCTCTCGCTGGGTACTGATGTGCTGACTAAAAGCTAAAGACACAAATGTCCGACTCGCACACGAGTCAAATAACACCAAAGCAGGTACAAAACTCACAAGAAAAGTACCTACGCATATTGCAATATAAGTACAATATTTCATAACTCAGCATAAACAAAAGAAAGAATACATACCAGCCACCACATCGGGCGCTGTGCGGACCTCCTCCGCTGTCAACTGGAAGGCTCTCCCGCGAGCCTTTGGTTCCTCGGCATTCACCGGCCGGGCCTCAATAGCTCGGGCAGCAGGTACAGATCCCTATGCTGATCCCTGCCGCAGCTGTGGGCACTCGACCTTCCGATGGCCAGTCTGGTTGCAATGGAAGCAAACCATGAATCCATGGGGACAATTCCTCGCATAGTGTCCCTCCTTCCCACACTTGTGACACACCCCAACTCTGCACACTCCCTCGTGGCTCTTGCCGCACTTCCCACAAGTGCGGCCCTTCGGACCCCCAGATCTCGAATCAGCGAGCTTTCCCCGCTTGGCTGCCGGTTGCGCCTATGCCGGTCGCCTTTCCCTCCTCTGAGACTCGGCCTCCTCCCTGACCTGAGTCTCTAGCTCAATCTCCCTCTTTCGGGCATTTGCCTGGAGCTCGGCAAATGTCCGGTATGACGAGTTCGCCATGAATTCATGGATATCCCTCCTCAATATGCTCACGTATCGACTCATATGTGTCTGCTCAGTCGACACGTGCTCAGGGAAAAACAGCGCCCTCTCATGAAACATCCTCATAATCACCATAACAGACTTAGTTCCTTGCTTGAGGGACAAGAACTCCTGGGCTAGACGTTCCGTCTCCATAGGGGGAAAATACTCATCTCGTAACATCGTGGTGAACCTCTCCCAGGTCACCGCAGTAAACTTTGCCGTAGTGAAGTCTTCCATCACAAACTTCCACCAGTCCTTCGCCCCCAAGCGAAGCTGGTTCTGTACAAATCGAACTCTCAAATGCTCCGGACATGAGCAAGTATAGAAACATCCCTCAATGTCAGAAATCCATCTCATTGCAACGATCGGATCATGCATCTCGTCGAACTCTGGTGGTTTCATGTTGCTGAACTCTCGGTACAACAATGAGTCACCCCCGTGTGGCCTTGCAGCAGCGACGACTATGGTGGCCGCAACAACATCAGCATCAGCAAGAGTAGCGTAACGCTCGTCAAAATTCTCGATCAGAGTGGTCTTGATAGACCCAAACATCTCAGGTATCTCAGCTTGGATGTCAGCAGCCACCTCCTCATGAATCAACCTGCGGATCTCCTCATCACTAACACCACTACTCTCATGTGTGTGGCATGTCCCAACCATGATGTCTCTCTGAAATACAACAGAAAATATCAGAGATCCACTCGAGCATACTCGCACTCGATAACACAACCCTACTTGCTTCCTAGTACCCTAAGGATTCTTACTTGGACGGGCCCTTATACTACCATCCACACCGCATCAGTATTCACCCCAAGTCCTCCTCCTTGGATCCCAAATCACATGTACTCTACATCTCGCTAGCATAGGCTACCCTTCGGTAGATCTCTCATAAGCTCCTCACTGCTACCTATTCACTCTCAAGCAGCATAAATCTTCCTATGCTAAGGCATCACAAATCAGGCCACTCTAGTCCTAATATGAATACCTAGCCTACTCTAGCATGCATATCATATCATAATCATAACTCATAATACATAATGCAAGGGTATTTTGGGAAATCACCGTTCGGGTACTGGCTGACCGTACACACTGCTTTCTCCTGTTTTTCTCTTTTACTTCTTTAGAAAAATTGTTTATTTGATTAAAAACTTTCTCAAATCCTCAGTTTGAGTCCAAACACGACCAAAGGTGCATCCGAATCCCTCAAACCAAGGCTCTGATACCAACTTGTAACACCGTAAATTTCAAAACAATTTTTCACTTTTAAATAATGCAATTTCATCCATAAAAATTTACAATTCTCAATGTATCACATAACAAATCCATAAAATCACATCCCAAGATCAAATATATGAAACTCCGATAGTGTGTACTGGTCATGCCGGCGCCTTCCCGCGATCCTCACTGGTACCTGAAACACATCACACAAACACTGTAAGCACAAGGCTTAGTGAGTTCCCCAAAATACTACATACAATACGCCTCTCGAGGCTACAGTACGACCCTCCGGTCGATGTGTCTCAGCTGGTCCCTCCAGTCCCGTAGCTTGTTGGACTCTCTGGTCTGGTCATAGCTCGTTGGGCCCTTTGGCCCGGTCTGTATCGTTGGACACTTCGGTCCGGTCTATATCGTTGGACCCTCCGGTCCGGTCTATACAATCACATAGCATACATATATCACATTCCACATAATCTCATACATACACATAGCACAAAAAACCCTCCGTTCTACACAAATATACCACTCTAGGTAACGTATAGTGAGAAGACTCACCTCGGGTATCTCGGATAATATCGCACTCGAACACACTGGTCTAGCCCCCGCCTAAACACATAACAACACTCTCAAATAAATAATGGCTCTCAAAGGCTAGATTAAATCCACTCTACAATTCCACAGAGGGTAAAAGACCATTTTACCCCTCCCTGACCCTAAAAATCCAACGGTTGACCAAAACTCTAAAAGTCAACGGAAGTCAACAGAAGGCAGTACGCGGCGCGTACCCTCTCTGTACGTGGGGCGTACGTCGGCGAGTCAAAAACGGGGTCTCAACCCCTTACGTTGCTCGTACTGAGAGTTACGCCCAACGTAACTCTTAGTTTCAGCCTTTCCTTGGTTTTTGGGCTTTAACGGTTAAGACACTCATTCAACTTTTCAGATCTGACTCTTTCTAGACCTCTTATCCCATAAAGTTGGAACCTTTAAGCCTTTGCATGGTTGTAAAGGTCCCTACACCCTCTAACACTTTTCCTTCCTCCTCAAAAGGTCTAGATCTAGGTCCCTACACCCTCTAACACCCTCTAACACTTTTCCTTCCTCCTCAAAAGGTCTAGATCATGCATGGCTCAATATTCACGTCCAAGATTGCATTTTTATGAACATACAACTCTTATAATCCTGAAATATGATAGATCTAGACCAATGGAGACTATTTTCTCATAAAGACTCCATCTTGGGACCAAAAACCCTAGAAATTGGCTCAAGAAGCACATAACACAAATGACAAGGAAATTTTTGAGCTTTTTCCCTCAGGAAGAAGCTCCAACCTCTGAAAAGCTCGGATCTACTCTTGCCCACAAACTTCAAGCTTCCAAACAGGCCTCTTCTTCTTTTCCACCACCTTGAAATGACACTTTGAAGCTTAGAACACCAACACACTAGCTAGAAACGAAGGAGGATTCTCTATTATGGTTTCACTCTCTGAAATGGGGGCTGTGGTTAAGGCCATAACATTCCTTTTATAGTGCACAAGCCCCAAATTAGGGTTTACACCTGGGCTCGCTACACCCAGCGTAACCCTGGGTATGCCCAGCGTACCCAGGCGAGTCCGGGTCCAAATTAAGTGCACGACTATGTGCAACATACTCTTCAGTATGCCCATCATACTCACAAGCCTAACAATTTACTTAAGGGGCTTAACTTGACTACTTGGGAAAAGGAGAAGGGTTTAAGAGACACAGATGAATTCGGGATGTTACATAGAGTCTGCAAAAGACATCGTCTCTGCAAGACTTTAGTAATTATCAGTGAACATCAACTAATGAATCTATATTTGATGAAATAAACTTTATTTGTTTGTTATTTACTGTGTATTTAAATTTTTGAAGTTCAAAGAAGATGTATGAAGCAGGGGGTGATCCTCAAGTGTACAGAACAACATGCATTGACATGTTTGAAGGAATGGGTCCCAAAACTCTGAAAGTTGATTCATTTAAACGCACATGTGCATTGCATAATAACATTGAATCCATGTATAGACAAGGAATTGTATGTGTAATTTCAGTAATAATATGTAATCTAAATATACCATTTATTAATATTTTGTATCATAGATGTTATACATTGATATTGTTATTCTGTCAACTGGATGAGTGCTTTTATTACAACAATTTTGATTTAGGATTGACTTTGTTGAGAAAAGGTGTAGATGAAGATCATCTTAAGATAATTTATTTGCTTGGAAGGATCTACATTTCAATAGGTCCTCATCAATGTGATGAAGGTATGTATATATGGTATATATGTAAATTTAATTATATATATAGTTAATTAAGGCATGTTTGTAGTTTGGGGTTAGTATTTAGTTGTGTTGTGTTGTATAATATTTATTGTTTTATTGAAAAGGGTACATTGGACTAATTGATGGATAGTTTAATGTGTAGGTTTACAATTACTTCCTGCCTATGTTGGTTGTGCAGTTCCGGATGATGGGGAGTACACGGGTGTTGTTGATAGTGCCAAAGAGTTATTGCAGGCTATTAATGTTGTTCATAGACTTACAACGAATAACATCACATTCCAATATGAAGACCCACATCATTCTGTTAAAGGTGCATTGGCAATAGGCCATGAAGAGGATGAGGATCGACAAAGATATTGCACAGTTTGTTGTTGGTATGTAGAGTATGGTAGGTTTTGTATATTTCTTAAAAATATTAATGGTTGATAATAGAATGGACATTGAATATTAGTGTTCTTATTGTATTGTATATGAAGTTGTATAGTACTACTATAATTTTATTTTGGTTCTTTTAAAAGGGCATTTTAGTAATTTTTGCTTGCTATGTTGTTTGAGTAGGATGAAGTATTTATAAAACCCATGTTATTTTTGTGATGAAGTATAGTTAATTTAATTAAAAATAAGTTTGTAATGAATTCGTTATTAAGGAAAATAATCTACATATATTATATATAGTTTAACATGCCCGGTTAATGTAATTAAAAATAACTTTGTAATGAATATTATACTATGTATTCAATAAATTATACACTACTTGATTATCACAACTGGCTTAACCGCACCCTTTTTTAGCATATGCTTAAGTTCGAGTCTGCTTGCCAGCAATATCTATTCGTTTTTACATCTCTTAGCCATTAGTTTATGCCACATATTACGAATTCATTCATTCAAACTAGATCTTACAAACTCCAATGATCATAATAATAATTCATCCATAGTATAACAAAATTAATTAAGCATTCAACATCCCAATAAATGTCGTCACAAATTAGCTATGTGTTTTGTTCCATAGCAAAACAAGCAAATGAAATCATATTCAATAGCATAATTTCGTAGCAAATACCTACGAATGGTACTTCCATAGCAATTCAACTATGGAATTAGTTTCCATCACAAACTCTGTTGCATATTAACCACGATGATGAATTCCATAGCAGCAGTACAATGGAAAGTGATTTGGTAACAAATGTCATTGGAAAATTGCTACAAAATTTTGTTCCATAGAACTATCGGTAGCATATTACCAATGGATATGTAGTCGGTAGCATTTTCCCTAGAAACTCCCACTCTCGCTACCAAAAAAAAAAATCTGTAGACAATGTGGTAGCAACATTGCTATGGAACGACATTCCATAGCATGATCCATTGTAGATTAACAATGAAAATACGTTCCATAGCAACCTTCCCTAGAAAAATCACGTTTTTCTTGTAGTGGTATGTTGAGAAGAATGAGTGAGAAGAAGGATGAAGAAGATAATGAAACTTACTATCTATGAAAGTTAGAAGAGATTAGAATGAAAAAGAGTGTTGATTGTGCATGAGGATGCTGATGAGTTTGGACATCTTAAAGTTTGGTCAACAGATTCGGAAGACGAGGAAGTTCGGAAGCCCACGCATGGTGAAGTCTGGAGTCCCTAAGTACGAGGGAAGATGCTTGATTGTTCGTGGTGATTTTTTGGAGTAGAGAGGATATGCCACTGAAAGTGCACAGGCCTTTGACAATTGTTTTGCTGTAAGACCTGTTCGAAACAGGTTAGTGAATGCGAGTGGGTCATCAGTAAGGTACAATCTATTCTCAAGTCTCTTAAGATTCCAGTCGCTCATTACGAATCTGAATTAGATGATTTAAATAAAATACTTTTTAGCCTTAAGTATCTAAACCAATGTCGTAGATATCATTAAACCGTGAACATACATAAAAAGAACATCCAAATCTGAGTTCGTATGAGGAAGGTAGGATTTTTCTAAGTTTCAGAGTTGCGGTAGACAGCTAAAAACTCAAAATAGAGATCGAGCGAAAGTTAGCCGACACAACCTAAACGAGAGTTGAGGATCTCGACAATAGTATTACAACGGTAAAAAGACAGATGAAAACGGACATCGGATGAAGAACTTACGTACTTTTAACGGTCTTTTCCCGTCCCGGCCTATAAAAAATATATAATTAAAAATAAATTCAAAATTTTCCAACGAAGTCTAAATGTAAGTTGTAGATTATATTCTCACCTACGTGTGGATATAAAGAACGTCAAAATGTAGCTCGTATGCGAAATTTATGCATTTTAGATGATTGAGGCACAAACTGAGGGGGGGGGGGGTACGCCCGGCGTACGAGGGTACGCCCAGCATACGCCATACGAAATTTATGCATTTTAGATGATTGAGGCACAAACCGAGGGGGGGGGGTACGCCCGGCGTACGAGGGTACGCCCAGCATACGCCATACGGGGCCTCAGATCGGCCACGTCTCCCCTACGCCCCTCTATCCCTGTCCCATCTGAAGTCCGGCAGACGAGGAAGGCGTCATGAATGACGTACACCTCGCGTACGAGGGTACGCCCAGAGTACGAGGTACGCCCGGCGTACGAAGCTGCCTCCACCCCTATAAATAAGGATGCAAGGTTTCCGGCCCCATTTGCTAATTCACACCATTTCTCTACCACTTTTTCACTTTCGAGCCCCTCGAGACTACCCCAACGCCCCGGTTACGTATCCAAGTCCCGACGAAGGTCCGAAGCTCTGAAATACCCGAGAAACTCAATTCTTTCCGGTCGAAGTGTTGCACGAGAAAAATATCGTTTTCTTCAAATCATCAATCTTTTCAGGTGAGTTCATACCCCTATATTTTCACGTCTTTTCTATGTTTTAAAAGAGGGGGGGGGGGGAATACAAGTGAAACGCAAGAAAAACTTATGTTAAAATGCAAATCGTTACATATAGTTTCAAATACTTTATCTACATTTGGTGTATAAATGTTAAATACATAAGAATAACATTATTACAAATTTTATACTTTACATACAAAGTTAATAACACATTAAGGTTTATCATGCAAATGAAATACATTTTTTGGAAAACTATAATAGGTATAGTTTATGAGATATTCATGATATTTTACACTCTATAAACACTATAGAAAGGAAATACTTACATTTACAAGAAAAATGGACTTTTCATACGTAACTCTATTTGATACAAACGTTGTGAGACATTTGACTTCATGTACTTTCACGTACGCATTTTAAGTCTTGTATTATATACCATAATCTCTTTTAAGGAGAGTGTGATAGTTGTGTATAGATCTATACGAGATTGACAATCCCGCAGCTAAACTGTTAGCTACAGTTGGACCGGCAGGTCTGGGTTGACAAATGTCATATCATTCCAACGCCTGAAGAACGTTGTAACAGGCAGTCTGGCCAATAGTACGGTATTAAAACTCACGTGAAGTATTAAAACATTTGATTTACGAGGATATCAAATGCCTTAGTGATTATATATACGTATATAAATCTACTCACACTACTTTAGGTATGGAAAATACTTATGCATTTCATTTTCGAATCATTTAACACTACTATTCATTTATGGAAAATATTGGATTTGCTAGATACAAACACAATTACTTTATACAAAAAGGCATACAATTCTTATACAAAAATGCTTATGAACTCACTAACTTAATTGTTGACACTTTTTCAAAACTACTTGTATTTCTTAGGGATTCAGTAATACATGTAACAACTGCTTTTGGGAAGGGACGCTAAAGCGTCAATTTCAAACTTATTATATCATCATAATGTAATTTCTTTTGAAACATGTAATACAATCAACAATGTAACTTTTTAAATTATATTTATGATGGTTGTGTTTGCTTTCTTTACTATTTATTCAACTGTTATGATACTACATGAACTCATCCGCCCTCGAAAGATTCTGCCGTTCTGGTTTGGGGTTGTGACAACCAAGGAGTCTACACTACAAGAAAAATGCGATTTTGCTACGGAATGAATCTGTTGTGAAAAGATGAAATTCCGTTGCAAAAGACGAATAGCGACGGAATTTGTAACGACCGATTTCCGTCCCAAAAAACGCCATAACGAGGGGTTTGCAACAGAAACAATAATTTTGTCGCAATTGTGACAACGGAATGAAATCCGTGGTATATGGTATTCTGTCATGTATTCCGTAGTAGGTTTCCATCACAAATTTCGTGGTAGTTCTTCCGTCACAAATTCCGTTGTAGGTAATCCCTAGCAAAATCCGTGGTGATGAATCCCTAGCAAAATTCATGGTGATGAATCCCTAGCTAAATCTTTGGTGATGAATCCCTAGCTAAATCCGTGTTTATGAATCCCTAGCTAAATCCGTGGTGATGAATCCCTAGCTAAATCCGTTTGATGATCTCGTAGCAAATTCGGTGGTCATAAATCCCTAGCAATTTTTGGTGGTGTATATATTATATAGCAGATTCAATATGGGCCGATTTATAATTGATTTATAAATTATATCAAATAATTTTGTAGTAATATATGAAAAACAAAAGAAAAACAAAAAACTCGTAACCATTAAATCATAAAATAACAAAATAATTATTTATTACATGGAAAAAAGAAAGTTTCTACTCCAAAATACATAATCTGCAATAAACATATATCAACCTACTACCATTGTTGTTTTTGTAAAGACATTAATAAGATCCAATGTCGTTTGAAGTTGCTTTTCAAGATTCCCGATCCTTGCTTTGTGCTCATCTTGTTGGTCGTTCATCATTTCTTTAAGCTCTTCGTTTTGTTGTTTTCATTTAGCAACAAGCTCCCTCATTTCCTCTAATTCATCATTTTTTTCGGGAATGTAAGATACATCCATTTTACCATTCCTATTGGGAACCGCCTTTGCAAAAGAGCCTAATCCATAAAGTCTTTTTTTTTTTTTATCATGACCACCGACAGCAGCATAAATAGCTTATCCTCCTCAAATTCAACACCTTCAGCTTCTAACTCTTCCCGTTTTTTTTTTGTATAGGCCGCTTACAAAATAAAAATATTATAAGTTCAAAGATATCAAATTTAGGAATGATATTATGGAGTAGCTATAAAATAAAAGTTAATTTAAACTGAAATGAATTTTACATGAATTTGTCAATCTTTTTCATTTGTGAAAGTGACTCCATCATGATTCTTAGTGTGTGTATACAGGAACAATTCACTATGGGGTAGCTCATGTCCCAATTTCCTCTTCTGCATAAATACCATATAAAAAGTCAAATATACAGATAAACATATGGAAACATTGATGCTATGTACCATTTAAAAAAAATACCAAATCAGAAGCTATCTTCAAATGACATGCGGATCCGGCGTTATGTGTGGGTTTTGCTACTCCATCAGCCACACCGTTATACCTATTTTTCTTGCTCTGCTCAAATTTTAGCTTGTATTCTTCTGTATTCCATTTTAATTGCCAGGAGTTCCAGACTTCCTATGGAATATGAGCTGGTTTAATGCCATGTTTGTTTCTTTTTGGGATCCTCATGTTGAAGAGATATTGACCATAACTTTGTGCCGCTTTCCTTGCCCAAGCTTGCCTCACCAACGAGTCTATTGTCTCATCCCAACAACATTTTTTCTACACATTAACAATATAAACATAAGTTGAAGTGTAAATGTTTAACAAATAACCAATTTATGACTTCTATTTACCTAAAACTCCTACCAATATAACTCGCGCATTTCTTTGCTTACTTGTGCCCAAGCGTACCCTTCTGGGTCTACTCTTTGTTTAAAGGACTGACTAATAAAGTGGGACAAGGTCCTAGTGGCATTTGCCTGCAAGTAATCATATGAGAGGTTAAGTTTACAATTGATCTACGTAGGCGTAAACCAAAATTTAATACATAAAAAAAAGTTGTAATTAAGATTTGAATTGGTAACTCACGTATTTTTCCAAACATGAACATTTAAACGTCCATTTGGTCCACAAGCTTCAGAGGAATTGTTTTCACCTTCTACACTTTCCACTACAGATCCATTCTTGGTTGGTTGTGTCGGTGATGGGGTAGATTCTGGGATAGGTGTTGTTGATAGGGTAGATTATGGGATAGGTGTTTTTGATGGGGTATATTTTGGGGTAGGTGTTGGGATAGATGTATATGTTGAAGATGTGGTAGTTCCTTTACTTAAGGAGGGTGTGGTAGTTATTGTAGTTATGACGGATGGTAGTGTAGATGCAGGTTTTGAGGTTGTGGTAGTAGATATAGGTGTTGATGATGTGGTAGTGGGTGTTGGTTTTGAGGATGGTTTAGATGGTGTAGGTGCTGAAGTTTTGGTTATTGATGTTCATATTGACGATTGTATTGTTCCAACATCTGAACTTTTAAATGATTTTTCTAATGAGGGTGTAGATGTTGTAAGTGATGCCAAGGAAGTGGTAGTCATGGGTGATCTTAATGATATAGGTTTAGGGGTTTTGTTGGTAGATGTTCATAGGTGCTTTGGATGTGGTTGTTTGTTTTTAGAAGTCGATTTCTTTATCTTGTAACTGTCTGTTTACGAATTTTGCAGCAGAAATCATGTTGCATTTCTAACTTGTGGTGCAATGAATTTAGTTGGCTTCACACCGGATGCTCCTTTTGCTTTCGAGGTCGACATCTTTCTGACACAAACAATAAAAATAAATTATATATGAAGGCATTACTTTGCATGAAAACTATCAAATACAATCAAAACCAATTTACATGAAGATGATCAGACAACAAAAAATGATCGATCATCACAACAACACTAAATTAAATAAATATAAATTTCAGATGAGTAACAACTTATATCACCAAAGTCAGTGCACAAACGTATAACGAACAAAGATTTTGATCAATAAGCCACTAGAGATGATGATTATAGAAAATGTAAACCCTATTTCTAATCGATAATTAATTACCCCAATATGCAACATAAACGTTTGTAGGTTGGAGGGAAACGAAACTTGAAATACTTTGAACCTCCACTAATAAAAAATTTGAACTATCCTAATTACCGCTAAATATTAAGTAATTCAACTTTATAGAAAGTAGCTACAGATTGATAGATAGGGTATGCACGTATAAATAACGTCAAGAAAGAACATAGAGTAACGATGTGTTCATAGTATAATTTTAACGTAAAATTATATACGAGGACTAAACATTAATAAACTATACATCTTTATGCTTTTTTGTTTAAATTGAAATTTATATACAAAAAGACGTACAGGTCATATCAATATATATGGTGGTGGCTTATTGTGTCCATGGATGACATAGGGTTGATTGGTCCACATGGTAATGGCCATTGGTCAACATGCTAGTTGCTTATGGTGTCCATGGTTGACATATGGGCCATTGGTCAACATGGTAGTTGCTTAAGGCATCCATGGTTGATATATGGATGACATATGGGCCATTGGTCAACATGGTAGTTAATTATGGTGTCCATGGTTGACGTATGGAGGACATATGGGCCATTGGTCAACATGGTTGTTGCTTATGTTATCCATGGTTGACATATGGGCCATTGGTAAACATGGTAGTTTCTTATGGTGTCCATGGTTGACATATGCGCCATTGGTCAACATGGTAGTGGATTATGGTGTCCATGGTTGACATATGGATGACATATGGGCCTTTGGTCAACATGGTTGTTGCTTATGGTGTCCATGGTTGATATATGGGCCATTGGTCAACATGGTAGTTGCTTATGGTGTCCATGGTCGACATATGGATGACATATGGGCGATTGGTCAACATGGTAGTTGATTATGGTGTCCATATTTGACATATGGATGACATATGGGCCATTGGTCAACATGGTAGTTGCTTATGGTATCCATGGTTGATATACGGATGACATATGGGCCATTGGTCAACATGGTTGTTTCTTATGGTGTCCATGGTTGACATATGGGCCATTGGTCCACATGGCAGTTGCTTATGGTGTCCATGGTTGACATATGGATAGCATATGGGCCATTGGTCAAGATGGTAGTTTCTTATGGTGTCCATGGTTGACATATGGGCCATTGGTTAACATGGTAGTTGCTTATGGTGTCCATGGTTGACATATGGGCCATTGGTCAACATGGTAGTTGCTTAAGGTGTCCATGGTTGACATATGGATGACATATGGGCTATGGGTTAACATGGTTGTTGCTTTTGGTGTCCATGGTTGATGTATGGATGACATATGGGCCATTGGTCAACATGGTTGTTGCTTATGGTGTCCATGGTTGACATATGGGCCAATTGTCAACCTGGTAGTTGCTTAAGGTGTCCATGGTTGACATATGGGCCATTGGTCAACATGGTATTTGAGTATGGTGTCCATGGTTGACATATGGATTACATATGGCCCCTTGGTCAACATGTTAGTTGCTTATGGTGTCTATGGTTGACATATGGATGGCATATGGGCCATTGGTCAACATGGTAGTTGCTTATGGTGTCCATGGTTGACATATGGAGGACATATGAGCCATTGGTCAACATATATCATTTATGATGGTTATGTATTAAAATTTAAAATTTTCAAATACTTAATGTTGTAGGAAATATTAACTTTTTAAATAATTTTATTAATAATTTAGGGTCCCCGATTAATCTCTGTTGAGTCTGATTAATCGCTTATCGCCAGTCGACCGCCGAGCTACCGCCGAAATTTTTTTAGAACCTTAATTAATTAAAATAGAAATTGATTTTTCTTTTAAATATGAGTTTTTACAAAACTACCCTTACTAATTAAATATGCGTCATTGTATGTATTAGGATAATTTGGTCATTTTGTAATGGAACATCTTCTAGGCGCCATAATGTTTTCCGACGAAACACCTTGTTTTAGTTCTTCACTCTGAAATTCAGTCACTTTGAAACATCCCCAACTTAAAAATTCCGACAGACAAAAAACCCTAACGTCAAGTTCGCAGAATCGTTGTCTTAGTGAATGTTTATTATTATGGAAGCCAGTACTTCATCTTAGATCCAATCAAGAAATCAAAAGAAATCGCTATCAGACATGCCATTTGAAGTGATGGAGAAAATAATAGTCGACTTGGAAAAAATTTCAGCAGTCGGGGCTTTCAGGATGAAGAGTGTGTAAGTCTTGCCTTTGATCATTCTATTTCACAAGTGTATTTGAGTTTTCTTTACATTATCGAGCGAATATTGTGTTTCGTTTACAGTTGCAGATTCTTCAACAAGGCAGGAAAAATGGATGAAGTATGTAAACATATGGAGTTAGATGTATTACGATTTTGTGTTTGCTCTGACCAGAAACATATAGTTGTCAATAGATGCTTAGAGATGAGAAACCCTAATATTATATTCAGGAACGGATTGGTACGTTATTGTATATATGCATAGTAGTTATTAAATTTTTACTTGTTTTGCATAACTTTAACTAGAAATAACAAATTACTTGTTTTGCATAACTTTAACGGAACACCATGAAGCCTCACAATTTCCTTCACATAAGAATTCGCATGTTTATCCATAGACCACTTTTCTTTGGCTGCTATGAAATGCGCACTCTTAGTGAAGCGATCAACGACCACCCAAATCATGTCGTGACCGTTCCTTGTTCTAGGCAGTTTAGTCACAAAACCCATGGTGATGTCTTCCCATTTACCCATGGGTACGGGTAAAGGTTCTAAACTCCCATACGGTTTCTGATGTTGTGCCTTAACCCTAGCACAAGTTACACTCTCGGCCACATACTTAGCAACATCGAGCTTCATCGTCAGCCACCAATAATAGGGTTTTAGATCCCTATACATTTTCGTACTTCCGGGATGAATCGAGTACATGGTCTTGTGAGCTTCTTCCATCAGAAGATCTCTTATTCCGTCCGTCTTAGGTACCAAATTCTATCTTGAAATACCTTCAACCCTTGGTTGTTTGTACCGAACACTAACGTTTTGCCTAAACGTTCTTCCTTTCGGTCATTTTTCTCTAAAGCTTCCTCTTGAGCTTTCTTTATACTTTCCACAATTGTCGAGACAACTTCAATTCTCAACGCTCTTGGCCTTTTCTTTTCAAGGTTTACCTTCCGACTGAGAGTATCGGCAACAACATTTGCTTTACCAGGGTGGTAAAGTATCTCACAGTCCTAGTCCTTGAGTAACTCTAGCCAGCGTCGTTGCCTCATATTCAATTCCTTCTGATTAAAGAGATATTGGAGACTCTTATGATCAGTGAAAAGTTTACACTTAGTGCCATAAAGATAATGCCTCCATATCTTCAAGGCAAATACTACCGCTACCAACTCCAAATCATGAGTGGGGTAGTTCTTTTCATGTTCCTTCAATTGCCTCGATGCATACGCGATCACTTTATCCCTTTGGGTCAGAACACAACCTAACCCAACTCCGGATGCATCGCTATAAACTGCAAAGTCATCAACTCCTTCAGGCAATGAAAGAATCGGTGCTTCACACAATCTCTTCTTCAACTTCTCAAAGGCTTCCTTATGCTTCTCATTCCAAGCATAAGTGGCTCCTTTGTGGGTCAAAGTTGTTAATGGAGTAGCAATCGAAGAAAAGCCTTGGATAAACCTTCGGTAATATCCAGCTAATCCTAAAAAGCTTCGAATCTCCGTAGGACTTTTTGGTTGTTCCCACTTCATTACAGCTTCAATCTTTGCTGGGTCGACCATTATCCCTTCTTGGTTAACCACATGACCTAAAAATTGGACTTCTTGAATGCAAAATTCACACTTGGAGAACTTTGCATACAACTTCTCCTTTTTCAGGACTTCTAGCACTTCACGCAGATGCTTTTCATGCTCTTGCTTGCTTTTCGAATAAATCAAGATATCATCTATGAATACTATCACAGATTTATCTAAGAATGGTTTACAAACCCTATTCATCAAATCCATGAAAGCTGCTGGGGCATTGGTTAGTCCGAACGACATAACCAAAAATTCATAGTGTCCATATCTCGTTCTAAAAGCAGTCTTTTCGATATCCTGCTCTCTCACCTTTAGTTGATGGTATCCTGACCTAAGATCGATCTTCGAGAAATAGCTCGAACCCTGCAACTGGTCGAACAAGTCATCGATCCTTGGCAACGGGTACTTGTTCTTTATCGTCACTTTGTTCAGCTCTCTGTAATCGATGCACATTCTCATGCTTCCGTCTTTCTTCTTTACAAATAACACAGGGGCTCCCCAGGGTGATGAACTAGGTCGAATGAAACCTTTGTCCAATAACTCCTGAAGTTGTGTCATAAGTTCTTTCATTTTGGTTGGTGCTAATCGATAAGGTGCTTTCGCTATCGGCGTCGTTCCTGGTAACAAGTCGATACGAAATTCTACTTGTCGATCAGGGGGCAATCCGGGAAGATCTTCGGGAAAGACTTCCGGATAATCGCACACCACCGGAATATTCTGCACCTCCTTCTTTTCCATCTTGGCATCGATCACGAATGCTAGATATGATGTACATCCCTTGGCCAAACACTTTCTGGCTTTCATTAAGGAAATGATTCCAGAGTTTACTCTGCGTTTGTCTTCGTACACCATAAACGACTCTTTCCCTGGCGGGTTTACTTTTACTATCTTCTTTCTACATAGTATTTCTGCATCATTGGCGCTAAGCCAATCCATTCCTAAAACTATGTCGAATCCATTTAACTCGATAGGCAATAATTCCTCTTGGAACTTATTCCCATCCAAGTCAATGAGGATGTTTTTCATACGATGGCTAACAGGTACAAACTTGCCACTAGCAATCTCGACTAATAAGGCATTAACTAGCCTATCTACAGGCAAAGCTAGCTTTCTACCAAATTCATGCGATATAAAGGAGTAATTGGCTCCAGAATCAAACAAAATTTGGGCAGGCAATTCGTTTACGAGAAAGGTACCTGAAGCGACATCGACTTCTTCTTTTGCAGCTTCAAGTTTCATCTGAAAGGCTCTCGCCTTCGGCTTTGGTGGTAGATTGGGCTTTGCGGCATCCTTCCTCTTTGGAAAGTCTTTAAGAACATGCGCTACTTCATGGCACTCAAAACATACCCTCTTGTCGGACGGACACACGTTGGCATAATGCCCAGTCTTTCCAAATTTGAAGCAAGTCACCTCCTCACTACATCTCCCAGAGTGCTTTCTCTTGCACTTCTCACACCATTTCACTTCACCTCCTCCTCCTCCAAACTTCTTGGACTTAGAAAATTTGCTTTTCTTGTTGGAACCCGAAGTTCCTTCAAATTTTCTCTTTTCACCAACTTCTGCCCTCTCCAGACCCTTCTCCTTGATCTGAACCTCAACATTCTTAGCAGCCCATATGGCGGCTTTCAAAGTGGTTGCTTGCTTAACCATCGGACCAAAGTCCGCTGGTAATCCGAGGGCAAACTTGTTGACCTTAGAGAGTTCAGTTGGAACTAGATGAGGAACTAGCTTCATCTTTTCCATAAAACTAGCAGCGTATTCAGTAACGCTCATCTTTCCTTTCTTTAAATTTTGAAACTCATTGTTGATTTCCAGAAGATCCTGCTCAGAGCAGTACTGCAATTTCAGTTGGACCACAAATTCTTCCCAAGACATCTTACTAGCTTCACCCTTGGGCATCGAATCAGCTAGTAACTTCCACCAGCTCAACACACCAGACTTTAACAGAGGAATTGCAAGTGCGGTCTTTTGTTTGTTGCTGCACTCGCAACTTTCAAACATCGTCTCCATTTCGGAGATCCAATTCATGACTTCCACCGGTGTCGGACTCCCAGATAGACACAGCGGTTTGGATGCCATGAAATCTTTGTATTTGCATCCGCGTCCATCAACTCCTCCATCCTGGTTGTTTTGTCTAACTATCGGTGGGTTGGCTTGACCAAGAGTCCCACTGTAGTTCCCTCCTACTGATTGCCCTTCATTCAATACGGGCTGTTCAACAGGCATCGTAGTCTCTTCCCTATGTTGTTGTAGTAATCACCTTGTCTCCTCCATTTGGCGATCTAACATCATTTGCATCATTGCTTGTACCCCAGCCATCGTCATTGGCTCAGGTGCCGCTCCTACAATAGGTACTTGCTCAACTACTTGAGGTTGAGGCTGTTGATCCCTGTTTCCGTTTGCATTTGCAGCTCCACTATGAGTTATGGCCATTACAATCTATATAACGAATAAGGCGAATTTAGGTCTTTATCCTTGTTAGACATGTCAATTCCCTTATCACTCCGAAATGTTTACGTGTTAGTTCTAATCTCGTAATCATACGCTTAGAATCCTACACACATAAGGTTTCCAGATCCGGCCGGCAACAGACCATAGATCCGAACAAATAATGGCACACATGGCAAACACATAGCATTTAGCACATAAGGGCATTTTAGGCATCTTCCCTAAAATAAACTAGTGTTCGTGTCTAAATTATGGTAGACACTCATCTCACAATCATCACTTAGCATTCTAAGTTCAAGTCTTAGAAATTCTACAATTTCTTAGTTCGCTTAAACTAATGCTCTGATACCAACTGTGACATCCCCTAATTTCTCGGCCAGAAAAGACCGATTTAATTTATGCTTTTTAAAATAAAATCTGAGCAATCTTTTTAAAAGATGTTGCGGAATTGGTCCCCAAACAAAATATGATAAAAGTTTATCAAAACCCTTCATTAAGAAGGTATATGTTTTCCATATATATATATATCAAAACCTCGGGATGTCATGTTCCGATACAGATCAAAAGCATAAACAAGACATTATAAGCCTTTCAACAGTTATTTACAACTATTGGCCTATAATCCAAAAAATCTCTCGTTGTCCTCCGACTATGCTCGGGGTCCACTACCTGTAACATAAAAAGCTGAGTGGGTCAGGTTTGGGAGCCTGGTGAGCATATAGGGTTTTCAACCCACAATAATAATAAACTTACTAAGTTCATCAATCAATAATAACCCTGATTACCCGTTTCCGTTATCCTCACTTTATGTCCCTAAACACTTGTCACAAGGGACCTAGCCTAAACAATATCATCGGGATGGACACTACTGCTAAGGGGTTTCCTCAGCCATACATGTCCTAAAGGCAACCATGAGGGGGATAGAGTACAGCGAATGAACACTCTTAGTTCATTAACACCTACAGGTTGCGGACCTGCTAATGTTTCCCACTGGACTGTCTAGAAAGTCCGTGGTCGTCATCCAAACTCCGCTAGATGACTGGATCTCAAAACACATCGAGGCCTCTCATCAATTTTATTTTATCACACATCACAATCTACCCATGTTCTACCCAACATATTTGTAGATAAAAATACTTATACAGTTTAAAACTTGTATAAAACATCAACACAACAATCACCTCAAATAAATAATTAATATATTTACACATAGCACGTATTATAAGGTAAATACTTCATATCTATGTGTAAAATGAAAGTGACTATACACTCACATGATTTGATGATAATCGAGCAGCAATTCGTTTCCTAAAACGATCGTTTCTAATAAAACTGGGAGTTTTATTGAGAAACCGGGCTTTGTAAAAGTCGGGCTTCGAAACCGAAAAGATAAATTTTCCGGGCTTCTCGGGCACTTCGTGGGGTATTCCGGGCTTTACAATTGATACCGGGGCTTTGCGGGATGTTAATATAAAGAAAATATGGGTTTAGGGGCTAAATATGGCAAAATTCCAAAAATACCCGGGAGGTCTCGCACCCTCCTATTTATAGGGGGAAGCTTCTGATCGGACGGTCAGGAGTCTTCTGATCCGACGGCTGAGAAGGCTCGCAGAGGGGGAGGCTCGCATGAGGGTTGCGCGTGCGAAGGGCTCTCTGGCGGCTTGTGATTGGACCGAGGTCTAGGGTCCAAAGTAGGGGGTTCGTGGCGCCTGCGAGGGTTCCGACTCATGAGTCACTACGCACGCGTCGGATGCGAGGCTCGCCACCGAGGCTTCTACGTGTAGTCAGCGGATTGGACCGCAGCTCGGACTCGGAAGGAAATGACACGCCTCGCCAGGTGGCTTCGTGACTCAGCAGCCTGGTGACTCAGCAGGACACGTGTCACATGCGAGGCGAGGGTGACGTGGCAAAGTGTGACTATGCGAAATTTCTCGGTTTTCGCGCCAAAACTTCTAAAATCCATAACTTTCGCATACGAGCTCCGTTTTTGACGTTCTTTATATGCACGCGTAGCTAAAATTACGATCTACAACTTCCGTTTAGACTTCATCGGCTAATTTTGACTTTAAATTTTATATTATTATTTTTAACAGACCGGGACAGGAAATTCGTTAAAAATTCATAACTTCTTCATCCGACATCCGTTTTCGTCAGACTTTTTACCATTGTGCTCCTAATGACGAGACCTTCAATTCTCGTTTAGGTTGTGTCGGCTAAAAATCGCTCGATCTAAAATTCGAGTTTTTAGCTGTCTACTGCTACGTTGAAACTTCGAAAAATCATAACTTCCTCATACGAAGTCAGATTTGGGCGTTCTTTTTATCGAACTTCTCGGTTTAACGAATACTACAACTTTCATTTAGATTACTAAGGCTAAAAAGTAGTTTATCAAAAACTCACTTTTTACGACATTCAACACCATGTCGGTTTTGTCGCGAAACTTCGACAGGTCATAACTTCTTCGTTATAACTCGGATTTTGGTATTCTTTATATCCCCGAAATCCTTGTTTCGACCACTACAAATTTATGTAAAGATATCGGGCTTATCTCACACTTTAATTTTGACGCTTATTTTTATTCTTAATTAATTAAGCCCTAATAATTAAGCATAAAACACATAATTCACATCATATTCACATAATTCCTTTTCATTTCTTCAAAATGAGTTACAAAGGTTAACCTAGACTATCAACTCAATATAAATGCCTAGGCTAGAAACACGAGTGTTACATTAGATAAGTTATGAACCTTGGAAAATTATTATTTTGCATGTATTAGACAAACATAGATCCAAGGATTATTAAGGTTGCATGCACACTTAGGAAGTGTTAGATTGCTCAAAACCCAATAGTGGTATCAAAGCCTAGGCTTGCTTGTTTGATACTTGATGCAAAATAGTGAAAAAAGTTGAAATTGTTGTTGTCTGGCTGATGGACTCGTCGAGTCCATGGGGGGGGACTCGCCGAGTTCAAGGCAAAATTCATCCTACTCGCCGAGTAGGTTCGTGCACTCGGCGAGTAGAATGATCAGAATGCAAAATTTCGACTTTTGTTGCTGGAAATGGACTAGAAACATTACCCTAACCTGTTTTGGTGTTTTAAAACTTGTTTTAGTTGGTGTAATGGTTGTTCTAATCCATTTACAATAGCATATATCAAAATTCCATGATTTTTATATGTTCATATAATTCTTGAAATTTTGATGATCATGTTCATGTTCTTATGAATTTAGAAGATGATAGGAATTATTTGTTGAATTGTTTAGAATTAATTCTTGATCATTTATGTGTTTTAATGGAGTCCATAATTTGTCCTCAAGTTATGGATATCCAAAGGTCACTTTTCTTTAACACACATTTAAACACATAAGTTACATGAAAATGAAGAGTCTTCATTTTTATGAACCTTTAATTCATAAGTTATGAAATGAAAAGTTTTGGATGGTTACAAAACTTGCCCTCAAGTTTTGGAATTTGTAAAGTTTCACACACTTTAATAAACTTTAATTCCAACCCTTAGAGTTTTAATAGTTAAAATTCAACCCTTATACTATTTATAACGTTAATGGTTAATTATTATATATATGTATAAGAATAAGTCGTTCTACCGTTAGTAGGCCTCATTCATGAAGTCGGTCTATAAGGGGGGTATAAGGTTGTTGCCTATAAAATGGCAGCTTAATGGGTGTCCACTCTCACCCACCGCTTCCCTGATCGGTGGAGGGTCGTTAGCCGAACGGGTAGGACAATGACTTTAAATCCTCATTAAAAGTATAATGATTATTATAATGTAACTAAACATTTTTTTTAATTCCCAATCTTAGTTACTTTAGGAAAATGTGAACATGGTGCTAGTCCATGGAATTCACACTTTATAACTTACCAAGTCGTTGGTGGAGCGTGTGTGGTTAACCGGCACACTAACTTGGACTAGTAAGGATCACGAAGGGTGACTTAATGTTTGTCATAGATCAGTGGAGCGTGTGTGGTTAACCGGCACATTGATTAGGTGATAATATTAAGGGCACCAAGTGAATTAGCATGGTTATTCACACCTTGTTTTGTGATCCTCGGCATCCCAGTCACAAAACTTGAAGGGCACAATCGAGATTGAAACATGCCATTGAAAAGTTCAATGAATCTCAAAAGAATCTAGGAATTTCAAATCCAATTAAAACCTAATAATTCATTTTGTTTTTCATGGTGGAAATTGGTGAATCGTCATTCACCTACCTTTCAAATATATTATTACTTAGATTACGACATCCCTCTTCTAAGTATAATATATTGTGATTGGATCCTAGCCTTAATATTACATTTAGGTGTCTTATTAAGGATTCTATATATCTAATCTAAACTTGCTTTCTTCTTTCAGATCTCTTCCAACACTAATGCTTCGGGCTCTAACCCAGCTGGTTCTTTCTCTCTCATGAATCTTTGTGGGAGAGTCATCTTTGATGGTTCCAACTTCATGGATTGGATTAGGAACATCAGGATGGTTACTCGTTATGAGGACAAGGAATATGTCCTCGATAAGGAGTTAAAAGAGCTTGATGAGTCTACTGCTACTCCTGAGGAGATCGCTGAATTCAGGACACATGAGAGAGATGCTACTAAGGTGGCATGCATCATGATGGCCACGATGACCGCCGAGCTCCAAAAGTCCTATGAGGACTTCTACCCTTTTGAGATGCACCAAGACCTGATGGAAAGGTACCATCAGAGTGCTCGTCAGGAGCGATATGAAATAATCTCCTCCATAATAACTACCTGCATGAAGGACGGTGAATCCATCACGGCCCACATGCAAAAGATGCAAAGGTATGTGGACCGTTTGCTGAAGCTGAATGTGAACTTCCCTGAGGAGTTGGCAATTGACATCATTTTGCACTCCTTACCTTCTTGTTATGACCATTTTCGTATGACATATCATATGAACAAGGAGGAAGTTACCCTCAGCAAGCTTCAAGGACTCTTGAAGACCGCTGAAACCGGTCTTAAGGGCAAGGCGGTTGTTACCTCTACTACTCCTACTCCAACATCTACCCCTGTTTTGGCTATCGGGCAAGGCAAAGCGAAAAAGAGGAAGCACCCTTCGAAGGGTACCAAGGGAAAGTCTCTTGAAGGCTCCTCATTGAAGAACAAGAGTGGTTCTTTCACTCCTTTTGCCATTCCCAAGGATGTTGATTGCTACTATTGCCTGGACAAGGGGCACTGGAAGCGAAACTGCCCTAAGTACTTGCAGGATCTAAAGGATGGGAAAGTGAAACCCACCCATGCAGGTATTTACACAATATTGTCTAATTACTCATCATATTCTAACTCATGGGTGCTTGATACAGGATGTGGTATTCACATATGTTCTGATTTGCAGGGCCTAAGAAGAAGTGAGAATGTGGAGCACGGGAAGATAAACTTGATCATGGGGAATAGGAAGGCTTCACCTGTTTCCAAGATTGGGGTTTATACTTTGTTGCTTAATAATGGGTTAAAATTAGATTTGAATAAATGTGTGTACTCGTCTAAAATGGCGAGGAATATTATTTCTTTTCATGCTTTGTACAAACAAAGTTTTACCTTTTCGTTTGATAATGAATGTGGTGGTATTAATGATTTCTTTAAAAATGTGTTTTATTTTAAAGCATTACCTTGTGATGGTGTGTATGAAACTATGTCGATTGTAGACAACTTAGGAAATAATGTATTGTATATTGATTCTTCTACTAGCCTAGATAAAGCATCATTGTGGCATTGTCGTCTTGGACATGTAAACAAGAAACGCATAGGCCAACTCCAAAAGAATGGAGTCTTGGAGTTATTCGACCTTAAATCAGATGATAGTTGTGAATCTTGTCTACTTGGAAAGATGACAAAATCACCCTTCACTGGAACTTGTGAAAAGGGTGAGGGTTTGTTGGACCTAATACATATTGATGTATGTGGGCCATTCAAAACTGCCACAAGGGATGCTAATCGGTATTATGTGACTTTTATTGATGATTTTAGTAGATATGGGTATGTCTACTTAATCAAACATAAGTCAGAAACCTTTGAAAGGTTTAAGGAATTCAAACAGGAAGTAGAAAATCAATTGGGCAGGAACATTAAGATGCTTCGATCCGATCGAGGTGGTGAGTATCTTAGTACCGAGTTCCTTGACTATCTTAAGGAGTGTGGGATTGTCTCACAATTGACTCCTCCCAGGACACCACAGCTAAATGGTGTAGCTGAGAGGCGTAATCGAACCTTGTTAGACATGGTTCGCTCTATGATGAGTCGAGCTTCGATACCAATCTCTTTTTGGGGGTATGCCTTAGAGACTGCCGCCCATATCCTTAATCTAGTCCCTACAA
Organism: Lactuca sativa; assembly: GCF_002870075.4. Classification (NCBI taxonomy): domain Eukaryota; kingdom Viridiplantae; phylum Streptophyta; class Magnoliopsida; order Asterales; family Asteraceae; genus Lactuca; species Lactuca sativa. The sequence goes on from NC_056631.2 coordinate 172,151,428, forward strand.
AGAAGGTTATCAAAACACCTCATGAGATGTGGACTGGGAAGGTTCCCAATTTAGACCACATCAAGATTTGGGTTTGCGAGGCTTTCGTGAGGCGTGAGACTCATGATAAGCTCGAACCCCGAAGTGAAAGGTGTATTTTCATCGGCTACCCACAGAAATCTTTCGGTTACCTCTTCTACAGACCCAGTGAGAATGTGGTCTTTGTAGCAAGAAGAGGGGTCTTTCGTGAGAGGGAGTTTATAAGCCAAGGAGATAGTGGGAGGCAAATTGATCTTGAAGAAATTCAAGAAGCAATTGGTGAAGGAACCTCAAACACTAGCAATCAACCTGAGGAAGAAACTCCTGTTGAGCAAGCTGACAATTCTGTACCTCCGAGGCGTTCCACACGGGTTAGGAACACACCTTCGTTTTATTATGGCTTCCATATTACTACGGAAGGTGATACGTTTATCAGCGATAGTACACTGGTAAATTTGGATGAACCTAGCAGTGTTAAGGAAGCCATGGCAGGCCCGGAGTCTGCTAAATGGAAAGAGGCTATGGACAGCGAGATACAGTCCATGTATGACAATCAAGTTTGGAACTTGGTTGACAATGTACCAGGCCGTAAAACAGTCGGGTGTAAATGGATCTTCAAGAAGAAGACCGACATGGAAGGAAAAGTGCATACTTATAAGGCTCGACTGGTTGCGAAGGGTTTTACTCAGACTCAAGGTATTGATTATGATGAAACTTTCTCGCCGGTAGCAAAGATTAAGTCTATTAGGGTTATGCTAGCCATTACTACATTTCATGATTATGAAATATGGCAAATGGATGTCAAAACCACTTTTCTTAATGGAAAGTTGGCTGAGGATGTGTACATGAATCAACCAGAGGGTTTTGTCAGTGCAGAGTACCCTAATAGAGTATGCAAGCTTGAGAAATCCATTTATGGATTAAAACAAGCATCTCGTAGCTGGAATCTTTGTTTTGATGAGAAGGTCAAATAGTTTGGCTTCTCGAGAAGTGAAGATGAGTCTTGCGTGTATGTCAGAGCTAGTGGGAGTATAGTTAGCTTCTTGGTACTGTATGTGGATGACATACTACTTATAGGAAATGACATCCCAACCTTGCAGGAGGTTAAGTCCTGGCTTGGGAAGTGCTTTGCTATGAAGGACCTAGGGGAGGCTGCCTATATCCTATGGATAAGGATATTAAGAGAAAGGAGTAAAAGACTAATTGGACTTAGTCAGAGTACCTACTTGGATAAGGTGTTGAAAAGGTTCAACATGCAGAATTCCAAGAAAGGAGATTTACCGATCCAAAGCAATGCCAAACTGAGTAAGACTCAGAGTCCGAGTACAGAGGCAGAGATAGCTGAGATGAGCCAATTACCGTATGCTTCCGCTGTTGGCTCGATCATGTATGCTATGACTTGTACCCGCCCTGATGTGGCCTTTGCTTTGAGCATGGTCAGCAGGTATCAAGGGAACCCTGGGAAGGCTCATTGGACCGCAGTAAAGAACATTCTCAAGTACCTGCGGAGGACTAAGGACTGGATCCTTACCCTTGGTGGGAGTGATGACTTGAGAGTATTAGGGTATAGTGATGCTAGTTTTCAGACTGATAGGGATAACTTCCGCTCTCAGTCGGGCTGGGTCTTTACCTTAAATGGAGGGGCAATTTCTTGGAAGAGTTCCAAGCAGCAGACGGTGGCTGATTCAACTTGTGAATCAGAGTATATAGCAGCGAGTGAAGCAGCGAAGGAGGCAATATGGATGAAGAACTTCATCGGAGACCTTGGAGTTGTACCAGCTATTAAAGAACCTATGGAGATTTTCTGTGACAGCAATAGTGCGGTTGCCTTAGCCAAGGAACCAAGAGATCATGGCAGATCCCGACACATTGACAGAAAATATCACTTCATAAGACACAAGATTGAAGAAGGACTCCTCGTGGCAAAAAGGGTATCGTCAGATGAGAATCCTAAAGATCCCCTTACGAAGGGACTGACGAGGGTTAAGCATTTTCAGCATGCGAGGCGCTTCGGGCTGAGGGACGATATTAGTTTTACAGATTAGATAGTTTTCCTGAAACTTGTAAAATGTAATCGACATTTGATGATGAATAAAATTTGTGATTTATTTATGAGTAAGGTGTTACTGTCATTGTCAATTATTTACTATTGTTTCAGTTTTGCATGTTTTGACTTCTAGAATAATTAATTTATTCAAACCTCCACAATCGGTCATACGTCAGAAGTAGGTATGAATCAAGATTGTCATGAATTGGGATTGTAGATGGCTAAAGGTGTTTAGACATGGCAATGGTTGCTGCAACGTTCATGAGTACTCATAAGTTATGAGTATTGGTATAAACCCATGCTCACTTGTATCACTTCATGGAATTTATCTCGAGTGATCGTGAGACGATAATATCATATAAGTCTTCAAACCTAGAAATATGAGTTGTTACCTATGAGTTGGTTGTGCATTGATTGCACGTAAACACATCAGTAACTTGATGTTATAAAACGTGCCTTTGTGTACAATTCAACATGTAGTAGAACAAGCATATGAGTCGAAGTTTATCTGTTCCTTCTAGAAATAGAAGCGATATCTGGGCCCCTCGATGATTTTGTGTTGACCCATGCACCGGGCCCGGTCAGAACTAAACTGATGTGTTCAGTAAAGTTCTTTGTCAAACAAATCGGAGATCGAGAAACAACTTCTAGACAATAAGCAAGACAGAGTTCCATGTGTTTGTTCGGCTGATATCATGAGAACAGAGGATTATATGATCACTTGTCTTAAAATGGAGCTTCATAGTTCAACAGAGTTTTCGAGAGCTACGATTGTTGGTTGGTTCCTGAAGTTATATAGGCAAATACAGTTATTAGACTTATCCAAGTGGGAGTCTATTGGATAAGGTGTCTAAGTCCATAACTTATTTGGTATATACTTGACCCGACCCGGCATGGTCCATTTGGGTTGCACTTCACCCAAACTATTTATGGATAATTTTATGAGAGTTATACACATATGTTTATTAATATATTATAAGTTATAATATATTAATATGAAGTCATGTTATTTAATTAGTCTTAGTCTTAAATTAATTATGAATTAATTTAGAGATTAAAAGGAAGACTAATTAGATTATGGGCTATTGGTTTTATATGGTGTGGGCTAACACTCATTTGTTAATGGGCTAGGCTTATATGGAAGTCCATGGATGATCCATGGAGCTTTTAACCCATGGATCCTTGGAAAAGGAAAGGTCATGGGTTATTAGGGTATCACCCTAACCATGTACACTATATAAGCATGCTTATGTTGCATGAAATAGCCACTAGTGTGTGTGCTTGTGTGTGGCCGAAAATTACAAGTGTGTGTACACTCTCTAAAGGTTTCCAAGTGTTTGTGGTGATTTGTGATTTCCATTTGAGGCATTCACACTATTGGTGCTTGGCTCTCAAACTCCAGGGAATCAATCTCATCAAAAGGTATGTAATCTCATCTAACTCTTTTATGTTTAAAAGTTCCCCATGCCATGTTAGATAAGTTATGAACCTTGGAAAATTATTATTTTGCATGTATTAGACAAACATAGATCCAAGGTTTATTAGGGTTGCATGCACACTTAGGAAGTGTTAGATTGCTCAAAACCCAACTATTATGACAATCAATGCTATGTAGATTCTTTTGGTTTAATATAAGGGACAAAAAGAGTTAAAGTTTGGAATGATGTTTGAATGATGTTTAAATAATATTTGAAATTCGAATAATGTATTTTGGACTTTTAATATTCGTTTTTATATTGTATTGTGATTATAGTTGTATGTAGCAAATGTTTGTTCTTTCCTAGTATTAAATACATATTAAATACATTTGTAAAGGCATAAACAAACATGTATTTTATTTTGGACTTGGTAATTTGGTTTAATATCAACTAGTGGAGTATTGGAAACTTTACATGTGGATCTGGCCCTAGGAGTCCAGATCTATGTATTGGAAGCAATGGAATGGCCCGTGATCGTCTGAAAGAAGATATTACGTATGGACTCGGCGAGTCTGAGAGATGACTCGGTGAGTTGAGCTAGATATTAGACTTGAGTCGCATAGTAACTCGGCGAGTCACATGGGTAGACTCGGCGAGCTGTATGATGATGGGCAGGAACTCGACGAGTTGGACGAACAACTCGGCGAGTCTGCTGAAGATTGCCTTGGACTCGACGAGTCTGTTCTTGGACTCGGCGAGTCTAGTCATGGTACTCTCACCGTTTCTGGTTGAGTCATGAATCGACAAGTCGAGGGACGACTCGATGAGTTGAGCAGGATGGGACTCAAAGATTCTTGGACTCGGCGAGTTGAGTCGCGACATGGGAGTTTTCAGAGCATACGGACTCAACGAGTCAGTGGGTTGACTCGACGAGTAGAGTCAGTCAGGGAATTTGACTTTGACTGAGGACTTTGACTTTGACCAAGAGTTGACCAGTTGACTCCCAGTGGTATTTTGGTAATTATTGATATTTATTGTGTTCAGTCACTTTGTTTTGATCAGTGGTGGAGTTCGTGTCGGAGGTTGGAGCAGCATGATCTTATTTCTTCAGATCGGCTTTGTGAGGTGAGTTATCCTCACTATATCAATAGGGTCTAGGCACCAAGGCCGACCCTTTATCGGATTGAAATCCGGGTATTGTTTGTTATGTTATTGCTTGGCTATGTTTGCATCCTGGTAGTTAGGATGGTATATGTTAGAGACCTGGTTATGGTCGGTATCCTGGTATATAGGAAGATGCTATCTTAGAGACTTGGTTAAGGTCGGTATCCTGATATATAGGATGATGCTATGCTAGTGGCCGGTTAGGTCGGTATCCTGGTTATGATGATGTTATGTTATGTGATCTGCTTTATCGGTTTGATTAGATGTGAATTGTTATATGATTATATGTTTATGCGCACATGGTTGTTTGTTCTGGGGTTGGGTTGAGGCGGGTCCTGCTTTGTGATGTAGGCCAACATACCCAGGGCAGACCAGTTAGACGGAAGGCCCGACGAGCGGTCCGGATAGGCTGAAGTCCCCAAGAGGGCAGACCAGACGTGCTGAGGCTCGGAGAGTGGACCAGACAGACTGAAGGCCTGGTGCGGGCGGACCAGTGATACTGTAGACTCACAGAGTGGACCAGGTGGACTGAAGGCTCGGTGCGGGCGGACCAGTCACACTGTAGACTCGGAGAGAGAGTGGACCAGGTGGATAGAAAGCCTGGTGCAGGCGGACCATCCACATCATAGACTTGATATGCATGGTTGTTCTGTTTATGATATGATATGTTAAGAGTATGGTATATGTGGTTGGTATTTTAGGGGTAACTCACTAAGTTTTCGGGCTTACAGTTTCCAGTGTATTGTTTCAGGTACTTCGGGAGATCGTGGCAAGGCGAAGGTGTGATCGTACCACTCCTCATGTTTTATGTACTTATGATGTGGTTCTGGGAAATACTTTGATAATAAATGAATTGAAAATCGTTTTGTAATGAATTAATGAAAATGGGTTGTTGTTGAAAAGTTTAAATTGGTTGAAATTTTTTGAATGTTACATGTTGGTATCAGAGCCTTGGTTTGAGTGAATTGGAGGAACATTCGTATGAATCCAGTCTCAAATCATGGAGAGTTTTCAAAGTAAATTAAAATGGTTTTCAAAAATGAGTATAGGAGGATGCAGAGGTACGATCAGCCAGAGCCAGTAAGTAGACCCCAAAATACCATACAAGTTATTTGATTATGTGATATGTTAGAACAGCATGCTAGTACTAGGCTAGGGATCTTCAGGAATTTGCCTGATAGAATTGCCTAATTATATGATGACTGCTAGCCTAGGGTTTCCTTATATGAAATTGACATCATTACTGTAGTTATTTAGTGTATGCATCACGGCTATATATAATTAAGATCTTATAGCCAGAGAATGTTTGATTTGGCCTTATGTTCTGTTCTTGTTTGATTGGGAGCTTAGGGTAGGACTGGATATTCGAAAGTATATTGGGTCCAGCGTTATGTATGGCTAGCATACACTAGTGTTGTGGGGTTGGTGGAAGTTTCATGGATGGGTGAGTTGCGTGACACCGGTAGGTCGATTATGGGATAGTGGTGCTCCTCTAGGAGTGGGAATTGAGTGTTCGTTATGTATATGTTATTGTTAGGGTGTTGTGGTGATACTTGATACAAATATGGGTAGGTGTGGAAGGTAGTATGGGCCTGTACTACTGAAAGCACAGGACCCATACGCATGTCAAGGAAGTCACAACCCCTAGGGTTTTTTTGGGAGCTAGTTCTCGGGATTATTACGAGGAATGCCTAATATTCTTGTGGCATATTTTCAGCATAGTGATTACGAGACGTCTCGGGGCAGGATCCGGTTCAGGATCGGGATCAGGTGAGGGTGATCAGGGTGGATCGGTAACACCTGTGGTCATTGGTCAGATGAGTACGGACGAGCTGGATGCCAGGATTCGCGAGATCCTGCATGATGAGGTTGCTACTATGTTTCGGGCTGAGTTGCGGGAGATGTTTGGGTCGATCAAAACCGCCATGGTTGAGTACTTTGATGAGCGCTATTCAGCTCTCACAGAGGCGGCTGCCACGGCAGCTACAGCGGTTGTATCAGTGGCAGGTGGAGGAGCCGGTCGAGGTTTTAAGTATCTTGAATTCGATAATACGAAGCCCCCTACTTTCGATGGAGTTCAGGATCCGATCGTTGCTATGAGGTGGTTGTCAAATGTGGAGGGTTGTTTCTTCACATGTTCACGCCCTGCATATCAGTGGGTGAGGTGTGCTCTGAACCTTTTGAGGCTCGAAGCGAAGGATTGGTGGAGGTTGAATACGAGATCTTATTCGGATGCGCAGCGGGCTGCTATTACATGGGATCAGTTCCGGGAGATGTTCAGTATCCGATGGTTCCACGAGTTGAGAGGGAGAGATTGGCTCAGGAGTTCCTAGAACTAAAGCAGGATTCGAAGTCGGTGACGGAGATCACCAGGATGTTCACGGAGAGGGCGATGTTTTGCCCTGAGTTTGCTTCGGAGCAGGCTCAGATGTCCCGATATCTAAGTATGCTCAAGAGGGTTATCAGACAGTTTGTGTCCACGCATAGGTTTGGGACCTTACTGGAGTTGCAGGAGGCCACTTGGTGGCATGAGTTGGACATTGAGTTGCAGTTGAGAGAGCAGAGGCAGGCCCCGGCGCAGTCGCAGCCGGCGCCGAAACGGTCCAAGACCGTTGATTCCAGGATGGGAAGTCAGGGCAGCCGCACTTGCGAGAAGTGCGGGAAGGGTCATACCAGAGTGTGTAGGTCTGGAGGTGCGTGCCGCAAGTGCGGGAGAGAGGGGCATTATGCGATGGATTGTCAACAGTCAGCCCCGGTTCAGGATATGAGGATTTGTTATCATTGCCACCAGGTTGGTCACGTGAGGGCCAACTGTCCACAGCTTGTTGCCAAACCTGTGCAGGCTCCAGCACCGGACACTTTGAGAATTACTGGCGGGGGTCAAGGTGGAGCGGAGCCTCCGAGGGCTCAGGGTCGCGTTTTTCATCTCACAACAAAGGAGGTCAGGGCAGAGCCGGACGCAGTTGCGGGTATGTTTTTGTTTCATTGTTGTTTGGTTATCTGGTTATTTATGTAGTATTGTATTTTATTCGCCGTTCTGCGTGTTTCATGGTTTGGTTGGGAGTGTTAGTAACTAGAAGTTGTAGGTGGTTAGCATCCAAGGAATTGATGGTCAGAATTTGGTTATATGGTCTCGTTGTCAGGTATAGCAATTGTGTTTTGAGAAATGTTCAGTGGGGATTCGAACTCCCTTAGAGTTTGTGATGTGTGATGTCGGGAAGTGATTTTGTGGAGGTTGCTCATTTCAGAGGAAATCAGTTCATGGATAAGAGGAGTATGTTGAGTAGGGATGATTGATTTATGTCGGTTAAGTCACCGGTGGTTGGTAGTCAGTGCTCTAAGTGGGGAGAATTGGAAAATTCTCAGGAGGATCGACAAACATTAGAGGTTGATTAGCTGTTTGGGATTCAGTAGTGTTTCAGTCAGCCAAGAGTGTGGACTGGTATGAGTAAGTGGCAGGCAAATGGGGTGGAGTACAGACCAAGGTTTTTCGGAAAAGGTGATTGCTTGTTGTGAGGCCTAGGATTAGGCCGGGATTTGAGTAGATGGAATGGAGTTAGAGTTCGGAACCCCTTGTGGGCTAGAACAGTGTGTACGGGAAAGATTCCCAGGAAGGATAGTTCGGGATGATGTATAATAGTTGAGCGGTCCGGGGAGACTGTAGGCCGATGGGCGTACCAGTCAGGCTGAAGGCTCGGAGAACGGTCTAGACAGGTTGAAGGCCCTGGAGGGTGGTCCAGACATGCTGAAGGTTCTGAGAGTGGTCCAAATTGGTTGAAGGCCTGGTAAGGCGGTCCAGTCATGCTGAAGACTCTGTATGTGTTGATAGATCCATATGAGGAGATGGATTGAGTATGTTGCGATGCAATAACGAATAGTAGGTCTGGCCCCAGGTATTGATCCTATTAGTGGAAGGCAGTGCATGGGCCCGAGAGTCCTTGCGAACAGATTCAGAGTGTGTGTGATGCATGGAATAGCGGTTACTCTACAAGGGATAGTGTAGAGTGGGGTCTGAGCACAGTGGAACTTGTCTGAAGTGGCAAGGTTGACAAGTAGATTTCCTTGGATAAGGAAAGGGAAAGGTATGTAACTCCGGAAGGGAGTATTGGTTCACGGAAGTGAAAGCAGTAGTGAGAATGGATGATTGAGAGTATTTCAATTGTGGTAGTTGAGCACTGTGATTGTGCCAGTGGTATGGAAGCACATCCAGATTGGGTGTCTGTTGAGATTGCGGAAGAATTTCCGGTAGTATTGTACCAGAGGAGTTCGGAAGGGATGCAAGGATGGAGCCTTAGGTTTCCAATATGGTTGTGATCAGGAGGTTATGTATGTAGCGGTAATTCATCCTGGGGATGTTTGGAGGTATCGTCAGTATGTCGGGTTTTTCCACCCCGAGGATGTTAGAACAGGTTCAGCATGTGTATGTGAGTGCAGAGGAGAGCTCATGGGAGTTGCTCAGGAGCTGAAGGAGGTGCCCTCCTGTCAGCGCGGAAAGAAAAGAGTTGGATTCGGAATGGAAGCAGGATGAGTCCCATCAGTGAAATTCGATGAAAGTTATGCCAAACGAGGTAAGGGATAGCAGTTTGTACCAGGTCAGGACCCGATGGTTAAGGATGATATCTAGTTTGTAAGAGACAAGTGTTTATGTGATTTAGAACAATGGAAGTATCATCGGGTGATCATTGGTTAATAAGGGTTGTTATCAGAGAAAGAAGCCAGTGGCCGGCTTGAATCAGTTGTCGTCACTCTGCGAGGGAAGAATTGGACTTTATAGAGGTCTGATAGCAATGTTCGGAGGAAACTGGGTCATTTGATGCCAGGAGGTGCATTGTGAGAGTATTATCTGGAAATGTGTCAATGGAGGCTTCGAGGACGAAGCCTAATTTAAGTGGGGGAGAATTGTAACATCCCAAAGTCGGAATCAAGAGTTCAGGGGGGGTAAAAGTGTAAGTTTGGAAGAGAGGTACTCGGCGAGTAGGAGCTGCAACTCGTCGAGTCTAAGCGTGTGCCAGACACAAGTTAAGTGACCGGACTCACCGAGTCGGAGGCTGGACTCGACGAGTTCGTGCTGGAATGAGAAACCCTAATTCCTGGGGTTTGCACCCTATATAAGGAACCTTAAGCCCCACCCCGGCCTCTTTAGCACCCCCTTTGATGTCCAAAAGCTTTCCCCATCGTTTCCAAACCCTAATTTGAGAGTGAGAAGGATTTAAGTGTGTTGTGGAGCATGGAGAAGAAGGATACTTGAAGCAAGAGTTGGTGGGATCATAGAGGAGCGAAGTGGATCTGATTTCCTTGCTTGTTTGCATCAGATTAAAGGTAAAAAGTTGTTGCCTTGACTTTGTTGTGCTTAGATTGTTCATAAATGAAGCTTTAGGGCCAAATTGTCATATATGAGTCTCTTTTCGAGTATTGGGTTCAGATCTGTGGTTGCTACTACAGTTCTAGACTGGTCTTGACTCATGAAGCTGGAAAGTGATAGCTTTGGGGCTTGAATGAGAGTGTCCTTGCCATAAACCTTCATTTTAGCTTGATTAGAGCTTGTTGAGCCTTGCATGCACGTAAAGTTGGAAACTTTACGTGTGGATCTGGCCCTATGAGTCTAGATCTATGTATTGGAAGCAATGGAATGGCCTGTGATCATCTAAATGAAGATATTACGTATGGACTCGGCGAGTCTGGGAGATGACTCGGCGAGTCGGGCTAGAAATCAGACTTGAGTCGCATAGTAACTCGACGAGTCACATGGGTAGACTCGGCGAGCTGTATCATGATGGGCAGGAACTCGACGATTTGGAAGAACAACTAGGCGAGTCTGTTGAAGATTGCCTTGGACTTGGTGAGTCTGTTCTTGGACTCGGCAAGTCTAGTCATGGAACTCTCACCGTTTCTGGTTGAGTCGTGAATCGACGAGTCGAGGGACGACTCGGTGAGTTGAGCAGGATGGGACTCAAAGATTCTTGGACTTGGCGAGTCTTGGGGTGACTCGGCGAGTTGAGTCGCGATATGGGAGTTTTCAGAGCATAGGGACTCGACGAGTCAACGGGTTGACTCGACGAGTAGAGTCACTCAGGGAGTTTGACTTTAACTGTGGACTTTGACTTTGACCAAAAGTTGACCAGTTGACTCTTAGGGGTATTTTGGTAATTGTTGATATTTATTGAGTTCAGTCACTTGGTTTTGATCAGTGGTGGAGTTCGTGTCGGAGGTTGGAGCAGCGTGATCTTATTTCTTTAGATTGGCTTTGCGAGGTGATTTATCCTCACTATATCAACAGGGTCTAAGGCACCAAGGCCGTCCCTTTATCGGATTGAAATTCGGGTATTGATTGTTATGTTATTGCTTGGCTATGTTTGCATCCTGGTAGTTAGGATGGTATATGTTAGAGACCTGGTTAAGGTCGATATCTTTGTATATAGGATGATGCTATGTTAGAGACTTGGTGAAGGTCGGTATCCTGGTATATAGGATGATGCTACGCTAGTGGCCGGTTAGGTCGGTATCCTGGTTATGATGATGTTATGTTATGTGATCTGCTATATCGGTTTGGTTGGATGTGAATTGTTATATGATTATATATTTATGCGCACATGGTTGTTTGTTTTGGGGTTGGGTTGAGGCGGGCCCTGCTTTGTGATGTAGGCCAACATACCCAGGGCGGACCGGATAGACTGAAGGCCCGACGGGCGGTCCGGATAGGCTGAAGGCCCCAAGAGGGCAGACCAGATGTGCCGAGGCTCAGAGAGTGGACCAGACAGACTGAAGGCCGGGTGCGGGCGGACCAGTCATACTGAAGAATCAGAGAGTAGACCAGGTGAACTTAAGGCCCGGTGCGGGCAGACTATTCACCCTGTAGACTCGGAGAGGGAGTGGACCAGGTGGACTGAAGGCCTGGTGCAGGCGGACCAGACACATCGTAGACTCGATATGCATGGCTGTTCTGTTTATGATATGATATGTTTGATGGGTTTGAGCCATAACAACATTCCTATGTGCACATACAAACCCTAATGCTTGGGTCTAGGTTTCTCTAATTGAACATGCATTGTATCCAAGACTTTGATCAATAGATGTAGTATAATAACATAAGAAAACAGATCTAAAAGATTACCTTAAGTATCTTGCTTGAATCTTCTTGTCCTTGGAGCTTAGAGTCACAATTGTCACTCCTCTAATGGCTTGAATCTTCTTGTCCTTGACCCCATGGGTCTATTTATACTAGTGAGGCTCCTAGGGTTTCACCCTTAAACCCTAATTGGATAACTTAGGCCCTAAGCAATCCAATCTCCCTAATGATAAGCCTTGGACGATTTCTAGGTCATTCCAAACCCTAAAACCGTCCATCCCTTATCCATAAGGGATTATAGCCCAAAGTACAACTATCATACAATTGACAGTTTATGCCCCTTTATTCAATTAATCACTTTAAGTCACCAAATTAATTCCTAATTAATTTATGACTTATATTAATCAAATAACAATATTATTATTCCTTATATTATTCCCATAATATATTAATAATATTTCTTCTCTCATTATAAATCATCCTGTCAAGTTGCTATGGTGAAGGCAACCCAAAAGGACCATGCACAATTGGGTCAAATACTTGCCTAATATAGTTGCAGCCTTAGACACTATTCCAACAGTCTCCCACTTGGATAAGTCTAGTAACTATATTCACAGGCATAATTCGATTAGCAATCGTAGCTCTCAAAGACGCTGTCAAACTCTGATCTTATCAATCTTGTCCTTTAGATAAGGGATCGTACAGTCCTCTGTTTAAATATCATGCGGACAATTCTATGGAACCAATTGTCCAGCATTTGATTTCTCGATCTCAGATTTATTCAACATAGAACTTAATCGAACACATGAATTTAGTTCTGACCGGGCCCGACACATAAGTCAAATCAAATCATCGAGCGGCCGATATATCGCTTTTACCCTCTTAGGATAAAAGTAACAGATAAACTTCGACTTATATGCATTTACTTATTCATTAATCAACGAGACACAATAATTCGTTTTATAACATCAAGTTACTGATGCGGTTTCGCATTTTCAATGTACAACCAATTAACAAATAACAAACCATATATCTAGGTTTTAAGACCATATGATATTATCGTCTTGCGATCACCCTTTTTTATCATATTCCTTAAGGTGATTCCAGCAAGCGCAGGTTTGTTCCAATGCTCAAAACTAGTTCATAAGCACTCATGAACGTTGTAGCAAGCCTTTGCTATGTCTAATACCAATTAGACAATCTACACACCAATTCATGACAGTCTTCATTCATACCTACTTCCAACATATGAACGATTGTGGACAATTTGAATAATTCAATTATTCTTAATAAACTCAATTATTCTGGAAGTCAAAACGTGCAAAGTGAAACAATAGTTAAACAATTAACATAAGACATTAACATTACTCATAAATAATACTGTTTTATTTAATCATCAAATGTTAATTACATTTATCTATTACACGTTTCAAATACTATCTAATCTAAACTAATATCATCCTTCAGCCTAATACTCCTAGCATGCTGCAAGTGTTTAACCCTGCTCAGTCCCTTCATAAGCGGATCTGTTGGGTTATCTTCTGATGATATCCTCTTAACCACGAGTTGTCCTTCTTCTACTCGATGTCTAATAAAGTGATACTTTCTGTCGATATGACGAGATCTACCATGATCCCTTGGTTCCTTGGTCAAGGCAACCGCTCCTTCATTATCACAGAAAATTTCCATAGGCTCCTGTATGGCAGGCACAACTCCAAGATCACCGATGAAGTTCTTCAACCATATTGCCTCCTTCGACGCTTCGCTCGCTACAATGTACTCTGATTCGCACGTTGAATCAACTACGGTTTCCTGGTTGGAACTTTTCCAAGTTACTGCTCCTCCATTCAGGGTAAAGACCCAGCCCGACTGCGAACGGTAGTTGTCCCTGTCGGTTTGAAAGCTGGCGTCACTATACCCTCGCACCTTCAAGTCATCACTCCCTCCAAGGACTAAAAACCATTCCTTGGTCCTTCGAAGGTACTTAAGGATATCCTTGACCGCAATCCAATGAGCTCTGCCAGGGTTCCCTTGATATCTACTAACCATGCTCAAAGCAAAGGCTACATCAGGGCGAGTACAAGTCATAGCATACATGATTGAGCCAACTGCGGAAGCGTATGGTACTTGGCTCATTTATGTTATTTCAGCTTCGGTACTCGGACTTTGAGTCTTACTCAACTTGGCATTACTTTGTATCGGTAATTCTCCCTTCTTCGAATTTTCCATACTAAAACGTTTTAGTACTTTATCTAAGTAAGTGTTCTGACTAAGTCCTATTAGTCTCTTACTTCGTTCTCTCACTATCCTTATTCCCAAAATATAGGAAGCCTCTCCGAGGTCCTTCATAGCGAAGCACTTCCCGAGCCAGGACTTAACCTCCTGCAGTGTCGGGACGTCGTTTCCTATGAGTAGTATGTCATCAACAAACAGAACGAGGAAGCTTACTATACTCCCACTGGCTTTGACATATACACATGATTCATCTTCGCTTCGTACAAATCCAAACTCTTTGACTTTCTCATCGAAGAAAAGATTCCATCTGCGAGACGCTTGCTTAAGTCCATAAATGGACTTCTCAAGCTTACACACTCTATTTGGATGCTTCGGATGACCAAAACCCTCTGGCTAAGCTATGTAAACATCCTCAGCCAACTTCCCATTAAGGAAAGAAGTCTTGACATCCATTTGCCAAATCTCATAATCATGAAATGCGGCAATAGCTAGCATCACTTTAATAGATTTTATCTTCGCAACTGGTGAGAAGGTCTCATCATAGTCAACTCCAGGAGTTTGACTAAAGCCCTTCGCAACCAATCGCGCTTTATATGTGTGTACGTTTCCATCCATGTCGGTCTTCTTCTTGAAGATCCATTTGCACCTAACGGTCTTACGTCCGGGTACATTATCAACCAAATTCCAAACTTGGTTGTCATACATGGATTGTATCTCGCTGTCCATAGCCTCCTTCCATTTTGCAGACTCCGGGCCTACCATGGCTTCCTTATAGCTATTAGGTTCATCTAGATTTATTAGTATACCATCACTAATATACGTTTCCCCTTCGGTAGTAATATGACAACCATACAACTGGGGTTGAACTCTAACTCTTTCAGAACGTCTAAGAGGTAAGGATTTGTCAATCGGTTCAACCAGAGTTTCCTCCTCGGGTTGAGCGCCAGCGGTAGAGGTTCCTGCATCAATCGATTCTTGAATCTCTTCAAGCTCGATTTGCCTCCCACTGTCTCCTTGGCTTATGAGTTCTCGCTCTCGGAAAACTCCTCTCCTCGCAACGAAGACAACATTGTCCTTCGGTCTATAGAAGAGATACCCAAAGGACTTCTGCGGGTAGCCGATGAAAATACATCGCTCACTACGAGGTTCGAGCTTGTCGTGAGTATCTCGTCTTACGAAAGCCTCGCAACCCCAAACCATGATATGTGCTAACGAGGGAGCTTTCCTTGTCCACATCTCGTGAGGTGTTTTGGCAACCTTCTTAGTAGGGACTCGGTTAAGGATATGGGCAGCAGTCTCTAAGGCATACCCCCAAAATGAGATAGGTAGTGAAGCACGACTCATCATAGAGAGGACCATGTCCAACAAGGTTCGATTACGCCTTTCCGCCACACCATTCAATTGCGGTGTCCTAGGTGGCGTCAACTGTGAAACTATTCCACACTCTTTGTGATAGTCGTGCAATTCAAGAGTTAGGTACTCTCCTCCTCGATCGGATCGAAGCATCTTGATTTTCCTGCCCAATTGATTCTCCACTTCATTCTTGAACTCTTTGAACTTTTCAAACGTTTCTGACTTTTGCTTGATTAAGTAGATATACCCATATCTACTATAGTCATCGGTAAAAGTCACATAGAAGCAGTTCCCATCCTTTGTAGTTGATCTAAAGGGTCCACATACATCGGTATGTATGAGGTCCAATAAACCCTCACCCCTTTCACATGGGCTAGTGAAGGGTGACTTGGTCATCTTTCCAAGTAAACAAGATTCGCATGTGTCATCTTCCCTAAGGTCGAATGACTCCAACACTCCATCCTTTTGGAGTTGGGCTATGCGCTTCTTGTTGACATGTCCATGACGACAATGCCACAAGGATGCTTTATCCATACTATTGGAAGAATCCATGCATAAAACATCATTTCCTAGGTTATCTACGATCATAACAGTTTCATAAATTCCATTACATGGCATTGCTTCAAAATATAAGACACCATTTAGATAAGCATAAATTGAACCATTCTCATTATTAAAAGAAAATCTAAATCCTTGTCTAAACAAACCATGAAACGAAATGATGTTTCTTGCCATTTCTGGCGAGTAGCAACAATTACTCAAATCTAAACACAATCCATTAATAATCACTAAAGAATACACTCCAATCTTGGTCACGGGCGATGATCTTCTGTTCCCCATGATTAGATTTATTCTTCCATGCTCCACATCCCTATTTCTTTTTAGTCCCTGCAATTCAGAACAAATGTGGTAACCACACTCGGTATCTAGGACCCAAGAAATAGCATGAGATGAATCATTGGATTTAATTGTGTATATACCTACGAAAGACGGCTTGATCTTTCCTTCCCTGATGGCTTGCAGGTATTCTGGGCAGCTTCTCTTCCAATGCCATATTTTGTGGCAATGGTGGCACTCTGCCTCCTTTGGGTTAGGGTAGGGCTTAGCAGGATCAACTTTGGTCCCACTAGAAGAGGAACAATCTCAGTACTTTCCCTTGCGGTAGCTCTTAGATGGAGCCTTCCTCTTCTTACCCCTTCCTTGCCCAATTGCCAAAACAGGAGCAGCGGGTGGATTGGTAGTTGGTGCAATAGACTTGTCCTTGAGGTTGCTCTCAGCAACCCTTAGGAGACCTTGGAGCTTACTTAGGGTGATCTCTTCCTTGTTCATGTGGTAGGTCATCCTAAATTGATTGTAACACGGAGGCAAGGAATGAAGCACCATGTCGATAGCCAAATCTTCCCCAAAGTCGAAATTCAACTTGCGAAGATGATCGACATACCTTTGCATCTTTTGCAGGTGCACGGTTAGAGATTCTCCATGTCCCATTTTAGCGGAGATCATGTTAGTGAAGATCTCGTAGCGTTCCTGCCTCGCGTTTTGATGGTATCTCTCCAATAAGTCTTGATGCATCTCGTACGGGTACATGTCCTCATAGGACTTTTGGAATTCGGCGTTCATTTTGGCTATCATGATGCAATGAACCTTCGTCGTATCACGTTCATGAGTCTCAAAAGCAGTCATTTCAGCCGGAGTAGCAATTTCTGGATTGATCTTCTCGAGCTTCTCATCAAGGACATACTCCTTGTCCTCGTAGCAAGCAATCGTGCGAATGTATCTTATCCATTTGCTAAAGTTCATTCCATCGAAAGTCACCTTTTGGCAAAGGCTCATCAATGTGAATGAACTAGCAGCAGCGTTGTTCGCGTTCGACATCTACAAATAGAAAGGACAAAGATAGATTAGAATTTGAATCCCTAATTATTACCCAATAAGAAAATTAGGGTTAGGATCCAACAACAATATTTACATATTAGAAAAAGGGATGTCATAATCCAACATGTAAACAATTTGAAGGTAAGTGAATGACGATTCACTAATTCTCCACCATGAAAACATAACCTTAAGTTCTAAATGTATTGAGAATTCCTAGGTTTCGATGAGATTCATTGAACTTTTCAATGGTATGTTTAAATCTTGATATGCCCCTCTCGTTTGTAACTGGGATACCGAGGATCACAAAGTGGGTGTGAATAACTATGCAAATCTACACGGTGCCTTTATTGTAACAATCACCTATTCGATGTGCCGGTAAACCACACACGCTCGACCGAACTATGATAAACAATGAATCACCCTTTGCCACCTATGCTTAGAACCAATTAGTGTGCCGGTAAACCACACACGCTCCACTAACTTCTTAGCAAGGGTGCAAAGTGTAATTTCATGGGATTGCATCAATTCACTTTTCCTAAAGTAACTAGGATTGAGAATTTTTGAAAAATATGTAGTGACTTTGTATTTAATATTATACTTTTAATGAGGAGATGAGGTTGCCCTATCCTACCCGTTCGGCTAACAACCCTTCAACGATCAAGCAAGCGGTGGGTGTGAGTGTACACCCATTAAGCGCCATTTTATAGGCCGCAACCTTATTCCCACCTTATAGACCGGCTTCGTGAATGAGGCCTACTAACGGTAATACTAGCATTTTAATTATACATATATATATTAATCTTGTAAAATTATATTAGTATAGGGTTGAATTTTAAACTTGTAAAATTCTAGGGTTTGAAATTTAAATTGTCTAAATTAAACTTTTAATCACAAAACATAAATTTCAAAACTTGAGGACATGTTTTAAACTTTTCAAAACATAAGGGATCAAATAACAAATAATTCAAATTAACCATTTAATCTCATAATTATCTTTATTTGATTTCTTTAAATGTTTCTTGCAAAACAATTTACCAATTTAATTAAAATAATCAATCAATTATCACATAAGGAAATTATTATTCAATTAATTGATAAATATCTTTAATTAGGTTAAGAATATACTCAAATATATGTTAAAATCGGATTTATATTGACCCATTAAGATAAAGGCAAGTTTCCATAAGATAAACAGCCAGAAATCCCGAAACTAGCTCCTTCTGACGCTCGAACTCGCCGAGTACCACAATGGACTCGCCGAGTTGAGGCTTACTCGCCGAGTCCACTATGGAACTCGCCGAGTTCATCAGGCAACAGGACAAAAACCGAATTTTGCAATCAACAATCAAGCAACCAATGCATCAATTCAATAGAAACCAATCAAGGCTCTGATACCACTGATGGGTTTGAGCCATAAGAACATTCCTATGTGCACATACAAACCCTAATGCTTGGATCTAGTTTTCTCTAATTGAACATGCAGTGTATCCAAGACTTTGATCAATAGATCTAGTATAATAACATAAGAAAACAGATCTAAAAGATTGCCTTAAGTATCTTGCTTGAATCTTCTTGTCCCTGGAGCTTAGAGTCACAATAGTCACTCCTCTAATGGCTTACAAACACCAACTTAGCAAGAGGATGATTAGAGAGTAAGAGGAGAGGGGAGAAAGTCGGCCAAGGTTTCTTCAAAAGCAAGAGTGCCGATTTCCTTGACCCCATGGGTCTATTTATACTAGTTAGGCTCCTAGGGTTTCACCCTTAAACCCTAATTGGATAACTTAGGCCCTAAGCAATCCAATCTCCCTAATGATAAGCCTTGGACGATTTCTAGGTCATTCCAAACCCTAAAACCGTTCACCCCTTATCCATAAGGGATTATAGCCCAAAGTACAATTATCATACAATTGACAGTTTATGCCCTTTTATTCAATTAATCACTTTAAGTCACCAAATTAATTCCTAATTAATTTATGAATTATATTAATCAAATAACAATATTATTATTCCTTATATTATTCCCATAATATATTAATAATATTACTTCTCTCATTATAAATCATCCTGTCAAGTTGCAATGGTGAAGGCAACCCAAAAAGACCATACACAATCGGGTCAAATACTTGCCTAATATAGTTGCAGCCTTAGACACTATTCCAACAATGTTATGAGTATGTTATATGTGGTTGGTATTTTGGGGGTAACTCACTAAGCTTTCGGGCTTACAGTTTCCAGTGTATTGTTTCAGGTACTTCAGGAGATCGTGGCAAGGCGAAGGCGTGATCGTACCGCTCCTCATGTTTTATGTACTTATGATGTGGTTCTAGGAAATACTCTAATAATAAATGAATTGAAAACCTTTTTGTAATGAATTAATGAAAATGGGTTGTTTTTGAAAAGTTTAAATTGGTTGAAAATTTTTGGATGTTACATTATTTGTTTGTTATTTACTGTGTATTTAAATTTTTGAAGTTCAAAGAAGATGTATGAAGCAGGGGTTGATCCTCAAGTGTACAGAACAACATGCATTAACATGTTTGAAGGAATGGGTCCCAAAACTCTGAAAGCTGATTCATTTATACGCACATGTGCATTGCATAATAACATTGAAGCCATGTATAGACAAGGAATTGTATGTGTAATTTCAGTAATTATATGTAATCTAAATATACCATTTATTAATATTTTGTATCATAGATGTTATACATTGATATTGTTATTCTGTCAACTGGATGAGTGCTTTTATTACGACAATTTTGATTTAGGATTGACTTTGTTGAGAAAAGGTGTAGATGAAGATCATCTTAAGACAATTTATTTGCTTCGAATGATCTACATTTCAAGAGGGCCTCATCAATGTGATGAAGGTATGTATATATGGTATATAAGTAAATTAAATTATATATATAGTTAATTAAGGCATGTTTGTAGTTTGGGGTTAGTATTTAGTTGTGTTGTGTTGTATTATATTTATTGTTTTATTGAAAAGGGTACATTGGATTAATTGATGGACAGTTTAATGTGTAGGTTATGCCTATGTTGGTTGGGCAGTTCCGGATGATGGGGAGTACACGGGTGTTGTTGATAGTGCCAAAGAGTTGTTGCGGGCTATTGATGTTGTTCATAGACTTACAACGAATAACATCACATTCCAATATGAAGACCCACATCATTCTATTAAAGGTGCATTGGCAATAGGCCATGAAGAGGATGAGGATCGACAAAGATATTGCTCGGTTTGTTGTTGGTATGTAGAGTATGGTAGGTTTTGTATATTTCTTAAAAATATTAATGGTTGATAATAGAATGGACATTGAATATTAGTGTTCTTATTGTTTTGTATATGAAGTTGTATAGTACTACTATAATTTTATTTTGGTTCTTTTAAAAGGGCATTTTAGTAATTTTTGCTTGCTATGTTGTTTGACTAGGATGAATTATTTATAAAACCCATGTTATTTTTGTGATGAAGTATAGTTAATGTAATTAAAAATAATTTTGTAATGAATTCGTTATTAAGGAAAATAATCTACATATATTATATATAGTTTAACATGCCCGGTTAATGTAATTAAAAATAACTTTGTAATAAATATTATACTATGTATTCAGTAAATTATACACTACTTGATTAGCACAACTGGCTTAACCACACCCTTTTCTAGCATAAGCTTAAGTTCGAGTCTGCTTGCCAGCAATATCTATTCGTTTTTACATCTTTTAGCCATTAGTTTATGCCACATATTACCAATTCAAAAACATTTCATTCAAACCAGGTCTTACAAACTCCAATGATCATAATAATAATTCATCCATAGTATAACAACATTAATTAAGCATACAACATCCCAATAAATGCTGTCACAAATTAGCTATGTGTTTTGTTCCATAGCAAAACAAGCAAACGAAATCATATTCCATAGCATAATTTCCTAGCAAATACCTAAGAATGGTACTTCCATAGCAATTTAACTATGGAATTGGTTTCTATCACAAACTCCGTTGCATATTAACCACGATGATGAATTCCATAGCAGTAGTACAACGGAAAGTGATTTGGTAACAAATGTCGTTGGAAAATTGCTATGAATTTTTGTTCCATAGAACTATCGGTAGCATAATACCAACGGATATGTAGTCGGTAGCATTGTCCCTAGCAACTCCCACTCTCGCTACCAGAAATAAAATTTGTAGACAATGTGGTAGCAACATTGCTATGGAACGACATTCCATAGCACGATGCATTGCAGATTAACAATGAAAATACGTTCCATAGCAACCTTCCCTAGAAAAATCACATTTTTCTTGAATTGGTATGTTGAGAAGAATTAGTGAGAAGAAGGATGAAGAAGATAATGAAACTTACTATCTATGAAAGTTAGAAGAGATTAGAATGAAAAAGAGTTCTGATAGTGCTAAGACTGCTTTGATTGTGCATGAGGATGTTGATGAGTTTGGACATGTTAAAGTTTGGTCAACAGATTCGGAAGACGAGGAAGTTCAGAAGCCAGCACATGGTGGATGCTTGGTTGTGAATTCTGGAGTCCCTAAGTACGAGGGAAGATGCTTGATGGTTCGTGGTGATGTTTTGGAGCAGAAAGGATACGCCACTGACAGTGCGCAGGCCTCTGACAACTGTTTTGCTGGAAGACCTTTTTCGGAACAGGTTAGTGAATGTGAGTGGGTCATCAGTAAGGTACAATCGATTCTCCAGTCTTTTAAAATTCCAGTCGCTTATTATGAATCTGAATTAGATTATTTGAATTTTACTGTCTCTAGTTTTAGTGACAGTTTAAAAAGAACCCGTCTAAACAATTCTAACCCAACTGATCAAATTAGCAGGATAACAAACAATAGTGAAGACAGACGGATGTGGATAGAGAAGTCAGACTTGACAAAATTGAAGATTATATTCAGTTAAAAGATCATAAAAGCATGCTAAAACAAATGTTGGATGAAAATTATAAAGAGAATATAAAATCTGATACTATATAGAAATTTCACTCTTTATGCACAAAATTGAATTCATAAACACTTTTTATACTAAGAATGTTTCCGAATTTGATGAAAGTGAAATGAGTGAGATCTCCATAGAGGATGAGATTGATTGTTCGACATTTGTGCAAGATGAGGATGCACCAAAGAAATAGATGATTTCCAAGAAATCAGTTGAATATGTTCGCATCGTCTGAACTAACGTCCTTAGTAGATGATGATAATGCAAATGGTTGAGATGAATTCTTTTGGTTAGGACCAATTGATAACTCTGATGAAACCAAAGGTCTTTCCGAAATGACATCTTGGAAAAACAAGGGGATATATGTCGCAGAAGCGTTGAATTGTGTCACTCCTTGTAATGATATAGCTAGTTCGAGTGGAACTAAATATGTCCCTAGTGAAACATCTTCCGAACAGACTGACTTACTAGATAGAAAACCGAAGCCTAGAGCCAAAATTCATATGTCAGCTGAGGAACATATCGCCAAGAAAAGATAACTAAATGCTAGATATCAGAAAATTCTAAAAGAAAGAAAGAGATTTCGCAAATCAAAATGCGAAATTCTCTCAAA
Source organism: Lactuca sativa (assembly GCF_002870075.4). Taxonomy (NCBI): domain Eukaryota; kingdom Viridiplantae; phylum Streptophyta; class Magnoliopsida; order Asterales; family Asteraceae; genus Lactuca; species Lactuca sativa. The sequence continues at coordinate 172,174,174 of NC_056631.2, forward strand.
ATCCAAAACCTAATTCGTCTTCAAAGCCACAATCTTCAACTCCACAGGTTTCAAAACCAAATGTTTTTACGAAACCATTGTTTCAAAACAAATCAAACCATTGGAAAAGACTAAACCTTATTTTTCTCGTAAAACAAATGTTTAAAAAACCGTCACCACATCGAAAGATGTTATGGGCAAAGGAAAAGTTGTTTAAGAACCTGAAATTTTATTTTAGGAATGCGAAGCAAACTTGAAAAAGGAGAAAAGGAAGTTCATGAAAAAGGCTGCCAAGCAGCAAATTGAAGTAAGACGAAAACAAAATTGTTTTAAAGAAAAGAATTACAAAGATAATAGAATTGTTGTTTTCAAAATAACGAAAGGAGAGAATTCCACTTTGATAAAATGATCTTATTTGGTTGAAGAATCTATAACCTTTCCTATTCTTAAGAAAACCTCACGATGACCCAAACAACTTTGGGTTCCTAAATCTATTTGAATTTTGTAGGTGATTCATGACAAATAATACAACTCGGAATTTTATATTGATAGTGGTTGTTCGTGTCACATGACTGGAAGGAGAGAAGAGCTGAGGGAATTCGGATCACTGAAGGAGGGAGGCAAAGTGAAGTGTGGAAATAATGCCACGGGAGAAATCAAACGATATGGCATGATCACAAATGGCGAATTCTCCATTTGCAAGGTAGCATATGTGGAAGGCCTGCAACATAACCTGACAAGTGATTCTCAATTGGTTGCAGGTACAGGGCTAGAAGTATCATTCGATGATGAGGGATCTGAAATTATATAAAAGAAAATAAAGGTAGTACTTTAGAAATGCAAATGAAAAGGAGAGATGTTGCTGTTGGATATAAAATTGATCACGTGGAAGCCTTCAATATGCCTTCATACGAAAGCATCTTCGGATGACAGTTGGTTATAGCATCGAATGCTCTCGCATCTCAACTTCAAGGACATCAACAAACTCGTACTTAGTGATCATGTGTGAGGACTTCCTATTCTGAAGTTTGAGAAGGAACATCTTTGTGTTGCTTGCGAGCTGGGAAAGCAAAGTCGGAAGAGTCATTCGACTATAAGCAACACCAAAGTGATTGAGCCACTTGAACTATTACATATAGATATTTGTGGTCCTTCTACCATCAAGAGTATTGGTGGTAACAAATACATTCTAGTTATTGTTGATGACTTTTCCATATTTACTTGGGTTTATTTTCTTAAATAGAAATCAGAAGCAACTTCCAATCTTAAGGAATTTATCAAGCAAATCAAGCTTCAATTGCGAAAGCTGGTTCAGAACATTCGCATTGATAACAGTTTGGAATTCCAAAACCAAGTGTTTGAAGAATTCCTGATTGAAAAAGGAGTTTCTCATAACTTCTCTGCTCTTTACACTCCTTAACAGAACAGAGTCGTTGAAAGATAAAACCGGTCTCCGTGCGAAGCTACGTAGACTATGTTGTCTTTTGCGAACTTGCCACTTTACTTTTGGGTTGAGGCTGTCGGAACTGCTTATTTCACTCATAATTGATCTCTCATCAATAAACAATTTTCAATCACTCCTTATGAGATTCTAAATAAACAAAATCCTAATTTCAAGTTCTTCCATGTCTTTGGTTCCAGGTGTTTCATCTTTAATTCTAAAGAGAAGCGGAACACGTTCGATGTGAAAGAAGACGAAGGGATCTCTTTTGGTGTATTCTCTTACTTCGAAGGCATATAGGGTTCTGAAAAAAGGTCAAAAAATATAGAAGAAACCTATTATGTCACATTTGATGATAATTATCTGAAGAAGTATCATAAGGTTGACTGTCAATCAGAGGAGATTTTTCCTAAGACAAATCCGACGACGATTCCTCTTTTAAATCTCTATGAGGAGTTCATGACTCTGTTTGATGAACCAGAAAAGGCGATCTCTTCAGAATCAAAAGCAGCAGATGACAAGGAGGATGAATTGAAGAAGATCATTGATCATGCTGCTAAAGAACTTAAAAAGAACCTCAAATTCCGAACACCTCCGAAATTCCACCTTCGCCACAAGCTACAAATGCACCTATTCAGGGGGGAGTTCTACTTCAACCTTAACATCTGATTCACCTGTTTAGGAGGAGGATGAAACCCCGAAGTCTTCCTTGACACTCCAATCTAGGGGAGAATCCGATTCTGAAGATTAAGCCAAATGCACCCTTCAAGGGGGAGGATGAAGGTGAAAATAATAACTCAGATGCTTAGTCGGAATTCGAAGATGTAATTGCCGAATTGGATCCATCCTATAATCCAAACTACCCTCATTTGGCAAAGTGGAACAGTGATCATCCCAAGTCACAAGTGATTGGTTCAACTTCTTCTGGTGTTCTCACTAGAGCTTAGCAAAAAGCGAATCACAATGCATTATTTTCCAAAATGGAATTTTGCATGTTTAATTCGTTCATTTCCAAGATTGAGTTAAAAATAGTTAAGATTGCTCTCGATCATTCCGATTTGGTGAAAGCAATGCAAAAAGACCTCAATGAGTTTGAGCGCAATAAAGTTTCGAGGATGATTCCAACTCCGAAGGATGCATCGGTTGTAGGTTTAAAATGGGTATTTCACAATAAGCTTGACAAAGAAGACAACATAATAACAAACAAAACACTATTAGTTGTGAAGAGAAACTGTCAAGAGGAAGGCATAGACTATGAAGAAACATTCGCACCTGTCGCAAGGGTAGAATCATTTTGCATTTTCCTTGCCTACGCGACTCACAAGAATTTCGAAGTCTATCAAATGGACGTGAAGTGTGCATTTCTTAATGGTGAATTAGAAGAGACTGACTATGTGGAGTAGCCACTGGGTTTTGTAAATGAGAAGTATCCAAAACATTGCTATATTTTGGATAAGGCTGTGTATGTATTGAAACAAGTTCCTCATGCTTGGTATGAAACTCTTACTTGATTCTTAAAACAATCCAAATCTAAACAAGGCTCGGTTGACCCAACCTTTTTTCGCAAGAAAGATGGTGACCATCTGATAATTCTCAAAATTTATGTTGATGATATTATTTTCGGATCTACTAATCCTAGATTAATTGTTGAATTCCGAAAATTGATGGAAACTAAGTTTGAGATGAGCTCAATGGATCCAACTAACTTTTTCCTTGGTTTAAATATTAGATAGAGTCAACAATTATTTTCATCAACCATGAGGCCTACACAAAGTATTTGCTCACAAAATTCAGAATGGTGGTGGATTTAAAGGTTAAAGTTCTTATGGGATTCAGAACAAAGCTTACACCTTCATTGGACAAACCAACAACTGATATTACTCTCCATCGACAAATGATAGGTTCATTAATGTATCTAACTGCTAGTCGTCTGACTATTATGTTTTCTATTTGCTATTGTGCCAGGTTTAAGGCAAATCCTTGTGAACCCCACATGACTACAGTAAAGAATATCTTTCGATACCTTAAACGAACGACTTATCTTGGAATTTGGTACCCTTCAAACTCATGTTTCTTTGTTCAAGCGTTCTTTGACGATGATCCTGGCAGATGTTGTTTTGATCGCAAAAGTACAACTATAGGATATCAGTTTCTTGATGGCAAACTCGTAAGTTGGCAATCAAGGAAATAACCATGTGTCTCCCTATTGACTGCTGAAGCTGAGTATATCGTAGCCGCCTCTTGTACCTCTCAAGTGATATGGATTCAAAGTCAGCTAAAAGATAACGGGATTAATATGAAGAGAATCCCCTTATATTGTGACCCCGAAAGTGTGTAACACCCTAAATGTGGTATGACTTGAAACCCTCAACAATTTACATTTTAGCATAATTGTTCCCTTGAGTATGTTGGGCGTACCTATGAGTACGCTTAACGTACTCTGCATGAAGGATCACGGAGGATCCTTACGTATGTTGGGCGTACGTAAGGGTGCACCGGGCGTACGCAACAGAGGGCCAAAAACCTAAATCTCGGACTTGTCCCCTATTTAAACATCTTTTAGCCTCTTGGACCAAACCCTATCAGCCTCTTGAGCCTCTTTTCGTCTACCTTCAGCTATGATATTGTGTGTGAGAGTATTGAGCTTAAGGAGATGGTTCTTGGTGGCCATTTTAGAGTTCTTTCAAGAAGAGGAAGTGGTCAAGCAAGCTTAGGTCAGTTTGGTGCTTCAAGGATTTGCATCTTGGTCATCTTGCAAAGCTCCTAGAGGTAAAAATCTTGCACCTTTCCATTTAAATCTCTAGATCTAGCTAGGGTTTTCTAGTCTTGTCTCTTTGGTTGATTTTGGACATCCATTTGTGAGTTAAGCAACTCCAGAAGGTGGGAATGACAGATCTGAGGTCCCTTGGTCCTTTAGTATCATAAAAATGCAGTCTCGATGGGAGTTTTGACCTTATGCATGGGTTAAGGACCTTGGAAAGGTCTTAATGGAGGTGTTGGGTGTATATGGGGAATGCAAAGGCATGAAGTTGCCAACTTTATGCCTTAGGACATCTTAATAGACTTAGATCTGGCTTTTGGACGTAATGCAACTGAGTATTAAGCACTTAATGGAGAAAGTGCTTAATCTAGTAGTACTTTGGGCGTAACCCAGTGTACGCTAAGCATAGTCCCAAGACCCCAGTACGTTGCGCGTACCAGGATGGTACGCCAAGCGTACGCATCTCAGTAGGGCCGAATCTGTTTTGGGCCTTTTTCCGACTCTTTCCAGATGCCCACACCACCTTCATCTCCACCTACTACTTCTGTCCCAATTACAATTGCTCCATTTCTGAATGTTTCTCTCGGAGTTTCACAACCACAAATTTCGGTTCCTCTCTCTACTCCATTCTATACTGATTCCACTACTTCACCAACTTCCACCTTATCACTACTCCATTGTCGACTGCCAACGTATCTGATACGAGGGAATTTGATTTTGGTGCTTCTGTTGGTCCAAATGCTTCCACTACATCCCCATTGTGGGAAGATGATCCGGATGTTATGTATGGAGATGATCAAGACGATCTTCAGAACTTTGTCTTCAGTCCACTTACAGTTCATCAGACAAGTGACGATGATGACGATGCTACAATTTCAAAGGAGTAGTTCAAGGCATTAACTGCAAAGTTAGATGAGATTTTGGAATCTACCAAGTCTTTCTCCAGTAACGAATATCTGCTCTCCTGTAAAAAAGCATTGATCAAAACATTAACTAAGGAGCATGCCAAAACCCTTGCACCCTCTATAAAAGCTGTTGAAGAGTCTGAGAAAATAGTTCAAGAAACGACCGCAAAAGTTGAAAAACTATTCTCTAAAGTTACGACGTTCATGGAAGATTTCCGAGCCTCTTTAGATCAAAATACTAAAACCGCAAACAAAGCTATCCAAGGTCTCGAAAATTCTATTCAACAAGAGAAAGACGCTCTATCCCAGGTTCGTGCTGATCTCCGAGTTGATAATGCTGATATGAGTGCATCTGTTGTCTCCAAGATTGAGAAACTACAGGCAGATCTTGCCATCGAGAACAAAATCATGGATCAACTTGCTTAGAAAACTGAAAAAATAAAAGTTCTATCCACCAAACTTAACTATACGAACCGTCACCTTGATTATCTGGAAAATGAACGTACAATAGTCAAAAGTTGCATTTATGATGTCAATCAATTTTTGTGAGATCTTGTTGACACTCGTGATTCTATCCTCACCATTTCTGTTCGCCAACACCTCACAGATAAACTTCGACCTGTTTTTGTAGTTTTGAATCAAATTGTATGTGTTTCAGAGAGTATTGCTCTTCCGAAACAAGGGGGAGAACAATCTAATAAACACAAATCTCATCAAGAAGATCCTGCAAAGAAAACAACTGATGAACGTCCGGAACAAAATCCAAAAGCTGACCAGAAGGATAATGAAGCTTCTGCGTCAAAGGGAAAAGAAAAGGTGTTTAATGATGATGATGATGAGGAAGAACAACTCTCTAAAGGAGAAAATCTATTTAGAAATAGAAGAGATAAACATATCGATGAACTGTTGTGAGTTACGAGGGAGTTAGATGCAAAAGAAGCTGTAGAGCGAGATGCGAAAGCAACTCTTGAATCTCAAAAGTTGAGCAACTTCAGAAGGAAGCAATATATGATCCAAGTACAAGCTGGTTGGAACCTACAATATCTTTTGATCTGGATAACACTGCCGATTCGCAATTAGATCTTCCTATCACTTCGAGAGATTTCTTGTTCAGATGCTTTGAAAGAATTGATAAGGCTCCTCTCTTGGATTAAGATTTCAATCACTCGTTGTTCTCTTTTTACCTCAAATATGGTAAGCCTCAGTATCTCTCATGGAAGTTAAAGAATATGGTCGCAGTGAAAGTGTATGCACTAGTTCAAACTGAGTATTTTATAAACATTTGGTTTAAAGGAGTTCAAGGAGCATCTCGTTCCGAAGATGAATCACTCTTGCAGATCTACTTTGCATGAATCCGAATGATTGGATTTCATTGCTTCTGATTTTGCTAAAAAAATGAACAAAATTTCAAACCTATTATTGCCCATTTGAAGAGAATGCTTGTGTGCTATATCTACGAAGTTGCTAAGTTGGATGTAGAAATTGCATCTACTCTAAAGCAAAAACCCATTAGGAGCTTCAGGATGAAAATAAAGATTTGACAAAGAGGAAGATTGGTAAGATTTAGAAATAAAACTGGAGCGTGGTATTCCAAAGAAAAGAAGGTCAAGAAACTGTGAAGAAGTTGTTTCGCTTGCCTTGTAAACATCTATATTCGACTAGTGTTCTGAATCATATGCTCGAATTTGTTGCAGCTTACAAAGGCAATTCTCCGAGTGATCTGAAATGTTTTACAGACATGATAAACTGGTATCTTCTTGTCTGAGGTTCGCTTTTGCAGATTATGCCGAAACTCTTCAAAGTTCAGAAGCGCCAACAACACTGAAGAATTTCCTTCATTATTTGACACAAAGGGGGAGATATTGCTAGGTTATTTATTGTGTTGTGTCAAATTTTCTACGCATGCATTTAGCCTTAATTAAACGGATTGGGTCTGTCCATCCGTATTTATGGTGTTAGGGTTAGGCTATAAATATTGCATGCATGTTTTGTATTAGGGTTTATCAATGGTATCGCCCTACATCGTCTTTACAGAGAAGTTCACCCATAACTCTTCTAAGGCGTTGATAATATAATCATTCGACACCTTTTTTATTAATTGTTTTTCTTGTTTTGGTTCACTTTTTTATTAAAGGATCTATCGATCTTAAGTTTATTGTTTCAACATATGGGTCGTTACAGTTACCTTCATTTGCATCTGAGAAATAAGAAGTTGAACCATAATAGAAGCTTGGATTTAGTGATGCCATCTTCAATGGGGGGGGGGGGAGCAATTTTCTTTAGAGGGTGGCTCCTATGGTGGGGAATGAAAGAAAAGGGTGCCGAAGGTGGGAAGGAAGGCAGGTGGAAGACCAGCGGTGAAGAGCATTGAAGGGTGTGGTGCACAATAGTTTTTAGAGGAAGCGAGGAATCAGTTGTGATGCTATAGGACCATGTGAAACTCATTCCTAATCTAACGAGATGTTTATTGAATATATTTTATTTACCATAATTAAATATTGTGTAGATTACTATTATACCATTTATGTTATTTAATAATAATTTAATATTTCTTAAATTCTGACTGGTTCCTACATCAACACAATAGATGTCCATCCATATTTGAACTTACCTCTCTCTCTCTCTCTCTCTATATATATATATATATATATATATATATATATATATATGTGTGTGTGTGTGTGTGTGTGTGTGTGTGTGTGTGTGTGTGCGTGTGTGTGTGTGTATGTGCGTGTGTGTGTTCCGTTGAGATTCTGAAAAAACAGAGATTTAGACATTCAACCTTACCCACATATTTCTCATTTACTGCTCTAGCGCTCCAGTATACCGACACGACGGAGAGTTATAATCATAAACGATTATTCAACACCATCCATTCCTTTTTTCCCCGCCACATTCCCCACCACCACAACTGCCACCACCACCACATCTGCCAGCAACCGACCCCATCACTACCATCTCCGTCACCTCTACCACCGACACCTCTAGCACCAATACATCCTTTGCCATCAACCACCATAATAATATATGATTACTCTATATGTGAAAAGAAGTATATGTATAATCATTTATGATTAGACATGTATGTATAATCATGTGAAATCATATATGATTCTACCTCTTTTCCATATAATGATTTATGATTATGTATACCCTGCTGCTGCCGGTATACTGGAGCATTAGAACATCAAATGAGAAATATATAATTAAAGTTGGATACCAAGATCTCTGCTTTTTAGAATCTCATTTGAATTGTCTCGTCTAAAAGTTTAAAAATATACCCGAGACGTAACAATGCTTTACAAAAAGCATTTCTAAGCTGTAAAGAATAGTTACAGATTTAGATGATTGATATTTTAAAAGTCTGTTTTAGATAAATGATTTATTTTTTTACATTTTTTTAAACTCTTTTCAAATAGAAAATATATACAATTTTTATATTATTAATTTAGTAAAATTCTTCTAAGTATAACTCCATTTAGTATACCAATTGGTGTTTACAATATATGAATTTACAAATTCTTATTAGCTTATATATAACTCAAAATCCGTTTTGGATTAAATAAAGTATTCGAACAAATAGACAAACTTTTAAAACTTTATTACATCTTTTTATTAACTTTTTTTTTAGGGTTTTTAAACTTTTTTTTCTAACATTTTTCAAGTTTTCGTTTAATTATTTATACCATTTTAAGATTTTAAATTTTTTTACAATTTTGTACTTATGTTTTTCATGAGTTTTATATTTTTCATTCATTTACGAGAATATTTGAAGTTATTATAACGCTCAAAATTTTTATTTGTGTTTTTTCACGGTTCACATTATTTAAAAAAAAAACTTTACAAAACTTTTGCCAATGAGCATGTTTCTATAGTCATCTTTTTTCCAAAAAAAAAAAAAAACTAATAAATCTAACATGCTTAGAAATTAAATATTGTTCTTATCAATATTCCTACCCCTTTAATGATGAGATGTATCATAATAGTATCCTAAAATTTCATTAAATGTTACACATGTCATCTTTTAATTAGGTTGAACGATATATAACAATAAAAAGTAGAAGAATATTTAATTTCTCATGACGAATAAAATGTCAAAAAATATATTTAAAAAAATTAAAGTAATTTTAAAATCCTAAAAATAAATAACATATAAGTGAGTGTTTTTTTTAAAGATTTTTAAGGTTTTATTTAAAAAATAAACCCAACTATTAATGTTTATAAACGATTATTTTAATATATTTTTATCGTACCACAATTTCTTAGATATGTCTATCAATTTTATTATGTAATTTTTATTTAATTTGATGAAATAATTAAAAATAGAGAACTAAAATAAACAACAAGGCTTATTTAATTTATAACTAAGTTAGAATAACTATACACAACTTTTATTATAAATAAGATAACTATAATCAACAAGACTTATTTAATTTATACAAAACAATATTTAGTCACATTACAGTAAAATATAAAAATAATAATAAGTCATACAGTTGTTATAAATTTAATTATCACAAAATTCTATATTTATCATATTTATGCATTTATAAATATTACCTGAATTCTAACTTATTTACATTTTTATTAGAGTGAATAATAAGTTTTATCATTTTTTTGTCCGAAACTATTATACTTGTTATGGGTAGAACTATCATCTTTATTTTTATCTGAAAGTTATGCTAACATGCTAGAGGAGCCAAGATCATGGACTGGTCAATATATTAGGATTGCCTTTGTGTTTCTTGTAATGGGTTATGCATGTTTAAAAGATTTTTTTATACGAAACTATTATACTTGTTATGGGTTTTCATCTTTATTTTTATTGTAATTTTATGCTAACATCCTGGAAGAGCCAATATCTTAGACTAGTTAATATATTGGACTGCCTTTGTATTTATTGTGATGTCTTATGCTGGTTTAAAAGACTTAAGTAAAAGAGGATAGACCAAGTCAAATGGCTCGTGGTCAAAGTAAAATAGATCTTGAAGTCTTTCTTAGATATCAGGTCAAACAAAGATAGAGGAAGATCCCTAGATTTTAGGAGAGTTTGTTATGTTTGTATATCTAGTTGAACCATTTCCACACCCATGTTCTCACTTCCACTCTCGTTTCTTCTCTGAACACTCTTAAGCATACTTACACTATAACATCTTGAAATCTAGACTTAAGTTGTTAATAATAATAATAATAATAATAATAATAATAATAATAATAATAATGATACAAACAATCAAATAAATAAATAAATAAATAATGAATAATTAATTTTAGAAGTAGATTAAAAAATTTTAGAGATCAAGAATATAAAGAGTTTCTAATATTTTGGAAATGATGACTAAATGTGTTAAATTATCTAAAATATGGTTTGACTTGACTTTGACCCATTTTGCCTACTTAGGAATAGTTTGCTTATGTTTTGGATGGATAAGGACTTGGAATGCACACTAGCAAAGTTATATTCCCACTTATTAGAACTTTTGGCTATAATTATCAAAAACTCAAAATTACGGGGTGGAAAGTGTAAAATTCAGAAATAAGAGGCTCACACTCTTCATTCCAATAGATGGAATCGATTTGAGGTTTGAAGGTTGTGGAGAAATGACGATTAGCATAGAAGGACATACCATTCGATCCCAAGCTTTTCTCATTTATTTGGAGCACATTATGGAGCAAGCTAGTGGTCTAAGGTATAACTTCTTTTCCCATTGGTGCGCAAATCCAAAATTCTATTGTTTTTTGGGGTTGAATTCAACTTTCTTCTCATTTGAGGACTATAGTTTTGTGTTCTAAGCAAACTAAAGTGATTATGTTAGCTTCTAGCTCAAATTTACCTTCCTATGGTTGAATTTGGGTAAAATTGTTAAATACGCACAAACCCTAGATTTTCCAATGATAATAGTGATATGATAATCTAACCTTTATATGCTTTCATGACCATTGAGAAAGGATTGATTGCAAATCTCCATATAATAGCACAATTCAAGCAATGGTAGAATCATTTACCTGGAATATGAAGTTTGGGGACAATTTTGGAATATGAAATTTAATGGTGAATATAGGTGATATAAGGAGTATGTATTGTTCATAATCGTAGTTTTGTGTTATGGATTAGGAGTAGAATGTTAACATGAAGAATCATCACATCATAGTAGTGATTGTTTGGACAAAAGGGTGACACGGGAATAAAAGAAGGAAAACATGTTCTTGAGATAGATGTATTGATTGTGATGATGAGAAGCTTGTCATACTTGCGAATACAAATCAACTAGAACTTAGATTCATGGAGGTATTGAGTAGTAGAGACATTGGTTCATTTAGTGGATTGAGTACTTATTCCTATTAGGTGACTTAATGACCAATTGATGTTTAAATCATCAGGAACACTTTATGGATTACGTCAAATTAATGTATGTGGATTAATAATTTCATTAGGACTTAATTGAGCATAAGGGAATTAAATAGTCTCTATTATGTCCATAATAACCTTCTGGTGAAGTTTGATAGCCATTGGAGGTCTAGAAAACATTTTATAAAGCTTTTAGTAAACTTTTGCAAACATGGGTGTGCTGTAGAGTTGACATAGGGCATGTTAAAATAGGCATAAGTGACACAGGGAGGTGTTAAATGTCTTGTTAAGTGCATTTGCTTTATGGAAAACCTAGTAAACAACCTTCGATTGCCCTCAAACTTTATATATAAGCTAATAAGAAGTAAATAAGCTTATGGGAAGATCTAAATGATGAAAATATTATGAGGGTAATTTGTTCATTTTTTGTAATTTACTATGATTTTATAGGTAGTGGTTGAAGGAAGGTTAACATTGAAGAAGAAGTGATTATAGGAAGCTAGAAGCAAATATGATTTACCGGGAACATACATCCCCCTACTTACTTATTTCTATTTGATAAGCTTTACTTGATTTTCATTGCATGGTACTTTATGTACTCATTGATTGTTATGTGAGCTAATTGTGCATTCATGAAATGTTTTGATAAGCCAAAGAGTTGAAATCTTGGAAAAATTGTTTTCATCATTCTATGTGTGCATATTCATACTAGGATGGTTGAGACCCTGAGATTCTCGGGTACCTACATGGACATTTGTTATTGTTATTGTTGTGAGTAGATTTCTAGATAATCCTCACATGCAAAAGTAGAGGTTAGCTACCCCTCGTGTAGCCTAGGTCTCATGGCCCTTAGTGCCTTAATTATGGATTTAAGGGAAAAGTTGACAATTTCGTATGTCATATGTTCTTCATATTTGACCATCAACTTGTGAGATGGATTTTCAGATTGACATGGGATTAGGAATAAATGCATACATAAAATCCCATTTAGCATGAAAATCTTATCCGTATTTTGTCATTGTTGGAATATAATTATTCCTCCCTTTTCAACTAAAATGTTAATTATAAATTTTTGGGAGGATTAATTCAAGTATTGGTATTTCTATTCCTTACTCAAATGAATTGATAATCGGGTAACTCAGTAGAAATTTCATTGTCTATCTTATTTTGGATGTATCTTCAAATTGAGAGGCTTGGTTCTTAGGAGATAGCATGGATTTTAGAAGACCCCGACTTGTGGGGAACTTGAACCTTTGTTATGATACCTAATGAAAAAAGTCACACCTCAAAACCAAGATGGCGGAAACATCTGGGGGTCGATGACTGTCATGTATTGTATCATAACATAATGAATAATAGTGATCAAAGCAAACAGAACCATCATAAATATAATTGAAAAAGTTACATTGTTGTAAGAGTTACATGTTTCAAAATCAATTACAATATGATAATAAAAATGTTTGTCTGACACCTTAGCGTCCCATCCTCAAAAGCTTGTAGTTACCTATTTTAGTGATTTCCTGAGAATACAAGTAGTTTGAAAAAGTGTCAACAATTAAGTTGGTCGGTTCATAAGAGTTTGTATGAAGAATTGTAAGCCTTTCCTTGTAAAATGACAGTGTCCGTTTTCAGAGAATCCAATATTTTCTAAAAAATGAGTGTAGTCTTAGAACCCTAAGACCAAAATGTACAAGTATTTCCATACTTAAAATAGCAATACATAGTTTTAGTCTTATATAAAACCATTTGAATGTATGATTCCCTGTAAACTAAATTTATCGTTGATTCCCCATGTGAATTATTATAACCGTGCTAAAGACATAAATGGCCTGTTACGACGTTCTTTAGATGTCAAAATGTTATGACATTTGTCACCCCAGCTTTGCCGGTCTAGCTGTTGCAAGCAACTTAGGTGCAGGATTGTCAGTCCTGTATAGATCTATACACAAGTATCACGCTCTCTTACAGGAGATTCTGGTTATAATATAGGACTTTTGTAGGTACTCTGGTAGGTACGGTGCAGACTTTGTCTCACAAAATTGATTCAACGATTTTACGTATAGTGTAATGAAAACCCTTTTATAAGTGAAAATATTACCTTTCCATAGTAATTATATAGTGTAGAATAATTATACTTTTAAATAATTATTTATTCGCCCCAAAATGGTAAAATAGTGTGAATGACCCATAAACTATACCCATTATAGTTTATCATAAATGTTTTGTTGTAATGACAACTTTTGTACGTATGATTATCAGTTTTCCATGATAATAAAATAGTATAAAATAATCATATATGTCTTTCTATAATTATCCACTTTGCTTAACACGTGTTAATGATCCATGTACTATACTTATATAGTTTATTATAATATTTGATTTTTGTACCTATATACACATATATAGAGGCTAGCATGCTTAGATATTCATAAATAACAAGTATTATATATCTAGCACAAATAAGTGAGTCCTTAGTATGAAAATGTCCATTTTTTTCTAGTTTTTGGCTTTTAACGTCACAAACGGCAAATAATGAAATATAGTTATGTAAAACTTATTTTTTATCGTTTTGTTATTTTCAGGTCAAGTTAACTTTATATGTTTTAAACAATATATTTTTGGTCAAAACCCCACAAAAATAGTACCATAACCTAGTTTTGACCATTTTTATTAGAAAACCCACTTTTGCATAAAATGATAGATTTTGAAGTTTTGTTTTTGTAAAACTAAATCTTTGGTATTTTTGACTAGTTTCAACACATATTTCCAAAATAACATATTTTGGTTTATATCTCACAAAAATGGTGTAATGATTTGGTTATAACCATTTTTGCTAAAAAAAAATCATATTATGCTCATAAAACCCTAGTTTTTGTAATTTTGTGTTTATGACTTTTGTTGGATTAGGTGTCTAAGCCCAATACTATATTTGGTATGTACATGATATGATTACGAGCATGGTCCTTTTGGGTTGCATTCACTCATGCAACTTGATAGGATGCCTAATGGAGAGAAAGAGTAGGATTTATTATATGAATAATAAATGGGTACTCAGAATGATTTTTTTATATATATTAAAAGATTAATATATTATTTGGAAATCATATTATTAATTAGTAATTAATCAGAAATTAATTTAATATTAATTTTGGGATTGAAAGGAATTGATTAATAATGGAGGGACTGGTTTTGCAAATCATTGATATTTGCAAAGTTGGGCTGATGGACTCGTATGAGAGGATTGGACGAAATCTATAGTACTCTTTGGATTTTCAAAACCACTTTCACACACACACACACAGACATGGGGAGTCTACACATAATCTACCCCTCCTTCTAAAAAAGGTGGTGTTGGTATTGTACAAAGTCCCTTGGAGCCCCTTGGGATACACCCACAAGTCAATTTGAACTTTCCTTTCACTTCTTCATAAGCAAAATTTATGGCCCCTTCCACTGGTTCTAATCTTTTCGAAATAGGAGCAGTCCCTCCTATTTCAAAAACAACAACTAGTATGATACCTAGCTCAGGTAAAGGACGATCAGGTATTTTTGACAAGGATTTGTCAGATTTTGTTGACAAGGCTCACATGTTGCATTAGGAGCTCTCTATAGAACAGGTTGAATACACAATCATCTCCATGCGCTAACGAGGAATCCGTAGTCGCATCCCCTTCATGTATCCATCAAATAATAAAGTTCATCAGGAACTTCAACTTTCTATTGATGCAGTCAAGATAATGTAGAGTTCCAAAGTTCATATTACCAACATCTCAAATAATCCTCCTCTAAAGGATGTGAATGATGAAGATGTTTATGCTCCTAACAAAAATGATGAAGCCTCAGAAGAAGTCCTTTTTGAAGATGACTATAGATCTATAGGTGTTCTGGCTATTCCCACCTCGCTCAACATTTTTCAGAAGCCTTCCTCCTCCAAAGCTCATTTTCATTTCGAACTCACTTCGTTCTCGGAAGCTTCCGATGACAATGTGGAAATGACGCACAATGATATTGTTCCTCCTCCAGAAACCACTCCAAAAGATCATCAAGCTTCTCCTCCTCATGTAACTCCACTCAATGATGACAAAAGCAAAGATGTTGATCATAAGCCCGAAAGTTCCACCACAAAGACTAGATCCTATGACGAAAGAATTGCAGATCGATTTGTATAGCTAGAACTCCGAGATAATGTCATTGCAGCAAACTCCAAGATTGACAAGGTCACTAAGGAATTTGCTGGCCTCGAGTCAAAACTTGACTTGGTGCTTTAATCACTTTCCTTGATCAAAGCTGATGCTCCATCTGAACTTGATCGAGCAAATCAATTGGATCGGCTTATCTCATTTTTCCTTAGTCCCATTCTTCAAGATGTCGAAGCACGCTTTTAGGAAAACATGGATTATCATATCTCCACAATCACCACTATGCTTCATGATGACATGCTTTCTTCCTCGAACACTCTGATCAAGCAAACTCACATCCGACATCAAAATAGATTTAGAGGATGGACATTTTACTTTAATATAATTTTACTCTAAGTTGTCCTAAACTTTTTAGTAAACTTGTGTTATACATCCTTAGTTTGCTCCCATTATTCATGTATACTAATTTCAGACCGTAAAGCTTGTGTTCAATAATATTAACATGACTATTTCATTGCAAGAAATCATTGGAACCCACAAAAAGAAAACAAGAATGAACATCAAGGATGAAAACTCATGCGGTTTCTATCAATGTTTTAAAAACCGGTTTTTTAGTTGAACCGGTATGTGACCGGTTCCCGGTTCAACCGCCGAGTGAACCAATTTCTATATTTTTTATGTTTTTTTTTTCTATTTTCCTACACATATATACATATATAAATTATGAATTTGATGTTTATATTTTCAAACATTAAAAATGCACATAAACATAAGTTGTAAATGAATCCAAATACTTTAAAATAACACATAATCATAAGTTTTAGTGTTTAAATCAATCCATATACGCCAAAAAGAAAATAAAATATAATAGCGAAACGGAATATAGTTTTAGATAAATACAACCACATCAAAAAACTTTATAACATTTACCATATGTTTTTATTTAGAGAAAACTAAATATATTTGAAAAAAAAAATCACCAAAGTTTATTATGCAAATGGTTCTTTTTCATGTGTTTTTATTCGGTTTAGCCGGTTTATTTTGACCGGTTCAACCGGGTTTTTCTAAAAACCGGCCGGTTCAATCCGGTTCAAAAATCAATGTAAAATCGGTGATAGTTGAACCGCCCCCTCCCACGTTTCTTGGTTCAACCGGTTCGACCGGCCGGTTCAAACTGGTTTTTAAAACATTGGCTTCTATACAAGTTAACGTACATGATGACATTTTCTTGTTTTTAAATCATGTAAAATATCATCAAGCTAAATATAGTATCATTAAAAATCAGTTATCTAATAGCTAGTGATATATAAAACTCAGACGTATGAAAATACGCTACAAATAGTAGATGATTGCATAGGACGGGATGGATGAAACAAGGTTGAAATAGGGCCACATGAAGGGACGATACAAACAACATAATATATGACAGAGAGCAAAGGAAGTTTCCTTGTATGCACATAAGTTTGAACAACCGCAGGTTCTTCGTAGCTTCGTTTGTTTTGGACTTTTGTCCCCCAAACATGCAAATCATCCATGTCCTTGTTTTATTTTTTCACCTCTCCGCTTCATTTGAAGTAGACTCAAAAATACGATGAACTCTATAATAATGAGAATCAATACCAAAAAATAATAAGCGGTTAATTTATGTTCTTATATGGGGTTACTTGTTGTCTTTGTAACTTTGGAAATTTATAAATCCAAAGCTATATTTTATTCATGAGATACTTTCCATCGTCATGTTCTTATTGATCCATGATGTTGCTGGTTAGTCGTATACTCTGCCCTAAGTATGGACACACATAAAAAAACCATAGTTATAGAAAATATTACTATAATTAAATATGAAATGTATTTATATCTCACTGAAAAGTATAAAATGCATTAATTAAAGATAATATTTCCTATAATTAATACATTTTCAAATTTAATTATGTTAATATTTGTTATTCTTAATGCTTATGGGGTCATTAGGTATGCTAGAAAATCTCTATATATAATTTATCACGGGCAAATCGTACTTTCTTAGTTTAGTACTCATCATCACCCAAAAAAATTGTAGATGTCAATTAAAGCACCAAAACTGTTTTACGCTATATATGGGTATGTAGGATCGAACGATCATTACTTTTTAAACAACAATAGCATAAAAAATAAAAGAAAAAAATAACAGAAAAAACCCTGATAAATTAGTGCAATTATATATATATATATATATATATATATATATATATATATATATATATATATATATATATATATATATATATATATATATATAATTTAATACAATAATTTTTTGTTGATGAAAAGACGTTACTGTATTTTGATCTCATATTTTCGATCCAAGAGGAGATTAATGTAATTAAAGGTGTTAAAAAGGACGTGTGACTGGTCGAATAACGAGTTCAAAAAAAAAAAAAAAAAAAAAAAAAAAAAAAAAAAAGCTTAATAAAATCCAAATGTGTTTATATATATAGTTTTTCCCTGGCTGTATTTTAGGAACCGGAAATATTGAGTATAGCCATTTGTATATTATTTACAAATTTCATTTAGTAATTTCAACAATATTACTTCCAGTCCACTTGAATTAATCAACTATGGGAGGGTCATTTTGGTAATTAACAATAAAATCTCTTCTAGCTGAACTAAAATTGTGATTGATGTTAATGGTTTTAAAGATTATATTCTTAATCCCCCAAAAAAATATAAATAAATAAATAAATAAAATAATAACACAATTCAGATGATATAGAAACTCCGACTCGACTTCCCATCTATGCAAAGGATATACTTTTCATACTCATGTACATATCAACTTAAGAATATAAGGTATAAAATACTAATAACCTATCTTTTCCGTTGTTCATTTGTAAGATGATCAGAAAAGCCAAATTTGCTACTGTTTATTATATATTCTGGTGGATTCTTATCAAACTTGAAGTTACACAAACCAACATCAATTGTTCATCGTCACGATAATCAATCAGTTTGATAAATAATGACAAAGAAAATTTGATCTTATGCATATCACATAAAGATAAGTGATTGTTTATGTGCTATGGAGTAATAAAATAATATATTATCTCTCTTTGATATTTGTTGTCTATTTTTTAAAGTTTTTAATCTTCAATTGATGTAAAATATATGAATAGATTGCGTTTGAAATATTTTTCATTGTTATAACTTTTATCAAGTAATATATAACACATATACAAATATTTAAGGTTAATGTTTAAGAACAAAAACTTCAAAAATCAGAAATAAACAATAAATATGTGAAAAATGGAATAGTATATATATATATATATATATATATATATATATATATATATATATATATATATATATATATATATATATATATATATATATATATATATATATATATATAGTGATATGTCCACCCGCGAGCTTAAAGTCGTTCGTGGTTCTTCCGTCTGAGTTAAGCCTGAGAATCACAACAAAGAAAGAACCGATATTAGTCGTCGTCCGAGAGGGGGTCCTGGAATGAGATTCTGACGGTCTAGTCAGAAGTTGTATGAGAGAATAAGGGTTTGGTTTTATACAGAAAGAGAGGCGATCCTTTCTAAAGAAGAAGAAGTGTCCTTTTATACCTTTTCTGCTGAGGAGCATGTCCCCGACAACACCTTCTGTCTTGTTTGGACGGTTGGGTTGTGGAGGCCTCCTATTGGTGGCTTATGCACCACTAGCTCTTATCTTCTATTGGTGCAGAGTTACTGAGGAGCGACACTCTGAGCGCTGCACTTGTCGTTCTGGGGAGCGATTTGGTACTATTTTGGCATGTTATAGGCCTGGTGTTAGGACGTCCGGGCCTAAGCATGAGGCCGCAAGGGCGAGGGCCCAGGCCTAACACTTAGGCTGGGTAACGACTGTTAGTTAGGACATCCTTTGACTAGTCGTTCCGTTATCTTTGGCGTATTCCTAGAGGGATACGTTATTAAGCCCCTTAGGCTAGTAAACACCAACTTTAGCTTTGGGTGGCTGGGTTGTTCTAGCATAGATTAGTGCACGTGTTCGGTCGCGATGCTTTGCGCCCTTGGTTGATGTCACACCCCAAACCCGAACGACGGAAACGTAGGAGGGATGACTTCATATACAGTATCATAACAAATGAATAGTAGTGATCAAAGCATTACAATCATTGTATTGAATATTTACTAAGTTTACATTGTACTAAAAAACATTGTCTACTTGACATCAAATGTATAAGACAAAAATAAATAACAAGATGTGACGACGCCTCATCCTCCAAAACTCTTTGAATACCTGTTTACTGATTTCTTGAGAATACAAGTGATTTTGAAAAGTGTCAACAATTAAGTTGGTGAGTTCATAAGCATTTGTATGAGAAGGATTTGTAACCGTTTCGTGAAAAATGTTAGTGTATATTTTCTTTAAAAATGAGTTGTAAGTCTTAAACCCCAAGACTAAAAATGTAAGTAATGTTGTACTGGAAAATGGTGGTATGAAGTTTCATCTTTATATAAAACTACTTGAATGTATGTTTATCCCGTAAACCAAATGTTTGTTAATACCCAATGTAAGTTATTATAACCATACTAATGCGACTAGTGGCCCAAACAACGTTCTTCATGTGTTAGAATTATTACGACATTTGTCACCCTAGACTGGCCGGTCTAACTGTAGCTAATAGTTGAGGTGCGGGGTTGTCAATCTCGTATAAATCTATACACAAGTGTGACGCTCTCCCTACAAGAGACTCTGGTTATAATTCAGGACTTTAGTGTGTACTCTGGTAGGTATGGTGAAGAAAAATGTCTCACAACCAATTGATGGGTTTTGGCAATAAGAACATCCTATGTGCTCATACAAACCCTAATGCTTGGATCTAGGTTTCTCTATTGTACATGCAAGTTATCCAAGACTATAAACCCTAGATCTAGAATATGATAATCGATATAACATATAAATTAGGGTTTAGATCATACCTTGATTGTTATGTAGCAATAACAATCTCAAATCCTTCTTGTATTGACATTAGAAAGCTTAGAGTCACAAATTTCACTCCTCTAATGGTTCACAAGCACCAAGAGCAAGAGGATGAAGAGGAGAAGAGAAGGAGGTTGCCCGAAACGTGTGGAAACCCTAGAAGAAGTCTTGTCCACGTTTTTGGGCATAAGGGTTCTTTAAATTGTGAGGCTATTAGGGTTATCTAACAAGGAAACCCTAATTTGGATGCTTAAGCCCTAAGCAACCCATGGGCTCCCTCCTTAAAGGCCTTTGGACGATTTCTAATGGGTTTCCCCATATAATTCGTCCACCCCTTTAATATGGATTCCATTAGCTCAATATTCAACTATCAAAAATTGACAGTTCTAGTCCCTTAAGTTCAATTAATGTCTTTTAGTCACAAACTTATTTCTTATTAATTCTTGACTAATATTAATTAAACAATATGATTTCTCCTTTAATATATTATTCTCATAATATATTAATAAATCATATTTAATCCTTTCTCTCCATTATTCATCCTATCAAGTTGCTTTGGTGAAGGCAACCCAAAAGGACCATGCACCATCGGGTCAAGTACATACTAAAATAGTTATGGACTTAGACACAAATCCAATAGTCTCCTATTTGGATAAGTCTAATAACTATTCTGCGTATGACTTCAGATCCTGATCTGCAATCGTAGCTTTCCAAAGCCGTTGTCAACTCTGATCTTATCAGATACGTGTGTCCTTAAGATAAGGGATCATATATTCCTCCATTCTAGATATCGTATAGACTGAGACATGGATCTAAATCATTCTCTCTGTTTATGTGTTGTTTCCCGAATTCAGATTTATGACGACTGAGAACAGAGTACAGTTTAAACACATCAAATTAGTCCCGGCTTGGCCAAGCGCTTAGGTGCCATCACTAAATCATCGAGGGGCCCACAGATATCGCTTTTATCCTACTTTGAATAAAAGGAACGGATAAACTTTGACTCAATGCTCACTTGCACTCACTCACCAAATCACACACAACAATATGTTTTTTAACACCAAGTTACTGGTGCGTTTACATATTATCAATGTGTAACCGACTCGCAAGATACAACTCACACATCTCGGTTTCAATAATATAAGATGTTATCATCTCACCAATCACTCGTGATAAAATCCATGAAGTGATCCAAGTGAGCGTGGGTTTAATCCAATGCTCAAATCATATTCATAAGTACTCATGAACGTTGCAGCAAACATTTGCTTATGTCTAATTCTCTTTAGACAATCCACACACCAATTCATGATAGTCTTCATTCATATCTACTTCCAACATATGAACGACTGTGGCCCATTTGAATAATTTGACTGTTCTCAACCAATTAAATTATTCAGGAAGTCAAAACATGCAAAGTGAAACACAAGAATAATACTAATCTCATATGGCCTCAAACCTTTGAGTATAAATAAAACACCTTTTATTTATCACCATATCGATTACTCATTATTTGTCGTTTCGGGTAATCTACTTCTTACTTGAATTACAACACTTGTCCCATGCTCTTAGCATGCACACAATGTTTACCTACGGTTCTTACTTTGTGAAATAGATCAAATGAACACATTTCCAATCATACTCATTTCACAAATCCTAATCCATTTTCATAAGTGAAAGAATATCAAATTCTTGCCACTTATGGAATATGTTAGATTTTAACATTTTATGCAATGATCCTTTTGTAATGTCACTGCACTAAAGTCACAATGACTATTGCCAATGAAATTACAAAGTCCTCTATCGGAGATTGTTACAAGACAATTCCATAGATGTGATGTCTTTCACTCAAAGTACATTCCTTTGAACATCATTTTGCATAAAATTTCTAATCTAGACATTGATTCCCAATATCTAATTCCCAATATGGAAACCTTTCCATACTTACCATATGACAACTCATTCTCAATAGAATCTTATCTATTCATAATAATGTCGATATGGTCCATCCAATATCATGCTTCCAACTACTCACAAGTGACCAATCCTCGGCGAACTTTGGATTGTCCTTTGATAGTTGTCTAATTATTTTAGTCAAAACCGATTCTGGTCCTTTTCCCTCTAAATGCACTAGACATTTGGAAAACTTTAGAATGGTCAAATATTATAGCATTTGCCATCGATCCTATACCAGAAGCGTATGCGACACGATGCATAATGTCTTACATAAAGATTCGATACTTTATCAAACTTCTGCCATAATATTTTATGTGCTACGTTCTCTCAATTCAAAATATGAAGAGGAATGCCGCAATCATAATCGAATTTTAAGAACGCACTATGTTTCATTCACTAAATTTATTAACATTCCATAACCTAAGCCTTTAGATTTGAAATGAAGTATAATATTCTCTCCCTTAATTATAGCAAAACAACTTTACAACCATTGCGACCTTGCAAAGTATAACTCTTGTTTTCTATAATTAATATTGCTAACTTGCAATACTTGCCTTAATAATCATGCAATCATAACATTTATGCTCCCACTATCACGATGATTATTATAAACATAACACTTATGCTCCAACTGGCTTTGACGTGTATTCAGAAACAACTTAACTTTCAGAAAAACAATGCCTATTGAATTTCTTTAAGTTCATATTTCTAATACCCAATGTTTTGATAATCTTTTATCAATGCTTCTTAAACTTATACAACTTTGCCTTAGATAGCTCATATGTGTGTCTTAAACAATTCAGACTAATTGCCAAATCTCATATTTCGAATCATGGAAAGGGATACCGTAACCATAATTGAATTCGAGAATACAATATTCACAATCACTATCTTTTTAAAATCTTCCTTAGTGAAAGCATTTCCTCACAGTCATTTTCATGAAGGAGGGAATCTTATGACACTTAGATTTTAATGGTGTATGTGTTCCTATCCATGTGAATTTGTTAAAACCAAAGTTTATGACAAATTCAAACTCATATGGACCGAACCTTCTCAATCTTGATTTCTTGCCTTATCATAACACGGCTGCCCACCATGTCTTCCAAGTAGTTAAGCAGTTCACCCTTTCCTATCAATGTACTTTTCATTGATCA
This sequence comes from Lactuca sativa, assembly GCF_002870075.4. Lineage (NCBI taxonomy): Eukaryota > Viridiplantae > Streptophyta > Magnoliopsida > Asterales > Asteraceae > Lactuca > Lactuca sativa. The sequence goes on from NC_056631.2 coordinate 172,197,826, forward strand.
AGGTCCTTGCCTTTTATGCATTCAAATGAGAACTCATAGGCTCACATGCATAATTAACTCAATTGGAACGGTATAGAAAAAAGGTAATGTCAACACGATAGGTTGTAAACCTCTACTCGTGTGCTAGTGATGATCAATAAGGTTTATTCTCGATTTGTTCTTGAAACCTTTTCAAGACCATTAAGACTCTTACTGACTCCTTGACATATAAGATTCTCTTTTCAATAAACATTTCTTGACAAACAAATATTCAAGAGTTAGTGTAGCCTTTATCAAGACAAAACATTTCATAAAATTGGCCCTAGTTGGTCTTTGTCTTATCCAAGACATCACAACTTTCCAATTTCAAATGTGTGAGAATAGGAAAGCCTTTTTCCAAATTCTACATTTGATGAATGTTATAAACCTTCCCAAGACTTGTCACTTAATGTCACAATCTTAACTCTAAGACTTGTTTAGGAATGAAGTATGATTGACTTCTTGATTTAACCATTTCTTCAATTCTTGATTCCTCTTCTTATATATACACTTGTACTAAGATTTATTTAGAGGATCAATTGAGATATGGTTCTTAATCATTAAGTCATATCATAAAGCATAAAAGGTACTCTCCCTTCTTCTTAGAATAGAGAAACTTTTATCTTTTTGCGTACTTGATTCTTCTTATTCGTTCTGCTATTGATTTAAACATTTTTTCAATCAATTCAAAATTACACTTAATCTTATAAGTATAATCATATTTACTAATCCTTTAGTAAATCATGACGAATATCATTGTTACCCTTGTGGTGGACTTGATCAACACACAACTTTTGTGTACTCGATCTAATAGTCTTTCACTTGACACTTTGTCAACGAATTAGTCTAATTTTCAAATATGAAATTTCTCATTCATCGTGCAACCAAGTTGCATGATTCCAAGTTTCTGTCCAATTGAAACTTGGGGGATGAGAAACTCTCCCTATTTGGTAAATTCTTGACATTACCACAATTATCATAATTAAGAATCACATCCACTCGTTGTAGAAATATACGAACAACAATTTTTCATAATGATTTCATTGCAAGGAAATTAAATAAATAAATAAATGAGTCTAATCAAAAATTTATTTTATTCATAAAAGCAGCAGAAAACATTTGTCCTTACAATGCAAAAATCAACTGAAAAACTATGTAGTCAAATATTCCTTACAATTCTATCATAACTTTCTAAGCTCAAAATCTAATCTTCAAATCCATGCGATCAAGATCCATTTCTTCATGATTAGACTTATCTTGCTTTTCCATCAAGCTTCCTCTCCTTTCACTGATCCTACAAAACATTTAAATGTAATCTCATCACATTATGTATTAAGAATCAATGAATAGGAACTTAATGGAGTTAGATAGTGGACTTTACCTGAAGCACAACCATACTCTTTGACTCTCCCATCTTCTGGACTCTTCAGGTTCTTAGGGCAGACTTGTATCCAACGCCCTTTCTCTTGGCAGCAAACGCAGGTCGGTTCTCCTAAAACGTCCTCAGAAGCATGGTTGGTTGACTTTCTCAACAAATATGCTCCATTGCTTTGCCAAATCATTTCTGATTCAACAACAATGAGCATGTAAGTTAGGTCAACAGGTTATTGTCATGATCCATCATATAATACTTTCTTTTGAACTCATTATATGATTCAAAAAGTGACTGCAGAACCCAGTTCACAGCCAACTTATCAGGGAATGACGCACCCAACATTATCATCCTATCAATGTGTGATTTCATTTCTAGAATGTGGGCACACACGGGTTTACCATCTTCATGTTTCATTTCCAATAGGGCTTTAGTGACAATGAACCTTTCAATTCTTCGATCTTGTGGGTTAGGGAGAATAATTGGGGGAGGTGGAGGAAGTGAAGTATGATTTCTTGTTCCTCGATCGAATCGTGGAATATCATCTTCATGTGGAATGCTTGTTCCACGGGATTTGGGAAGACCATAGTTGTTGTACTTTGACATCTACAAAACGGGAGAAAACGAATTCAAGTTAGTGTTGGATTAATGTCTAAGTCCATAACTATATCTGGTATGTACTTGACCTGACCCGGCATGGTCCATTTGGGTTGCACTTCACCGGCACAATTTATATGGATAGTATTTTGAGAATAGTATATTTATGATTTATATTAATATATTATAAGTTCTAATATATTAATATAATCATATTATTTAATTAGTATTGATCAAGAATTAATTTATAATTAATTAAGTGATCAAAATGAACTAATTAAATATGGACTCTTAGATATATATGTGTAGTGGGCCAAGTTCATTTAGGTTGGGCTAAGTCTTCATGGATAGTCCATGGAGCTTTAACCCATGGATCCTAGGAAATGAAAGGTCATGGGTATTAGGGTTTAACCTTAATCCTCCACACTATATAAAGATGTCCTTGGTTGGTGAAATGGGCACTAGTATGGGTACACTAAGAGGGCTAGCCAATTTCACTAGAGAGAACCAAGTATCCATATTCTCTAAAGTCTTCCAAGGTGTTTTGGTGATTTGTGATTCCATTTGAGGCTTCCACACTATTGGGGCTAAGCTCTTAAAGCTTGAAGACATCAAGCTACACCAAAAGGTATGTCATCTAACTAGTCTTTGTAGTATAGTTACCTCATAGTATGCTAGTTAGGATTAAAGCCTTGGAAAGTTCTTATTTGCATCTATAATAGAGAAAACATAGATCCAAGGTTTATAGGGTTGCATGTACACCATAGGAGTGTTAGAATGCTCAAAACCCAACAGTGGTATCAGAGCCATGGGTTGTTTTCTATTATATTGATGCAAATATTTTATTTTCAAAGTTGAAAAAAAAGGAAAAAAAAACATGACGTTTGTCAAATTTTAAGATAATTACTTTTTTTTGTGAAAAACTAATTATTTGTAAAATTTGAATCATTTTCTATATGAGTTGAATTAGGTCAAATTTAGTAAAGGATAATATGATATGATTATTTTATTAGTTTTAAAAGTTTGATCTAAAGAGTTTTTTGAAACCTCCATAAGTTATGGATTACCAAAAGTTATATGTTTCCTTGTTTTATGAGTTATTTTTTAGATTAATGAAAAATATGTGTTAGATGTCTTCAATCCAAATTAATCTAAAAGTTGTTCATAAAATGTGTTTTTGTAACTTGTCCTCAAGTTATATGAAAAGTCACATTTATGAATCTTAAAAACTCATAAAAATGCCTTAGGTTATAAAAAAATGAAGAGTCTTTTTCTTATAAATAGTTTTTATGGCTCCATAACTTGTCCTCAAGTTATGGATGTCCAAGAGTCTCTTCATTAAAAGTTTTAAAGCTTTAATTAAAACTCATAAGTTATGAAAATCCAAGAGTTTTGAATAGTTTCAAAACTTGCCCTCAAGTTTTGGAATTTGAAAAGTTTTCTTTTATGAATATTTTAATTCCAAGTTAAGCCCTTAGAATTTTAAAGAGTTAAAATTCAACCCTTAAACTTTATAATATTATAAGTTAATAATATTTATATATGTATAAGAGTAAAGTCTGTCTTACCGCTAGTACGCCTCATTCACGAAGCTAGTCTATAAGGTGGGTATAAGGTTGTTGCCTATAAAATAGCAACTTAATGGGTGTCCACTCTCACCCACCGCTTGCTTGACTGGTGGAGGGTCGTTAGCCGAACGGGTTTGACAAGACTATAATTCTCCCTTCATTAAAAGTACTAATGATAAATACTAAGTAACTAAACTCTTAATAATACCCAATCTTAGTTACTTAGGAAAATGTGAATAAGGTGCTAATCCATGAAATTACACTTTGCACTTTGTTTAAGTCGGTTAGTGGAGCGTGTGTGGTTAACCGACACACTAACTCGTATTTAACAAGGTAGGCAAAGGGTAACTTAATGTTTATCATAGTATCGATGGAGCGTGTGTGGTTAACCGACACATCGATTGAGGGGTAAACACTTAAGGGTACCCAGTAATTTGCATGGTTACTTCACACCTTGTTTTGTGATCCTCGGCATCCCAGTCACAAAACCTGAAGGGCACACTCGAGATTGAAACATGCCATTGAACAGTTCAATGAATCTCAAAGATCTAGGAATTTCATATCCAATTAAAACCTAATTAATTATTTCGTTTTTCATGGTGGAAATTGGTGAATCGTCATTCACTTACCTTCAAATATTCTATAGCTTGGATTACGGCACCCCTCTTCCAAGTTATAAAATAGTTTGTTGGGTCCTAGCCTTAAATATTTCATATTGGGTGTTATATTAAGGACTTTAAATCAACTATCTTGAATATCTCCCAAAAGATGTCAAGTTCAGACATCTATGATCTTACCAAATATCTTGGAACCTCACTTCCTCCACCTCCTCCAATTATTCTCCCTAACCCACAAGTTCAAGGTCACTCAAGCCCTATTGGCAAGGCAAGGTCTAGGTGTGATCACATATTGGAGATGAAGTCGCATGCTGACAAGCCAGGAGAGTTGGGTGTCAAAGTCTTGAGAAAGTTAGTGGTTCAATCACTTTCTAAGTCACATAGTGAGTTCCTTTGGGACTCCTATGAGATAGACTATGACAAGACCCTTAATGATCCTATCTATTTGCTTGGTCCTGCTAAATCAGAAATGATTTAGTGTACTAGTAAAGCAAATTTGATTAGGAGATCAACTTCCCAAAACTTTATGGACAGGGACAATAGTGACACAGGAAATCCAGAAATGTATTCTCTTCCCAATGGAAAGGGATTGGCCATAGTCAACTTGGTTGACCAAATGGTAAAGAGAAAGGCTAAGTCTGAGATAGTCCCATGTACTATTACCTAAGGATCCATATATTTCTATTGCCAAAGGAAGGGGCTTTGGTTATGAAGCTGCCAAACTTACCTAAGGATGATAAAGTCCATAAGTTTGACTTTATTTCAGGTAAAGTCCATGGTCTAACTCTATTAAGTTCCTACTTGGAGATTCTCATTACATGATGTGGCTGGGTCACATGTTGATGTTTTAAGAATCAAAGAAAAGTAAAGAAACTTAAAGGAAGTATATGCTGATTCTGATCGCGAAGATGGATTTCGATCGCATGGTTCGGTGATCAGAATTTTGAGCACGTGCTTAAGAGTTATGATAGATTGCTTAGGAATAGATGACAACAAGTTTTCATATACATTTGCATTGTAAGGATTAGTTTTTCCCCAAAGTTTTAAAAAAATAAAAGAAAAGTTTTATTTTGGTTATTTTAAAATATCCTTACAATGGCATTTGTAGAAAAAGGAAAAGATGTTGCTTATATGATTCCATTGATAGCAATACTGGAAATATGAATTTGATTCTTTCATTTGTGGTAATGTCTAAATTTACCAAATAATGAAAGATTCTCATCACCCAAGTTTCAATTGGACCGGAACTTGGAATCATGCAAGTTGTATAGCATGATGAATGAGAACTTTAAAATATTGAAAAATTAAGACTAATTACTTGTTCACATGGATGTGTGAGTCATGTAAAGGACTAAGGGATCGAGTACACATTCTTGTGCACTGGTCAGGTCCACCAGAAAAGATCGATAAGATTATTCGTCATAATTTACTAAAGCTCAGTAAATATGGTTATATACTTACAAGCTTAAGTGTAATTCTGAGACATTGGAAAAAGGTTCCAATGTATGGCAGAGCGAATAAGAGGAATCAATCTAGGCAGAAGGATAAAAGTTTCTCAAATCTGAAAAGATGGGAGAGTACTTTAGTATTAGTTTTATGATCATCTTAATGATTTAGAGACCTTATCACAATTCATCCTCTAAGTTCCTTCTTATAGCTAAGAAGAGGAGCTATGAATTGTTGAAGTGGTTAAATCAAGAAGATAAGTCATACTTCGTTCCAATACAAGTCTTAGAGTAATACTCCAAGATCGTAACTTGAGTGACTTGTCTTAAAGAAGGTTTAAAACACTTGTCAAATGTAAGAGTAAAAGTTTCCTACTCTTGTACATTTGAAATTGGTAAGTTGTGATGTTTTGGATAAAACAAAGACCAACTTAGGCCAATTTTGTGAAAGTGTTTGTCTTGATTAGCATCCACACTACCTCTTGAATAGTTGACAAGAAAGTCTTATAGGTCAAGGAGACAGTGGGAGTCTAAAAGATCCTGAAAGGGTTTCAAGAAGTAATCAAGAACAAAAACCTGTATTTCATCACTAGCACACAACTAGAGGTTTATAACCTATCGTGTTGACATTTATGTGCCCATTCCAGTTAAATTGGCTATACATTTGAGTTCTACATGTTCTCAATTGTTTGGATAACTACTTGGAAGCAATGGCAGGCCCTTGAGCTGCCAGTGGCAAGAAGTTAAGATTGCACAAGTTCAATCCATATGAGTTAGGATTTGTCACTAACCTAGTCATGTGGTTATGGTTTTGACAAATTCACATGGATAGGAATGCTTACACCATAAAATCTAAGTGTCATAAGGTTTCTCTTCGATTCATGAAAATGATGGTAAGGAAACTCTTTCACTATGTAGATTTTAAGTAGATAGCAATTGTGATATTTGAAGTTCTCAAAGTCGTTACTGGAGCGTGCGTGGTTAACCGACACACTAACATTGACTTATGAGAAATGGAAAAAGGTCTAAACAATTTAGACTATGATTACGACATCCTTTTTCATAGTTCTAAAATTGTTTAGACACACATGTGAGCTATCTAAGAGAGGTGTATGATATTGATAAAGTCTTATCAAGGCAATCTAGTATAAGAAATCTGAACTTTGGTAAGAAAGTCAATAAAGTATTGATTTCTAGAAGTCCAGTTGATTTTTGGGTACATGTCGAAGCTAGTGGGAGCATAAGTCTTATGCTATTAATCATCATGTTAGTGGGAGCATGATAAAGGTTGCAAGTTAGCAATGTTAATTATAGAAAACAAAAGGTCTCAATTGGGAAAAGTTGTTTTGCTATAATTAAGGGAGAGGAAATTATACTTCATCTCAAATCTAAAAGCTTAGATTGAGGTCTTAATCGTATTTAGTCAAGAATATATATATATATGAATTTCATTTTGGAAGGGCTCAACATAAGTAAATTCTATGTATGGGTTCATTATTTGCGTTCTAAAATTCGATTATGATTACGGCATCCCTTTTCATAATCTGAATTATGAGAACTTGGCAAATAGAAATGGAAATATTATAGCAAAAGACTGGTTTATTCTTTATGTGAGACATCATGAATCGTGTCCCATATGCTTTGGATATAGGATCGATTACATGTGCTATATTCATCCTTTCTATAATTTTCCAAATGCCTAGGGCATTAAGAAGGGAACAGGTCTAGAATTGGATATGACTAAAATGATTAAGCAGTTGTTGAGGACAATCTAATGTTTACCAAGGATTGGTTGCTCAAGGACAATTCGAAGTATAGTGTTGACTTTGGAAGGACCATATTGACATAGTCTAAAAAGAGGCAACTCTTGTTCGGAAGTGATAGTCAAAATGGAATATGGAAATGGTTCAAATTTAGAAAGTATTCAATCTGTAAGATTAGGAAACTTAATGCAAGAAGGATGTTTCCAAGGAGTTGATCTCCGTTGGAATACTCTGTAATGATTGTTGACAAGTGTGGTTGAATTTGTGCATAATCATTACAAGAGGATCAATGCATATAAGTTTAGAATCTAACAGATTTCAGTAAATGGCATGAATTTGGAATTCTTGCATTTGCAGTAAGGGTTTGGGACTGTGAAAAGATGATCATTGGAGTTATGCTCAATTGATCTATTTCACAAAGTAAAGATCATAGACAAACATAGTATGCATACTTTGTGTATGGCATGACTAGTGTTTAGAAAACATAGTGTACATGCTTGGAGCATGGGACAACTATTGTTTTAAATTCAAGTATAAAGTTGATAAAACCGAAACAATGAATAATGAGTAATCAGTATGGTGATAAATAAAAGTGTTTATTTATATTCATAGGGTTTGATACCATATTTGATTCATTTATTCTTGTGTTTCACTTTGCATGTTTTGACTTCCAGAATGAACTAGGTTATTCTTCTAGAATGACTAAGTTATTCAAACCATCCACAGTCGGTCATATGTTGGAAGTAGATATGAATTAAGATTGTCATGGGTTGGCTTGTAGAGGTCTAAGATGTTGGACAGAGGGCTACAACACTCATGAGTGCTCATAAGTTCTGAGTATTGGATTCAACCCGCGCTCATTGGAATCACTTCATGGATTTTATCACGAGTGATCATGAGACGATAATATCTTATATTCTTCAAACCTAGAGATATGAGTTGTTACTATGAGTTGGTTGTACATTGATTGCACGAAAATGCATTCGGTAACTCGGTGTTATAAAACGTGCCTTTGTGTATGATTCAACAAGTAGTAGAACAAGCCATATGAGTCGAAGTTTATCCATTCCTTTTACCTTCGGGATAAAAGCGATATCTATGGGCCCCTCGATGATTTAATGATGATACATGTGAGTGCTTGGCCAAGCCAGGACTGATTTGATTTGTTCAATCAGTCAGTCATCATGAATCGGAATTCGTGAAACAACAAATGGATAGAGAGAATGATTATAATCCATGTCTCAGTCCATATGATATCTAGAATGGAGGAATATATGATCCCTTATCTAATGGACAAGTTCGTTGACAAGATCAGAGTTCGACAGCGGCTTTAAGAGCTACGATTGCCAGTTAGGTTTTGAAGTCATACTCAATAATAGTTTTAGACTTATCCAAGTGGGAGACTGTTGGATTAATGTCTAAGTCCATAACTATATCTGGTATGTACTTGACCCGACCCGGCATGGTCCATTTGGGTTGCACTTCACCGGCACAATTTATATGGATAGTATTTTGAGAATAGTATATTTATGATTTATATTAATATATTATAAGTTCTAATATATTAATATAATCATATTATTTAATTAGTATTGATCAAGAATTAATTTATAATTAATTATGTGATCAAAATGAACTAATTAAATATGGACTCTTAGATATATATGTGTAGTGGGCCAAGTTCATTTAGGTTGGGCTAAGTCTTCATGGATAGTCCATGGAGCTTTAACCCATGGATCCTAGGAAATGAAAGGTCATGGGTATTAGGGTTTAACCCTAATCCTCCACACTATATAAAGATGTCCTTGGTTGGTGAAATGGGCACTAGTATGGGTACACTAAGAGGGCTAGCCAATTTCACTAGAGAGAACCAAGTATCCATATTCTCTAAAGTCTTCCAAGGTGTTTTGGTGATTTGTGATTCCATTTGAGGCTTCCACACTATTGGGGCTAAGCTCTTAAAGCTTGAAGACATCAAGCTACACCAAAAGGTATGTCATCTAACTAGTCTTTGTAGTATAGTTACCTCATAGTATGCTAGTTAGGATTAAAGCCTTGGAAAGTTCTTATTTGCATGTATAATAGAGAAAACATAGATCCAAGGTTTATAGGGTTGCATGTACACCATAGGAGTGTTAGAATTCTCAAATCCCAACAGTTAGTTGATTGATTGAGTCCTTAATAAATCACCCAAATGAGATATTAAGGCTAGGATCCAACACAATACACTACAACCTAGAAAAGGGATGCCGTAATCTAGTTGCAGAATATTTGAAGGTAAGTGAATGACGATTCACTAATTTCCACCATGAAAAACGAAAAAGAACTTTTAAGTTTTAAATCTATGAAAACTCCTAGATATTTTGAGATTCATTGAACTTTTCAAAGGCATGTTTAAATCTCGATGTGCCCCTCTAGTTTGTGACTGGGATGCCGAGGATCACAAAGCGGGTGTGAATAACCATGCAAACTTACATGGTGCCCCCACATGTTACAGTCACCTATTCGATGTGCCGGTAAACCACACACGCTCGACCGAACTATGACAAACATTGAGTCACCCTTTGCTACCTTTGCTTAGAACCATTTAGTGTGCCGGTTAAACACATGCGCTCCACTAACGTCTTCGCAAGGGCACAAAGTGTAATTTCATGGAATTGCATCAATTCACTATTGCCTAAAGTAACTAAGATTGGGAATTTGTAAAACATTTAGTTACTTTTGTACTTCATTATACTTATAATGGAAAGTTCTGTCCTATCCTACCCGTTCGGCTAACAACCCTCCACTAGTCAAGAGTGTGGTGGGTAAGAGTGGATACCCATTCAATCATCATTTTATAGGCAATTTCCTTAAACACCCCTTATAGACCAGCTTCGTGAATGAGGCCTACTAACGGTAAGACTGACTTTTACTCATATATATATAATGTTAGACTTTTAATGTTATATATAGTATAGAGTGTATTTTACACTTTTAAAATACTAGGTGGTCAAATTTAACAATTATACTTTTAATTCAATTAAATTGTAAACCAAAACTTTATGGATTTATTAAACGTCTTTTAATTATACACCTTAATTAATTAATAAAACCATAAGGGTGTGATTTGAACTTTTCAAAACAATACTAGGGTTTTAGAATTTAACATTCCTAAATTAAACCTTTAATCAACTTTTAAATTCCAAAACTTGAGGGCAAGTTTTGAAACATTTCAAAACATTAGGGTTTTGAATTTAAATGTACATCAAAATTAAACTTTTAATCAAAATTTAAATTCCAAAACTTGAGGGCAAGTTTTGAAACCTTTTTCAAAACATTAGGGTTTCAACTATTTAAATTTCAAAACAAAACTTTTGAGTTCAAATTTAAACTATAAAACCTAAACGGGAAAATTGAAACTTTTCATAACACAAGGATCAAATAATAAATAATATAAATTAAATAATTAATTTCATCATTATCTATATTTGACCTAATTTCAATTTCTTGCAAAATAAGTTACCCAATTAATACAAATAATCAAACTTTATCATATAAGGAAGTTATTATCTAATCAATTGGTAATTATCTTTTGTTTAATCAAGAATATACTCATAAATTTGTAGAAAATCATATTTTAAAGATCTAAAATAGATAAGGCAAGTATCCATGAGTAAAACAGCAAGAAATCCTGAAATCCACTCTTTCTGACGCTCGAACTCGCCGAGTACCCCTATGGACTCGCCGAGTAGGGGCCTACTCGCCGAGTCCACAATGGGACTCGCCGAGTTCATCAGGCAGACTCACCAAAATCGATTTTTTCAAGCATGAACAAGTTAACAAGGCATCAATACAATAGAAACCAATCAAGGCTCTGATACCACTGACGGGTTTTGGCAATAAGAACATCCTATGTGCTCATACAAATCCTAATGCTTGGATCTAGGTTTCTCTATTGTACATGCAAGTTATCCACGACTATAAACCCTAGATCTAGAATATGATAATCAATATAACATATAAATTAGGGTTTAGATCATACCTTGATTGTTATGTAGCAATAACAATCTCAAATCCTTCTTGTATTGACTTTAGAAAGCTTAGAGTCACAAATGTCACTCCTCTAATGGTTCACAAACACCAAGAGCAAGAGGATGAAGAGGAGAAGAGAAGGAGGCTGCCCAAAACGTGTGGAAACCCTAGAAGAAGTCTTGTCCACGTTTTTGGGCATAAGGGTTCTTTAAATAGTGATACTATTAGGGTTATCTTACAAGGAAACCCTAATTTGGATGCTTAAGCCTTAAGCAACCCATGGGCTCCCTCCTTAAAGGCATTTGGACGATTTCTAATGGGTTTCCCCATAGAATTCGTCCACCCCTTTAATATGGAGTCCATTAGCTCAATATTCAACTGTCATACAATTGACAATTCTAGTCCCTTAAGTTCAATTAATGTCTTTTAGTCACAAACTTAATTCTTATTAATTCTTGACTAATATTAATTAAACAATATGATTTCTCCTTTAATATATTATTCTCATAATATATTAGTAAATCATATTTAATCCTTTCTCTCCATTATTCATCCTATCAAGTTGTTTTGGTGAAGGCAACCCAAAAGGACCATGCACCATCGGGTCAAGTACATAACAAAATAGTTATGGACTTAGACACTAATCCAACACCAATATCATCCGATTTACGTGAACTGAAAACCCTTTTTTGTTGTAAATGAAATAATTATACCTTTAAATAATTATATGTTTCTTCTGAAATGATAGTGTAGTATTTGTGACCCATAAACTATACTAATTATAGTTTGTTATGAATGTCTTGTCAAGTCCATTTATATAATCAAATATATATACACATGTAAGTTATCATGTCTAGATGTTTTAAAAGATTATAACATATAAACATACATCTAAACACAAGTATAAAACATTTAGTATGATAAAGACAATTTCTAATTTTTGACTTTTCTGTCCATATTTTTAGAAAAATTATAGAAAAATCATCGTAAGTCGAAATTTGGATCCGTAAACTCTCAGAGCTTAGAAAATGAGTCTACTTTGTCCATAATATTTTCCCCTGACCTTAAGTGGTTCCTAACTAGAGTGAAAAGGTTCATTTTTACAGATTGGTCTGAAAATGTTTTGAAATGATAGACAGTTTTGTAAAATCACCATAAATTGTAGAAAAATCGTATGAATGCGTGCGAGTAGCCCTTAAAAAGGTATAGACCTGAACTATTTGCATATTGAACGATTTTGAAACATAAGATGTTCAATCAGGGAAAAATAGTCGGTGAACAGACAACAACTTTTCTGTAATAAGCTGATTTTTAAGCTTAGATATGTTTTAGTGACATAACTTGTATTTTTAGTTTGTAAAGCCTTTAGATCATCCAAATAGTATTTTGTTTTACTTGTATCCCCCCCCCCCTAAAACTTGGATAAAAACGAAAATGAGTGGTATGGACTCACCTTGAATGGATTTCTTAGTGGATAAAGAGATGAAGATGAAGATCCTCAAGATTTGAAGACTTGAAGATGGTATTATCCTATGGATAATAACACATATAAATGTGTGTAAGTGTAACAAAACTAGTATGTATGTGTGTAAAATCACTAGATCTATAGAGGAAAGCTTACCGAAAATTGAAGAACCAACTTAGGAAGAGTTATCCTTGAGAAAGATGGAGAGTTCTTGAGAGAAAATGAGTGAATGAAGAAATTGGAGAAGATTAAGTGAACCAGGGGGGAAGGTTGGATAAAATTTTATGGGGGAGGGGAAGGGAGGGTGAGATGGGTGGGGGGGGGGTTGGGTGAGGTGAGGTGATGTTTGATTGGTTGTATGTTGGGTAAAGGTCTTGATACATGTTGTATTAAAAGCGTGTATATGAAAGGGACTATGCACTCACTTGATAAAACGATTATCGGACAGCACTACGGCTCTAAAACCAGTAACTCTTCGATGAATTCAGGATATCTTGACACACCAGGATTCTCACGGGTAGAGCTTCGGCTCGGAAACTCTTTTCTTCTCGGGATCTTCGGAGCTTCGGGACTTGCTTCGGGTCTCGGGATGATACCGAGGCTTCGGGGGTACTTCAAGACGGCTAGAGAGAGAATCGAGAGTGAGAGAGTGATAAAGGAACAACTAAATCTAGCTATCCCTTGAATTCTATTTATAGGGAAACTTTTCCTATACTCATGTCATGAGTTTCAAGTGCTCACGTCGTGAGCTTGACCATCATCCAATATGTCATCGCAACTTGGGTCTGAGTGACTCTGAAAGGTCAAATCACTGAGTTCACGTCGTGAACACACTGTTCATGTCATGAACACTGACTCAGTGTCGAAAATCGTGCCACAAACTTCAGAAATTCATATCTTTCGCATATGAGCTCCGTTTTCGACGTTCTTTATATCCACGCGTAGATGAGATTATTTTCTACAACTCTCATTTAGACTCCATTGGCAAATTTTGAATTTATTTTTATTATATCATTTTTAGTAGGCCAGGACAGGAAAACTCCATTAGAAATTCATGACTTCTTCATCCGACGTCCGTTTTCGTCTGTCTTTTTACCGTTGGACTACTATCGACAAGATCTTCGATTCTCGTTTAGATTGTTTTGGCTAGAAATCAAATGATCGCATATTCGAACTTTAGGCTGCATACTGCTAAGTCGAAACTTCGAAACATCATAACTTCCTCATACGAAGTCAGATTTAGACGTTCTTCTTATGCATGCTCTTGGTTTAACGTATTCTACGACATTTGTTTAGATCACTTCGGCTAAATATCGCTTTATCGTAAATTCACTATTTACATCATGCAATGTCATATCAGTTCTATCGCGAAACTTTGATAGGTCATAACTTCTTCATTATAACTCGGATTTCGACATTCTTTATATATCTGGAACCCTTGTCACGACCACTACAACTTCCTTCATAGATATTGGGCTTATCTAATATTTTATTATTACGCTTATTTTTATTCTTAATTCATTTAAATCACACAATTAAGCATAAAACACATAATACTCAAATAATACATTTCTATTATTTCAAAATGAGTTACAAAGGTTAACCTAGACTATTACATAAATATTAATGCCTAGCCTAGAAACACGGGTGTTACAATTCTCTCCCCCTTAGGATGATTCCGTCCCCGGAATCACACATCGATATACAAATGCGGATAGCATCTCATCATGTCACTCTCCGTTTCCCAGGTGAGATTTGGCGCATTCGTATGTTTCCAACGGACAAGCACTAATTCGACCATCTTGCGTCGCAACTTCTTAGTCTTACGGTCAACGATTGCCTATGGTTCTTCAATTAACCTCTTATTTTCATCAATTCTTAATTCCCAAAGTGGAATCATGTCGGGGACTTCTCCCGTGATCTTCCTCAGATAACACACATGGAAAGTGTTATGAATTCCATTCAGTTCTTCGGGTAATTCGAGCTTGTAAGCTTGGTTCAGAACCCTCTGAAGAACTTTAAACGATCCAATAAACCTCGGACTTAACTTTCCCCTTTTACCAAATCATATAAGTCCCTTCCACGTCAATACTTTAAGCATAATAGAATCCGCAACTTCAAAAGTCATCGATCGTCTTTTCTTGTCAGCATAACTCTTTTGACGATTCTGAGCTGCTAACATTCTCTCCCTAATCACTTTCAACTTTTCAGCAGTTTGATGGACTATTTTAGGTCCCATAAACTACTTTTCCCCAGCCTCATGCCAACAAGATGGCGTACGATACTTTTGTCCGTACAAAGCTTGATATGGTGCCATCTTAATGCTCGAGTGGAAACTATTATTGTAGGAAAATTCTACCAAAGGTAAATGTTCATCCCTGTTATCTTGGAATTCAAGGGTACATGCTCTTAGCATATCTTCAAGCGTTTGTATTGTTCATTTGCTTTGACCATCAGTCTATGGATGGTAAGCTATACTCAAACGCAACTTGGTACCCAATTCCTCTTGTAGACTTTACCAAAATCGCGAGGTGAAACGGTTGTCACTATCTGACACAATTGTTAACGGAACACCGTGAAGCCTTGCAATTTCCTTCACGTAAGAATTTGCAAGCTTATCCATAGAACATTTCTCATTGGCTGCTATGAAATGCGCACTCTTAGTGAAGCGATCAATGACCACCCAAATCATGTCGTGACCATTCTTTATTCTGGGCAGTTTAGTGACAAAATCCAAAGCAATTTCTTCCCATTTACCCTTAGGCACAAGTAAAGGTTCTAAACTCCCGTATGGTTTCTGATGTTGTGCCTTGAATCGCGCACATGTCACACACTCCGCCACGTACTTTGCAATACCAAGCTTCATCATCGGCCACCAGTAATAGGGTTTCAGGTCCCTGTACATTTTAGTGCTGCAAGGATGAATTACGTACATGGTTTTGTGAGCTTCTTCCATCAGAAGATCTATTATTCCTCCTGACTTCAGTACCCAAATACGATCTTGGGATACCTTCAGTCCATGACCGTTTGTACCAAACACCAACATTTTGCCCAAACATTCCTCCTTCCGATCATTCTTTTCAGAAGCTTCCTCTTGAGCTTTCTTTATACTTTCCACAATGGTCGAGACAGCTTCTATTCTCAACGCTCTTGGCCTTTTTCTTTCAAGATTGACTTTCCGACTGAGAGCATCAGCGGCAACATTTTCTGTACAAGGGTGGTAGAGTATCTCACAGTCGTAGTCCTTAAGTAACTCTAGCCAGCGTCGTTGCCTCATATTCAATTATTTCTGATTAAAGAGATATTGGAGACTCTTATGATTAGTGAAAATTTTGCACTTCGTGCCATAGAGGTAATGGATCCATATCTTTAGAGCGAAAACTACCGCTGCCAACTCCAAATCGTGAGTGGGGTAGTTCTATTCATGCTCTTTCAGTTGTCGAGACGCATATGCAATCACCTTTTCTCTTTGGGTCAAAACACAACCCAACCCAACAGCAGACGCATCGCTATAGACAGTGAAGTCTTCAACTCCATCAGGTAGAGAAAGAATCGGTGCTTCATATAGCTTCTTCTTTAGCAACTCGAATTCTTCTTTGTGCTTATCACTCCAAGTATAAGTCGCTCCCTTGTGGGCTAAATTTGTTAGTGGAGTAGCGATCGAAGAAAAGCCTTGGATAAACCTTCGGTAATATCCGGCTAATCCCAGAAAGCTTCGAATCTCCATGGGACTTTTTGATTGTTCCCACTTCATTACATCTTCAATCTTTGCTGGATCAACCATTATCCCTTCTTGGTTGACCACGTGACCCAAGAATTGGGCTTCTCGAATCTAAAAATCACATTTGGAGAACTTTGCATACAACTTCTCCTTCTTCAAGACTTCCAACACTTCTCGCAAGTGTTGGCCATGCTCCTCTTGGCTTTTCGATTAAATCAGAATGTCATCTATGAACACTATCACAAATTTATCAAGGAACGGTTTACAAACCCTGTTCATTAAATCCATGAATGTTGTTGGAGCATTGGTTAGTCCAAACGACATAACAAAAACTCGTAGTGTCTATATCGTGTTCTGAATGCAGTCTTTTCGATATCATGCTCTCTCACCTTCAGCTGATGATATCCGTGATGGGTTTTAGCCATATGAACATTCCTACGTGCACATACAAACCCTAATGCTTGGATCTAGGTTTCTCTAATTGAACATGCATTGAATCCAAGACTTCTAATGATAATTCTAGTATAATAACATAAGAAATCCGATTTAGATGATTACCTTGAATCACTTGCTTGAATCTTCTTGTCCTTGGAGCTTTAGAGTCACAATTGCCACTCCTCTAATGGCTTACAAACACCAACTAGCAAGAGAATGATTATGGAGAGAGGAGAGAGGAGGAAGAAATTGGCAAGGGTTTCTTTAGAGACAAGGTTGTCGATTTCCCTTAACCCTTAGGGTCTCTTTATACTAGTGAGGCTCCTAGGGTTTCACCCTTAAACCCTAATTGGATAACTTAAGCCCTAAGCAATCCAATACCCTAATGATAAGCCTTGGAAGATTTCAAGGTCTATCCTAAGCCCGAAAACTGTCCCCCCTTATCCATAAGGGATTATAGCCCAAAGTACAACTATCATACAATTGACAGTTTATGCCCCTTTATTCAATTAATCTCTTTAAGTCACCAAATTAATTCCTAATTAATTTATGACTTATATTAATCAAATAATAATAATATTATTCCTTATATTATTCTCATAATATATAAATAATATTTCTTCTCTCATTACAAATCATCCTGTCAAGTTGCTATGGTGAAGGCAACCCAAAAGGACCATGCACAACCGGGTCAAATACTTTCCTAATATAGTTGCAGCCTTAGACACTATTCCAACAGTCTCCCACTTGGATAAGTCTAGTAACTATATAGACAAGTATAATCCGATCTAGCAATCGTAGCTCTCAAAGGCGCTGTCAAACTCTGATCTTATCAATCTTGTCCTTTAGATAAGGGATCGTACAATCCTCTGTTTAGATATCATGCTGACAATTTTATGGAACCAATTTTGTCCAGCAATTGGTTTCTCGATCTCAGATTTATTCGACATAGAACATAATTGAACACATCAATTCAGTTCTGACCGGGCCCGACACATAAGTCAAATCAAATCATCGAGCGGCCGAGATATCGCTTTTATCCTCTTAGGATAAAAGTAACAGATAAACTTCGACTTATATGCGTTTACTTATTCATTAATCAACTATACACAACAATGCATTTTATAACATCAAGTTACTGATGCGGTTACGCATTATCAATGTACAACCAATTAACAATTAACAAACCATATATCTAGGTTTTAAGACCATATGATATTATCGTCTTGCGATCGCCCTTTTTATCATATTCCATAAGGTGATTCCATAAGGCGCGGGTTTGTTCCAATGCTCAAAACTAGTTCATAAGCACTCATGAACGTTGCAGCAAACTTTTGCTATGTCTAATACCATTTAGAGAATCAACACACCAATTCATGACAATATTCATTCATACCTACTTCCAACATATGAACGATTGTGGACAATTTGAATAATTCGATTATTCTTAATAAACTCAATTATTCTGGAAGTGAAAACATGCAAAGTGAAACAATAGTTAAACAATTAGCATAAGACAATAACATTACTCATAAATAATACTCTTTTATTTAATCATCAAATGTTTATTACATTTATCTATTACACGTTTCTAATACTATCTAATCTATACTAATATCATCCTTCAACCCAATACTCCTAGCATGCTGCAAGTGCTTAACCCTGCTCTGTCCCTTCGTAAGCGGATCTGCTGGGTTATCTTCTGATGATATCCTCTTTACCACGAGTTGTCCTTCTTCTACACGATGTCTAATAAAGTGATATTTTCTGTCGATATGTCTAGATCTACCATGATCCCTCGGTTCCTTAGTCAAGGGAACCGCTCCTTCGTTATCACAGAAAATCTCCATGGGCTCCTTTATGGCAGGCACAAATCCAAGATCACCAATGAAGTTCTTCAACCATATTTCCTCCTTCGACGCTTCGCTCGTTGCAATTTACTTCGATTCGCACGTTGAATCAGCTACGGTTTCCTGCTTGGAACTTTTCCAAGTCACTGCTCCTCCATTCAGGGTAAAGACCCAGCCCGACTGCGAACGGTAGTTGTCCCTGTTGTTCTGAAAGCTGGCGTCACTATACCCTCGCACCTTCAAGTCATCACTCCCTCCGAGGACTAAAAACCTTTCCTTCGTCCTCCGAAGGTACTTAAGGATATTCTTGACCGCAATCCAATGGGCTCTGCCAGGGTTCCCTTGATATCTACTAACCATGCTCAAAGTAAAGGCTACATCAGGGCGAGTACAAGTCATAGCGTACATGATTGAGCCAACTGCGGAAGCCTATGGAACTCGGCTCATTTCTGCTATTTCAGCTTCGGTACTCGGACTTTGAGGCTTACTCAACTTCGCATTACTTTGTATTGGTAATTCTCCCTTCTTTGAGTTTTCCATACTAAAACGTTTCAGTACTTTATCTAAGTAAGTGTTTTGACTAAGTCCTATTAGTCTCTTACTTCGTTCTCTCACTATCCTTATTCCCAGAATATAGGAAGCCTCTCCGAGGTCCTTCATAGCGAAGCACTTCCCGAGCCAGGACTTAACCTCCTGCAGTGTCGGGACGTCGTTTCCTATGAGCAGTATGTCGTCGACATACAGAGCGAGGAAGCTTGCTATACTCCCACTGGCTTTGAAATATACACATGATTCATCTTCGCTTCATACAAATCCAAACTCTTTGACTTTCTCATCGAAGCAAAAATTCCATCTGCGAGACGCTTGCTTAAGTCCATAAATGGACTTCTCAAGCTTACACACTCTATTCGGATGCTTCGGATCCACAAACCCCTCTGGTTGAGCCATGTAAACATCCTCAGCCAACTTCCCATTAAGGAAAGCGGTCTTGACATCCATTTGCCAAATCTCATAATCATGAAATGCGGCAATCGCTAGCATCACTCTAATAGATTTTATCTTCGCAACTGGTGAGAAGGTCTCATCATAGTCAACTCCGGGAGTTTGAGTAAAGCCCTTCGCAACCAATCGCGCTTTATATGTGTGTATGTTTCCATCCACGTCGGTCTTCTTCTTGAAGATCCACTTGCACCCAACGGTCTTACGTCCGGGTACATTATCAACCAAATTCCAAACTTGGTTATCATACATGGATTGGATCTCGCTGTCCATTGCCTCTTTCCATTTTGCAAACTCTGGGCTGCCATGGCTTCCTTATAGCTATTAGGTTCACCTAGATTTATTAGTGTACCATCACTAATATACGTGTCCCCTTTGGTAGTAATATGAAAACCATAAAACTGGGGTTGAACTCTAACTCTTTCGGAAAGTCTAAGAGGTAAGGACTCGTCAATCGGTTCAACCGGAGTTTTCTCCTCGGGTTGAGTGCCAGCGGTAGAGGTTCCTTCATCAATCGACTCTTGAATATTTTCAAGATCGATTTGCCTCCCACTGTCTCCTTGGCTTATGAGTTCTCGCTCTCGGAAAACTCCTCTCCTCGCAATGAAGACAACATTGTCCTTCGGTCTATAGAAGAGATACCCAAAGGATTTATGCGGGTAGCCGAAGAAAATACCTCGCTCACTATGTGGTTCGAGCTTGTCATGAGTATCTCGTCTTACGAAAGCCTCGCATCCCCAAACCTTAATATGTGCTAACGAGGGAGCTTTCCCTGTCCACATCTCGTGAGGTGTTTTGGCAACCTTCTTAGTAGGGACTCGGTTAAGGATATGGGCGGCAGTCTCTAAGACATACCCCCAGAATGAGATAGGTAGTGAAGCACGACTCATCATAGAGCATACCATGTCTAACAAGGTTCGATTACGCCTTTCTGCCACACAATTCAACTACGGTGTCCTAGGTGGCGTCAATTGTGAAACTATTCCAAACTCCTTGAGATAGTCGTGGAATTCAAGACTTAGGTACTCTCCTCCTTGATCGGATCAAAGCATCTTGATTTTCCTGCACAATTGATTCTCCACTTCGAACTCTTTGAACTTTTCAAACGTTTCTGACTTTTGCTTGATTAAGTAGATATACCCATATCTACTATAGTCATTCGTAAAAGTCACATAGAAGCGGTTCCCATCCTTTGTGGTTGATCTAAACGGTCCACATACATCGGTATGTATGAGGTCCAATCAACCCTCACCCATTTCACATGTACTAGTGAAGGGTAACTTGGTCATCTTTCCAAGTAAACAAGACTCGCATGTGTCATCTTCCCTAAGGTCGAATGACTCCAACACTCCATCCTTTTCTGAGTTGGGCTATGCGCTTCTTGTTGACATGTCCAAGATGACAATGCCACAAGGATGCTCTATCCATACTATTGAAAGAATCCATGCATAAAACATCATTTCCTAGGTTATCTACAATCATAATAGTTTCATAAATTCCATTACATGGTATTGCTTCAAAATATAAGACACCATTTAGATAAGCATAAATAGAACCATTCTCATTATTAAAAGAAAATCTAAATCATTGTCTAAACAAACCATGAAATGAAATGATGTTTCTTGCCATTTCTGGTGAATAGCAACAATTATTCAAATCTAAATATAAACCATTCCTAAGCACTAGAGAATACAAACCAATCTTGGTCACATGTGACGATCTTCTGTTCCCCATGATTAGATTTATTCTTCCATGCTCCACATCCCTATTTCTTTTTAGTCCCTGCAATTCAGAAAAAATGTGGTAACCACACCCGATATCTAGTACCCAAGAAATAGCATGAGATGAATCATTAGATTTAATTGTATATATACCTGCAAAATACGGCTTGATCTTTCCTTCCTTGATGGCCTGCAGGTAGTCTGGGCAGCTTCTCTTCCAATGCCCTATTTTATGGCAGTGGTGGCACTCTGCCTCCTTTCGGTTAGGGTTAGGCTTAGCGGGATCAACTTTGGTCCCACTAGAAGAAGAACCATCTTGGGACTTTCCCTTGCGGTGGCTCTTAGACGGAGCCTTCCTCTTCTTGCCTCTTCCTTGCCCAATGGCCAAAACAGGAGCAACGGGTGGATTAAGAGTGGGTGCAACAGACTTGTCCTTGAGGTTGCTCTCAGCAACCCTAAGGAGACCTTGGAGCTTACTTAGGGTGACCTCTTCCTTCTTCATGTGGTAGGTTATCCTAAATTGATTGTAACACAGAGGCAAGGAGTGAAGCACCATGTCGATAGCCAAGTCTTCCCCAAAGTCAACATTCAACTTGCGAAGACGATCGACATACCTTTGCATCTTTTGCAGGTGCACGGTTAGAGATTCTCCATGACCCATTTTAGCGGAGATCATGTTAGTGAAGATCTCGTAACGTTCCTGCCTCGCGTTTTGATGGTATCTCTCCAACATGTCTTGGTGCATTTCGTACGGATACATGTCCTCGTAGGACTTTTGGAATTCGGCGTTCATTGTGGCTATCATGATGCAATGAACCTTCGTATCATCACGTTCATGAGTCTCAAAAGCAGTCATTTCAGTCGGAGTAGTGATTTCTAGGTTGATCTTCTCGAGCTTCTCATCGAGGACATACTCCTTGTCCTCGTAGCGAGCAATCGTGCGAATGTATCTTATCCATTCGCTGAAGTTCGTCCCATCGAAAGTCACCTTTTGGCAAAGGCTCATCAATGTGAACGAGCTAGCAGCAGCGTTGTTCGCGTTCGACATCTACAAATAGAAAGGAAAAAGATAGATTGGAATTTAAATCCCTAATAATCACCCAATAAGAAAAATTAGGGCTAGGATCCAACAACAATATTTACATATTAGAAAAGGGATGCCGTAATCTAACATGCAAACAATTTTGAAGGTAAGTGAATGACGATTCACTAATTCTCCACCATGAAAACATAACTTTAAGTTCTAAATGTATTGAGAATTCCTATGTTTCGGTGAGATTCATTGAACTTTTCCATGGCATGTTTAAATTTCGATATGCCCCTCTTGTTTGTGACTGGGATACCGAGGATCACAAAGTGGGTGTGAATTACCATGCAAATTCACACGGTGCCTTCATTGTAATAATCACCTATTCGATGTGCCGGTAAACACCACACGCTCCATCGAACTATGATAAACAATGAATCACCCTTTGCCACCTTTGCTTAGAACCAATTAGTGTGCCGGTAAACCACACACGCTCCACTAACTTCTTAGCAAGGGTGCAAAGTGTAATTTCATGGGATTGCATCAATTCACTTTTCTTAAAGTAACTAGGATTGGGAATTTTTGAAATACATGTAGTTAATTGTATTTCATATTATACTTTTAATGAGGAGATGAGGTTGCCCTATCCTACCCGTTCGGCTAACGACCCTCCACCGATCAAGTAAGCGGTGGGTGTGAGTGTACATCCGTTAAACGCCATTTTATAGGCCGCAACCTTATACCCACCTTATAGACCGGCTTCGTGAATGAGGCCTACTAACGGTAAGACTAACATTTTTAATTATACATATATATACATATTAATCTTGTAATATTATATTATTATAGGGTTGAATTTTAAACTTGTAAAATTCTAGGGTTTGAAATTTAAATTGTCTAAATTAAACTTTTAATCACAAAACATAAATTTCAAAACTTGAGGGCAAGTTTTAAACTTTTCAAAACATAGGGGATCAAATAACAAATAATCCAAATTAACATTTAATCACATAATTATCCATATTTGATTTATTTAATTATTTCTTGCAAAACAATTTACCAATTTAATTAAAATAATTAATCAATTATCACATAAGGAAATTAATATTCAATTAATTGATAAATATCTTCATTTAGGTCAAGAATATACTCAAATATATCTCAAAATTGGATTTATATTGACCTATTAAGATTAAGGTAAGTTCCCAAAAGATAAACACAATGGACTCGCCGAGTTGAGCCTACTCGCCAAGTCCACTATGGAACTCGCCGCATTCATCAGGCAGAATGTCAAAATTCAAATTTTGCAAGCAACAAAAAAGCAACCAATGCATCAATTCAATAGAAACCAATAAAAGCTCTGATACCACTGATGAGTTTTAGCCATATGAACATTCCTATGTGCACATACAAACCCTAATGCTTGGATCTTGGTTTCTCTAATTAAACATGCATTGAATCCCAGACTTCTAATGATAATTCTAGTATAATAACATAAGAAATCAGATTTAGATGATTACCTTGAATCACTTGCTTGAATCTTCTTGTCCTTGGAGCTTTAGAGTCACAATTGTCACTCCTCTAATGGCTTACAAACACCAACTAGCAAGAGGATGATTATGGAGAGAGGATAGAGGAGGAAGAAATCGGCCAGGGTTTCTTTAGAGACAAGGTTGTCGATTTCCCTTAACCCCTAGGGTCTCTTTATACTAGTGAGGCTCCTAGGGTTTCACCCTTAAACCCTAATTGGATAACTTAAGCCCTAAGCAATCCAATACCCTAATGATAAGCCTTGGAAGATTTCAAGGTCTATCCTAAGCCCGAAAACCATCCCCCCTTATCCATAAGGGATTATAGCCCAAAGTACAACTATCATACAATTGACAGTTTATGCCCCTTTATTCAATAAATCTCTTTAAGTCACCAAATTAATTCCTAATTAATTTATGAATTACATTAATCAAATAATAATAATATTATTCCTTATATTATTCTCATAATATATAAATACTATTTCTTCTCTCATTACGAATCATCCTGTCAAGTTGCTATGGTGAAGGCAACCCAAATGGACCATGCACAACCGGGTCAAATACTTTCCTAATATAGTTGCAGCCTTAGACACTATTCCAACAATCCGGACCTTAGGTCGATCTTTGAAAAATAACTTGAACCTTGTAGTTGATCAAACAAGTCATCAATCCTCGGCAACAGATATCTATTCTTTATTGTTGCCTTGCTCAGCTCTCTTAATCGATGTACATTCTCATACTTCCATCTTTCTTCTTTACGAATAACACCGGAGCTGCCCAGGGTGATGAACTAGGTCTAATGAAACTGTTGTCCAACAACTCCTGAAGTTGCATCATCAGCTCCTTCATCTCCGTCGATGCTAATCGGTAAGGTGCTTTTGCTATTGTCGTCGTCCCTGGTAACAAGTTTATTCTGAACTCCACTTGTCTATCAGGCGGTAATCCGGGAAGATCTTCGAGAAATACTTCCGGATAATCACATACGACAGGAATGCTCTACATCTCCTTTTTCTCTAGTCTAACGACAGGCAAAACTAGTTTTCTATCAAATTCATGCTAAATAAAGGAGTAGTTGGCTCCAGAATCAAATAAAATTTGGGCAGACAATTTGTTTACGAGAAAGGTACCTGAAGCGACATCAGCTTCATCTTTCGCAGCCTCAAGTGTCATCTGAAAGGCTCTCGTCTTCGGCTTTGGCGGAATGTTGGGTTTTGCTGCCTCCTTCTTTTAGGACAATCTTTCAAAATGTGCCCCTCTTCGTTACATCCAAAACACACTCTCTTGTTGGACGGACACTCATTGGCATAATGCCCAGCTTTTCCACATTTGTAGTAGCTCACTTCCTCACTACATTTCCTAGAGTGCTTTTTCTTTCACTTTTCACACCATTTCGATTTGCCCCCTTTTCCTCCACCAAACTTTTTCGAATCAGACTTCGAAAATTTGCTTTTCTTGCTGGAACCCGAAGTTCCTTCAAACTTTCTCTTATCACCAACTTCAACCTTGCTGGCAGTTCTTCCTTTGATCATGTCCTCAACAGACTTGGCAGCCCAAATAGCTGCCTCCAGAGTAGGTGCCTGATGGACTGGCACAGCGTACTCCCACGGGAGTCCTTTGCATATCGATCAACTTTCGTCAGCTCATCTGGGACGATGCGCAAAGCAAACTCCATTTTGTCTATAAAGGCATTGGTGTAATCAACGACTGACATGCTGCCTTTTGTCAATGTCAGAAACTTGTTCTCCAACTCTAGTAGATTTTGGGCCGAGCAGAACTTGCACTTAAAGTGCACCAAGAGCTCTGCCCAAGTCAGTTGTAGTGGCTCATTAGGGCTTAGGGTCTTCCCTAGAGTGTTCCACCAACGAACATCTCCACCCCTGAACTGACGTACTGTGAAAGTGGTCTGCAACTTGCCTCTACAGCCACATGTCATGAATGCTAGCTCCATTTTTGAGATCCAATCCATGACTCCTGTCGGATCTTCCTTTCCAGTGAAGGTCGATGGTTTGCAAGTCAAAAGTCTTTGTACTTGCATCCAAGTCCATCAATTCCTCCCTCCTGGTGGTTTTGTCTAACTAACGGTGGGTTGGCTTGACCAACAGTCCCACTGAAGTTACCTCCTTCCGAATGCCCTTCATTCAACTCGGGCTGTTCAATCGGCATCGAAAGTTCTTCACGATTCTGCCGAAGCAGACATCTAGTTTCATCCATTTAACGATGCAACATCGTCTGAATCATCAATTGTACACCAGCTATTGTTATTGGCTCAGGTGCTGCGGCTACAACAGGTACTCGCTCAATCACAGGTAGTTGATTCTTGTCTTCATTCACGTTTCCAACACCAATTTTGGTTCTTACCATTTTGATCTACACACCGAATAATGTGAATTTAGATCCTCAATCACGATAGATAATTAAATCTTCTTTATCACTCCGAAACGTTTACATGCTAGTTCTAATACCGTAATCATACGCTTATAATCCTAAACACATAAGGTCTATAGATCCGGTTGGCAACAAACCATTGATCCGAACAAATAATATCATATATGGAAAACATATAACATTTAGCACATAAAAGCATTTTAGGCAACTTTTTTAAAATAAACTAGTGCTCGCGTCTAAAATATGATAGAAATTAATCTCACAATTTTCACTTAGAATTCTAAGTTTAATTCTTGAAATCCTACAAATTCCTAGTTTGTTTAAACTAATGCTCTGATACCAACTGTGACATCCCCAAAATCAAGGCCAGAAAAGACCGGTTTCATTTATGCTTTTAAAATAATTTCAGAGTAAATCCATTGATTTAAAAGAGTTGCAGAATTTGTCCCCAAAACAATACATGATAAAATAAGGTTTATCAAAGCATTTCTTAAAGAAATGTATTTCGTTATATATATCAAAACTCGGGATGTCATGTTCCGATACAGACACAGAAGCATAAACAATAAAACATAGACCTTACACAGTTATATACAACTACTTGTCTATAAACAAAAAACATTCTCACAAGTTCTCCAACTTATGCTCTTCCGCCACTACCTGTAATACAAAGAAATTGAGTGGGTTAGGCTTGGGAGCCTGGTGAGCATATAGGGTTTTCAACCCAAAATAAATAGTTATATTTAAATTCACCAACCAACAATAACCCGACTACCCATTCCCGTTATCCTCACTTTACGTCCCTACGACAACAACTATTACAAGGGACCTAATCTAGGATTTTCATCGGGATGGACACTACTGCAAATAAGTTTACGCAACAATGAATGTCCTAAGGCAACCGTGAGGAGGATAGAATATAGCAAATGAACACCCAAGTTCAATACACCTACAGGTTATGAGCCTGCCAACGTTCCACTGAACTGTCTAGAAAAGTCTGTGGTTGTCATCCATATCTTGCTGTACGACTAGATCACAATCACATCGAGGCCTCTCATCATTTTTATTTCATCACACATCACTATCTACCCATGTTCTACCCAAAATATTTGTAGATAAAATATACTTGTTTATATACAGCTTAAAACCTGTATAACATATTCATTGAATACTCATACCACATAATTGTTGGGTTTTGAGCATTCTAACAGTCCTATGGTGTACATGCAACCCTATAAACCTTGGATCTATGTTTTCTCTATTATACATGCAAATAAGAACTTTCCAAGGCTTTAATCCTAACTAGCATATTATGATGTTCTTAATCTACAAAGTACTAGTTAGAAGACATACCTTTTGATGTAGTTTGATGTCTTCAAGCTTTAAGAGCTTAGCCCCAATAGTGTGGAAGACTCAAGTGGAATCACAAATCACCAAGACACCTTGGAAGACTTTAGAGAATATGAATACTTGGTTCTCTCTTAGTGAAATCGGCTAGCCCTCTTAGTGTATCACACTAGTGCCAATTTCACCAACCAAATACATCTTTATATAGTATGGAGGATTAGGGTTAAACCCTAATACCCATGACCTTTCATTTCCTAGGATCCATGGATTAAACACTCCATGGACTATCCATGAAAGCTTAGCCCAACCTAAATGAACTTGGCACATTCCATATATATAAGAGTCCATATTTAATTAGTTCCTTTTGATCACTTAATTAATTATAAATTAATTCTTGATCAATACTAATTAAATAATATGATTCCATATTAATATATTAGAACTTATAATATATTAATATTAATCATAAACATACTATTCTCAAAAGATTATCCATATAAATTGTGTCGGTGAAGTACAACCCAAATGGACCATGCCGGGTCGGGTCAAGTACATACCAAATATAGTTATGGACTTAGACATTAATCCAACAGTCTCCCACTTGGATAAGTCTAAAACTATTATTGTGTATGACTTCAAACCTAACTGGCAATCGTAGCTCTTAAAGTTGCTGTCGAACTCTGATCTTGTCAACGAACTTGTCCATTAGATAAGGGATCATATATTCCTCCATTCTAGATATCATATGGACTGAGACATGGATTATAATCATTCTCTCTGTCCATTTGTTGTTTCCCGATTTCCGATTTATGACGACTGACTAATTGAACAAATCAAATCAGTCCTGGCCCGGCCGAGCACTTCTATTTGTCATCATCAAATCATCGAGGGGCCCACAGATATCACTTTTATCCCGAAGGTAAAAGGAATGGATAAACTTCGACTCATATGGATTGTTCTACTACTTGTTGAATCATACACAAAGGCACGTTTTATAGCATCGAGTTACCAAATGCGTTTTCGTGCAATCAATGTACAACCAACTCATAGTAACAACTCATATCTCTAGGTTTGAAGAATATAAGATATTATCGTCTCATGATCACTCGTGATAAAATCCATGAAGTGATTCCAATGAGCGCGGGTTGAATCTAATACTCAGAAATTATGAGCACTCATGAGTGTTGTAGCCCTTTGTCCAACACCTTAGACCTTTACAAGACAACCCATGACAATCTTAATTCATATCTACTTCCAACATATGACCGACTGTGGATGGTTTGAATAACCTAGTCATTCCGGAAGAATAACCCAGTTTATTCGGGAAGTCAAAACATGCAAAGTGAAACACAATAATAATTGAATCCAATATGGTATCAAAACCTATGAACATAAATAAAACACATTTTATTTATCACCATATGATTGCACATTATTCATTGTATACTGTTTCAGCTATCAACTTTATTCTTGAATTTAAAACAATAGTTGTCCCATGCTCCAAGCATGTACACTATGCTTTTCTAAACACTAGTCATGCCACACACCAAGTATGCATACTATGTTTGTCTATGATCTTTACTTTGTGAACTAGATCAATTGAACATAACTTCAATGATTCTCTTTTCACACTCCCAAATCCTTACTGCAAATGCAAGAATTCCAAATTCATGCCATTTACTGAAATCTGTTAGATTCTAAACTTATATGCATTGAACCTCTTGTAATGATTATGCACAAAGTCAGAAGGACTTGACAACAACCATTACAGACCATTCCAAAGGAGATCAGCTCCTTGGGAACATCCTTCTTGCATTAAGTTTCCTAATCTTAAACAGATTGATAAATTCTAACTTTGAAACATTTCCAGATTCCATTTTGACTATCACTTCTGAACAAGATTTGCCTCCTTATAGATTATGTCAATATGGTCCTTCCAGAATTATCACTATACTTCCAACTGTCCTTGAGCAACCAATCTTTGGTAAACCTTAGATTGTCCTCGACAATTGTTTAATCATTTTAGTCATATCCAGTTCTAAACCTTTTCCCTTCTTAATGCCCTAGGCATTTGGAAAATTTTAGAAAGGATGAATATAGCACATGTAATCGATCCTATATCCGAAGCATATGGGAATCGATTCATGATGTCTCACATAAAGACTAAACCAGTCTTTTGCTATAATATGTCCATTTCAATTTGCCAAGTTCTCATAATTCAGATTATGAAAAGGGATGCCGTAATCATAATAGAATTTTAGAACGCAAATAATCGACTCATATACAAAATTTCCTTATGTTGAGCCATTCCAACATGAAATTCATATATATATATATATATATATATATATATATATATATATATATATATATATATATATATATATCCTTGACTAAATACGATTAAAACCTCAATCTAAGCTTTTAGATTTGAGATGAAGTATAATTTCCTCTCCCTTAATTATAGCAAAACAACTTTTTCCCAATTGAAACCTTTTGTTTTCTATAATTAACATTGCTAACTTGCAACCTTTATCAT
Source organism: Lactuca sativa (assembly GCF_002870075.4). Lineage (NCBI taxonomy): Eukaryota > Viridiplantae > Streptophyta > Magnoliopsida > Asterales > Asteraceae > Lactuca > Lactuca sativa. The sequence continues at coordinate 172,228,241 of NC_056631.2, forward strand.
AATTATCATGCTCCCACTAACATGGTGATTATTCGCATAACACTTATGCTCCCACTAGCTTTGACATGTACTCAGAAATCAGCTGACTTTCTTACCAAAGTTCATATTTCTGATACTAGATTGTTTTGATAAAACTTAATCAAAAGCATACACCTTCCCTTAGATATCACACTTGTGTGTCTAAACAATTATGAAGAGGGATGCCGTAATCATAATGGTTAGACCTTTTTGCTACTTCTCACAAGTCCAGGTTAGTGTGCCGGTAAACCACACACGCTCCACTAACGACTTTGAGAATGCAAATATCACAATTGCTATCTAGCTAAAATCTACTTAGTGAAAGTGTTTCCTCACCATCATTTTCATGAATCGGAGAGAAACCTTATGACACTTAGATTTAATGGTGTATGTGTTCTTATCCATGTGAATTGTCAAAACCATAGACACAAGACAAGGATAATGACAAATACAAACTCATATGGACTGAACTCAATCTTAATTTCTTGCCACCTGGCAGCTCAAGGGCCTGCCATTGCTTCCAAGTTGTTGTGCAACTAATTGAGAACTCTAAGAACTCATACGCAAATCCAACTTTAACTGGAATGGGCACAGAATATGTCAACACGATAGGTTATAAACCTCAATTCGTGTGCTTGTGAAGAACCTCAGGTTCTCTTCTTGATTAGTTCTTGAGACTTTCAAGACCTTTAAGACTCCCACTGTCCTCTTGACCTCTAAGACCCCCTTGTCAAACATCCAAGAGATAGTGTGGATTCTAACCAAGACAAACACTTCACACAATTGGCCTTAGTTGGTCTTTGTTTTATCCAAAACATCACAACTTACCAATTTCAAATGTACAAGAGTTTTAAACCTTCTTTAAGACATGTCACTCAAGTTACAATCTTAGAGTATAACTCTAAGAATTGTTTTTGGAACGAAGTATGAATCATCTTCTTGATTTAACCACTTCAACAATTCATGTTCCTCTTCTTAGTTATAAGAAGGCTCTTAGAGAATGAATTGTCTCTAAATCATTAAGATGATCACAAAACTGATACGAAAGTACTCTCCCATCTTTTCAGATTTGAGAAATTTTTATCCTTTTGCCTAATTTGATTCTTCTTATTCGCTCTGTCATACATTGGAACCTTTTCCAATGTCTCAGAATTACACTTAAGCTTGTAAGTATAACCATATTTACTGAGCTATAGTAAATTATGATGAATAATCTTATCGATCTTTTGTGGTGGACTTAATCAGTGCACAAGACTGTGTACTCGATCCCTTAGTCCTTCACTTGAATCACACATCCATGTGAACAAGTAATTAGTCTTAATTTTCCAATACTTGAAAGTTCTCATTCATCATGCTATACAACTTGCATGATTCCAAGTTCCGGTCCAATTGAAACTTGGGTGATGAGAATCTTTCCTTATTTGGTAAATTTAGACATTACCACAAATGAAAGAATCAATTTCATACTTCCACTCTTGCTATTAATGGAATCTTATAAGCAACAAAAATTTCCACAGATGCCATTGTAAGGATATTTTAAAATAAATAAAATCAAAAATTTTCCTTTTATTTTAAAAACTTTGCGGAAGAACTTGTCCTTACAATCCATATGAAAACTTGTTGTTATCTATTCCTAAGCAATATCTCATAACTCCTAAGAAGTAGCTCAAGAATCCGATCTTCAAACTATGCGATAGAAATCCATCTACGCCATCAGATTCAACATATTCTTTCTTTAAGTTTCTTCACTTTTCTTTGATTCTTAAAACATCACCATGTGACCCAGTCACATCATGTATCAGGAATCTCAGAATAGAAACTTAGCAGAGTTAGATAGTGAAATTTACCTGAAGTAGAGTCAAACTTATTGACTTTAACATCCTTAGGTAAATTTGGCAGCTTCGCAACCAATGCCCCTTCCTTTGGCAATATAAACATATGGACCCTTTGATAATGGTACAAGGGACTATCACAGACTTAGCTTTTCTCTTTACCATTTGGTCAACCGAGTTGACTATGGCCGATCCCTTTACCATTGGGAAGAGAATGCTTTTCTGGATTTCCTGTGTCACTATTGTCAATGTCCATCAAGTTTTAAGGAAGTTGATCTTAACAAATAGATAAGATCATTAAGGGTCTTGTCATAGTCTGTTTCATAGGTGTCCCAAAGGAACTCACTATGTGACTTAGAAAGTGATTGAACCACCAACTTTCTCAAGACTTTGACACCCAACTCTCCCGGCTTGTCAATATGTGACTACATATCCAAGATGTGATCACACCTAGACCTTGCCTTGCCAATAGGGCTTGAGTGACCTTGAACTTGTGGGTTAGGGAGAATAATTGGAGGAGGTGAAAGAAGTATGATTTCCATGGGACATCATCTTCATTTAGGAAAGCTTGTTTCAAGAGATTTAGGAAGATCATAAATGTCTAAACCAGACATCTTTTGGGAGATTTTCAAGATAGTTGATCTTAACTCCTTAATATAACACCCAATATGAAATATTAAGGCTAGGACCCAACAAACTATTTTATAACTTAGAAGAGGGATGCCGTAATCCAAGCTATAAAATATTTGAAGGTAGGTGAATGACGATTCACCAATTTCCACCAAGATAAACGAAATGTATTACTAGGTTTTAATTGGTTTTGAAACTCCTAGATCTATTGAGATTCATTGAACTGTTCAATGGCATGTTTCAATCTCGAGTGTGCCTTTCAGGTTTTGTGACTGGGATGCCGAGGATCACAAAACAAGGTGTGAAGTAACCATGCAAATTTCTTGGTACCCTTAAGTGTTTACCCCTCAATCGATGTGCCGGTTAACCACACACGCTCCACCGATACTATGATAAACATTAAGTTACCCTTTGCCTACCTTGTTAAGTACGAGTTAGTGTGCCGGTTAACCACACACGCTCCACTAACCGACTTAAACAAAGTGCAAAGTGTAATTTCATGGATTAGCACCTTATTCACATTTTCCTAAGTAACTAAGATTGGGTATTTATAAGAGTTTAGTTACTTAGTATTTATCATTAATACTTTTAATGAAGGGAGAATTATAGTCCTGTCAAACCCGTTCGGCTAACGACCCTCCACCAGTCAAGCAAGCGGTGGGTGAGAGTGGACACCAATTAAGTTGCCATTTTATAGGCAACAACCTTATACCCACCTTATAGACCGACTTCGTGAATGAGGCCTACTAGCGGTAAGACTGACTTTACTCTTATACATATATATATATATATATATATATATATATATATATATATATATATATATATATATATATATATATTATTAACTTATAATATTATAATGTATAAGGGTTGAATTTTGATTCTGTAAAATTATAAGGGCTAACTTGGAATTAAAGTATTCATAAGTGAAGACTTTTCAAATTCCAAAACTTGAGGGCAAGTTTTGAAACTATTCAAAACTAATTAATTCCATAACTTATGTGTTTAAAGTAGTTTTAATCCAAAAACTCTTCAAGTTCTATAACTTGAGGACAAGTTATGGAAGACTTTAAACTAATAAAAGAATTAACTTTTCTTTATTTTATAACTTATGGAATTAATTAAGGTTACACCTTTTTTTATTTTATTTTATTTTATTAAATGAAGAGACTCTTGGTCCTCCATAACTTGAGGACAAGTTATGGAGTCATAAAACCATTTAATTAGAACTAGACTCTTCATTTTTGTAACCTTTGCCAATTTTTATGAGTTTTATGATTCTTAAATGTGACTTTTCATATAACTTGAGGACAAGTTACAAAAACACATTTTAGAATCAATTCTTAGATTAATTTGGATTAAAACCAACTATCACATAATTTTATTCATTAATCTAAATTCACTCATAAAACAAGGTAACACAAAAAACTTTTGGTGATCCATAACTTATTCTTAAGTTATGGAATCCTTTAAAACATTAACACCAAATTTTGTAACTCCATAAAAACTTTGAATCAATTTTTTTTAAAACCTTTTCATATCCATAACTTATGGAGGTTTCAAAAAATAAAACTCTTTAGATCAAACTTTTAAAACTAATAAAATAATCATATTATTTTATCTTTTATTAAATTTGACCTAATTCAACTCATAAAGCAAATTATTCAAATTTTACAAATAATTAGTTTTTCACAAGAACAAGTAATTATCTTAAAATTTGACAAACTTCATGTTCTTTTTTCTTTTTTTTTTCGACTTTGAAAATAAAATATTTGCATCAATATAACAGAAAACAACCTGGCTCTGATACCACTGTTGGGTTTTGAGCATTCTAACAGTCCTATGGTGTACATGCAACCCTATAAACCTTGGATCTATGTTTTCTCTATTATACATGCAAATAAGAACTTTCCAAGGCTTTAATCCTAACTAGCATATTATGATGTTCTTAATCTACAAAGTACTAGTTAGAAGACATACCTTTTGATGTAGCTTGATGTCTTCAAGCTTTAAGAGCTTAGCCCCAATAGTGTGGAAGCCTCAAGTGGAATCACAAATCACCAAGACACCTTGGAAGACTTTAGAGAATATGAATACTTGGTTCTCTCTTAGTGAAATCGGCTAGCCCTCTTAGTGTATCACACTAGTGCCAATTTCACCAACCAAAGACATCTTTATATAGTATGGAGGATTAGGGTTAAACCCTAATACCCATGACCTTTCATTTCCTAGGATCCATGGGTTAAACACTCCATGGACTATCCATGAAAGCTTAGCCCAACCTAAATGAACTTGGCCCATTCCATATATATAAGAGTCCATACTTAATTAGTTCCTTTTGATCACTTAATTAATTATAAATTAATTCTTGATCAATACTAATTAAATAATATGATTCCATATTAATATATTAGAACTTATAATATATTAATATTAATCATAAACATACTATTCTCAAAAGATTATCCATATAAATTGTGTCGGTGAAGTGCAACCCAAATGGACCATACCGGGTCGGGTCAAGTACATACCAAATATAGTTATGGACTTAAACATTAATCCAACAATAACAAATAGTATATAGTCACATAGCACGTATTTCAGAGAGTATAATCCATATATGTGTTATATCAGAAAGCAACTACACACTTACTCATATCATATATCTAATACGTTCATCAATACTTGTATTAAAATCATGTATATGAAAGGGACTGTGCACTCACTTGATAAGACGATTATCGGACAATAGTACGGCTCTAAAAGCAGTAACTCTTTGATGAATATGGGATATCTGCACACACCGGGCTTCTCGCGGGCAAAGTTTTGGCTCAGAAACTCATTTCTTCTCGGGATCTTTGGAGCTTCGGGACTTGCTTCGGGTCTCAGGATGATACCGGGGCTTTGGGGGGAACATCAAGAAGGTTAGAGTGAGAATCGGGAGTGAGAGAGTGATAAAGGAACAACCAAACCCGGCTGCCCCTTGAATTCTATTTATAGGGCAACTTGAAGAGAATTGTTATCGAGATTTACGAAAGCAAATATGATTTGAGTATTTGAAAAGTTAGAACATGAAGAGTAAATATTAATCAGATCTTATATTGATGAAGACTGATTACAGAATAAGCAGAAAGGATATTTGCGTTTTGGAAAGTTATCCTCTCCTTCTAACCTGAGTCCCTATTTATAGGGAACATGAGTGTACAAAAAATATACTAAGTCTAAACATTACACTTCGCAAAAAATTGACTTAGTAAAATAACATAAAGATGCGAAACTATACAAACACAATATTCGACTTTTACAATTTTGCTTCTACAATCTCCCCCTTTGTAAACAGTCGAAGCTATTCAGTCCATAAGCTTTTGAACAGCGGAGTGAATTGTCTTTCGCACTTCTCCATACCAAGAAATCACCTTCTTGAGATCCTTCTTGTCTCCTTCATTGTTCTTCTTGCAATTGTTCATACGAACAATAAAGTGCGTATATTGCGCAGAAGTATATCTTTCCACCTCTGAGACTTTAAACAAGAATTTCTTGGGCTTCCCCTTCGTATCTCTTCCTGAAAACACCATGCCGAATGGTTTCAGGCATATTTCCCCCACAACATATTTTGATAATGCTGATTGAGATAAAGTTTCTTCCCAAGGAACATTCACTTCTCTTCCCACCACAGTGCCAATTCTTCATCAGTAAGAGCCAAACAATCGAAGTAATTGTCGATGTATGTTTTAACATGTGCGAAGCCTATCTTGAATACTTTAGCCTCAAAGCTTTTGAGCTTATTCTCTTCCATATGCTTCAAAATCAGAGCCACTGGAATCAAATCGTTGCAGTTTATCAGAGGAAAATCAGCTACAATGAAGTCATACTGCTTGTTGTCTGCTCGAATAACAAAATAACGAAAAATTTTGAAGCATGTCTTCAAACATTGTATCTTTCTTGATTGTTAGCACCTTTTTGATCTTCATTAAAGACCAAACTTCATCCGGATTCTTCCCCAATACAACATGAAATCTGATTTTCATGTGTATATAATCATCAGGATTATCAAACTTCTCGCTAATCTTGTACTGAGCAGTAATGAAGAGCATTTCATTGATTGGAAAATCTAGCTGACAATTGTCTGAATTCGCAATATCATAACTTCTCTTTAGCTTCTTCTCGAATTCATACATTTCCCTCCCCACAACTTTTGACTCTATGGTTTCATAAGAGTACAGCTTTGCGGGATCTCCTTTGTTCATCGTGGGAGGATCACTTGCCCTTTGCCTCATGATGCTTTGTACTTGCCTCATCCTTTCCAACTCTACCTCAGCCTCAGCTTTCTTCTCCTCCTTCGATTTTTCGTACAATATCCCTTTTCCTTTTCCCACAATATATGTTTGAGGTTTTGAACTCGAACCTCCTTCTTTTTCCCTAATAGAAATTCCTTTGGCAATCGGTTTTGTGGTTATTGTAGTTGAGGAAATTGGATTCGTAAGTATTGGAAGAGTAGATTTAAGCTGGTTAGATATAACTTTTCCCACTGTCTTCGCATCCTCCTCTTTACTTAGATTTTTCTCTCTCCCGTGCACCCCTGTGAAAGCAGGTGGGGCACTCTTTGGTAGTAAAGGGGTAAAATTTGCAATTGGTGCAAGAGCTTTCTGAATTGCTTGTTCTAAAGTATTAACCTTTAGAGACAAGAAGTCAGGAGTGAGAATTTGTGTAGATGAAGATTGCGAAACCACAGTTTTCAGCTCAGTCACCAACTTGACCAGCTGATCAAACTTCTCCTGGGTTTCTTTGTGATTAGCTTCAAGGATAGGAGCAGCAACAACCTTTTGTACTTCTGTAGCAACCACATCAATCTTCTTTTGAACTTCAACATTTTGAGAATTAATATCCCTGAGCTCCTTTGCAAGTTTAGTTTTCAACTCTTGAAGCTTAAAGTTGACATCCTCCCGAATTTTCTTCACATCTTGTATAAAGAGAACATGGTGTTCTTTTGCAACAGTTTTCAAGTCCTCGACCACCGAAGAAAAATTGCTCCCTTGAGCTTTAATGCGAAGCTCATTATTCTTATCAGATTGATCAATCTTCTCCATTATACACTTCTCAGCACCCTTAAGCATTATATCAACCTCCATTGCTGAGATAGAAGACATCCTGCCAGAATCAGCTTGCGACTGAATAATGGCATTCAACTTATGATTGAGGATTTTAAATTGCTTTCCTGTCATAAGCATAGGATCAGGAATATCCTCCTCCTCTGAATCAAAATGTATGTCTTCAAGTACTCCTCCAAAGGCTCCTCCTTCAGTTTCATTATCAGATAAAGGTTGCGAAGGTTGAGGAGTTTCTAGTGATTATGAGGGAAAAAGGGTTGTAAATGGGTTTTGGAAGTGGATGATCAAAAATTGATGAGGTTGTGGATAGAGTTGTAGATGGAAATGAAACAAGTGGTAAAGAAATGGGTAAGGTGATTGGTAAAGTGGTTGCAATACTCGTGATAGGTGCCCCCGTATCAGATACGTTGACAACCGTATCAGAAATAGGTACCTCCTCAGAAACTGATTTGGTAGTGACTATTTCGAGTGGTTCTGTGAGTGGTGTTGTGGTAGATATTTGCGAAGTAGGAGTAATGGAAATGATTGGTAAGGAAACATTTACCGTAGAAGACACCGGTGGAGTTTCTGGAACTATCTCTTCATCAGATGATTCATTGCGAACCACCAGCTTCCGTCTTTTTGTTAGAGTACGTTGCATGTTTTTCGCAACGTCTTCAGCTCTTTGCCTTTTCTTTCCTGGAGAGACCGGAGCTGGAATATTGCGAATGGTAACCCTTTACTGCTCACCTCAGTCTCGCGAATCCTTTTCAATACCCCAGACTTGGAAGGTATTGTTTCTTTCTTCGATTTAGATGAAGTCTCTTTGATATGAACATCTTCATCCTGAGCCTGTTGCGAAGATGGAGCTTTCGCATCCTTCTTTGTGGGCTTCTTTTTCTTTGATGGTGCAGCAACATCTAATAACACTCCAGTAGGCATCGATTGATCGATTGTTTTCAAATATCTCACTAAGACCTTGTGAGTTTGAGAGACCTTGCGAAGCATCGCATCTGGAATGCGAGCCACATGAGTAAAAATTTCCTCATCATCTTCCACTACCTTCGGAAATTGATATAGAGAAAATTCAGCAACTTCAACATCCTCCGTGACTGGAATCCCTTCTTTTTCATATACCTTCTCCAGAATTAAGCTCTAATACCTCGCACATGAAATCCCTTTTTCATAATTTGTGTTTTTGAGACTCTTAACAAATTCCTTCCATAACTGGGTTGCATAATCGACGTTGATATCATAGTACAAGCCCATAACCATGGCATATACTTCCATTCGTCCCCTATCCAAACCAACTGTACGTCCTGTTAGGCATCTGAGAAAAATACCAAACAAGAAATTCCATATGCACGACAACCCAGACTTTCGAAAGTCACTTATCTTCTCAAGCTCTGGTTGATGGCCCATCTCCTTGAACATGTGAATGATCTGAGGGTTAACAGGTTTGAAAAATGGAGGATTGTTCGGAATCTGCAAGAATTCAACAAACATCTTCTTGGAAAGTTTTACCCGTTTGTTGTTTATCAGGTTGAAGGTTATCACATCAGTATTATGGTTGTATGATGCCGTTGAAGCTGCCAAGGATAACCATGTCATCGGAACAGAGAAGGAACTAAACATGGCAGTAGACAGAGGTGATCGTTTCAGGGCAACGATGAGCATCTTCAATCCTTCGGGATAAGAAGAGACATTTGGATCAACTTGATAATTGGTGGTTTGGATTTTCATCAGGGATTGAGAAAGAACTTCATCAGTGTTGGATTGAGTGGCCACCATTGTTAGGGTTTGAAAGAGATAAAATTTGATCAAGTTTGAATCTTTGGAGGTTTGTGAGAGTTCTGTTCGCGTAACCGTATATAGTGTTTTTGATCCCCCTTTTATAGTTTACCCAAATTGATTTGAAATTAAAGCGGGATGCATTTAATGTTATCCGATGTGGCACCTTGAAAATCGGATCATGACTGCAAAAGATAACCATGCTTCAAAAAGTAACTGTCACATTACCTTGAAAACCGGATAGAATACCAACCATCTTGAGTACACAGTCTGTCAAGTTTCCCGTTATAGAATCTAAACTGTTAAAACCCTTCGCATGGAGGCAAGGCTCTTTCACTTTTGGGATGTAAAGTGAAGTCATATGCCAGATTTGCGAAATCATCAGCCTGAGTTAGTTTTACTCAGAACCTCAAGGATTTCGTGTGTGCATTGTGTCAACAGAATAAGATGAGAAACAAAACAAATTTTTTTTTTGGAATTCTGTGATGTCAAACATTCAATTTGACATAAATGCAATTAAACCCCAGGCAAAGGTTGCTTCGTTAATCATCAAGAGAGATAATCAACAGCTTGTGTAGTTTCCCGTGAATTACAATCAAATACTTTTAGATAATTATCGAAGGGCTTCTTTTAAACGATATTTTGGGTTGGTTTCAAACTTCATTACATATCAGCCTTAACATAAGGTGAGAAATTGTAAATGAAATTACTTGTATGACCAGTGTAGTCAGTGACAAGTTGGCTTTTGAAAATATTTATCATGACTAGGATTTGCGAATAAAACTCACACAGAAATCATATGCAAATTTTTTTTTATCTGGATCTTGCTGGGTAAAAAACATCGTGGGTTGCGAATGTTTGATCAAGACCACACATGCGAATTGAATATGATTTGGAGTTTCAAAATTTTGGTACAGAAACAAAAGTTTCGTTAAAAGCTGGAACGATGTTCCCCATCAATTCCTTAAGGTTTATGATTTTTGGGTTTCACTTCCATCACGGTCTCATTATGTTAGATCATAAACACAGACTTGTGATTTGTCTAGGTTTTGATTGGTTTGATCAAAGACCTCAAGGACAAATCTCTTCGAAAATTTGGATTGAAAGAATTGTTTGGAATAAAAAGATTGGTTAAGAATCGAAGTGTACCTCTTTTATAATGGACAAAACAGAAAACTCTTAACTCATTTGAGAAGAGTAAGGTAGCTCTTTTGACTTATGCGAATATAAGCCTTTTTGGGAAGAAATTTTCATGTGATAATTTCATTAAGGCTTTGTTTTCTCACACATAGAGTCTTGTTGAGGCTTTTGGTCTACATACAGCAACATGCTTCTAGGGACATCTTAACTTGATACCTTCCCGTAGAAACACATAAGCATGACCTCTTCGCATTAATCCCTGTACTAAACTCACAACACACAATATGCAAAAGAACAAAGAAAAGAAAATTATTTTTGTGATTTTTGAATTTTTCAAAATTAAAAACTTAACAAAATAAAATCTTTTTGAATTTTTATTTTTTTTTTAAAACAAAAATGAATCGTAAACTTAACCTTAGTTGTTATGATCGCAAATGCAAAAAGATGTGGATGCGAAGTCATGCGAAGCCTCTGGATGTACAGTAACATCTGAACAATTTCGATTCATAACTGCTGAACGACACTTCCATGCTTAAGCTTTTGGAATTGAATTCGCATCAATCATCCCCAAACCTGCTAAAATTCTAACAAATGATTTTTCATCAAGAGGTTTTGTAAAAATATCAGCAAGTTGTTCAGTTGTTTTAACAAAATGAATTTCAATATTCCCATCTTCCACATGATCTTTGATAAAATGATATCGAAGAGCGATGTGTTTTGTCTTTGAATGTTGTACTGGATTATGACAAGTGCGAATTGCACTTTGCGAATCACAACACAAGGGAATATTTTTCATGTTTATTGCATAGTCACGAAGTTGACTCTGAATCCAAATAATTTGCAATGTGCAAGCAGCAGCAGCAATGTATTCAGCCTCAACATTTGATATAGCCACACAAGTTTGTTTCTTCGATTGCCAACTCACCAACTTCCCATCCAATAGTTGACATCCACCACTCGTACTTTTCCTATCCAAAGTACATCCTCCTAGATCAGAATCTGAAAAAGCTTGAATGAAAAACCCCGTTTTCGAAGGATACTAAAGTGCTAACGAAACTGTTCCCTTAAGATAGCGAAAAATATTTTTCACTACAGTCAAATGAGGTTCTCTGGGATTAGCTTGATATCTAGCACAATTGCAAACCGAAAACATAATATCAGGTCTACTTGCAGTTAAGTACAATAAAGACCCTATCATGCTTCGATAAAGTGTTAAATCAACAGCAGGAGCATCTAACAAAGGAGTTAGTCTTGTTCCTATTACCATTGGTACTCTTAGTTTCATGCTATTAGTCATTCCAAACTTTTCAAGCAAGTTCTTCGTATATTTTTCTTGATTGATTAATATTCCATCCCTGTTCTGTCTTATATTCAAACCAAGAAAATTATTAATTTTTCCCATCATGCTCATTTCAAACTGACTTTTCATTAGATTTTCAAATTCAATTAACAATGCAGGGTCAGTTGAGCCAAAAATAATACCATCAACATAAATTTGAACAAGCATTAGATGATTCCCAACTTTCTTGTGAAATAATGTGGGGTCTACTGATCCTTGTTTAAATTTAGATTGTTTCAAGAAATTTGTAAGTGTTGCGTACCAGGCTCTTGGTGCTTGTTTTAATCCATATACATCCTTATCTAGGATGTAAGCAAGATCAGGATGTTCATCGTTCATAAACCCTGGTGGTTGTTCAACATACACTGTTTCTTCTAGTTCTCCATTTAAGAATGCACACTTAACATCCATTTGATAAACATCAAAGTCTTTGTGAGCTGCATAAGCTAAAAATATACGAACTGCTTCAAGTCTTGCAACAGGTGCAAATGTTTCTTCATAGTCTATTCCTTCTTGTTGCGAATAACCTTTAACCACTAGTCTAGCTTTATTTCGAATAATATTGCCATCTTTGTCAGTTTTATTTTTAAAAATCAATTTTAATCCGACAATTGAAACATCAGAAGGTTTAGAAATTAATCTCCAAACCTTATTTCGTTCGAATTCAGCCAGTTCAGATTGCATAGCAACAACCCAATCTGAGTGTTCCATAGCATCCTTTACTGTCTTTGGCTCTATTTTCGAAATAAAGACATTAAACATACATAGTTCTTGGTTCCCATTCAGTACCTCATTTTTCTCATGAATTTGAGCTCTGTCAACACACTATCTTGTGGATTTCCAATTACCTGTTCTTTTGGATGATTTCTTGTCCATTTCACAAGTGGTGGAAAATTAGGATCAAATTCTAATGGTGCATCTTCATACATATCTTCATTTTCAGATCCTGCAACAGAAAAATTATCATTTAGTTCATGAAACTCATCATTTTCATCAAAATTAATTGTCTCTGTTTCATCATGCTCCCCCTCAACATGATGTTCATCTTGATGCTCCCCCTCAAAATGATGTTCCTGTTGATTTTGCAAATGCTCCCCCTCAACTTGATGATTCATATTTTCATTTTCCCCCTCGAAAGTTGGCTGACAATATTCATTGTTACTCGTATGCTCCCCTTCCATATGAGCATATGGCATACTTTCGCAAGTTATTGACCTTGTAGTAATTGTCGAATCATCAATATGTTTTGAGGATTCTGATGTTTGATTATCAGGAGCCTTATTTTCTGCTTCAATTGCCCTGTCAGGAATTCCGAAAATTAAGTCATAATCAAAATCATTTATTTCAGAATTATCAATTTGAGTATTTGAATCAACAAGTATTGATTTATTTTCAAATTTACTATCCGTTTGTTTAAGATAGTAATCATCAAACGTTAAATTGAAAGTTTCTTCAACTTTTCTAGTTCTTTTGCTAAGCACTCTGTATGCAACTGAATTCTGTGAATATCCTAAGAATATGCCTTCATCAGCTTTAGCTTGGAATTTGGACAAATTATCTTTGAGATTCATGATAAAACACCTGCAACCAAAAACATGAAAGAATTTGACATTAGGTTTCCTATTATTGATTATTTCATATGGAGTAACATTGAATCTTCGATCAATGAATGATCGATTTTGAGTAAAACATGCAGTGGAAACTGCTTCAGCCCAAAGATATTGAGGCAGGTTCGCATATGTTAACATGGTTCTGGCTGCTTCGCATAGAGATCAATTTCTTCTTTCAACAACACCATTTTGTTGCGGAGTATATGGTGATGAGAAATTATGCGAAACGCCTTTGCTTATGAGAAAAGAATCAAGAGTTTGATTTTTAAACTCAGAACCATTATCACTTTTAATTTTGTGAACATTCTTTTTCAGAAAATCAATCATCGTCTGAGCAACTTCAGATTTTAACCTGAGAAAAATACCCATGTGAATCGAGAAAAATCATCTACAATAACTAAAATGTATCGCTTTTTATTGATTGTAACAACAGTCGACGGTCCACATAAGTCAATGTGAAGAAGTTCCAATGGTTCTACGAGTTTTGAATCGATCACAATCAGATGACCTTTTCTATGTTGTTTTCCTTGTTCGCAAGCTGCACACAAAGAATCATTGTCAAATTTTAGTACAGGTAACCCTCGAACTAAATCTTCAGTGACAAGTTTGTTAATATTGCGAAAGTTCAAGTGTAACAATCTTCTATGTCAAAGCCAGCTGACATCATTAGATGCTTTTGATAGTAAACACACAGCAGGTTTTCCCACAATTGGTTTGATGTCCAGTGTAAACATATCACCATATCTTTTGGATTTGATAAGTACTTCATTTGACTTCGCATTTGAAATGATACTTCCTTCTTCATTAAATACAACTTGGTTTCCAGTACCAACAACAAGTTGTGACACACTTATCAAATTATGTTGAAGTCCTTCAACATAAGCAACTTTGTTCACAGTGAATTGTCCATTTGTGACTTTCCCATAGCCTTTCACTTGACACTTGTGATTATTTCCAAATTTGACTACTCCTGCATTTTCCAAGCTTCTATAATCTCGCAATTTTTCCTTTCTTCCAGTCATATGACGAGAGCAACCACTATCAATATACAATTTCGTATCATATTGCTCGTCACACATCACCTGCATTTATTGGAAAAATTTAGGAACCCAAGACTTGTTGGGTCCATCATTAGTAGAATTAAACAAATTCTTTGAATTTAAAAACCATGTTTTCACTTTGTTTGTGACAGAATTCATTATATCAACATCATCAAATCTAGATATTGAAATATAGTCGTTCAATAGTTTTGGATTTCCATTGATTGTACTCTTATCCTTCACAACATTCGCATTTTTGAGAACTGGTTTCCATTTTTGAACCGAAACTTGCGAATAATGAGATGATGAACTAGCAGTGGAAGAGTTATTTGCGAACTTGTCAAATGCATTCTTGATTTGTTGCTTTGAAAACTTCCCACTTTGATATTTTCTTCCTTTCCCTTCAAACCAACGATTGACTGTACTTACATCAGATTTTCCTTTTGTATATGAAACTTTGGTCGGTTTTGAAATTGAAGGATTTGGAAAATTTGGTTGTTTTGGTGAAAATTTCACTTCTGCTTGAGTTGAATTTTTCAAACTTGATGAAGTATTAGTGAATTTGCCAACATTTTGAAACTTTTGATTATTTACAAATTTTCGCGAATTCTCAAATTTTCAATTGTTGTCATATTTGCGAACATTTGGAATTTTGTCAACAGAATTTATTGGTTTATGAAAACTTGAATTTGTTTGTTTATTTTTGCTTTGAAATTTTGATGATGTTGTTTTTGAAATTTGTTCTTTTGCAGCTCTTGGTTTGTCATTAGACACAACTTGCTGGAAAATTGCTTTTCTTGCTTTTCTTTTTGAAACATTATTTTCTGTTGAATAATTTCCAACCATCAATTTGAATTCATGAGAATTCAATTTTACTTCAGCCTTTGGTTTTTCAACCTTTTCAAAATCTTGGTTTGCTTTTTCACCTTTAACCACCCATTTTTGTAATGACTTTTGTTTTTGAAACACATAAGGATTTTGAGTTAAATTGTTTTCTTCTGTGTTTTGATTTGCAAAAAAACCTTCAGTGGTTGACCTTAGATTATCTTTTTCAATCATTTTGTTGAATTCAGGATGAATTTTCTCAGCATTTCCAGTAGTGACAAAAACTTGATTTGGAAAAATGGTTTTATCAGTGCATACAAAATTTGGATATACCACAGTGTTGGTTTCCAAATAATGTGCGCCTTTGTCATTTAAAATTTTGTCAAATTCTTTTGTATTCCCAAACACTTGATCAACCACAACTCGTGGAGGTATTTCATGTGAATCTTTCACTCCTTTATTTTCATCAGTATCATCAGATTTCCAGCTTTCAACTTCCACATTATCAAACTTACAATCTTGCGAAGTTGAAGGTTTATCAATTTCATCCTCTACTATTGAATCAACTATAATTTCTTTACCTTTGATCTTAGATGTGATATTAATGATTGACAATTGAGAACAATCAACCTCTTCTTCTTCTTCTTCTTCTTCTTCTATCTCACTAATTTCACTCACATTATCTGAATTGTCATCAATATCAGCATAATTGAATTGAGAGGTAAGAGTTGAAGTTTCTGTTTTCTTTAAGATTTTCACTTGTTCACAATTTGTCAAACTTTCATTGACAATGTTAACCAACTCATCAGCATTCAGAAATTCATCAATTTTGACAATACCATATGGATATCTATCATCAGGTATTTTGTCAAATTGAGCAATTGTACTTTCGCAATCATAAGAAACAACATCAACTTTTTCACGTTCATACTCAAGAAAAGGTAAAAGTTTCCTATGTTGTTCTTTGCTAATGTCAAAAGAATGATGTAAAGCAGTTAATTTTGCATACAATCGTTTGGCAGAATTACAATATATGTTTCTTTGTGCTAGTAACAACCTAACATCATTTGTAAGATTATTCCTATCACAATCTACATTTTTGAACTGCATTTCAAGTTTTTCTACTCTGCTCCTTTTTAATTCTAATTCTCTTTGTGTCTCACCTAGTTGCATATTTAATTTTTGAGCTTCAGTACTAGTAGACACAATAACAGAATCAAAATAAGCCACAGTATCATCAAATGAAACAATTTCAGCATCATAAGCAGATAATGGAATATTAAAAGATTCAAGTATTGCACGTACCTTGGTGGTCATGGGTGATTTGTCCGTGGATTTTGATACGAAGCATTTCCCTGAAATGTCCTCTTCGCAATCTTCAAAACTTGCGAACATGACTCCATGTGTGGGATGCCTCATTTCTTCATCATCAGACCCTGATGACCAGATCTGATACGTTCCACTTTCTTCATCAGCAGATTCACCCTTTGCAACTAGAGACACTCCTTTTGTCTTAGCGCGCAACTCTTCAATCTTTTCAGAATAGCATGCTTCATCTTTAACTTTTTCTTTCTTCTCTTCTTTCTTTCGCAACATGCAATCGGCTGCGAAGTGATTCACACCATTGCAATAGTGACAGTAAATTCCTGAATCACCTTTCAGCTTTTTCACTTCTTTCACATCTTTTTGTTTCTCATCAGCTTTCTCCATTTTCTTCCTCTCCTCTCCTCCATTTTTTGTGACTCCACTCTTTACATCACTAGCCTTTCCTTTTGGATTAAAAGGCTTTTTGAAAAACTTCTTAACTCTGTTGTTTGAGTAGAATGCCACAGCTTCATCATCAGAGTTCATCAAAAATCCTTCATTATCTGAACCATCTTTTTCATTAACATCAACTTCTGATACCTTTGAAACAAGAGCCAAAGGACCTCCAATACTCTGTTTTGATTCTTCATACATTTCTGAAACTTCACTTTCATGTGTTTTCAGCTGATTGTAGAGATCATTCAAATGAGTTGTATCAAAACTCTGTTGATTCTTAATCATCATGCTCACACTTCGCCATTCCTTGCGAAGGCCCATAATGAAAGTTAAATTGAACTCCATGAGAGACCTAGTGATTCCATACCTATTGCAGCAAAACATAAGCTCATTCAGACGATCATAGTAATTTTCAAGAGTTTCAGCATCCTTTTGTCTGAATTCCTTCAGTTCAACTAGACATTGCTTCACAGAGTTGATCTTCGTCTTTTCGCTACCTTGATACTTCTCTTTTAGAGTGTTCCGGATGTCCTTTGCTGTTTTACAACTACAATTGTAATTATAAACCACAGGAGGAAGAGCACCTCTTAGTTCCCTCATGCACCTCTTTTATTTATTCTTCAACTGTTTTTCTTGATCAGCAACTTCAGCAGATGCAACAGATGGACCAATTGGTTGAACATTAGCAGGAGCTTGCACTGTTCCATCGATACAATTCTAAAGTTCTTCATCAATTCCATTTAAGTAATCTTCCATTCTATTAGCCCACTGATCATAGTATTATGGAATTAACATCGGAATTTTGGTTGAGGAACCAAGCAAGTGAGAGAAGGAGGTCATCGTATTCATGTTGAAGTTCGCCATTGATGAACACAGAAATTTTCAAAAAGCTTGAAAAACTTGATGAAATTGAGAATTGATCAATTGAATTGATCACAAATCACTGATCGATTACTCGACTAAACAATTCCAAGACAAAATCAATTCAAATCTGAAGATCAAATTTGATTTTCAAAACCAAAATGCGCGGAAAATTTTAAGTAAAGTTGCAACTCAAAAAGCAAATGATTCTAACACGAAAATCTGATCGATGCAGTTTGAATCCTGCTCTGATACCAATTGAAGAGAATTGTTATCGAGATTTACGAAAGCAAATATGATTTGAGTGATTGAAAAGTTAGAACATGAAGAGTAAATATTAATAAGATTTTATATTGATGAAGACTGATTACAGAATAAGCAGAAATGATATTTGCGTTTCAAAAAGTTATCCTCTACTTCTAACCTCAGTCCCTATTTATAGGGAACATGAGCGTTAAAAAAATATACTAAGTCTAAACATTACACTTCGCACAAAATTGACTTAGTAAAATAACATAAAGATGCGAAACTATAAAAACACAATATTCGACTTTTACAATTTTCCTTCTACACAACTTTTCCTATACTCACGTCGTGAGTTTCAAGTGCTCATGTTGTGAGCTCAACCATCATCCGATGCGTCATTGCAACTTGGGTCTGACCGACTCTGAAAAGTCAAATCACTGAGTTCACGTCATGAACACACTGTTCACGTCGTGAACACTGACTTAGTGTCAAAAATCGTGCCCCGAACTTTAGAAATTCATATCTTTAACATACGAGCTCCTTTTTTGACGTTCATTATATCCACGCGTAGGTGAGATTATGCTCTACAACCCTCATTTAGACTTCGTCGGCAAATTTTAACTTTATTTTTATTATATTATTTTTAGTAGGCCGGGACAGGAAACTCCGTTAGAAATTCATGACTTCTTCATCCGACGTCCGTGTTCGTCTGTCTTTTTACCGTTGGACTACTATCGATGAAATATTCGATTCTCATTTAGATTGTTTCGGCTAGAAATCACTTGATCTCATATTCAAACTTTGGGCTGCATATCGCTAAGTCGAAACTTCGAAAAATCATAACTTCCTCATAAGAAGTCATATTTAGACGTTCTTCTTATGCACGCTCTCGGTTTGGCATATTATACGACTTTTGTTTAGTTCACTAAGGCTAAATATCGCTCTATCTTAAATTCACTATTTACGTCATGGAGTGTCATATCGGTGCTGTCGCAAAACTTCGACAGGTCATAACTTCTTCGCTATAACTCGGATTTCGGCATTCTTTATATATCTGGAACCCTTGTCACGACCACTAAAACTTCCTTCATAGATATTGGGCTTATCTAATATTTTATTATTATGCTTATTTTTATTCTTAATTCATTTAAATCACACAATTAAGAATAAAACACATAATACTCAAATAATACATTTCTATTATTTCAAAATGAGTTACAAAGGTTAACCTAGACTATTACATCAATATTAATGTCAAGCCTAGAAACACGGGCGTTACATGAGTTCATGTGGTAGTCGAAGTTTGTAGTCTACCAGCCGACTTTGGAAAGGATACCGAATGACCCGATATACCTTGATTTAGTTTCCCACGTTTGCCAAAACATATCATTCCCTTCAAGGGTGAGACCTTCAACAGCACGTGGTCACCAACCTGTAACTCCAAGAGTTTTCGTTGCTTATCAACATAGCTATTTTGCCAATCTCGAGATGCCTTTAATCGTTTATGGATCTGTGCGATCTTCTCCCTAGCTTGCCGTATGAATTCCTGTCACACCCCCGAACCAGACGGCGGAATCGTCCGGGGGCTCGTGTGACTATCAATTAAATTATCATCACAATGAATATACATGAAACATAACACAATCATCATCAAACATTACATATTACAACTAGTATTGTTCATATCAAGTACATTGTCTTAGGTTACATGTCCCCAAATATTAATTGTACGTTGATTTGACATTGCACAAAATAAATTTCCTACACTTGAATGTTCCCCTGCTTAATGATTACCTGAGAATACAAGTTATTTTGAAAACGATCAACATATATAATGTTGGTGAGTTCATAAGCATGTTTGAATGAAAGTCATTTTATTGTTTGTAAACCCAGAAAATCCAATATTTTCTATAAAAAGTCAGAAAAATGAAATGAAAATCGAGTATAGATGCATGCGTGAATTTCATAGTAGAAACTTGTATAAGTCTGCAGTCCAAATTTCTTTGTATTCTTCATGTTGTAAGTAGATGGTAATTTGAATGATAGTATTTCCCCAGGAAATCTGATATTTTCTGATTTATAAAGATGTTGGGGTCCTTGCATTATCGTATGATTTGTTTTCTATCAATATGATTTAGGAGTTTTAATTTCCGTAATGTCGTGATGGTAATGGATCTCTATATGAGTAGTTACAACCATGCATGATAGTGACTGGTTTGCTTGTCTTGGAATTTTTCCAAACGCCGGATTTTGATCAAGGTTTTGTCACCCTAGACTACCCTAGCCTAACTGTAGCGAACGGGTCAGGTGTGGGGGAGTCACCTCCGTATAGATCTATACATAAACTCTTGCTCTCCCTCCAGGAGACTCTGATTATAACTACTACTACGACCATACACTCAGTGGATTCAACCGACAAGTCTCACTAGATTCGAATTATTGCCACATGAATATGTATACGTTATATGTATTTAGAATTTTAAACCCAGATGATACATGAATATGTAAGGATAAGGCCCATCAAACATGATGAAAAGACAACTAAGGCCCATTAGACATGTAAGTTATTTCCAGGCTTGTTAAGTATGTCATGGACACATTAAAGCCCGTTAAGCATACGATGAATTATTCTAGGCTAAATTAGCATGTAAATGGGCTACTAAGGCCCAATAACATGTAAAGGCTAATTTAGGCCCACTAAGCTTGTAATTGGGTCACTAAGGCCCAATGGTCATGTAATGAATATATTGGGCCTAATAAACATGCAAATGGATCACAAAGGCCCAATAAACATGTATAGTAAGTACTAGGCCCAATATTCGTACCATTGATTGTATTTCGTTTGTTTATTATAGTATGGATTCTTTTGGTTGAAACGTTTACCCATATTATTATAAAAGTCAAATGTTTGGTTATAATGATATTTTTAGTTTATAAAAAAAAATATACCAATCTATAAAAATGAACGTTTTCACTCTATTTACGAACCACTTAAGGTCAGAGGAAAATATTATGGACAAAGTAGACTCATTTTCTAAGCTCTGACAGTCTACGGATCCAAATTTTGACTTCTGATGATTTTTCTATAATTTTTCTAAAAACATGGACAGAAAAGTCATAAGCTAGAAATTGTCTTTATCATACTAAATGTTTTATACTTGTGTTTAGATGCAAGTTTATATGTTATAATCTTTTAAAACATCTAGACATGATAACTTACATGTGTTTATATATTTGATTATTTCAACGAACTTGAGAAAACATTTATAATAAACTATAATTGGTATAGTTTATGGGTCACAAATACTACACTATCATTTCAGAAGAAGTATATAATTATTTAAAGGTATAATTATTTCATTTATAAGAAAAAATGGCTATCAGTTCACGTAAATCGGATGCTTCACCGTACCTACCATAGTACACACTAAAGTCCTGAATTATAACCTGAGTCTCTTGTAGGGAGAGCGTGACACTTGTGTATAGATCTATACGATATTGATAACCCCTCACCTCAACTATTAGCTACAGTTCTACCGGCCAGTCTAGGGTGACAAATGTCGTAACAGTTCCGATGCCTGAAGAACGTTGTTCAGGCCACTACTTGCATTAGTATGGTTATAATAACTCACATAGGGTATTAACAAACAATTGGTTTATGGGATAAACATACATTCAAGTAGTTTTATATAAAGAGAAAACTTCATAACACCATTTTTCAGTAGAGCATTACTTACATTTTTAGTCTTGGGGTTTAAGACTTACAGCTCATTTTTTAAAAAAATATTGGATTTTCTAAAAATATACACTAACATTTTTCATGAAACGGTTACAAATCCTTCTCATACAAATGCTTATGAACTCACCAACTTAATTACTGACACTTTTCAAAATCACTTGTATTCTTAGGAAATCAGTAAACGGGTATTTAAAGAGTTTTTGAGGATGAGGCATCATCGCATCTCATTATTTATTTTTGTGTTATACATTTGATGTCAAGTAGACAATGTTTTTGAGTACAATGTAAACTTATTAAATATTCAATACAATGGTTATAATGCTTTGATCCCTACTAACCATTTGTTATGATACTGTACATGAAGTCATCCACCCCAGACGTTACCGTCGTTCTGGTTTAGGGGTGTGACAGATTGATATCAGAACATTGTTTATAGTGAACTAAGTATATCAAGCCATGCAAGATATACAACTATAAATACAATGGGGCTAAAACACTCAGACTAAAAAGTATAGTTTTAAAATATAATAGTATTTTTATAAAAAGTATATGTACATGCCTACATACTAGAAGCAGTGTCATAATAAGAACCATATAAATAGTATTTAGAGGAGTTAAACACTACGATTAAGACTACACAGTTATGTAATCATATATGGGATAAATATAGCCTGGTCAACTATATTTATACGAGATATGACCAACATGTGTTTAGGAATGGTGGTGGTGGTCAACGAATCTAAAACTTACCAACCCTATACACCAAGAAACTCAAGAATCAAACATAAAGATTAAAAATACTAGAGGAGTATTTTAAAATACTATAGAATCACACACTTAAACCCTTCATGTATTTCTCATATCACTATTCTCACATAGGTGTCATGGCAGGATTTCACATGCTGGAGACCCCTATTTCTCTAACCAGGGAAATGGCGAATGGATCGAAGAGGATCTAGAAGAGGATCCTAAAGAGATAGTGGAAGAAGAACCCGAAGAGAATCCTGAAGAGGATCCAGAGGAGGAGGAAGAAGTAGATAAGGATGAGGAAGAGGAGGAATTGGATGCGGAGTCCAAAGTCATTAATCCACCCTACGTCGCTCGAGTTCCCGCACATCGTCTGGGCAATCAGGGACCCACGCCCTGCCGGACAGACGACCAGGAGAGATGGAGCAGGCAGCAACACCAGCGCTCACCCTATGACATGCAACGAGGTTTCTATAACCTCATCCACAGAGGACCGGCAGACAGGGCCCTCCCTATCATAGGTAAGCGAATCTCGCATCTTGAAGATCAGACCAGGGCGTCGGCGAATCGGATCAAGGAGCTGGGGGCTGCTACTGAGACCACTGACGCACGCACTCGACTACTTGAGAGGGCTACCTCCGGACATTCCATCTCATTGACCGGCTCCATGAGGACCTCACTACTGCACAAACGGAAACGAGGGAGTATCGGGAAAGACACACGACTCTCGAGGAGAGGGTAATCGTAGTTGAAGCTAGGGTAGTCATAGCAGAACAAAGAGCGGAGGAGGCCACTCATGAGATGTTTGAGCTGGCGGGGTACCTTGTGCGTCACCATGGCATATGATAGGCTTGTATAACCTAGCGAGTTAGTGACTACGCTACTTCCACTATGTGTTGGACTTATTGCTTCTTATATCACAACCAGTGGTAGTAAATCAAGCGAGATACGCCCTCCAAAGCCAGTGTACCCTGAATCAAATAAACTTAATGTTTTAACTTCTAGGTTCTATTTTGGTAACTTAACGTTCGTATAGTACCTACTACTACTTACTACCGTAAGTACATTATGATATTGATCGAAACATTTGGGAATCATACAACAAAACATGTAGTTTATATGTATATAAATATAAATGTAGATGGGATACAACTAGCAACAACTAGGCCTGTTGAAATTACCAAATACCCGATTACCCAACCCGACCCATTTTGAATTCGGGTAGATCGGGTCGGGTAAATCGGGTCTCGGGTTTGAAAATTCGGTTAATTGGGTAACCTGATATTTAAATAGGTCAGGTATTGGGTAGGTTTAAAAAAATTCGGGTATACCCGATTTAGAAAAAAAAACTAGTTAAAACACTAGTTATAATAACTATTAAAGTTGTATTATTATTTTACATAATTATTGTTCCTTATGGTTTAAACCAAAAGTTATATGGCTTCGTTATTTGAAAGCTATATAACAAATACAAAAGAAATTGTTTAAAAAGAAATGAAGTTTTGAACATAATGTTACAACAAATATAATGAAATGAATAAGATGTTAGATTCCCCTCTATTTTCTTTGGGCAATAGGGATCTGTTTCTTTGTTTTTCAACTATGCATTTTTTTTTGTTTATTTGTCATTTCTTCGTTGTGAATTGAAATATAGCTATATAACTGGTCCCTGCAATTCAAATAACATGCTAATTTTTTTTTTAATTTTATGTACTCACCTTTTGCATTAAATCATGTAACATGTTTGGTTAGTCCAAATTTGATCAAACATTGATCATGTACTCCATAAACTGTCTTTTTAATCAAAATTTGAAATGGAATGAAAAAATCACATAACATATTATAATGACATGTATTGTTATCGTATGTGTACTTGTATTTGCATGGAATATTTTCTTACCCAATTTTTTATTAAAGCTACCGAAATGCAAAGAAGAATTAACAAAATCAATAAGTGACACTTGAGTAATTTTCGGGTATACCCGAAAATACCTGACCCGACCTAAAACCCGAATACCCAAAACCCGAGAACCCGAATTACAATATAGGTCGGGTATCGAGTATTATTATTTTAAGGAAATACCCGAACTACCCGACCCGTTCTACCCGAAACCCAAAAATTTTAACCGATCAACACCCCTAGCAACAACCATAGTTACTTACGAACTCGTCTCATACCATACAACAGAATCATGCTGCAACGCGGAAGTAGTCAACATATCAACGCAACACCAGTTCTACAAATGGACCCTGCTACATTTCAAGCCGCTGTAACAGCCACCGTGACAGCCATCATGGTACAACTTAGTACTAGTAACACAAACGGAAATGGGAACGGCGCCAACAGTTTCAATCACGGTGGCAACCAAGGACACCAACGGGTGTGTTCCTGCAAGGACACCCCAAATTACAAACCTAAGAACAACCCACGACAATGGAGGAGTACTACCCAAGAAACAAAAGTTTTGGAACAAGAAAAGGGGTCACTCGACTCAGAACCTGCCAAAAGACAACAAATTGTGGCAGCCCATACCACCACTAACCCAACTGCCTCAGTACCGACGAAGCCATATGCTGGAAACCTACATGAATGCCGCAAGTTTAACCTCCATCACAAAGGATCCTGCTGAGAGATGTCATTCATAAGTTGCAACAAAAAAGGGCATACCGCTAGCTTTTGTAGGATACCAACTCAACAGACCACCCAATCCAGTAATGTTGGGTTGGGTCAGACATTTTACAGGTGTGGAGAAATGGGGCATTTCAAGAGGGAGTTCCCAAAAGCCAATAATAGCAAAACTAGATATAAGGGAAGCGTTTCAAAAACGGGACCTGAGGAAGCGACGAGGGACCTTACTGTGATTACTGGTATGTTTCTCCTCAAATAATGTAACGCCCGCAGATCCGGGCTAGCCAATTTAGAGACAATGAGCATCAAAAATGAGTTTTTAATGGAAGATTATTTAGAAGGATTAATCTTAACCAAGTTTTAGAATATGTCTCAAGGGTTCCGTACATATAAAGAACACCAAAATCCGATTTATAACGAAGAAGTTATGGCCCGTCGAAGTTTTACGGCAAAATCGGCACAGCACCAGGAGACGTAAATAGTGAATTTTTGATAAATTACTTTTTAGCCTTAGTGATCTAAACAAAATTTGTAGTATACGTTAAACCGAGAACATACAAAAAAAAAAAAAGAACGCCCAAATCGAGTGGTTTCTAGCCTACGCGACCTAAACGAGAATTGAAGATCTCATTAATAGGAACTCAACGGTAAAAAGACAGACGAAAACGGGGTTCGTATGTAGAAGTTATTAACTTTACGCAGACATTTAATAGTATAATCTCATCGTACTGTTAAATTTAAGATCGGTCGAGAATTAGCCGACGGAGTCAAAATGAAAGTTGTAGATCTTATTTTACCTACGCGTGGATAAAAAGAACGTTGAAAACGGAGCTCGTATGTGAAAGTTATGGGGTTTAGAAGTCGGCAGGGTGCTGATGCTAAAGGGTTCACATGGCACAATCTTGGCCATTGCTTTCTCCCCAAGGCTTGCCACTAGATGGTGACATGTGGCACCAATTTCAACCATATTTCACCCTATAAATACAACCCTTTCCACCCTCATTTTCTTCACACCTTTCCCATTATTTCTTCTCTTTACTCTCTCTCTTGAACCTCTCTCTAGCCCCAAAACCCCCCGAAAAGCCTAGGGAACCTCCCTAGCATGAGGCGGAAGCCCCGAAGTGCTCGACGGCTCCGAGAAGAAGAGATTTTCGGCTCGGGAACGTTGCTCCAAGCAAAACCCGGTTTTCTATAAAACCCGCTGTAAGTGAGCTACGCCTACACTATTTTTAATATAGCTTTTATTTAATTATAGTAACGTTATTAGGAACTTATAATTAGTACTTGGGCTATTATTATGGGTTGTATAAGTATTGTTTAACGCTTATATAATGTTAATAATATCTAGACTATTAATTAGTCTCGACGATTAATAGACTAAACTCTAGTGGTAATAATACTAGGTTTCGTCGATGGAAATTATTTTTTAAGACGCGAAGCGCTGTCTGAGTTTGGAATCACCACCTATTCAGGTGAGTGCATGGTCCCTTTCATCTTACACATAGATATGAAGTATTTTAAATAAACTACATGTTATGTGTGCATATTATCTGTATACTTGCTATCTATTTTGGATGAACGATTTTATACAAGTTTTATATGATTTAAACTGTATATGTATTTATATCTACGTAATATGTTGGATAAAACATGGGTAGATGAAATATGAGTTGGATGATGAGTTGAGAGGTGATATAGACCATGTGATAATCCTTGTTCCTAAATGCTGGCCCTGTCATCTAGCAGAGTATGGATGAAAACCACAGACTATACTTGACAGTCCAATGGAACACTAGCAGGCTCGCAACCTGTAGGTGTTGTGAACGATGTGTTCACCGGTATACTCTAAAAACCCATTGACATGTATTGCGAGTGGAATATTGAAAACGATACTGTCAATAAACGACATAACCTTAGCAGTTGTGCTCAAAGGACGATACTGGCAGTTGCGCCTCATATAGAATGTCACAATCTTGGCAGCTGCACCTAAGTGATAGAACTAGCAGCTGTGCTTGACAGCTATGTCAGTGACAACAATGGACTTCGTATCTATTCCTTAGGAAAATCCTTAGGAATGAATGAACGAGAAATAGTTGATTCTTAGGGTAGATCCTTAAGAGTAAAGAAGATAATGGGGATGGATAATTAGGTTAACTGTTTGATGATTAAACATAAGGAGATACTTAGTTTATTTATATCATAGGTGTTGATATGAAGCCACATTACACTGAGAGATTAAGGAGATACAAATCACTAGTGATAATGAATGTAAGTTTTGTTTATGCTTATGTTTCTGTATTGAAGATGAAATCCCAAATGTTTTTAAATGAATAAAAATACTTTTCTTCGGAAATTCCCTGATAACCTATTTATCATGTTTCATTGGGAAAAAATTCCACACATTTTTATTAAAAAGAGGTACTCTGATTTTTATAAAGCATAAACAAAATCGGTCTTTTCTGGCCGTGAAAATGGGGATGTCACAAATAACTCGCATGCATACATACTTTACAATAGGGGTGCAGAGAGGAGACTCGTAAGTCACAAAGGTAAATACATACTCAAACAAAAACCCAAGCATTCACGGAAATATTTCCGGTAGAGATGGCTCGAGGAAGAACCGAAACCATCCACAACACATACCTAGGATGCACACTAACTCTAAGCAAACATTCCTTTTAAATCGACCTACTACCGGTGACAATAGGAAACTTCGACGCAACCATTTACATGTTTTGATTAAATCCTCACTATACCAATACCATATGTTATGAAAAGGCTGTTCAACTTACCTTACCAAATAACGAAACCCTTGTTATCTGTGATGAAAAATCCGACATAAACCACTGAATCGTACCTTTCATCAAGGCTCAGAAGTACTTAGGCAAGAAGTACCATGCTCTTCCTTAGGCCACGATAGGAATACGAATCAAGAAGTGAAAGACATCCAGGAATATTCCATAAATTTGTAACTTCTCGATGTATTCGCAGAAGACCTTCCAGAAATACCACCCATGCGCCAAGACGAGTTCATAACTCACTTGATATCTTGAATTCACTCTCATAACCAAATCCCCATATCGATCAACGGCAATGGAAATGCAGGAACTGCCTAGTCAACGGAACGAGCTAATGAGTAAAGGAATTATCTGGCCGAGCTTCTCACCTTGGGGAGCGTCAGTCTTGTTAGTAAAGAAGGAAGGCGGATCATTCCATATGTGTGTTAACTTTTAAGAGTCGAACGAACTAACCGTTAAGGACCGATACCCCCTACCCCGAGTCGTTGCATGTTCAACCAAATTCAAGGAATGAGCTATTTCATAGAAAGTTGGTCTAAGGTCGGGATACCATCAAGTTAGAGATCGCTACCTATGCGGGAAAGTGCCTGACTTGTTTCAAGGTAGAGTACCAAAAGCCCTCGGGATTGCTCCAACAAACAGATATACATGAGTGGAAGTGAGAGCGGATAACCATGGACTTCATAACCAAGTTACCCAAGATAACGGGTGGAATTGACACCATTTGGGTGATCGTTGACAGGCTAACAAAATCCACACACTTCCTACCAATAAAAGAGACCGACAATATGGAGAAGCTAACAAGGACGTATATTAAAGAAATTGTCGGACTACATGGGGTGCCAATATCCATCATCTCCGACAGAGATAGTAGATTCACATTGCGGTTTTGGCAGTCTCTACAAAATTCCTTGGGAACCAAACTCGACAAGAGTACAACCTATCACCCTCAAACAGACGGGCAAAGGGAGAGAACCATACAAACGGTAGAAGACATGTTGAGAGCTTGTGTGATTGACTTTAGTAAAGCCTAGGATACCCATTTACCACTCATCGAGTTCTCGTACAATAAAATCTATCACACTAGCATCAAAGTCGCACCATTTGAAGCTCTCTATAGGCGCAAGTGCATATCACCTCTGTGATGGGCTGAAGTGGGTGACACGCAGCTAGCAAGAGGACAAGTGCCTAATAGCACTCTCATCGGCCCGGAAATGTCACAACTAACAATTTTAGCTACGAAATTCTATGCTCTTACAAGCATTAACTATGATAAGAATTGTAACCCTAACTTGATAATATGTATGATGCTCACTCAATGACAACAAAATCCCATCAAAATCCATTATTAAGTCCAAAACTTTATACAAAATGTTTCAAATAGTCAATTGGGAGTTGAAAACCCTACGATGACCGGTTTAAGCTCACTACGATCTAGGACTTCCTTATTGGGCCTAATGGACCAATAAGCTTCCAATTTGACTACTTTGGGTTAGAACCCTTAAATGGGCTCTAATTGGACCCACATTCATAAAACTTAACATTTTGGGCCATAATGGACCTAAAATGGATTAGTTTACCCTTAATGGGCCCTTTTGGGCCATAAATAAATTAATTTGCCCTAATGGGCCATAAACTCATTCCCTTATACCTTATTGGGCCGTGAATGTTCACAAGGGCACAATGGGCCGAAAAACATTATTGGGCTCCATGAATTGGAACCAAGCTTAGAATGGGCCCAAACAATCTCATTCTTATTCCTCCTAACCCAAAAATCTTGGCCCAATGCATATAAAAATATATATGAGTGTCAAAAAGAGAAAAAAAATAGGGAGAAGAATTAACTTGCAATTGACACATCACATTTGCATGATGGTCTTCCATGCAAATTAACCATCAAGTCATCCATAAATTTCATGCATCTATGTATCCATCACATCCTCACCTGTCTCTCATCTCTCTTTTTATTTATTCGGCCGAGAGCAAGAAACACACACACACACATAATATCAAACTCTCTCCAAATATAATTTCAAGAACATCTCTCCCCTTTCATCAAAAAATTTCGAGATTTAGATCATTCCAAGGAGGTTTTTCATCCAAAAATCACTTCAAGTTACACTCTAGTGGTAAGATCACACAAACCTAAGTAACATATTTTCTTTTTAAACTCATTCACTCTTCTTACCACCTTAATTTCATGATCATGCTCCCTAGAACTCCTCAAAAATTCGAAGGTCCCCTCAAGGAGCTAATTAGAGCCAAAAATACACCATCTTCTTCCATTTCTTCTTCAAAACCGATCCATCACCGCAAGGTGAGTTCATACCCCCTTGTGTTCGATTTTTACATGTTTTTGGGGGAGAATACAAGTGAATATGTGTAGATCTATGTATTTATCCATGTTATGTGTGACTTTCTTTGTTTATGTTGTGATTATGTGATAAGTCTAGATGAATCTCGAATACTATAACAAAAATGGGCAAGATTCATAAACTAAAACACTCTAAACGTCATACAGCAAGGATAAAAGTGTTATACATGCCTAAGATGTGAAAAACAAAACAAAGATCTTGTATCAGGATCATTTTTGACAGGTAAACAAAAGATTTGGGAAAATTTTGCCACTTACGGTTTTTATAAGGATTAAAAAGGTCATATTTGCATAAAACTAGATCTTTATCATAATAATACTTTTCAAAGGACCAAAGGGGTAAATTTTAGCATAATGGGCTTAAAAATTGGGCCTCACGGTTTTTGGGCCCAAAATGCAAAAAAAATGTGAGTTTTTAGGGGTTAAAATGATATTTAATCAAAACTTGAGCCAAAAACAGGAAATGAACAAAAATATAGGCTAAAAACGACACCTATTGCTAAATTGGGCCAAAAATGTAAAGTTTTCGGAAATTGGGCCAAAAATGTAAATTTTTACAAAATAAGGGCTGGAAATGTCAATAAACGTATTTTGGACCGAAATTGTAAAAAAAAATTATAATTGGGCCGAAAATGCTAAGCTAATGGGCTAAAATGTTATTTTCACCAAAAAGGACCAAAAATGTCATTTTATTTAAACAAGGGTAAAAACAAAATATTCGGTGATAAAGGGGCTGAAATCGCCAAATATGTATATTCGGGCCCAATATGTCAATTATTAAACAACTAGACCGAACATATAAATATTTATAACTTAAGGGTTAAAATTGTATATTTTTTTTTATAAATTAAAAATATCGTTATAACCAAACATTAGACTTTTATAATAATATGGGTAAATGTTTCAACCAAAAGAATTCATACTATAACAAACAAATGAAATACAAACAATGGTACGAATATTGGACCTAGTACTTACTATACATGCTTATTGGGCCTTCATGATCCATTTGCATGTTTATTAGGCCCAATATATTCATTACATGTCCATTGGGCCTTAGTGACCCAATTACATGCTTAATGGGCCTAAATTAGCCTTTACATGTTATTGGGCATTAGTGGCCCATTTACATGCTAATTTTGCCTTGAATAATTCACCGTATGCTTGACAGGCTTTAATGTGTCCATGGCATACTTAACAAGCCTGGAAATAACTTACATGTCTAATGGGCCTTAGTTGTCTTTTCATCATGTTTAATGGGCCTTATCCTTAGATATTCATGTATCATCTGGTGTTCGAAGTTCTAAATACATATAACGTATACATATTTATGTGGCAATAATTGGAATCTAGTGAGACTTGTCGGTTGACTCCACTAAGTGTATGGCCGTAGCCTGTAGTTATAATTAGAGTCTCCTCGAGGGAGAGCGAGTGTTTGTGTATAGATCTATACGGAGGTGACTCCCCACACCTAAGTTGTTCGCTACAGTTAGACTAGGCCAGTCTAGGGTAACAAAACCTTGATCAAAATCCGGCGTTTGGAAAAATGCCAAGACAAGCAAACCAGTCACTATCATGCATGGTTATAACGAATCCTATAGAGATCCATTACCATCACGACATTACGGAAATTAAAACTCGTAAATCATATTGATAGGAAACAAATCATACGATAATGCAAGGACCCTAACATTTTTATAAGTCAGAAAATATCGGATTTTTTGGGGAAATACTATCATTCAAATTACCATCTACTTACAATAGGAAGAATACAAAGAAATTTGGACTGCATACTTATACATGTTTCTACTATGAAATTCATGCATGCATCTATACTCGATTTTCACATCATTTTTCTGACTTTTTACAGAAAATATCGGATTTTCTGGGTTTTAGAAACAATACAATGACTTTCATTTGAACATGCTTATGAACTCACCAACATTATATATGTTGACCGTTTTCAAAATAACTTGTATTCTCGGGTAATTGTTAAGCAGGGGAACTTTCAAGTGTAGGAAATTTGTTTTATGCAATGTCAAATCATTGTACAGTTAATATTTGGGGACATGTAACCTAAGACAATGTACTAGATGTGAACAATACTAGTTTTAATATGTAATGTTTGGTGATGATTGTGTTATGTTTCATGTATATATTCATCGTGATGATAATTCAATTGATAGCCACACGAGCCCCCGGACGGTTCCGCCGTCTGGTTCGCGGGTGTGACAGATTGGTATCAGAGCATTGTTTATAGTGAACTGCATATCTAACCATACTTGATATGCAACTATAAATACAATGGGACTAAAACTCTCTGAAATAAAGTGCATACATTAAAAAATATAACATCAAAAGTCTATTTTGACATAAAGATAATGCATCCATATCTTTAGTGCAACAACCGCCACCGCCAACTTCTAATCATGAGTGAGGTACCTTTTCTCGTGGTCTTTCAGTTGTCTGGGTGCATATTTTATCATTTTATGTCTTTGTGTCAAAACACAACCTAAACCAACTCCAGATGTATCACTATAAACTGCAAAACCTTCAACTCCATCGGGTAACATAAGTATTGGTGCTCCACACAATCGCTTCTTTAGCTTTACAAAAGCTTCTTCATTTTTTTCACTACATGCATAGGTAGCTGATTTATGGGTTGAAGCTATGAATGGAGCAACTATTAAAGAAAAGCCACGGATAAACCTTCAGTAATATCCAGCTAACCCCAGAAAGTTATGAATCTCCGTGGGACATTTTCATCATTCCTACTTCATTACTGCTTCGAACTTTGAGGGGTCAACACTTATACCTTCTTGGTTAACCACATGACCCAAGAATCGCACCTCTCAGATCTAAAATTTTCATTTGGATAACTTGGCATACGACTTCTCTTTTTCAGAACTTCCAATACTTCTCGCAACTACTTGTCATGCTCCTGCTGGCTCTTTAGGTATACAAAAATATCATTGATGAACACTATTACAGATTTATCAAGGAATGGTTTAGAAACCCTATTCATCAAATCCATAAATGTTGTTGGAGCATTGGTCAGTCCGAACGACATAACCAAAAACTCGTAGTGTCCATATCTTGTTCTAAAACTTGTCTTTTCAATATCTTGGTCTTCCACCTTTAAATGATGATACCCTAACCTAAGATCAATCTTTGAAAAGTAACTCGTAGTGTCCATATCTTGTTCTAGGAAATGGGTGTTTGTTCTTTACCATTGCTTTATTCGGCTCTCTATAATTTATGCACATTCTCATGCTTCGATCCTTCTTCTTCACAAATAACACCAAAGCTCCCTAGGGTGATGAACTAGGTCTTATGAAACCTTTTTCCAACAACTCCTAAAGTTGCATCATAAGCTCCTTCATCTCCGTCGGTGCTAATTGGTATGGTGCTTTCACTCTTGGTGTAGTTCCTGGTAACAAGTCTATCTGAAACTCTACTTGACTATCAGGGGGTAATCCAGGAAGATGTTTCGGAAAAAATTATGAAATGTCATATACCATCGGTATTCTCTACATCTCCTTTTTCTCCTTCTTTGCATCGATTACGAATGCCAAGTATGATGTACATCCTTTGGAAAAACACTTTATGGATTTCATTAAGGAGATGATTCCTGAATTCACTCAACGTTTGTCCCCATACACCAAAAAATAATCTCTTCCCGGAGGGTTTATCTTCACTATCGTCTTTCTACATAGTATCTTGGCATCGTTTGCACTAAGCCAATCCATTGTTAATACTATATAGAAACCTTTTAACTCAATGGGCAATAGTTCCACATAGAACTTATTCCTATTCAAGTCAAGGATGATGCTTCTAATGCAATCACTAACAGGTACGAATTTTACACTAGCGACCTCTACTACTAGAGCATAATCTAATTTAGCTATTGGTAATGCTAGTCTTCTACCATATTTATGTGAAATAAAGGAGTAATTAGCTCAAAAATCAAAAAATATACTAGCAGGAAAATCATTTACTAGAAAGGTACCTGAAGCGACATCTGCTTCTTCTTTAGCCTCTTCTAGAGTCATCTGGAAGGCTCTCGCCTTTGGCTTTGGTGGCGCATTTGGCTTCACAACCTCTTTCCTCTTTAGGCAATCCTTTTGCGCATGCCCTTCCTCCCCACAATTGTAGCCCACCCTTTTGTTAAATGTACACTCGTTGGCATCATGACCTGTCCTTCCACACTTGTAACAAGTCACATCCACATTATATTTCCTAGAGTACTTTGTTTTGCACTTCTCACACCATTCTGCTTCACCTCCTCCTCTTTCTCTAAACTTCTTGGAACCAGACTTCCAGAATCTTTTTTTCTTGTTGGATCTTGAAGATCCCTCAATCTTCCTCTTTTCTCTTACCTCAAATCTCTCTAGACCCTTCTCTTTTAATTGGGTCTCAACATTCTTGGCTGCCCAGATGAATACCTTCAAAGTGGTTACTTGCTTGATCATCCGACCATAATCTGTTGGTATTCCATTAGCAAACTTGTTGACTTTTGAGAGTTCAGATGGAACCAAGTAAGGAACAAACTTCATTTTCTCCATAAAACTTACAACATACTCGTTGAAGCTTATTTTTCCCTTCTTCAGGTTTTGGAATTCGTTGTTAATCTGTAAAGGATCCTGCTCAGAGCAGTAGTGCATTTTCAATTGTACTAAAAAGTATTCCCAAGACATCTTACTAGCTTCTCCCTTGGTCATGGTATCAACTAGTAACGTCCACTAACTTAATACTATGGTCTTCATCTGTCTGACCATTAGAATGGTCTTGTGCTTGTTGCTACAGTCGCAACTTTGAAAAACCATCTCCATCACAGAGATCCAATCCATGATTTCCACCGGTTTTGGGCTTATAAAAACACTTGTTGGTTTGGATGCCATAAAATCCTTGTACTTGAATCGAAGTCCATCATTTCCTTCACCAGGTTGGTTTCTTCTAACCATACATGGCTCAGCATGACTAACAGTCTGACTATAGATTCTCTCCTTAGACTGTTCTTCATTCAGATTAGGTTGCACAACAGGTTCATCCGTATTTTTACATAACATTTGTCTCACCTCCTCGCTTTATTCGGCCATCATAGCCTGAATCATTGCTTCGACTCCTGCCATCGTGATTGGTTCATGTGCAAGCATTTCCCCCTTATGCATGCTCGACTACACGAGGCTTTGGCTGCTGATTACCATTTCCTAATCCACTTCGAGTTCTCGCCATGTCAATCTATACACCGAAGAAGATGTTCGAGACGAGAATATCAAGACAAGGAAGGTTTTATTTATGATATATGCATCGGTCCTCCTCTTCACTACGAAAAGTTACATGCTAGTTCTAATTCCGTAATTAAACATTTAGAAATCTAAACACATAAAATTTCCAGATCCGCTCGGCAATAGACCATAGATTCGTTCAATTAATAGCATCCTAATTAGACAACCTAAAGCATCTTAAGGCATCTTATCACTATAGCATGCTCTAACATAAAACATTTAGCACATAAAAGCAATTTAGGCACTGTCCCTAAATAAGCTAGAACATGTGTCATTTAAGCCATAGTACTTAAAATATAACAGACACTCATCTTACAATCATTTCTAATAATTCTAAGTTGAAGTCTAGAAATTCTCAATTATTGGTAGTTTGCTTAAACTAATGATCGGATACCAACTCTGATATCCCCATTTTCACAACAAAAAAAGAAGGATTTAAGTATGCTTATTTTATTTCAGATTATCTTTTTTAAAGAATTATATTGTGGAATTTGTTTCCAGTAATGTGATAATATTATTACCAAGCATTTCCGAAGAAATTTGTTTCATTAATAACTTTAGGATCTCATCGTCAATGTAGAAACATAAGCATAACAAAAATATTAGAGGCATTACAATAGTTTATTACACTATGCCTTTTAATTATCCATAAATCATCCTTGGGCCCTTGTGTCGCTACCTTCGATACAAAGAAACTGAGTGAGCCAGGCTTGGGGGCCTGGTGAGCACATATGGTTTTCAACCCACTATAAATAAGTTTTTTTACTAATATAATTCACATGAAATAATTTACTCGTTACCCATTCCCATTGTTCCCACATATTGATCCTAACTTCTGATCTCAAGGGACCTATCCAAAGGATCATCATCATTAGCGGGTAGAAAATGTTGCTTCGGGGATTCCTATAGAAATATGTGTCAATAAGGAAACCATGGGGGTATAGAGTACTTCAATGAACGTATATTTGAGTAGCACCTACTAGTCATAAGCCTACCATCGCTTCCACTAGACTGTCTAGAATAGTACGTGGTCGTCATCTCTACTCTACTAGACGACTGGTTCATCAAAAGTCAAGTCCTCTTATCATCATCTCATCCTTTTTATCACCCATCACTACCTAATATAATTTATTTAAATATATGAAAATACATATGATTAAATCAAGTAAAATCGTATAATTCAGTGAACACAAATATCAGGTAATACAGATAATAGGCACATGTGACATTTAATCATCTAGATACTTTATATCTATTTGTAAACTAAAAGTAACTTAGAACTCACTTTTTAAAGTGAATGAGTGGAAAGTTAGACAACACTTTGCTTCAACACTTAGACTTTCCTTTGATGCAACCTAGGTTCAGTCATCACTAAGTCTTAGTTTCTTATTTTATTACAACTAATGAATAGTCTACATTCCTCAACAATCCCAATGTCTACTGATCTACAGATGATAAGGGACAACTAGGTAGGATCATATTGGAGGTAAGGTCCATTTGGTATACAAAGTATATTGTTTGAAAAATCCCACTTTAAACACCTCACTAAATTCATCCTAGATATCATCCCTATAAGTAGATCAGTCAGTATTATGACGTTGGAATCACTGAAAATCTTATTTATACATTTAGAAAAATGACTATGAATTTAAATATAAATTACAGTAAAATAATATAGAGTGTATTTTAACTTACAAATATTCCATAGACAAAAGTCTTGAAATTGCACTGGCAGAGTTTCTACTCCATGGCTACTACTTTCCTGGCACTCAAGGATCGCAAGGCTTCAACAAAATACTAATTCTTAAAGAGTTTCGGGCTAATACACGGAGAATTTCGAACGGGGAAAGAATTAAAGGTGATGGGAATGTGTAGACCTTCAAAGGTTATCTATAACTAAAAAAGATGATGCGCTTCATGCACCCTTCCAGGGCACGCCATGTAAATTGTCGCAAGGGTGACATGGTACTGCTGAGATCGTGACAGTAGGACAAATCTTAGGGATTGTTAGAGGCGTGCTGTGCCCTCTGTCGATGTGTGTGACTCCATAATTTTTTATAAAATATTAGAAAACTTATATTTTCTTAATACGAGCTCCATTTTCAACGGTTTTATATCCAGACATAGCTATCGACGAGGTCTACAACTTTCATTTAGACTCTGTTGGCTAATTTTGACTTTATTTTTAAAGTTATATTATTAGACTGTTAAACTCTGTTAAAAATTCGTAACTCTCTTGTGACAACCCAAAATTTCCATTCCGAACAAACCATATCAAGCCAATAGAGCTTAGAACAGTTTCAGTGAAATTCCAGACTTCGGGTAAAAGTTTGGCAGTTTTTCAGGATTTACACTTAAGGAGATATTAGGAGAGTGGTTGCACTAGGGTTTTGTGCAACACTGTTATTCCAACACTCTATTATATTAGAAATCATTTCAGGAATAAAAATATTTTCTGCCAAAAATATCTCAGGACTATAAATAGAATTCTGAACCAAATTCATTCATTATTCGCATTTCCAACTAGAGAAAAGCCATTTTCTCTCTCACGGATCTTCGGGTTTTTATCTCAAATCGTGAGTACACTTCTCTAGTTGTCTTATAATGCTTATTATGTGCTTAATAACTGAGATTACATATCAAATATGTGAGATTCAGGAGTTTACCGCCCAAGAACGTTCTTGGAGAGTAAACTCCTATATGTGGCTTAAATGCTACCTAGTCTTTTCCCCATGTTAGGTAACGAACTTAGGCTTGTATATAAGTGTGTTTGAGATTAGAAAACAAACAAAACCCTAAGATTCGGGAGTTTACCGCCCAAGAATACTTGGGGAGTAAACTCCATTTTAAGGGCTAAAGGTGTCCCAAAGTACCTCAAAGCCTCGGATCTCAATCTAGAAGCCTACATTACATGTTTAGACCACCAAATCAATTAAGATTCAAGGGAGAAAGAGAGTTCACGGCCCAAAAGGTTCTAGGGTCGTGAACTCCAATAAATGGTGCCAAATGGTGCCATAATTCCTCCTAAAGCCTTGAACAATTGCCTAGAACATATCCTATGTGAGTATGGGAGTTGAAAGCATCAAAAACATCATTCCAAGGGAGTTTACGGCCATAAACTCCAAGGGAATACGGTCCCAGGGCCGTAAACTCGTAAAAGGAGTTATATTATGCCCTAAACTCTTCCATAGACCAAGCCATTCAGTAGAAATGTTTATTAGGGCCTTATAGAGCATAAAAAATCAAATGGTAACATAAGTGTGAGCTGACGGCCGTAAACTCATGAGTTTACCACCGTAAACTCACTTAGTAGGGTCATTAGGGCCGTGAACCTCATGGTGGAGTATTCCTTGAGCCCTATACACAATAGCTTCCCCTACAAACACTTAGATGCAATCATGGAGGCTAATAACACTTGATAAAAGTGTTTATCATGTCCTAGGGTGTCTTAACTTGTTTATTAGTTGTTTATAGACTAATTTGTTACATATATGTGAAATTATATGTTAACTAGGATCATAAATGTGTTCAAGACTTCACTTGACACCTAGCAGTCCTACCTCTTCAGTTCATCCGTATCACCCACAACAGGTGAGTTCATACCCCTAATCAATGTTTTAAATGATTTTAAATGCTTTAATGGGGGGGGGGGAATACAAGTAGAAAACAACATGTTATTAAATCATCTATATATATTTTATAACTGTGTTTTCATTCAACAGATTTCACATACTACAAAATGTGATGCATGAAATGGTTTTCTAGCTTTAAAATACTTTGTTATCAAATGTATTACTTTTGAAATGTTTATCAAAATGACATCAAGTCACTTTTATATTTGTTCAAAACCCTTAAATGCCTTAAAAAAACCATTTTACATTCTTGAACTAAACTATGCATATACACTTATATTCTTATATATGTATTGATGTTATAGTTTACAGCTTTCATTTAGTTTCTCACACCCTTGAGTAGTAAGAGTGTATAAACCTACTTGAACAACTAATTACCTTTCAGTAAATTATCATAGGGATAATTTGAAGATATCAAACATTATTCCTATTACAAGGAATCACACAAGAGTCAGTTCATTCATGAGTCTATACCACTACCTTACATGATACATGAGTACAATTACTTAGGATTACATGATACATGAGTACGTTTACATAGCTGCATTTATCTGAATACCCTTACATGAATACCATACATGAGTACTGTTACTTAGATACATTATTCGTTATTCACTTACCTGGATACTTGTACCTAGAGTTATTAGGAAGATTTATTCGTACCTTCTGTGTAAATTTTCCTGCCTATCCCTGTTCGATGGGATGTCTAGACGGGACTAACCATTCCGGAACCCAGCTGTTAGCAACACTGGGTGATGAACATCTACGGATGTCTAAGGTTATCACTTATCATAGATAGATTGATAACGGAACTAACCATTCCTCCATCCTGCTGTTGCAACAGAGGATGATATGAAAATCTTCGGATGATCATTAGGTTAACGCTTGTATTAGGAGTCGGCCACGGAACTAACCATTCCTCCATCCTGTTGTT
The DNA here is from genome assembly GCF_002870075.4 of Lactuca sativa. NCBI lineage: Eukaryota > Viridiplantae > Streptophyta > Magnoliopsida > Asterales > Asteraceae > Lactuca > Lactuca sativa. The sequence goes on from NC_056631.2 coordinate 172,268,565, forward strand.
GCAACAGAGGATGAGATGAAAATCTTCGGATGATCATTAGGTTAACGCTTGTATTATCCCTGTTCGATGGGATGTCTAGAGGGGACTAACCATTCTGGAACTCAACTGTTAGCAACACTGGGTGATGAACATCTACGGATGTCTAAGGTTATCACTTATGATAGATAGATTGATAACGGAACTAATCATTCCTCCATCCTGCTGTTGCAATAGAGGATGAGATGAAAATCTTCGGATGATCATTAGGTTACCTCTTATATTAGGAGTCGGCTACGGGACTAACCCTCCCTCCACCCTGCTGCCTCTACAGAGGATGAGTGGACAATCTTCGGATGTTCATCAGGGTATACCTTTCGCTTCGGCGATGTCGTGTTAATCCTGGTCACCCAGGGATAACACTTACATGATTATATTTTTCCTATTTTACTTTATTTTGTGATATATTCACATAAACGATGAGTTAGACTAAGTACTTTTAGTACTAGTCAATAAAAGGGAAAAGCTATCATTTTAATTACAGAACATTTAAGTCTTGGTAGAAGACTATCATATCATTTTTCCTATTTTACTTTATTTTGTGATACACTCACCTAAACAAATAGTTAGACTAAGTACTTTTAGTACTAGTCAATAGAAAGGAAAAACTATCATTTATCATAACAAAACATTCGGGTCTTGGTAGAAGACTACATTATCATAACAAAACATTCGGGTCTTGGTAGAAGACTACATTATCATAACAAAACATTCGGGTCTTGGTAGAAGACTACATTATCATAACAAAACATTCGGGTCTTGGTAGAAGACTACATTATCATAACAAAACATTCGGGTCTTGGTAGAAGACTACATTGTCATAAGAAAACATTCGGGTCTTGGTAAAAGACTACATTGTCATAACAAAACATTCGGGTCTTGGTAGAAGACTACATCTCAAACTAATAGAAAATAAGGGATTTTCTAGGGCTTTTCATACTTACATCAACATTTTCATTTAAAGGTCTACATGACTTTTAAAACAGCTTTTAGTAAGCAAGACAATGACACTTAAATACTTATGAATTCACCAGCTTTAAAGCTGATACTCTCTTTCAAAATAACTTGTATTCTCAGGTCATCAGTAGACAGGTACGGTGATAAGGTTTTGAGAAGATGGAGCAGACAAGTGTCGTCTTTTATTTTGATTGTATATTTTTGGTGTCTTATTACAATGAAAGAACACACATGTATTAAAACTTTACTTATAATGCAATGGATGATGTTGTTGCTTGTTTACTATTATACACTGTTGTGATACCGTACTGTCGTGGTTTTGGGGTGTGACATCTCTCGTCCGACGTCCGTTTCTAATTTTCTTTACATCAACGGATAGGTATTGATGAGATCTTCAACCCTCGTTTAGATTGTTTCGGCTAAAAACTAACCGATGTTAATATAGTTATGCTGATATATTAGAAAATCATAACTTCCTCTCATGATGTCAGATTTAGGTATTTACTTTTTGCACGCTCTCAATTTTACAATTACTATGACATTCATTTATACTACTTATGGTAATAAGCCATCTATAAAAAATTTACTTTTTACGACACTCGTTGCCATATCGAATCGAATGTGAAACTTCAACATGTCACAACTTCTTCGTTTTAAGCCCGATTTGAGTGTTCCATATATCCCCAAAATCCTCGTCACCACCACATCGACTTTCATCAAGGTCATTCAGTCTACATATTATTCTATTTAAGACACATATTTTATTTCTTATTTTTATATCGTTTTAAGCATGCATACTACATATAACTACGCATAAAACATATAATACTCAATAATTCTCTTATTTAATTCATAGAAAGGTTACAGTTGCTGACAATTACAATTACGTCATTTGATTAATGAATAGAAAGAAACGCATGACTTACACAAAGGACCATAAACCCGTAATGTTATACACAATCATGTTAAACGCATGTCATCCTTCAAAATTAGGTCAAAAGGGTAAAAATGGAGTCAACATCCCATGTATTGCATCAAATAAGTGAGCCATTTCAAATCAAGAACATATGCAACTCTTGGGACCTTAAAGAGTGATAAAGTTGCCAACTTTATTAAAACTAACCATTCATACGAACCCATCAAGAAGGACAAAACAAGTAAACCTAGATCTAGAAGGAACAAACATAAAGATGATGGTTTGAGGGACTTAAAAAGGTCCATGATAGGCATAAAAAGATGGAGATTAGCTTGTTTGGTGATCCTTTGATCTACAAGGTCCTCGTTCTTCCTTTAAGGGACACAAAGTCACCAAAATAAGCACCAAATGATCTCAATAGGGTATGGTTCTCTTTGGATCTCTTCTGGGGAAATAGGTGGTAAGGGTGGTCGAAACCCATCTCGCATATCCTTTATATAGGGTCCAAAGCCCGAAACTTAGGATTTTGTATGGAGAGATGCACGATGTCGTGGAAATAAATCACCACGACGTGGTGATGATGGCAATACCACGTCGTGGTATACTAAATACCACATTGTAGAAATTTCAAAGTCCCAAATGTCAAATTTAATCACAAGGGATGCTTAAAATGATAGTACCTCAAAATCCAGATGTTACATTATCAACAATTTAAGGAAAGTACTTATATAAAAAAGTACATATATGTTTCTAATATAAGTTCAAGAAAATGTTATAGTTTTATATAACTCACCAAAAGATCAAACCCTAACAACCCCAATAACGATGCTAGTAGATCATTGGTGTTGTTTATCTTTTTCACTAGAAACTATCATTTTTTCTGTCTTGAATGTTGACATATCACTGAGTCATTGGTAGTCTCCTTTTCCGTCTCCAAGTCCTTTAACTGACTCCTAAGTACATGTAAGTATCTCTTATATCTTTAAATTTCCCAAATCCCAACTATGCTTAACTTCTTTCTCCTAGGCTAAATGCTCATTTTATTTGAATGATTTATTTATGAATTCATAATGAAGTAGAGAAAATAAAATATCAATGTTCTTTGTTTGTCCTTTAGTATAGTATAGTATCTTGTGAATTGGATTTATCACTCTATCACCATCAATATAGCTTTAACTTATCAATGTTTTGGTATAGAGGTGACATATAGTATAATGCCTCGTGATTTTTGTATATCACTTTATCTCTATGCTTTATAGCTTTAGCTTTTTAATGTTTGGTATAAAGACGTCAGAGTATGGCATTAGCATATTTATATGGGATGAGGGAGTGTGGCAATGGGCTATCTATTTTCTGGCTTCTAATAATATCATGTTGTCTAATACTTAGAAATATTAGAAAACAATAATTTTCTTGCATTCTCTAACTATTTTAAACATTAACTTTTTAATAAATATTACGAATATATATTGTTAAGTTATTGACATGGACTTTTTTTTATAAAACATGTCTCTAACTAGAAAACTAGAACTAAGTTGATCTAAACGTAAAATAAAACAAAAAGAATAACAATTTATTCATAGGCAAAGATGATTTATCAATCAATTTATGTAAGGTCCCAATCTGCTTCTGTACCAATTCGATCCGTTTGATGGTGCGGAATCCCAATCAAACGTAAGGTGCCAGATCAAAATAGAAGAGAAGAAGAAGAAGAATAACTTGAATCTATGATGTATTCAAAGATACGAGTGATGCTCCATACACATTAGATTCTCTCACACATACTATTCTTCTCTCTACTTTCTCTCTACAATATGCTCTCCTTCTCTCGCCATGTGTTCTCAAGCACTACTTACCCTATATATATGAGACAGTTAGTGTGACAACCCGATATTTCGAGACAATGTAATGTAAAACCAATCAAATTTAGGTCAAAATATAACTTTCCTAAAATCTTATTTGGGTTAATTAAAGTAGTAGGAATCGTATCAAGGTTTTCGTACATATAAAGAACCCTAAAATCCGAGTTATAATGAAGAAGTTATGACCAACCGAAGATTCTCGGAAAAACCGGCATCAGCGATTAATCGTAAAACGCGAAATTTCGATGCAATAGTTTTTAGCCTTAAGTATCTAAATGGAAGTTATAGAAAACCTCAATCTATGATCGTGCATAAAAAGAACGTCCAAATCTGACTTCGGATGTGAAAGTTATGAATTTTAGAAGAAATTCCTTAATCACGTCATTTTAATAAATAAATAATAAAAATAATTTCGGAATTTGCCAACGGAATCTAAACGAAAGTTGTAGATCATGGTCTCACCTTCGCGTGGATATAAAGAACGTCAAAAACGGAGTTCGTATGAGGGAGATATGAATTTTAGAAGTTTAATTAAAATAAATTTAAATTTAATTATAAACTCCCGGTATTATCCGAAGGGGAGTCATCGGATAGGGCCGAAGTACGCCCCGCGTACCTTCGTACGCCCTGCGTACTGAGATCAAGGGCTTCGGATCGTCCACGTCGCCAATATCCGAGGAATCCGACCCGTCCGACCCGTCCGAAGCTCCGACCCGTCCGACCCGCTGTCCCGTCCGACCAGCCGTCCCATCCGACCCGCGTACCCAGCAACCCGTCCCATCCGAACCGAGGCAGTCGAGGCTTCGGTCACGCATGACGTACGCGTACGCGCTGCGTACGAGCGTACGCCCCGCGTACGGAGGCGGTTCAGCCTTCCTATAAATAGGATGCGAGGCTTTCCGAAAAAGTTGCTCAATTCTCTCATTTCTCTCTCGATCTTGCCTCGTTTTCCGTGCCCGTTATAACCCGAAGCTCTGGTCTTTTTGCTCGAGTCCCGAGGGTCGATTTTACTCCCGAGATTCCCGAGAATCCCGAGGAAAATCCGTTTCCCGAGACGAAACTCTGCCCGGTTTTCCATCTCGCTATCTTCAAGCTTTCATGTGAGTTCATACCCCTTAAATAATGTTTTAAACTACTTTAAATGCTTTATGGGGGGGGATACAAGTAGAATCATGCTACTTATTATGTCAATTGCATGTGATTAGTAAGTAGGAGTATAGTACTTATTACATCAATCACATGTGATTAATATACAACAATCAAAAGATTTGGCTACTCATTAGCCGTTTTACCAAACAGTTTCCTTCAAATGATTTTTATAAACATTTTATATGTTTTAAACTCCTTATTACACTGTACCTCTTACTCTGTTTATCATATTTCAAACTTATTTACAACTGTGTTTCAAACGAATGTTCCTTATACTTATATTGTTTTATCAAACTTATGCCTTCAAATTGTTTTATAGATTGACATCAAGTCGATCTTTCCTTAAACTAATATTTATGTTTCAAATGTTTTACCAAACTTATTTATGCTTTTATATTATAACTTGCATGCCTCTATATGTATAGTTATATAAGAAATGTTTAAAAGACTTAGGAAGGCTATCCACCCTATTTCCTTTTCGCGCCTTGAGATGTGGTCTGGTGGGATATTGGATACTCGTCCGAAGGTCGTTTAAATATTAGTTATATATCATGTGTACATATAAAGTCATAAAAGGTTCTTCTAGTTCATCCTATGCCCTTGGGTAGCAAGGGTATACATCCACATCCATACGTACCACTTAGATTACTAGTAAGCTACCATTTGGGTAGTTCAGGAAGATACTAGAACCATTACTAGAACGCGATATCATACAACGAGTCAGTTCATTCATGAGTCAATACTTTCTAGAACATTGCTGTACAATACATATACATCTATACTAGGACGAGAACATATACGATTATACTAGAACGCTTACATGACAATACTTGCTAGATAAAGAGATCACACATTACAGCTAGCACACGTAGAACATTTTAGTACACCATAAGTACAATTACATGATCACACTTACATGAGTACGCTTTCATATACATAGGATAGACGTCACTAGGGGCTATAACTCAGAACCAGTTTAGGATCTAACTATACTGATAAAACACACTACGATTGTGATTGTTATATCGAGTATACATGATCACAGGTAATGTGGTGCTCACGGCTTGCATTCATGCAGGGGTCGTGTGTGGGTCCTAAAATCCCTTTGATAGGGGAGCGAAACAGTCTGGGATCTAGACATCACATTATACCTTATCCATCAAATAAGGCAAGTTGAGTATCGGTGTATTGATATATATACATATATATATCCAAATACTGTGGTACTTGGTAGTATTACCCTAGATTTAAGGTAATAGGTACGGTTGTAGTTCGACACTACACCATAGTACCATCTCCTTCCCATTACATTCACTCCGCGAATATTTCATAGGAAGTGCGGTAATGTAGATGCTATCTGTTGATAAATAGTAGCCCTTTTAGAGCTACGATTTAGTACTACGTTAATTTTTCCAGTACATATTTCAGTGATAACCTCACTTAAACATAAATATACAATCTATATTTTGAGTAATAATAGTTATACTTTGGAAAAATACATACTCTTACAAGAAACACACACACAGAACAGTTAAGTCTTGGTAGAAGACTCCTTTTGTTACTAATAGGAATCATAGGGATTTCTAGGGATTTTTCAAACATATATAGTTGAGCTACAAATATTTTCATACTTATACTCGTTTTCTTTCAAAGTAATGTCAAGTCTTAGAAATTATAAGTTTTCACAAATTAAGACACATTAATACTTATGATCTCACCAGCTTTATAGCTGATACTCGCTTTCAAAAATTACTTGTATCCTCAGGTCATCATAGACAGGTACCGATGCAAGGAAAACGGAAGATGGAGCTTATTCAAGACTTATCTTTCATTTTGATTTATGCTTTAGTGTTTATCAAAATTTGTCAGAATACAATTGTATAATAATTATTTTATTAATGCAATGGATGATGTTGTTGCTTGTTTACTACTTTACATTGTTGTTGATATTATACATGACGTCCTCCGCCCCAGAACGTTTCCGCCGTTCTCGGTTTTGGGGTGTGACAGATTGGTATCAGAGCATTGTTTATAGTGAATTGAGTATATCAACCCATAAAAGATATACTAACTATAAATACAATGGGATTAAAAATACTCTGATTTAGAGTTTATACTTTAAATAAAATATTTAAGTAAGTATACGTGCCTGCATTCATACTAAAATCAGTGTCACTAGGACAGTACAAAAGAATTACGATTGTTGGGCAACACAAGTGTGCTTAGAGACATATGGTCAAAACTGGGAAGATATAGCCTGATCGCCTATATTATCCGAGGGTTGACTAGCATGTGCCTAAGTTTAAGTGTGTGGTTGCAACAATGCTAAAATCTTACCAACCCTACCACAATGAGAACAATAGAACATAACATAAAAATTTAAAATACTATAGGAGTATTTGGTGTTACTATAAGTACTTTATACTTGAGAATTAAAACGGAATCCTCATTACTAAGTTGATAGTTGCTAAGTGGATACACTAAGGCTACATGTAATTAGGATGTTATAGACTTAGAATCAGTGGTAATTTTGCCTTACCCCTATTCTGTGTGAATTTGGAAATAAGGTCACTTATTCGAAGGTCTATCCTGTTTAGATTACACATAGCTGGTATGCACTTCACAATTAGCGATGTAACTAATGAAGGTTTTCTAAATAACTATCTAGATAGTTCGTCTAATAATTATCCTCTTACCCTAAATTCTCGCATAAAAATCATAGCTGGACTCCATTCCCTTGACAACCAGTACCTTCCGAATGAAGTCATAGCTGATTGGTTTGGAGAAGAACTAGAGAATGATCATCCTATCCCCTTGGATGATCACCGTAATGAAAACTTTTCGTACGATGCTAACCCCGAGCCAGAGGTTGAGAACCTACCCCGAGTAGCTCCCGTTTCAAATTCCTAACCCTCTTCCGGCTTTTCATGGCCTGACCCTAAGTGAGTGGAATGCTTGGAAACATGGAGCCAAGAACAAGATCAGCCCATGCCATTTATTGGCAACCGAAACTTTTACGACGTGAGCAATGAGGGCTTAGCAGATATAGTCTTGCCAATCTTGGTCCGCGGAGAGGCCATAAATGAGATTCAAGGCAGGACAGCCCTACATCAGATTTCAGAAGAAGTCGCCTATGCTAGAATGCATACCCTCCACACCCTTCTTCTAGAGGATGCTCACGAGAGATCAGAGAGAAACCATGAAACCCGGCTACAAGCACTAGCTGAATCACAAGCCGAAGTCATAGGACTCCGAGTACGCCAGGTGGTGTGCGAAAGACACCTACTTGACAATGGAACGTCAATTGGTTGAACTATGAGTGCACCAGAGGGATGACCGTCGCCCGTAGTAGACGCTTTACTTATTTCCCTTATAAAAAGGAATCGTTTTCTGTCTATGCCCGATGTGGCATTTTCTATGAAATTATCTTGTTCAGTACGAGCTTTAGTTAGGTCTTTATGATGTCAGGAACTATCTTCTGGGGATATGATGTGAGACCTTTAAAAGGCCGTTTTCCAAAACCCTTACATCGTGAATATCAAAGATATTGACAGCCGGCTAACTGTTGCGTCATTTTTCATTTCAAGTACTTTTATCTTACTTTCATTAGAGTCTATTTAAATCATACTGTAGTCAAGTCATTGGACTATAGTGATTTCTCTCCGGCGACACTCCCAAGTCTCTTTCAGTGGTTGGATCTTGTTATTCACCAACCCACGATACCTCAGTTCGAACGACAAACGTCTTGTGACCATTCTACGAACATACTTCCATTCCGTACCAGGACTGCATCATAGGGATGTAGGTCAAACTTTAGAGATCATACTCTTACTCTTTTCATGAACAATCTAAGTACATCAGGGTCGACCAGAATCGCTTACAAATCTTTACTCTTTCATGTTACAGAATCATGGCGTCGTCCGGAAGCAACCAACCAAGCAACGAGACCTCTACTTTTCCGATGGACGCCGCCACCTTTCAAACGGCAGTTACAGCTGCCGTAGTGGCTGCCGTAACCACGGTCATGGCGCACCGTAGCGCTATCAGCACAGTCAATGCTGCTTATGGGAATAAAGTTTCCAATCGCAATATCCATCCAGGAAGTCGTCCAACAGTAACAGCCACAGGCTCGCAAAGCCAGAAAGCAGAGAACAAGAAAAGAAAACGTCAAGCCAAAGTGGAACGCAAACAGTTTCAGAAAATTGCCAGACAGCAGCCACAAACCTCTGCCATCCCAGTAACGAGCAGACCATATGAGGGAACACTCCCGAAGTGCGACCGGTGCAATTTCCACCACGAGAGAATGTGCCGAGTCTTGCAGTGCATGAACTGCAACAAGAAAGGGCACATCGCCCGTTTCTGTAGAGCTACCTCCACCACTAGGGCCAGCCTAAATTGCTATAACTGTGGTGAGGTTGGGCACTATAAAAGAGATTGCCCAAAGAAGGAAAACAAGGAAAGCACCCGTGTTCCCATAACTCCTACCCGACACTTCACTTCCTCCACTGATGTGGGTACTAGCCAGTCATGCCACCAATGCGGTGAGTTAGGGCACTTCAAGAAGGATTGCCCGATAACGCAGAACCCTGGCGCAGACGGGAAGATTCCCAGGATCACAGCTGCAGGAGAGCCTGCTCAGGAATCACGTTAATGTATTTAAGGCGTTTCGTTGTAACAGACTTATAAACTATCTAGAACTAGTGCAACTAGAGTCTTACCTTTTGCAAGATCCTATCTGTATAGGAATTCTCGTGCTGCGTATACTTGTCTTTTGTAGTATATCTTATTCGCAGCGATAGCCTTGTGGTAAACCTAAAGTACTGTAACTCTGTTCATGGTTGCACAGTTGTGTTTTGTCTGTAATCGTCCATGTTTAATTCTAATGTCTTTAAAGTTTCTGTATGATTCCGACGTTATCATACAATCAGATTCAATTTGATCGACGCGAAAACAGCTTCATACGTACGTCCCTATCTTCTAGATCACTTTTCCAACGAAGTCGTCTTATCAGAACGCCGAAGTGCTCATTCCAGGATTACCTCTTAGATAGTTTCTTTCCAAAGAAATCCTCGATGTACCACTCGTGCAGTACGTCAAGTGCAATCTAGGAAAATTCATACGGATGATCTATCACTGAGGAAGGTATACATAAGAGTGTTATATAATCAAGGTTCTACAGGTTTAGAATTAATGATTTCGCCTTAACTCTTTTCCTCCTTGGGATGTGAGGGTAAGGAAGAATCAGTTATTCGACTACCTTTTCAATCTTAATTATATGCGCCTCGTATACACGAAATGGTGATCGTGAAGCCCTGTATGAATTCTCAAATGGACTTCAGGACGGAGAAACTGCCTAAGTATACGAGTAATCACATCGTCATAGACTTAGAACCCAGTACAACTCCCGAAAACAGATCACCCTATAGTTTAAACACCCACAGAGATACAAGAACAGCACGAGCAACTTGGCGAACCACGCAGTAATAGAATTAGAAGACTAGGTTTCTCACCCTAGAGAACCCCGGTCAGATTCTTCCAGAGATCGATGGATCGCATCGTATGTGCCTCGGTTATCGAGGAATCCGTCAAGATTTTCATAGAAATCGATATCTCTACCTCACAAAAAAAAATGGTTGAGCAAACGTAAGGAAAGAATCTACTTCCAGGAATGGATCTGGAATCCGAATATCACCAGTTCGAGTGTTAGGGGAGGATGTCCGGAAGACTATCTCCTGAACCCGATACGGACACTTCGAGTTCGTAGTGATACTTTTCGGATAGGACCAATACGCCCATGGTTTTCATGAGTTAAATGAAGGGTTACGTCTTTCTTACTTGGATCAATTCGTCATTTTCCCCATGAGATGACTTACTTATCCACCCTCGTAGTAAGAAGAAAGCCCATGGTAACAATCCTACAGTGGAACTTTTAGCAAAGTTCTCTAGGCACGAGTTTTGAAATTGAAGAGTCAAATTTCTAGGACACACTGATAGTAATGTGTGAAATTTTGAGTACTCTTTCAATTTGACAAAACCGTTGAGCATTATCGACACCAGAGACGCTGACAGTTTTTCACCAGATTCTAGGTCTTACCGACCCACCGCATTAGTTCATTCGGAACTCCTCGCAAGCTACAGAAACTTGTACGACTTTGACCCAGCAAGGGGTGGCCTTTGACAGGGAAGTTACGTAAGAAAAGGAACCTTTGAGATTCCAAGTGAGTGACCAAGTTCTTTAGGATAACTCACTCTGGGAATGGCTTAATACGCTTCGTAAAGCGTAGAAATCTAAATCCAAGTTAGACAGGACCTCCGAGATTCTTATCAGAATCGGTCCTGTGCCTCACACAAACAAGACCTACTCCGCGAACTCAGTAACGTACTTTCTACTCTTCGCATCTCGATCATTCGTGCATACTTCCTTGCATAAATTCTAATTTCGGGACGAAATTCCCTTTAACGGGGGGATGATGTGACAACCCGATATTTCGAGACAATGTAATGTAAAACCAATCAAATTTAGGTCAAAATATAACTTTCCTAAAATCTTATTTGGGTTAATTAAAGTAGTAGGAATCGTATCAAGGTTTTCGTACATATAAAGAACCCTAAAATCCGAGTTATAATGAAGAAGTTATGACCAACCGAAGATTCTCGGAAAAACCGGCATCAGCGATTAATCGTAAAACGCGAAATTTCGATGCAATAGTTTTTAGCCTTAAGTATCTAAATGGAAGTTATAGAAAACCTCAATCTATGATCGTGCATAAAAAGAACGTCCAAATCTGACTTCGGATGTGAAAGTTATGAATTTTAGAAGAAATTCCTTAATCACGTCATTTTAATAAATAAATAATAAAAATAATTTCGGAATTTGCCAACGGAATCTAAACGAAAGTTGTAGATCATGGTCTCACCTTCGCGTGGATATAAAGAACGTCAAAAACGGAGTTCGTATGAGGGAGATATGAATTTTAGAAGTTTAATTAAAATAAATTTAAATTTAATTATAAACTCCCGGTATTATCCGAAGGGGAGTCATCGGATAGGGCCGAAGTACGCCCCGCGTACCTTCGTACGCCCTGCGTACTGAGATCAAGGGCTTCGGATCGTCCACGTCGCCAATATCCGAGGAATCCGACCCGTCCGACCCGTCCGAAGCTCCGACCCGTCCGACCCGCTGTCCCATCCGACCAGCCGTCCCATCCGACCCGCGTACCCAGCAACCCGTCCCATCCGAACCGAGGCAGTCGAGGCTTCGGTCACGCATGACGTACGCGTACGCGCTGCGTACGAGCGTACGCCCCGCGTACGGAGGCGGTTCAGCCTTCCTATAAATAGGATGCGAGGCTTTCCGAAAAAGTTGCTCAATTCTCTCATTTCTCTCTCGATCTTGCCTCGTTTTCCGTGCCCGTTATAACCCGAAGCTCTGGTCTTTTTGCTCGAGTCCCGAGGGTCGATTTTACTCCCGAGATTCCCGAGATTCCCGAGAATCCCGAGGAAAATCCGTTTCCCGAGACGAAACTCTGCCCGGTTTTCCATCTCGCTATCTTCAAGCTTTCATGTGAGTTCATACCCCTTAAATAATGTTTTAAACTACTTTAAATGCTTTATGGGGGGGGGGGGATACAAGTAGAATCATGCTACTTATTATGTCAATTGCATGTGATTAGTAAGTAGGAGTATAGTACTTATTACATCAATCACATGTGATTAATATACAACAATCAAAAGATTTGGCTACTCATTAGCCGTTTTACCAAACAGTTTCCTTCAAATGATTTTTATAAACATTTTATATGTTTTAAACTCCTTATTACACTGTACCTCTTACTCTGTTTATCATATTTCAAACTTATTTACAACTGTGTTTCAAACGAATGTTCCTTATACTTATATTGTTTTATCAAACTTATGCCTTCAAATTGTTTTATAGATTGACATCAAGTCGATCTTTCCTTAAACTAATATTTATGTTTCAAATGTTTTACCAAACTTATTTATGCTTTTATATTATAAATTGCATGCCTCTATATGTATAGTTATATAAGAAATGTTTAAAAGACTTAGGAAGGCTATCCACCCTATTTCCTTTTCGCGCCTTGAGATGTGGTCTGGTGGGATATTGGATACTCGTCCGAAGGTCGTTTAAATATTAGTTATATATCATGTGTACATATAAAGTCATAAAAGGTTCTTCTAGTTCATCCTATGCCCTTGGGTAGCAAGGGTATACATCCACGTCCATACGTACCACTTAGATTACTAGTAAGCTACCATTTGGGTAGTTCAGGAAGATACTAGAACCATTACAAGAACGCGATATCATACAACGAGTCAGTTCATTCATGAGTCAATACTTTCTAGAACATTGCTGTACAATACATATACATCTATACTAGGACGAGAACATATACGATTATACTAGAACGCTTACATGACAATACTTGCTAGATAAAGAGATCACACATTACAGCTAGCACACGTAGAACATTTTAGTACACCATAAGTACAATTACATGATCACACTTACATGAGTACGCTTTCATATACATAGGATAGACGTCACTAGGGGCTATAACTCAGAACCAGTTTAGGATCTAACTATACTGATAAAACACACTACGATTGTGATTGTTATATCGAGTATACATGATCACAGGTAATGTGGTGCTCACGGCTTGCATTCATGCAGGGGTCGTGTGTGGGTCCTAAAATCCCTTTGATAAGGGAGCGAAACAGTCTGGGATCTAGACATCACATTATACCTTATCCATCAAATAAGGCAAGTTGAGTATCGGTGTATTGATATATATACATATATATATATATATCCAAATACTGTGGTACTTGGTAGTATTACCCTAGATTTAAGGTAATAGGTACGGTTGTAGTTCGACACTACACCATAGTACCATCTCCTTCCCATTACATTCACTCCGCGAATATTTCATAGGAAGTGCGGTAATGTAGATGCTATCTGTTGATAAATAGTAGCCCTTTTAGAGCTACGATTTAGTACTACGTTAATTTTTCCAGTACATATTTCAGTGATAACCTCACTTAAACATAAATATACAATCTATATTTTGAGTAATAATAGTTATACTTTGGAAAAATACATACTCTTACAAGAAACACACACACACAGAACAGTTAAGTCTTGGTAGAAGACTCCTTTTGTTACTAATAGGAATCATAGGGATTTCTAGGGATTTTTCAAACATATATAGTTGAGCTACAAATATTTTCATACTTATACTCGTTTTCTTTCAAAGTAATGTCAAGTCTTAGAAATTATAAGTTTTCACAAATTAAGACACATTAATACTTATGATCTCACCAGCTTTATAGCTGATACTCGCTTTCAAAAATTACTTGTATCCTCAGGTCATCATAGACAGGTACCGATGCAAGGAAAACGGAAGATGGAGCTTATTCAAGACTTATCTTTCATTTTGATTTATGCTTTAGTGTTTATCAAAATTTGTCAGAATACAATTGTATAATAATTATTTTATTAATGCAATGGATGATGTTGTTGCTTGTTTACTACTTTACATTGTTGTTGATATTATACATGACGTCCTCCGCCCCAGAACGTTTCCGCCGTTCTCGGTTTTGGGGTGTGACAGTTGGCCGTACATGGGTTTACGGCCGTACACTTGTGTATGGTCGTACCCACAACCGTATACATATATAGCCGTAAACACTGAGCTGTTTACGGTCCTAGACATACAACTACATTTTCCTAGAAAACCAAAGTATAAACCACAATTTTAGACCCAACCGTCTCCCCCTTGGTTTATAGCTTTCTTTTCTAATTGACCCAACAAGCTCCCCCTAAAAAGTAGCTGGCTTTTCTTGTTAATCTTCATTGGAGCTTGGCTTCAGCATTAATCTTGAATTTCTTCACAGCATCAAGATGAACATATGAATCTTCAATAAATGACTTCATTTTGAGCAGTTGGAATTTTCTGCAGAATTTGACATTGAACGCACATTGGGTGAGGAGGATTTGTAATAAGATTCTTGAAAGATAGCGCTTTCAACTTGATAATCTTCAGAGAGAACATCAGAGAGAAAAAATCTTCTGGATCACTTCAGCAGGTTCATAGATAGTAGCAGATTGATTGAGGAAGCTTCAATGCAATATGTTACATAATCTTCAAGTACAACTTGACCTTGCTTCTGGGGTTGAAAGATTGAATGTTGGAAGAATAATCTTCATTTCTTGCTCCTTCGAATGAGAATTTTTCGATGCTCACGGATGAAGCCTTGGCTCATAAATTTTCGACACAAACTCCATGAGTTTCATCTACATCTGAATTTACTTTTCAAGACAAAACAAAACTAAAATAAAATTTAGCACACAAAACGGAAACAAAAATATTTTTGGATTTTTAATTTTCTGATTTTTGTGTGATTTTGAATTTTTTGATTTTTGTTTGATTTTTTTTCTTTTTGTTTGATTTTTTAAAATATTTTTGTATTTTTAATTTTTTGATTTTTGTTCGATATTTGAATTTTGTTTGATTTTAATTTTTCATTTTTTTTTTTATTTTTTTTAATTCTCCCCCTAAATTTCTGCATAGAGGAAAACTATGAACAAATTTAACAAAAACAAAAATATTTGACTAAATATAAGACATTTTTTGGGATCAAAGTTGTGAGACAGTCTTAACTTTGTTTATCAGTACCTTCACCTTCATGAATAAATCTGGTCAATTGCCGGTATTGTGGTCCACTTAAACGTAAAGAATATTGACTAACTTTTCTAAATAAACCATTTAGCTGACAACGACCATAGGTATTGTTGTCCACTTAAATTAAGCAGCGAGATCTACAAACAACCTCTAAATGATTCAATCTTAGTTGCACTAGAACGTCTTCCCCACTTCCCGATATACCCTGGTTATCAAGAACTTCCAAAGAACTCCTTACTCTAGGTGAGTAAACAATTATTAAGGAGGAAGACAGATTTAGAGATAGATGCATATGTTGTGTCCCAGTTCGGACCTCTTTCAATCACGCAAAGGGGACAACATATGACTAACAAAGATAGAGGGTTATAGAGATAATAGGGTGCATATGCTATGTCCCAGGTCGGATCTTCCGATCACACAAAAGGAACATCATATGGCTAACATATAGAAAGAATTTCATAGATAAGGAGATGCGTAGAAATAGATTTTCATATGTTGCATTCCAGGACGGATCTCTTACAATCACGCAAAGGAAGCAACATATGACTGACATATAGAAAACAATAAAATAATTTCCTACATACCTACTTTATTAGAACCCCCCAGTTGCCCTATCAGAACCAGAATTAAGGACATAAGTCTGTATATCAAGGAAAAGTTGAACCACTGTTCTAGATGCGTATTCATTTAGTGTATCCTGTGGGTTCCTATGTTCATCTCACTGCTCAATCTACCCGAGCGTCATATGGTCATTCCAAACAATCCTATCTAAATCCAAAACGTCAAATCCTTCGTTCCTACTAGCACAGTGAACACAAAGTCTAGACAATTGAGATTCAGTCCTTTATACATGTTTTAGACTGCCCGTTATCACTTTCTCTTGATATCACTTCCCAAACAATACCTACTAACGAAAAACTATAAGAAAATAAAAGATTATATTTAAAACGAATCAATGTAAGAAAAACTCAGGAGTATCGAGAAGAAAACTCAAACCGTAATTCACCGATTGAATTTGCATCCAGAAGGTCTAACAACAAGACACATAACTCTAAGAACAGATCCGAAAATTCTTAACATCATTAAGCATAAACCCCATGTGTGATCCTCTCCTTTATTCCTTTCCTGCAAAGGACACATACTCTCAAACAAGGTTCAGAATGTTGCACAGCTGAGAGATGCCTCCTATCATATGCCTGGAACAACCACTATCAACAAACAGAAGTCTGATGATATGCCTCCATAGCTGCTCCGACATAGAGCGGGATCAGGTGGTCTTTGGAACCCAGTCCATTTTGAAATTGTGTTGACATTTGTCACCATTGCAAGTTACTCTCTTCCATGACATATCTTGCTTATCAAAAACAGAAGATGTAGAAATATTAGAATCATTAGAAGATTTTTGGGAGATTGAACCTTTGGTACCCATCTGTAATAGGGTTTAACCCATTTCTTTTTCGAGGGGATGGGTGCACTTGATTTTGAACTTGAAGTTGGCCGTTGAGATGACTTTGATTTTGGCTTCACGGGAGCATCTCTTGGATTTGGCTTCTTGCCCGACATTCCCTTCTTTCCCTTAGGAGTTGATTTCTTGGCCTTGGGATTTGAACTCTTGCCCTTCATGGCATTCCGTTCGCCATTGTTTGAACGTGACCTTGAGGGGTTTCTTTTGGAAAATCTCCCTCTTGGCGCATTCTGCCACCCTTATGCATAGTAGGGAACGTATGCGGGATTTGGACAGTTTCGGGCAATGTGTCCAAGTGTTCCACAGTGAAAACATGTATTTTCTTCACTGGGAAGTTGTTTCTTCCTGCCCCTGGTGGTGTGTCCTTGCCTTGTCTCTGATTGTTCCCACAAGCACACTTGCAACAAGTCGTCGGTTTCGCTTGTTTTGATGGCCAGTATTTCTCAACAGCAGGTTGATTAGAAGTAACATAATTAGAAGCAACAGAATTCAAAGCAACAGATTTAGAGTTCAAGGAGTCATTCGATTGTTCAATAGTTTTCTCCTTGTTCTCATCCTCTACTACTTTACCTGCACAGGAAGTAGAAACATTAGTATCTTTCATCTCAACACCCTCAGTTGGCCCTGATTGTTTAGTCTTAACTGAAGCTGGAGCAGGGGTTTGGCCATACTGAGCAGACATTTCTTCCTCATTGGTCTCAAGGGGTGAGTTATAGTTATGATTAAAAGGAGGTGTCACACTGTGATACCCTAAACCCTTGGTTTGATTATCTTTAAAACTCAATTGTTTTTCTACTAAGGACTCAATTGTCTTACTTGACGCAGTATAATTTTTGAAACTAACATTTGTTTTTCCCCACTTAATTTTCAAAGTGTCACGTTCTTCAGTTGCAGCAGCAAGTTTGCTTTTAATGTGATCATAGTTTACACACTTGTTGCTGTAATCTTCTTGCAATTTTCTGAAGTCCTTAGTTTTGGCCTCTAATTTTTCTTTTAATGGTCTTTGTTCTTTGCTAATAGTATACCTCTCATATTTTAGATCCTCATTTTCTCTTTTAATCAACTCGATTTGATCACGTAAAAATTTCACAGTAGTTTACAAGATTTAGAGCTTGAAACTTCATTGTTCGAGATGTTTGAGGAACTCATTGTTTACAAAGAATGTCCTTTGACTAAAAACTCAAAAGTCAACCTTAAATGTCAAATTTAAAAATTCAAACTTGAAAAGTCAAACAAAAAAACTAAATTTGAAATTTGAAAGTTAAATGAGAAAGTCAAAGTCAATACTTAAGGTCAAAGTCAATAATAAAAGTCGAAAATTAAAAAAAAAACAAAATTTTTTGATTGAAAAAGTAATTTAAAAATAAAGGAAATTGATTTTGGGGTTAAAAGTGACAATATTGCGAATCTTGGATCGACACAAGGACGCCTTATGGGTTAAATTCGGAAGGAGTGGAACAAAGGACTTGCTAGTCCAACTGGTAAGACGCGTGTTTGATCAATCAGGGGACCTGGGTTCGATCCCTGGCAACACCAAAAATCCCCCCGAATTTTTTAAATGTAAGCTGCCAAGTCTGAGCTAACCAGGACCTCCGACCGAAGGCTCGCACATGTTGCTGACCGAGAACACGAAGTGAGGATGAAGATCAACCGCAAACCACCGAGCCGTAAACGTGAGAGGCTGTTGAGCCGTACACTGAGCCGTACATGTGAGAGGCTGCTTAGCCGTATAAAGAGCCATACACCGAGTATTGTACACTCCGAGTACACACACGGGTCTACGTCCGTACACCTTCGACTGGCCGTACACCTTCAACAGATGTGAAGAAAAAACTACATTCTCACCCTTTTTGCTCCAAAACTCGATCAAAAACTCGTTTTTTTGAAAAATGCGAAGAACAAACCCCCATTATTTTGCCATCGTCTATCCAAAAATGTAGAAATCCTTCAAAAATAAGATCAAATACGCTCCACATCTGACAAAGTTGATTGATACAAACCAAGCTCTGATACCACTTGTAAGGTCCCAATCTGCTTGTGTATCAATCAGATCCGTTTGATGGTGCGGAAACCCAATCAAACGGATGATGCCATATCAAAATAGAAGAGAAGGAGAAGAAGAATAAGTTGAATCTATGATGTATTCAGAGACATGAGTGATGCTCCGTACACATTAGATTCTCTCACACACACTATTCTTCTCTCTAGTTTCTCTCTCTATAATATGTTCTCATTCTCTCGCCTTGTGCTCTCAAGCACTCCTCACCCTATATATATGAGACAGTTGGCCATACACACAACCGTAAACATATATAGCCGTAAACACTGAGTTGTTTACGGTCCTAGACATAACAATAGATTTTCCTAAAAAAGCAAAGTATAAACCATAATTTTAGACCCAACAATTTATTGTCAAACAAATGCCAAAATACCATTGTAATGAAGAAACAGTTGTGGAAGAACATAAAGAAGAAGCTAAATTGTGTGTTCCAGAAAACATGGATGAAATTCATGAAGTTGTGGAAAAACCTAGAGAAGAAGTCCATGATGTTGTGGAGGAAACTTGAGAAGAAAAAGTTGAACCGTAAGTGCTAGAATATATATCTTGTGCAGATGAAGACATAGATACCTTGTATGGTAATGATGATATGAAAGAAGATATACCAGTTAATATATATGTTCCTAGAAACTGGAACATCTATTGAGTGAAAAAATTATGTTGTTGTAATGAATTTATGAGATGTTTGTTAACAACTTTGAGTTTTAAATTCATTGGTAGCAAATTTTCTAATAATATTTTACAAGAAAATATTTATGTGGCCTAACTTCGATTTTCACACAAGGCCTCCCACATGTCAGGACCATGCCTGCTTTTTAGTATAATAATTTTATAAATTATATTATAACAAAATTATAATGAAACATGTTGTGTAATGTTTTTGTTTTCTCTAACTTCCATATATAAAATTAAATTTTATATTTATGATTAATTAATATCGTTAAATGTATAACATGATATTATAAATTTTAGCTATTTCTGTTAGATCATAATTAGTAATATAAATCAGACTAAAAATTTATAATCCAAATTAAAAGGGACTAAATTTGATCCCCATGGTTCCACTTTATTTTGATACAAATGAATAATATTACTCTATATTTGACATACTACAACTCATTTATACCAAAATGAAGTGGGATTTTGGGGATGTATGTAATAGAAAATAAAATGGAAAATGGGATACGGATGTGGACTAAAAATGCTCTAAGGTCATCTGGTATACTCCCTACGCCAAAGGGCGTGGAGAGCTTCCATGTCAACAAACATTACCACCACAACCACCACATGCACTGTAATGCCCAAAAATTTGGGCTAGTCATTTAAGATATAAAAAATAATATTATATAAAGATGTGGTAGTCACAATGATCATCTCAAGGATATAAATAAACTTAAATCTGACTTCGTATGAAGAAGTTATGCTTCTTCGAAGTTTTGTAACTAAATCGACACGACTATGTGCGTCATAAAAGGTGAATTGGAGATAGGTTGCTTATTATCCAAAGTAATCTAAACGAAAGTTGTAATAGTAAAAGCGAACTCATTCATATAAAGAACGTCCAAATCTGACATCATATGAAGAAGTTATGATTTTTTGATGTTTCAGTACAGCAGTGTGCGACATAAAAACCAAACTTTAGATTGCGCGACTGTTAGGAGAAAAATTTCGTTAATGTCTTTACCTAAAATGTGACATCCCCATTTTCATGGCCAGAAAAGACCGATTTTGTTTATGCTTTATAAAAATCAGAGAATCTCTTTTAAGAAAAACATTGCGGAATTTGTTCCCAAAAAAATGATAATTACATTATCAAGGCATTTCCGAAGAAATGTATTTTTATTCATTTTAAATCATCTGGGATGTCATCGTCAATACAGAAACATAAGCATAAACAGAACTTACATTCATTATCACTAGTGATTTATATCTCCTTAATCTCTCAGTGTAATTTGACTTCATATCAACACCTGAGATATAAATAAGTTTCGTGGGTCAGGTTAGGAAACCTGGTGAGTACATAGGGATTTCAATCCCACAATATTATAACATATATATATATATATATATATATATATATATATATATATATATATATATATATATATATATATATATATATAAACTCACACAATATATGATTTCCCCATATATATAATCAACTCTTACCCCACCCCATTAATCATCACAACGAGACTATCCATACTCACGGACCTTAAATTTTTCCTCTTACTCCGGATCTAATCCATGCTCTCGAGTCGTTGATTGTACCTATTCCATACTCTCGGATGAGGGACAATTGTTCTTTGTCTAAATCCATACTCCCGGATTAATGATAGATGACTATGTCCTGTCCATACTCCCGGGCTGAGGACAACTGACTATGTCTTAATCCATACTCCCGGATTAAGGACAACTGACTATGTCTTAATCCATACTCCCAGATTAACAACAGTTGACTGAGTCCAATCCATACTCTCGGCCTAGGGACGAATGACTATGTCTAATCCGTGCTTCTGGATCAATAACATGTTTAGGGTTTTTATTCCTCATATATATCTCACTCGTACTCATAAGGAGATACTACCCAATGACCCTCATAACAAATTTTAGGTTTACTCATTAACCTAAATCATTATAAATGACCAGGTATGTTCTTTAGCATGTAATTCAGACAACATCAAATAATTCACACATAAACATATATTTAATACATTCAATCCATACTTGTACTAAAATCATGTTCATTAGAGGGACTATGTGCTCACCTGATATGGTGGTGAGTCGGTACTCGGACAATACTTCGTTACTCTTAAAACAATTTCCCTCGACAAAACCTAGTATCATTACCACTAGGGTTTAGTTCTGTATTCACCGAGACTAATTTAATAGTCTAGCTGTTATTATTATTATATAAGCATCAAACAACACTATATAACTCATAATAATAGCCCAAATAATTATTTTAAGGTCCTAATAATGTTACTATAATTAATTAGAAGCTATATTAAAAATAGCGTAGGCGTAGCTCACTTACAGCGGGTTTTATCGAAAGCCGAGCTTTGCTTGGAGCAGCGTTTCCGAACTGAAAGGCCCTTTTTCTCGGGACTCCAGGAGTCTCGAGGCTTCCTTCGGGTGCTAGGGAGGTTTCTTAGGGTTCTGGGGTTAAAATAGGTTAGAGAGATAAAGTAGTGAGAGAAAGATGTGAGAAATGAGTGAAGAAGTCGACTGTCTTCTCTGCCCTTTTTATAGCCTGCGAGGCCTCAGACTATGCTGGGCATAGCCCTTGGCTACGTGGGGCATAAGGCTCGGATAAGAACAACAGGTGGCGCTCCTCGGATGGGTCATCGTGGCATGCTCCGGAACCGCTCAACCGAAGACTGTTGGGCGTAACCCTCTTCTGACGCGGGGCGTACTTGGACGTGAGGAGTTCCTCTCGTACGCAAGGCGTAGCGAGGCCACATGTCTGAATCCGAAGACCAGACCGCGATCAGCAAGCGACGACCCTGATCGAGCCACGTCATCACCCCCTCGTAGTTTCACATTTTTCTTTCCCAACTTCTAAAATTCATAACTTTCGCGTACGAGCTCCATTTTTGACGTTCTTTATATCCACGCAAAGGCGGAAACGTACACTACAACTTTCATTTAGACTCCATCAGCTAATTTTGAATTTATTTTAAAAGTTATATTATTATCAGGCCGGTACAGGATTGGTCCGTTAAAATTTCATAACTTCTTCATCCGACGTCCGTTTTCGTCCATCTTTTTATCGTTACGCTACTTTTAACGAGGTCTTCGATTCTCTTTTAGGTTGTGTTGGCTAAAAATTGCTCGATCTAATATTCGGATTTCGGGTTGTACACTACTAAGCCGAAAATTCGAAAAATCATAACTTCCTCATACGAAGTCAGATTTCGGCGTTCTTTTTTATGGACGCTCTTGGTTTAACAAATTCTATGACTTTCATTTAGATCGCTAAGGCTGAATATCACTCCATGATAAATTTACTATTTACGCCTTCCCGGTGTCGTGATGGTTTCGTCGCGAAACTCCGACTGATCATAAGTTCTTCGTTATAACTCGAATGTTTGTGTTCTTTATATGTACGAAACCCTTGTAACATGTGCTACAACTTGGTTAGTATTTACTCTAAATAATCTTTTGTCGAAAAGTCGTTTTCGACCCTTATTATCTCAAAATTAACTAGCTCGGATCTACGGGCGTTACAATTATCTCCCCCTTAGGATGATTATGTACCAGAATCATCAACGAAACAGGGCTCACATGATGACTCCATACGCTATCTCTTCATCCTAAGTAATAACCGTAACTTTCATGTTTCTCTAAACGAGTATCTAACTCTAAGACTTCTTGACTGCAAGCGGTGCTCGATCTTGCACTTGCTCCCTATCTCATGTTAGACTCCAAATTATGACCCTCAAGTCACAATCTCGATCCTCACTGGATAAGAACTTAAGATAAGTTCTTTTATTACTACAATGGATCGATGTGTCATATTCTAATGACCTATCGTCGTATGTTGCAACACTTAGACTTAGGTCTTTTAGAGTCTTCCAGAACATGCTATACCTTCCTTCATGTTCGAATCATATCTTAAAAGGTAGAATTTCTAGCTACAAGAAACTATCGCGATACCTCTACTGATCGCTTTGATTGTCTTTCACTTCAAGCTTTTAGCTTAAGTCAGATGCTACATCGGACTTGGTTCTCTGAACTATTTAACATACCTATCGTAGTTGAACTCAATTTGATATGACTGCTAGGGTTGGAATAACAATCATCTTCTTAGTCATTACCGAAACGATGGTAACGATATTCTTGAATAAAACAATATCAATTACTAGCTTCTTGGTAACCTTGTGACCTTCCCTAATCCAAGTGCGAGTCTTGTGCTTTCGGTAGTATAGGCCTCTCTACCATTCACACCTACTCATACTCGTCCCAAGTATTGTCCCGTAGTTTTCCAAGTCACCATACAAGAAAATCCCATAACCACTTAACAAATCAACTATCAAAATGAAGGTTTTATATTATTCATTGAAATGATTACATAGGTGCTCAAGTTCACCCTAGACTATGCCTCTAACAGGCTACATCATACGATATTATGGCTACTGCATAACTCGATCTTCGAATATGAAGTCCTCATCCTTAATTCCTCGCGTTGTCATCTGCTTCGTCAAGGGTCATCTGAAATGCTCTTGACTTTGGTTTTGGCGGCATATTCGGCTTTGTAGCTTCTTCTTTCCTTGGGCAGTCTTGCTTGAGGTGTCCCTCTTCAACACACTTAAAGCAGACTTCTCTCTTGGTTGTGCATTCACTAGCGTAATGACCAGTCTTCCCGCATTTAAAGCAGGTCATCTCTTTAAAGCATTTCCCAATGTGTTTCATTCTGCACTTGTCATACCATTGCGTTCCTTCTTCGAACTTCTTTGAACCATACTTCGAGAATTTTCTCTTCTCATCGGACCTTGAGGATCCTTCAAACTTTCTCTTCTTGCCGACCTCCATCTTGTTGGCAGCTCTTCCCTTGATCATATCTTCAACATACTTGGCAGCTCAGATAGCTGCCTCCAGAGTAGGTGCCTAACGTACTGGCACCGCATACTCCCATGGAAGTCCCTTTGCGTACTTGTCAATTTTTGACATTTCTTCCGAGACAAGGCGCAAAGCAAACCCCATCTTGTCCGTGAAGTTGTTGGTGTATTCATCGATGGTCATGCTTCCTTTCTTCAAGGTTAGGAATTGGTTCTCCAGCTCGAGCATGTTTTGGGCTGAACAGTACTTACGTTTGAATTGAACCAAAATTCTGCCTATGTCAGTTGCAGGGGCTCATTAGGGCTTAAAGTCTTCCCAAGGGTGTTCTACCAACGAACAACACCTCCTCGGAACTATCGCACTGAAAACGTCGTATGTAATTTGCCTCTGCAACCACACGTCATGAAGGCCAACTCCATCTCCGAGATCCAATCCATAACCCCGATTGGATCTTCCTTTCCAATGAAAGTCGATGGCTTACAAGTCAAAAAATCTTTGCACTTACATCCATTCCTCTCGACTCCGTCATCTTGATTAATCCTCCTAATTACCGGTGCATCGGCTTGACCAACAGTCCCACTGTAGTTCCCTTCCTCTGACTGCCCATCATTTAGTTCAGGCTACACAATAAGCATCATAAGTTCCTCTCGATGTTGTTGAAGTAAACGTCTTCTTTCCTCCATTTGACGATCCAACATCATCTGGATCATCGCTTGCACTCCAACCATCGTGATTGGCTCAGGATCGGCTACTACAACAAGTATTTTCTCAATCACTGGAGGTTGATTCCTATCTCCATTCGAGTTCCTGGCTCCACTATGGTTCTTGACATTTTGATCTTTACACCAAATAGGGTGAATTTAGATTTTTACTTAGGATAGACGTTTAAATCATCCTTATCCCTCCGAAACGTTTACATGTCAGTTCTAATATCGTAGTCGTACGTTTAGAATCCTAAACACATAAGGTTTCGAGATCCGGTTGGCAATAGACCTTAGATCCGAAGAAATATCAGCATATCAGGCACAAAGCATTTAGCACATAAAAGAATTTTAGGCACAATTCCTAAAATAAGCTAGTGCTCACACCTCACAATCATCGCTTAGCATTCTATGTTTAAGTCTAAAAATCCTACAAATTCCAAGTTCGCTTAAACTAATGCTCTGATACCAACTGTGACATCCCCATTTTTACTGCTAGAATGCTTTATAAAAATCAGAGTATCTCTTTTAAGAAAAATGTTGCGGAATTTGTTCCCAGAAAAACATGATAATTACATTATCAAGGAATTTCCGAAGAAATGTATTTTTATTCATTTTAAATCATTTGGGATGTCATCGCCAATACAGAAACATAAGCATAAATAGAACTTATAATCATTATCACTAGTGATTTATATCTCCTTAATCTCTCAGTGTAATGTGACTTCATATCAACACCTGAGATATAAATAAGTTGCATGGGTCAGGTTGGGAAACCTGGTGAGTATATAGGGATTTCAATCCCACAATGTTATAACATATATATAAAAACTCACACAATATACGAATTCCCCATATATATAATCAACTCTTACCCCACCTCGTTAATCCTCATAACAAGACTATCCATACTCATGGACCATAAATTTTACCTCTTACACAGGATCTAATCCGTGCTCTCGAGTCCTTGATTATACATATTCCATACTCTCGGATGAGGGACAATTGGTCTGTGTCTAAATCCATACTCCCGGATTAATGACAGATGACTATGTCCTGTCCATACTCCCGGACTGAGGACAACTGACTATGTATTAATCCATACTCTCGGGTTAAGGACAACTGACTATGTCTTAATCCATACTCCCGGATTAACGACAGTTGACTGAGTCCAATCCATACTCTCGGACTAGGGACGAATGACTATGTCTAATCCGTGCTTCTAGATCAATGACATGTTTAAGGGTTTTATTCCCTGTATATATCTCACTCGTACTCATAAGGAGATACTACCCAATGACCATCATAACAAATTTTAGGTTTACTCATTAACCTAAATCATTATAAACAACCAGGTATGTTCTTTAGCATGTAATTCAGAAAACATCAAATATTCGCACATAAACATATATTTAATACATTCAATACATACTTGTACTAAAATCATGTTCTTGAAAGGGACTATGCGCTCACCTGATACGGTGGTGACTCGATACTCGGACAACACTTCGTTACTCTTAAAACAATTTCCCTTGTCAAAACCTAGTATCATTACCACTAGGGTTTAGTTCAGTAAGACTAATTTAATAGTCTAGCTATTATTGTTATTATATAAGCGTTAAACAACACTATATAACTCATAATAATATCCCGAATAATTATTTTAAGGTCCTAATAATGCTACTATAATTAATTAGAAGCTATATTAAAAATAGCATAGGCGTAGCTCATTTATAGTGGGTTTTATCGAAAACCGGGCTTTGCTTGGAGCAGCATTTCCAAACCGAAAGACCCTTTTTCTTGGGACTCTGGGAGTCTTGGGGCTTCCTTCAGGTGCTAGGGAGGTTTCCTAGGGTTTTGGGGGGGTTAAAATGGGTTAGAGAGATAAAGTAGTGAGAGAAAGATGTGAGAAATGAGTGAAGAAGTCGGCTGCCTTCTCTGCCTTTTTATAGCCTGCGAGGCCTCGGACTACGCTGGGTGTAGCCCTTGGCTATGTGGGGCGTAAGGCTCGGATAAGAACAATAGGTGGCGCTCCTCGGATGGGTCATCGTGGCATGCTCCGGAACCGCTCAACCGAAGAGTGCTGGGCGGAACCCTTTTACGACGCGGGGCGTTCCTCTCGTACGCGAGGCGTAGCGAGGCCAGGTGTCTGAATCCGAAGACCAGACCGTGATCAACAAGCGACGGCCTTGATCGAGCCACGTCATCACCCCCTCGCAGTTTCACATTTTTCTTTCCCAACTTCTAAAATTCATAAGTTTTGCGTACGAGCACCATTTTCGACGTTCTTTATATCCACACGAAGGCCGGTACATGATTGGTCCGTTAAAATTTCATAACTTCTTCATCCGACGTCCGTTTTTGTCCATCTTTTTATCGTTACGCTACTTTTAACGAGGTCTTCGATTCTCTTTTAGGTTGTGTCGGCTAAAAATCGCTCGATCTAATATTCGGATTTCAGGTTGTACACTACTAAGCCGAAACTTCGAAAAATCATAACTTCCTCATACGAAGTCAGATTTGGGCGTTCTTTTTTATGGACGCTCTCGGTTTAACGAATTCTATGACTTTTTTTAGATCACTAAGGCTGAATATCGCTCCATCATAAATTCATTATTTACGCTTCCCGGTGTCGTGTCGGTTCCGTCGCGAAACTTCGACGAGTCTTTCGTTATAACTCGGATTTCGGCGTTCTTTATATGTACGGAACCCTTGTAACATGTACTACAACTTGGTTAACATTATTTACTATAAATAATCTTTTGTCGAAAAGTCCTTTTCGACCCCTATTATCTCTAAATTGACTAGCCCTGATCTACGGGTGTTACATAAAAGCATAGGAAATTTTTTTATCCAACTTGGTGTGAGCCATTAGAGACATTATATTTTTGGTGCTTGCTTTTCTAGGGTTTCAAGAAGGAATTTTGTTTGGTTATTTACTACAATAATCAAAAGGTATGTTAACACAAACTCTATGCTTATTTATTATTATTATAGAAGTTCTTTAGGAAACCATTCTATAAGGGGAATATATGGAAACGGCCTATAAAATGACCGTTGAATGGGTGTCCACTCTCACCCACCTCTCGCTTGTGTGGTGGAGTGTCGTTAGCCGAACGGGTTGATAAAACATAACTTCTCAAAAGTATGATGGAATTAAAGTACTAGAACCTTTTATATAAATCCCTAATCTAGTTACTTTATAAAAAAGGTGAAGTGTATGCTAATCCATGAAATACGCACATCATTTTTTATTAGTCGTTAGTGGAGCATGCATGGATATCCGACATACTAATTTGGGACTATAAAGTTGAAATGCTGGCACAAATCGAAAATTTTCATTATTAATGGAGCATGTGTTGTTGATCGGCACATGAATTGGAGATGATAAAAGACATCGATGTTGTCAAGCGGGTTTGTGTGGTTATTCACGTCTCGTTTTGATCCTTGGCATCCTAGTCACAAAATGAGAGCATAATCTGTTATTAAACATGCCATTGATAAGATTCAATGAATCTCAAAAGATCTAGGAGTTTCATAAGATTGAAATTAGTAAAATTGTTACCTACCTAAAATACATTTGAATTGATTACCACGTCCCTCTTCAAAGTTCGAATCGAAAATATGGATCCTAGCGTTAATTTAAATTTTGGGATAATAATTAAGGATTAAAATCAACTAACTTGAATTCTTTCTTCTCTTAATTTTTAAATGACTCGTGGAGACATAAATGGTCTTCCTCAATCTTATGGAATGGTTTTCCTCAATCATCTGAAGATAGTCTTCCACATTCTGATCAAGGTAAAAATGTCTTCTGTTTTTTGAGTAATGATGGAACTGGACATAATGATTCTTCAACTCTTCTACCTCCTACCCCTATGACTCTCCCAGAGTTACCTTTTCCTCAAATTGAAAGATACAAGACTACTCAAGACTTATTGGCATTTAGACATAAAAATGGATAGTTTGTATGTATTCATGTTCTGAAAATGAAGTCGCATATTGACAAGTTGGATAGAATGTGTGCCGTTTCCCAAGGGAGCAAGCCATTGATTTGGTTCTTCTCTTGCTTCTAAAGTCATATGATCAGTTCATTAAGAACTTTTATATGAGGAATCTCGACATGATGCTCATTGATCTGACCTAAATGTTCATGGTTGTTGAAGCAGAAATGCTTAAGAGCACATCTGAAACAGAGTTGCTTATTGGGTCTAATTCCAAGGTTTCCATGGAAACTAACAATAGTGGCATTGGTGGTCCATAAAAGATATCTCTTCTTAATGGAAAGGGGTCGTCCAAAATCAAGGCATTTGGGATCATTCCATGTGTTAACCCCAAAGAGTTCATTTGTTTCTACTGTCAGTTGAAAGGACATTGGTTGCAAAGCTGCCCAAAGTACCTAAAGGATATCGGAGATGCTAAATTCAATTCATATGACTCTATGGAAGGTATATCCATTATGTAACTCAATTGTCTTTTAAGTTCCTATTCATAAACTCTTAAGAAATAATGTGATGATCACATTTTGATGATATTGGAGGATCTAAGAGAAATAAGGAATATTAAGTAGAGTGAGCTAAATCTGATCGTGAGAGATGGGTTTTTTCACATGGTTCGATGGTCATAATTTGGAGCTACTATTAAGGAGTTAGGATAATTTAATAGATTTCTATTATTTTTCAAAGATTTCTAGAAACATAGTTTTCTATTTATGCATTGCAAGGACAAGTTCCAATTTTCTCAATAAAATGATGTTTTGGTTTATCAGGTTGTCTAAATATATATTTCCTTGCAATAGAATAAATGAATACGTTGATCACATTTCTAATAATAACAATGTTAATCGTGGCTTTGATTCTAATGATATTGCTTGTGATACTGTCATAATCAACCAAATGAAAAGAAATCTGAAGTTTCAATTGGACGGAGACTTGGAGTCATAAAATTCGAATTGTGTGATCCATATGAATCTTATTCATTGAAAAAAAATTATGACTAATTCATTGTTCACATGTTTATGTGCGGCAAGTGAAAGACTAATGGATCTAGTACATGTTGATATGGACTATTCAGATCCACCACAAAGGACAATAAATCTATTCGTCATGATTTATTGATGCTTTAGTGAATATGGTTGTATTTACAAGATTAAGCATAATTCTAATACTTTAAAAAGATTCGAAGAGTATCAGAACGAATAGTAAGAATCTATTAGGCAAAAATATAAATGTTTCTCCAATCTGAAAGGATAGGAGAGTACCTTAGTATCATGTTTTATGATCATCTTCATGATTGTTGAATCATATCACAATTGATCCTCGAAGAACATCTTAGTGCAATTGTATGACCAAGAAGAGGAATTGGATATTGTTGGAAATGGTTCGATCAAGAGATGAGTCATAATTCATTTCAAATCAAGTTTTAGAGCCATGTTCTAGTAACTATAAAACATATATTGAAACTCATTTCAAACTAAGAAAGTTGATAACACCTCATGAAATGTGGAGTAATAATGCTCTCTTAATCTAGCATATTTAGAATTGGAGTTGTGATGTTTTTCGTCAATTGAGAAACAAAAGATGAACCGAGACCAATTCTATGAAGTGTTTTCTTGTCAGGAATCCACATGAACTTTTGAATATTTGTTTTAGATCATCAAGGAATGCTCCGTGGAAATAAACTCATATGTGAAGAAGTCATTGGGAGTCGTATTGATCTTGAGAGTTTCAAGAGTCAACCGATAATAATCCTTTTAGTTATCACTAGCACACGACCCGACGTTGATAACTTGTCGTGTTTGATTGACACATTATTATTTTTGTGCACTTCTAGTTGAGTTAATAGTGCTTAGGAGTTCTATGTTTTTCATTTAAGTACAATAGCGAAGGACATTGGTAAATGAAAGTACATGATCAATATGGGTGAGATGCTAACCACATGGAAGCACTGATATGCCCCTATGCTGCCAGAGGGCAAAAAACTTAGAGTAGCAAAGTTGATTCCATGAAGTAGAGCTAATTTTGAATTTGATTTTTTCCTAAACATTGTCTTATTGTAGAGAATTGTTATCGTGATTTGAGAAAGCAAAGTTTGATTTCAGTAATTGAATATTTAGAACATCAAGAGTAAATATTAATCGGATCTCATATTGATAAAGACTGATTACATAATAAGTAGAAAATATATGTTTGTTACGACCAGTCTCTCTTCTACTTCTAACGTCAGTCCCTATTTATAGGGAACATGAGTGTACAAAAAATATACTAAGTCTATACATTTCACTTCGCACAAAGATGACTTAGTAAAATAACATAAAATGCGAAACTATACAAAACACTATATTCGACTTTTACAATTTTACATCTACAATCTCCCCCTTTGTAAACAGTCGAAGCTATTCATCCCATAAGCTTTTGAACAGCTGAGGGGATTGTCTTTAGCACTTCTCCATACCAGGAGATCACCTTCTTGAGATCTTTCTTGTCTCCTTCATTTTTCTTCTTGCAATTGTTCATACGAACTGTAACACCGTGATTTCCAAAAACAAAATTTTCATTTAAATAATCAATTTAATATTAAAAACACTTGTTTAAAATCTTATTCACATTCGAATTACAAAACATAGTTTCATTTTCATTATAATAGAAGACCAGGATCCTCCAAAACACAACTCTTTCTTCGGTGTGTACAATCGAACCGTTGCCATTCCGCGTTACTGTAAGAACCTGAAACAACATAACATAACAACGTAAGCACGAAGCTTAGTGAGTTCCCCAATATACCTTACGCACATACGCCTTCCGGCCCGGACCTTTCGGTCCACATAACATTGCCTTCCGGCCCGGACCTTTCGGTCCACATAACATATATCGCCTTCCGGCCCATAAGATAATTGCCTTCCGGCCCATGCACATATATAACACATAATACAAATACTCTAACACATAAAGCACATATATCATATATCATACCTGACCTTTCTGTCACATAACACCTTGCCTTCCGGCCCATATATAAGCATGTATATCACGCGTAGCAGCTAACTTTCCATTTATAGCATATAAACATAACACATAACATACTTGACCTTCCGGTCACACAATCAACCCTTCCGGGTGAGGTATAGTGAGAAAACTCACCTCGCGGACACTGGAAGATAGCAACTCCTAAAATCCCTTGCACTTGATCCTCCGAGCTACAAGCTCCCTGTAACATCATATATCCCTTATTAATACTTCTATCTTCCACGTTAACTGACCCTAAGAAATCACACCAGTCAACTCTGGTCAACAGTCCATTGTCAGCTCGACTGGACTCGGCGAGTTCCCTGGCGACTCGGCGAGTCTGGTCGTCCTTCAATCCTCTAAGATTCCCCTTCTACTCGTCGAGTATCCTCTTTGACTCGACGAGTCACTCCTGGAAGAACCGCGGGGCCACCCCGACTCCACTCGCCGAGTCTGAAGAACAACTCGTCGAGTCCCAGTGAATCTTCAAGCTACTCGCCGAGTCTGATCATCCGACTCGGCGAGTCCACGCCATGCAGTCGATCAAACTGCTTCCTGAAATACGTATGGTCCCGAAATACACAATCATGGGACCTTCTGGACCTCTAACCATCCTATTACTGGGTTATAAACACTTGGGTAACAATATAATAATCCATCTAATCACCAAATGGGTTTCATAAACCCTAAAATCGTGCACACATCAATATAGCAGAAATGATCCGAAACATTACCTGAATAACACCCTCTCTGTGTCTCCAAACCTCAGAACTCGATCCCCTTGATATTCCTTTGGCCAAAACTCTTCTTCTTCTTGCCTAAAAAATTCTTCAAGGTTCCAAAAGCTTCCTCTCCTGCTCTAGACGTCCACAACGATTAGGGTTCTTCTCAATCGGCCAAAAGACGGACAATGACGACATAACAACCCTTATATACGACCCAATACGAAACGGCTAGGGTTTCCGCTGAACAGCGTCGACTCGCCGAGTCCATACCTGGACTCGTCGAGTCCAGTCGCGAACCCGCGACCAAATCTGCGACCCTACTCGGCGAGTCTTGCTCCAACTCGCCGAGTCTCCCCTTTAAAACACCCCAAAATGCAATTTAACAATACTTGAGATTTTGGGCTGTTACACGAACAATAAAGTGCGTATATTGCGAAGAAGTATATCTTTCCACCTTTGAGACTTTAAACAAGAACTTCTTAGGTTTCCATTTTGTATCTCTTCCTGAAAACACCATGCCGAAAGGTTTCAGGCATATTTCCCCAACAGCATATTTCGATAATGCTGATTGAGATAAAGTTTCTTCCCAAGGTACGTTTACTTCTCTTCCCAACACATTAGCCAGTTCATCATCTGTAAGAGCCAAACAATCAAAGTAATTGTCAATGTATGTCTTAACATGTGCAAAGCCTATCTTGAACACTTCAGTCTCAGAGCCTTTGAGCTTATTTTCTTCCATATGCTTCAAAATAAGAGCCACTTGAATTAAATCATTGCAGTTCATCAGAGGAAAATATGCTACAGTGAAGTCATACTGCTTGTTGTCTGCTCGGATAACAAAATAACAAAAATTTTGAAGCATGTCTTCAAACAATATGTCTTTCTTGATTGTCAGCACCTTTTTGATCTTCATTAAAGACCAAACTTCATCTGGATTCTTCCCCAAAATAGCATGAAATCTGATTTTCATGTGAGTATAATCATCAGGATTATCAAACTTCTCACTTATCTTGTACTGAGCAGTGATGAATAGCATTTCATTGATTGGAAAATCCAACTGACAATTGTCTGAATTCGTAATATCATAATTTCTCTTTGGCTTCTTCTCGAATTCATACAATTCCCTTCCCACATCTTTTGACTCTATAGTTTCGTAAGAGTAAAGCTTCACAGGATCTCCTTTGTTCATCGTGGGAGGATCACTTGCCCTCTGCCTCATGATGCTTTGTATTTGCCTCATCCTTTCCAACTCTGCTTCAGCCTCAGCTTTCTTTTCCTCCTTTGATTTTTCATACAATATCCCTTTTCCTTTTCCCACCATATCTGTTTGAGGTTTTGAACTTGAATCTCCTTCTTTTTCTCCAATAACGATTCCTTTGGCAATCATTTTTGTGGTTATTATGGTTGAGGAAATTGGCTTCGTAAGTATGGGAAGAGTAGTTATAAGCTGAGTAGATATAACTTTTCCAACTGTCTTCGCATCCTCCTCTTTACTTAAACTTTTCTCTCCCCCTTGCACCCCTATGAAAGCAGGTGGGGCACCCTTTGGTAGTAAAGAAGTAAAATTGGCGAGTGGAGCAAGAGCTTTCTGAATTTCTTGTTCTAAAGTATTAATCTTTAGAGACAAGAAATCAGGAGTGAGAATTTGTGTAGGTGAAGATTGTGAAACCATCATTTTAAGCTTAGTCACCAACTTGGTTAGCTGATCAAACTTCTCCTTTGTTTCTTCGTTATGAGCTTCAAGAATAGGAACATCAACAAACTTTTGTATTTTTGAAGAAACCTACGCAATCTGCTTTTGAACTTCAGCATTTTGAGTATGAATATCCTGAAGCTCCTTCGCAAGTTCAGATTTCAACTCTTGAAGCTTATAGTTGACATCCTCCCGAACTTTCTTCACATCCTGTACAAAAAGAACATGACGTTCTTTTGCAACAGCTTTCAAATCCTTGACCACTGAAGAAAAGTTGTTCCCTTCTGCTTGATTCGAAGCTCATTATTCTTGTTAGATTGATCAACCTTCTCCATTATACGCTTCTCAGCACCTTTGATCATTACATCAACCACCATTGCTGATATAGAAGACATCCTGCCAGAATCAGCTTGCGACTGAATAATAGCATTCAACTTCTGATTCAGGATTTTAAATTGTTTTCTTGTCATAAGCATATGATCAGGAATATCCTCATCCTCTGAATCAAAATGAATGTCTTCAATTATCCCTCCAAAGGCTCCTCCGTTAGCTTCATTATCAGATAAAAGTTGCGAAGGTTGAGGATTTTCGGGTGATTGTGATGGAAAAAGTGTTGTAAATGGGGTTTGAAGAACATGATCAAAAATTGATGAGGTGGTGGATAAAGTTGTAAATGGAATTGAAACAATTGGTAAAGAAATAGGTAAGGAGATTGGGATTATGGTTGCAACACTCAGGATAGGTGCCCCCGTATCAGATACGTTGACAACCGTATCAGAAATAGGTACCTCCTCAGAAACTGATTTGGTAGTGACTATTTTGAGTGGTTCGGTGAATGGTAATGTGGTGGATATTTGCGAAGTATGGATGATAGGTAATGAAACATTTACCGTAGATGTCACTGGTGGAGTTTCTGGTACTATTTCTTCATCAGATGATTCATTGCGAATCACCATCTTTCTTCTTTTGATGAGAGTACGTTGCATATTTTTGGCAACATCTTCAGCTCTTTGCCTTTTCTTTCCTAGAGAAACCGGAGCTAGAATACTACGAATAGTAACGCCTTTACTGCTCACTTCAGCCTTGCGAATTTTCTTCAATACCCCAGACTTGGAAGGTATTATTTCTTTCTTTGATTTAGATGAAGTTTCTTCAATCTGAATATCTTCACTTGAACTTGTTGTGAAGATGAACCTTTCGCATCCTTCTTTATGGGCTTCTTCTTCTTTGACGGAGCAGCAACATCTAATAATACTCCAGTCTGCTCTGATTGATCAATTGTTTGCAAATATCTCACCAAGACTTTGTGAGTTTGAGATACCTTGCGAAGCATCGCATCTGGAATGCGAGCCACATGACTAAGAATTGCCTCATCATCTTCTATTGCCTTTGGAAACTGATACAAAGAAAACTCAGCAACTTCAACATCCTCCATTACTGGAATTGCTTCTTTTTCATATACCTTCTCCAGAATCAAGCTCCAATATCTTCCACACGAAATCCCTTTTTCCAAATTTGTGTTTTCGAGACTCTTGCCAAATTCCTTCCATAATTGGGTTGCATAATCAACGTTTATATCATAGTATATGCCCATAACCATGGCATATACTTCCATTCGTTCTTTATCCAGTCCAACTGATCTTCCTGTTAGGCATCTGTGAAAAATTCCAAATAAGAAATTCCATATGCACGGCAACCCAGACTTTCGAAAGTCACTGATCTTCTTAAGCTCTGGTTGATGGCCCATCTCATTGAACATGTGGATGATTTGAGAGTTAACAGGTTTGAAAAATGGAGGGTTGTTTGGAATCTGCAAGAATTCAACAAACATCTTCTTGGAAAGTTTGACCTGTTTGTTGTTGATCAAGTTGAATGTTATCACATCCGCTGTATGATTGTATGATGCTGTTGAAGCTGCCAAAGATAACCATGTCATCGGAACAGAGAAGGAACTAAACATGGCAGTAGACAGAGGTGATCGTTTCAGGGCAAAAATAAGCATCTTCAAGCCTTCAGGATAAGAAGATACATTTGGATCTACTTCATAATTTGTGCTTTGGATTTTCATCAGGGATTGAGAAAGAACTTCATTAGTGTTGGATTGAGTGGCTGCCATTTTTAGGGTTTGAAAAAGATGAAATTTGATCAAGGTTGAATCTTTGGAGGTTTGTGAGAGTTCTGCTTGCGTAACTGTATATAGTGTTCTTATCCCCCTTTTATAGGTTACTAAAATTGATTTGAAATTAAAGCGGGATGCATTTAATGTTATCTGATGTGGCACCTTGAAATTAGGCATGAGTTTTTGAAATTGAATCACATTAATCATCCCCAAACCTGCTAAAATTCTAACAAATGATTTTTCATCAAGAGGTTTTGTAAAAATATCAGGAAGTTGTTCAGTTGTTTTAACAAAATGAATTTCAATATTCCCATCTTCCACATGATCTTTGATAAAATGATATCGAAGAGCAATGTGTTTTGTCTTTGAATGTTGTACTGGATTATGACAAATGCGAATTGCACTTTGCGAATCACAATACAAAGGAATCTTTTTCATGTTTATTGCATAGTCACGAAGTTGACTCTGAATCCAAATAATTTGCAAAGTGCAAGCAGCAACAGCAATGTATTCTGCCTCAACGGTTGATATTGCCACACAAGTTTGTTTCTTTGATTGCCAACTCACCAACTTCCCATCCAATAGTTGACATCCACCACTCGTACTTTTCCTATCCAAAGTACATCCTCCTAGATCAAAATCTGAAAAAGCTTGAATGAAAAACCCCGTTTTCGTAGGATACCAAAGTCCTAAAGAAACTGTTCCCTTAAGATAGCGAAAAATATTTTTCACTGCAGTCAAATGAGGTTCTCTGGGATTAGCTTGATATCTAGCACAATTGCAAACCGAAAACATAATATTAGGTCTACTTGCAGTTAAGTACAATAAAGACCCTATCATGCTTCGATAAAGTGTTAAATCAACAGCAGGAGCATCTAACAAAGGAGTTACTCGTGTTCCTACTGCCATTGGTACTCTTAGTTTCGTGCTATTAGTCATTCCAAACTTTTCAAGCAAGTTCTTTGTATATTTTTCTTGATTGATTAAGATTCCATCCTTGTTCTGTCTTATATTTAAGCCAAGAAAATTATTAATTTTTCCCATCATGCTCATTTCAAACTGACTTTTCATTAGATTTTCAAATTCAATTGACAATGCTGGATCAGTTGAGCCAAAAATAATATAATCAACATAAATTTGAACATGCATTAGATGACACCCAACTTTCTTGCGAAATAATGTGGGGTCAACTGATCCTTGTTTAAATTTAGATTGTTTCAAGAAATTTGTAAGTGTTGCGTACCAGGCTCTTGGTGCTTGTTTTAATCCATATACAGCCTTATCTAGGATGTAAACATGATTAGGATGTTCATTGCTTATAAATCATGGTGGTTGTTCAACATATGTTGTTTCTTCTAGTTC
Source organism: Lactuca sativa (assembly GCF_002870075.4). Taxonomy (NCBI): domain Eukaryota; kingdom Viridiplantae; phylum Streptophyta; class Magnoliopsida; order Asterales; family Asteraceae; genus Lactuca; species Lactuca sativa. The sequence continues at coordinate 172,306,881 of NC_056631.2, forward strand.
TCCATTTAAGAATGCACATTTAACATCCATTTGATATACATCAAAGTCTTTATGAGCTGCATAAGCTAAAAATATGCGAATTGCTTCAAGTCTTGCAACAGGTGCAAATGTTTCTTCATAGTCTATCCCTTCTTGTTGCGAATAACCTTTAACCACTAGTCTAGCTTTATTTCGAATAATATTGCCATCTTTGTCGGTTTTGTTTTTAAAAATCCATTTTAATCTGACAATTGAAACATCAGAAGGTTTAGAAACTAATCTCCAAACCTTGTTTCATTCAAATTCAGCCAGTTCAGATTGCATAGCAACAACCCAATCTGAGTGTTCCATAGCATCCTTTACTATCTTTGGCTCTATTTTCGAAATAAAGACATTAAACATACATAGTTCTTGGTTCGCATTCAGTACCTGATTTTTCGCACGAATTTGAGCTCTTGTCAACACACCATCTTGTGGATTACGAATTACCTGTTCTTTTGGATGATTTCTTGTCCATTTCTCAAGTGGTGGAAAATTAGGATCAAATTCTAATGGTGCATCTTCATACATATCTTCATTTTCAGATCCTACAACAGAAAAATTATCATTTAGTTCGTGAAACTCATCATTTTTATCAAGATTAATTGTCTCTGTTTCATCATGCTCCTCCTCAACATGATCTTCATCTTGATGCTCCCCCTCAAAATGATGTTCCTGTTGATTCTGCGAATGCTCCCCCTCAACTTGATGATTCATAATTTCATTCTCCCCCTCGAAAGTTGGCTGACTATCTTCATGAATACTCGTATGCTCCTCCTCCATACGAATATCAGGCGTACTTTCACAAGTTATTGACTTTGTAGTTATTGTCGAATAATCAGTATGTTTTGAGGATTCTGATGTTTGATTATCAGGAGCATTATTTTCTGCTTCAATTTCCCTGTCAGGAATTCCGAAAATTAAGTCATAATCAAAATCATTGATTTCAGAATTCTCAATTTGAGTATTTGAATCCACAAGTATTGATTTATTTTCAAATTTACTATCTATTTGTTTAAGATAGTAATCATCAAACGTTAAATTGAAAGTTTCTTCAACTTTTCTGGTTCTTTTATTAAGCACTCTGTATGCAACTGAATTTTGTGAATATCCTAAGAATATGCCTTCATCAGCTTTAGCTTGGAACTTGGACACTTGATCAACCACAACTCGTTGAGGTGTTTCATTTGAATCTTTCTTTTCTTCTCTGTTTTCTTCATTATCATCAGATTTCCAGCTTTCAACTTCCACATTATCAAACTTACAATGTTGTGCAGTTAAAGGTTTATCAATTTCATCCTCTATTATCGAATCAACAATAATTTCTTTACCTTTAATCTTAGATGTGATATTAACTATTGACAATTGAGAACAATCAACCTCTTCTTCCTCTTCTATCTCACTGATTTCACTCATATTATCTGAATTTTCATCAATATCAGCATAATTGAATTGAGAGGCAAGAGTTGAAGTTTCTATTTTCTTTAAGATTTTCACTTGTTCACTCTTTGTCAAACTTTCATTGACAATGTTAACTAACTCATCAGCATTCAGAAATTCATCAATTTTGACAATACCATATGTATATCTATCATCAGGTATTTTGTCAAATTGAGCAATTGTACTTTCACAATCATAAGAAACAACATCAACTTTTTCACGTTCATATTCAAGAAAAGGTAACAGTTTCCTATGTTGTTCTTTGCTAATGTCAGAAGAATGATGTAAAGCAGTTAATTTTGCATATGGCCGTTTGGCAGAATTACAATATATGTTCCTTTGAGCTAGCAACAACCTAACATCATTTGTAAGATTATTTCTATCACAATCTATATTTTTGATCTGCATTTCAAGTTTTTCTACTCTGCTCCTCTTTATTTCTAATTCTCTCTGTGTCTCACCTAGTTGCAAATTTAATTTTTGAGCTTCAGTACTAGCAGGCACAATAACAAAATCAAAATAAGCCACAGTTTCATCAAATGAAACAATTTCAGCATCATAAGCAGATAAAGGAATATTAAAATATTCAAGTATTGCACATACCTTGGTTGTCATGGGTGATTTGTCCGTGGATTTGGATACGAAACACCTTCCTGAAATTTCCTCTTCGCAATCTTCAAAACTTGCGAACATTGCTCCATGTGTGGGATGTCTCATTTCCTTGTCATCAGATCCTGAGGACCAGATCTGATACGTACCACTTTCTTCATTATCAGTTTCACCTTTCGCAACCAAAGACACTCCTTTGGTCTTAGCACGTATCTCTTCAATCTTTTCAGAGTAGTATGATTCATCTTTAACTTTTTCCTTCTTCTCTTCTTTCTTTCGCAACATACAATCAACTGCAAAATGATTCGCACCATTGCAGTAGTGACAGTAAATTCCTGAATCACCTTTCAGCTTCTTCTCTTCTTTCGCATCTTTTTGTTTCTCATCAGCTTTCTCCAATCTCTTCCTCTCCTCCCCTCCAGTTCTTGTGACTGCATTTTTCACATTACTAGCCTTTCCTTTTGGATAAACAGGCTTTTTGAAAAACTTCTTAACTCTGTTGTTTGAATAGAATGCCACAGCTTCATCATCAGAGTTTATCAAAAATCCTTCATCATCTGAACCATCTTTTTCATTAACATCAGTTTCTGATACCTTTGAAACAAGAGCCAAAGGACCTCCAATACTTTGTTTTGATTCTTCATACATTTCTGAAACTTCACATTCATGTGTTTTCAGTTGATTGTAGAGATCATTCAATTTAGTTGTATCAAAACTCTATTGATTCTTAATCATCATGCTCACACTTCGCCATTCCTTGCGAAGACCCATAATGAAAGTTAAATTGAACTCCATGAGAGACCTAGTGATTCCATACCTATTGCAGCGAAATATAAGCTCGTTCAGACGATCATAGTAATTTTCAAGAGTGTCTGCATCCTTTTGTCTGAATTCCTTCAGTTCAACTAGACATTGCTTCACAGAGTTGATCTTCGTCTTTTCGCTACCTTGATACTTCTCTTTTAGAGTGTTCCAAATCTCCTTGGCTGTTTTACAACTACGGATGTAATTGTAAACCACAGGAGGTAGAGCACCTCTTAGTTCCCTCATGCACCTCTTTTCATTATTCTTCAAACATTTTTGTTGTTCAGCAACTTCAGTAGATGTAGTAGATGAACCAATTGATTGAACATTAACTGGAGCTTGCACTGTTCCATCGATACAATTCCAAAGTTCTTCATCAATTCCATTTAAGTAATTTTCCATTCTATCAGCCCACTGATCATAGTATTCTGGAATTAACATCGGAATTTTGGTTGAAGAACCAAGCAAGTGAGAGAAGGAAGTCATTGTATTCATGTTGAAGTTCGCCATTAATGAACACAGAAATTTTCAGAAAGCTTGAAAAACTTGATGAAATTGAGAATTTGATCAATTGAATTGATCACAAATCACTAATCGATTACTCGACTTAACAATTCAAAGACAGAATCAATTCAAATCTGAAGATCAAATGTGATTTTCAAAACCAAAATGCGCGGAAAATTTTGAGTAAAGTTGCAACTCGAAAAGCAAATGATTCTAACACGAAAATCAGATCGAAGCAGTTTGAATCCTGCTCTGATACCAATTGTAGAGAATTGTTATCGTGATTCGAGAAAGCAAAGTTTGATTTCAGTAATTGAAGATTTAGAACATCAAGAGTAAATATTAATCAGATCTCATATTGATAAAGACTGATTACAGAATAAGTAGAAAAGATATGTTTGTTACGACCAGTCTCTCTTCTACTTCTAACCTCAGTCCCTATTTATAGGGAACAGGAGTGTACAAAAAATATACTAAGTCTAGACATTTCACTTCACACAAAGATGACTTAGTAAAATAACATAAAATGCGAAACTATACAAAACACTATATTCGAATTTTACAATTTTACATCTACACTTATGATTGTAGGTTGGAAATAATAGATTCAAATGGATGGGAATGTATATCTAGGTGGCAAAGGGTTCACTCTAATTCATGAGAATGATTATGAGGAAATATTTCCGTTGACAGATTTTAAAAGATCTAATAAAGATCGATATGGATATTAGGTATGTTTGAATGGAATCCCTCTTCATATTTCAAATTTTAAGGAACGGCGTCGAATTGTTTGAATTTTCGAGAGAGATAGCGTGTAACACATGCAAATTAGATCTAGTCAGTTTCGATTATTATAAGCGTTAAAAATGACTTTTTGACTGAGGGTTACTTAGGATAAATAATCTTAGCCAAAGTTATAGTATATTTGACGAGAATTTGGTAAATATAAAGAACGCGCAAATCAGACTTCTAGTGAAGAACCTACGACCTTCCAAAGTTTTGCGTTCGAACTGTATGTCGTAAATAATGAGTCAGAGATAGGTTGGTTTTTAGCCCAGGTGATCTAAACAAAAGTTGTAAATTTGGAACCTAGAACATGCATATAGAGAACGTCCAAATCTGACTTCGTGAGAGGGAGTTAGGATTTTCACAAGTGTCAGCGCAGCAGTATACGACTCAGAAACTGAAGTAGAGATCAATTGATTGTTAGGAAAAACAATCTAAACGAGATTTGAAGATATTGTACTCATGATTCCGCTGATATAGAGACATTCGAGAATGGATATCATATGAGAAAGTTATGAATTTTTAAGGGACTTTAACAGTCTAACCCAATTAAAAATATTACTTTAAAAATAAATTCTAAACTAGCCGACGGAGTGTAAATGAAAGTTGTAAATCTCGACGATAGCTATGAGTGGATATAAAACCCATAAAAAACGGAGCTCATATGAATTAGTAATGAATTTTCTAAGAATTCATATTTTTCTGCATGCACCCGTACGCACAAACAACATGTCTGGCACACACTAACACTCCACCCATAATGTGACATGTGACATGTGACACTACACAACAAGTGACACGTCACCCTCTTCCAACCAAATGTCCGACGTGCACCTTATTTATGCGCAACGTGCAAACGAAATACCCCTATAAATATTAGTCGAATTTCAGTTCATTCCCACACCTTTTAAACGTTTCTCTCTCGATTTTTTCTCAATTTTGAGCTTATTTTCCCTTAGGTTTTAATCAGAGAATCCCTGCGGTGCCTAATAGTCGACAATTAGGAACCCTCGAGTCAGATTTATGCCCGCATAATTCCTTGTTTTTATCAGTGTACTCTATAAGTTAAGATACACTTATTTTATTCATGTGTAACTTTTAATTATAGTCATAGTCGTTATTATGAACCTATAATTAAGATTTATCAGTGATTCCAAGTCCATATACTAGTTGAACTACTTATGGGAGTGATGTCTAGGCTGGATTTAGTGAGATGTTTAAAGTGGGATTTCCAAACAGTATACTATGTATACCAAACAGACCCTGCCGCCAATATGATCCTACCTGATTGTTTCTTACTTGATAGATATTAAGATTAGGGAGTAATGCAGACTATCATTAGTCGACAGGAGTATTAGACTAAACTAGTGAGATTCGTATCTAAGTCAGGTCAAACGAAATGTCAAGGAGCATGGCGGAGCGCTGCCGAATTCTCTAGTCACAAACCTAAATCAAGTGAGTGCGTATTTACTTTCATCTTAAATATAGATATGAACTATTTAATTGATAAATTGATATATGTGCTTATGTGTAAAGATGATATGTGCTAGATGGAATGTTATAAAGATAAATTATATGATTTATACCATATATCTATTTTTATAGATATTATAAATTGGGTAATGAAGGGTAGTAATAAGTGCCATAGTAAAATGAAAGATATATGAAATGATAGAATGCCACGACCATAGAAACGGTAATAGTGTGACAATTAAAAAATGATGTAGGATAGGTACAAGTGTAACAATGATATAATCACCTATCAAAGTAAAGGTGACAACCACCAAACTACTCATCACCGTCCCGTGGAACACTACAGTGATGGGTTTCATGCCTAAAAGCTGACAACGATGGATTTCGTGCCTAAACACTTGCAGCTATGCACTTAGTGCCTAATAGATAAAGACTAGCTGTTATGGACTTAGTGCCTACCAGATAAACATTGGCAACTATGGACTTTGTTCCTATTAGATTAAAACTGACAGCGATGGACTTCGTGCCTATTCCTTTGGACAAAGCCTTAGGAAAAAAGATAGAAAAATAAACTACTAACAAGTATTATGGAGGAATCCATGAACTAGTATTGTCGGCATAAAAGATCCTTTGGGTAGATCCTTAAGAATAAAGAAGATAACGGGGATGATAAATTAGGTTAATTATTTTATAATTAAACTATATTATCATGGGTTGAAAACCCAATGTACTCACCAGGTTTCCCAACCTGGCCCACTTAATTTCTTTTTATCACATGTATCGATCTGAAGGTACTGATAGATAATTATTTGCTGATAGAATCAAGGAGATGTAGATCGTTAGTATATTGAGAAATTGTAAATCTCGATTTATATTTATGTTTCTTGTACCAGTTATGGCATCCCCCGCCTTAATAAATCAATGGAAATGTTTCTTCGGAAATAGTTTTAATGGACCAAATTCCTCATTAATAAATAAGCTTTGTAATAAATAAGCATAAATAAAAAGTTTTAAAATGACCATGAAATTTGGGGATGTAACATATCTATCAGTCTTGAAGGGTTTAAACATACACACATGCTATCAAATTTAAGTGTATAAGCTTAAGAAGTATAGTTGGAGACATATCGAGCATCACGTAACATATATCAATACCTCTATAAGAAAGTCAAGAGTATTGATTTCTAGAAGTCTACTTAATTTCTGGGTACATGTCAAAGCTAGTAGGAGCATAATTGTTATGCTAGTACCGCATGTTGACAATATTGTTCTTAGGGAACAATATCTCCAACTTGAAAATTGTAGAGTTTGGGAATTGTTTCGCTATAGTAGACTTAAGGGAGAGGTCACTCATACTTCGTTTTGAATAAAAAGGTTTAGATCAAATGGTTTAGTAGAACTTAGTCAAACACATATATGAATATCATGTTTAAATGTTTCAACATAGGAGATTCGATAAATAGAAATATTATAGCAAATAATTTAACTAATATCAAATCTTTATGTAAGACATAATGAATGAAGTCACATATGCTTCAAATATAGGATCGAGTGTAAACGCTGTAATATTCATTTATTATAAAATTTTCAAATACCTTGAACATTGTGAGAAAGGATTAGAATTTTGTATGAATAAAGTTATCAAACAACTATCAAGAACATTTTGAGGTTTTACCAAATATCGGTTGCTTGTGGATAGTTAGGAGTATGATGTTATTAGGGACGGACCACAATGACATGTTTTGGATTGAGATGATTCTTGATCAGAACTTAATGGTCATATGGGAATATAGAAATGTTTCCATAATAGGAGATGCTTACAAAGTCAACATGTGAGTTAGAAACTTTAATGTAAGATACGTTTTCAAGGAGTGTACCTTAAATTTGAGACTTCATTAAAATGGAATTTTTTCTAGTAGCAAAGTTCAGGTGGAATACTCTGTAATCTCAAAGACTCTATCTTTGAGACTTTGGAATCTCGATATCACAGCAGATCAATGCACGTAAATTTCAAATTCCATCACATCTTGGATAGTGACAAGAATTTGGAATTATGAAATGAGCATCATAGGAGTAATGTCCAATTGATCTCTTCAGAAAGGAAGGACCACAGAAAGGGATAGTATGCATGTTCATAACATGACATGAGTGATGTTATTTAATTAAAGATGTTAGTTGATTACTTGAGACATTATACGATGAATAAATTCGTAATTGTTATGGTAATTAACTAATAAGGATTTATCTATATTCAATAAGTATGATACCATAGTTAATTAGTTTACTATTTTGTTTCACTTTGCATGTTTTACTTCGTGAATGTTTTGATTAATGAAATTCCATAGTAACTTATACTTTTGGAAGTAAGTAGTGAATTAACACTATCATGAATAGATTGTAGATTGTCCATACGGGTTGAACATTTCAATAAGATTGCTATGATATTCATAAGTGCTTAGAAAATGGAGATTTTAAGTATTGGATAAACCCACGCTTAGAGAATTACTTCATGGATTCTAGCACAAGTGATTTTGAAATGATAATACCTTTTATTCTTCAAATTTAGATATAAAACTTGTAACTTACAAGTCAGTTATGTATTGGTATGGCAAAAACACATCAGTAACATGATGTTATGAAACGTAGTGTCATGTATGATTTGGTGGGTAAAAGATACAAGTATTTAAGTCTAAGTTTATTCATTGCTTTTGTCTTAGAAGGGAAAGTGATATCCCTAGGCCCTTCGATGATTTGTTGTCAACATTTGAAGTGCTTGGCCAAGTCCGGAATAAATTTATATGTTCAATTAGTAGTTTGAATTCATTCGTCATAAATTTGGAAATCAAGGAACAGAATCTTGGACTATGAGATTGATTTTATCCATGTCTCTTGTCCACATGATATCTTGTAGAAGGAAGGAATAGCTGATCACTTATCTTAGGGCCATTGTTTGATTAGATCGAGGTTCGGTAGTGGCCTTAGAAAGCACTCTTTATTGTTTGGTTATACCTGGAATTGTAGTTATAGACTTATCCAAGTGGGAGACTTTTGGATTAACGTGTATAAGTTCATAACTAAATTGGTATAAACAAGCAAATAGGAGAAAAGTCCTTTTTAGGTTGTCCTCGTGACAAGAAATAGCTAGAAATGATATTAAGAGAGGGAAGTACAACTTATTAGATTATTATGTGATTAATAAACTAATTGGAAATTATGGAAGAAATGTTTTGTTAATATATTATGTGATTAATACATTAAATGGAAATAGATAGTTGAGTTCTTGACTTATTATGTGATTAATAAATTAACATGAGAGCAATAGTTAAATAATTGATTTGTTAATTTATATGATTAAGAAATTAATAAGAAATCAATTAGAATTAATTAATTATTAATCAGAATTAATATGGAATTAATTTGGGATTAATTAGAATTAATTAAAGGTGCAAAGGTGAATTTTAATTGTTTAATAGTTGAAAAAAAAGAAAGCAATTCTAGAACCATCCAAGAGTGGATGGTTTTGGAGGTTATTCTAGGGTCTGGAAGCCTCCTGGATACAGATAAGGAAAGGATTTGAATTTGGATTAAATCTATTATTTAATTAATTAAAATTTGGCTTTGCCTGCAAGTTACCGAAACTATAATTAGGATCCTATGGCCATCAAATTTAATTCATGCCTTTACCTACAATCTTAGGAACACAATTTCTATCCCTCTCCTTTCTCTCTCCTCTTCATTATAAGGTTTCTAGGGTTTTGGATGTGAGCCATTAGAGGCATCATATTTTAAGTGCTTGCTTTCCATGGATTTCAAAAGGAATTTTGTTTGGTTATTTACTCTAATAATCAAAAGGTATGTATACCCTAACTCATCGCTAATGTTCGATTATTATAGAGTTCCTTTAGTGTTCTTTATGTTCATAGGTTATTGCTATCAATAGAGAAAACATAGATCCAAATAGGTTGCATGTGCACTTAAAATTAAAGTATTTTTATGCCTCATGCATAGATTTATAACCTATAAAAAACCCATCATTTCATCCATACGAATGTCTTGTGCCTGTGGTACTCTATAATGATCTCAATAATTCTTTGCAAAGATTGTCAAAAATCTAGCACAAGATGTTTCTGAACTCTTGGTCGTTAAAGCCCAAACAACATGACCTAGATCGATCTTCTCATCACTAAAAATTCCATACATCAATAATGGAATAATTTACTCTCATTTTCCGATCGAGATGTTCTCTCTGAGAAACAATTGAAGAATATCATGAACATTGCATTCCAAATATTGGTAATCAAGATTTCTTAAACCTAGACAATTGAGTAAGAACTGGAGAACACCACATTTGATGTAAACCCTTGATCATAGTAGCAGATGGAGTTAATTATGGATTTTAATGAGCTTCACTAGTTATTAAACCTGATAATTTGAAGAAATTTGCTTTAGAAACTCTTGTCTTATGACCTTGAACTTCAAAATTCATCACATCCAACGATTTACTATAACTAGTAGTAGAAAAAGTCAAAATCAATGCTGACAATAGAACATCCTCATGATGAACAAGTTCCTTCTTCAAGATCAAATAATTAAGACATTTAATAAGTTGTTGAACAACAATTGGATATTTTGAGGCATCCAAATCATTAATCAAAATTTCATTCTACTTCACAGTAAGAGTAATAGAAGATGTAGTCAGATCCATAAATGAAACACGATGAAAAGAAGACACCATTGATGAATGCTTGAAGTGAAACACAAGAACACTTGAGGATCCAAAAGGATTTTGACTAACTGATTTAGAAAATAATGAGTGCATAAAGATATAACTAGGTTTAGGAATGTGTATTTATATAGATAGTGGAATCCAAACGGTTAAAATTTGAATTTGAAAAGACCGAAATCAGTGGATAGAGAAACCTCCAAAGATATTATGAATTAAATGCCCATCCAATACATGTCAGAATAACTATTCTTACAACCCACGCTCATGATCATGTTTGAATAGCCCAATCACAACTTGCCAGTTCATCATTTTATAACAAAAATGAAACAGCCATCCTCTAGTACTTTCATAGCAACACTTTTGCATCTTCTAGCAAAATGTAATTATCAGAGTGATAATCATCAAAGCAATAAAAGCACCATCGTAGTGAAAGTTACTTCTGCAACGTGATATAGTTTTATAATCGTAACCAAGGTATAGTGTGTACTGTTTCATACAAACCATTTTGACAATGATTGCAATCACAAACATAGAGTTTGTAAAACCTAATTTCAAATTGGAGTTCACTTCAACTGTAATGGTTTTTAAGTGATATGTGCGATTTTGCGATGAAGAAATTAGAAAGAAGTAGGTAATGTCTTTGGCATTTCACTAATATCATGGTGACATTGATCATAGATCATTAACATCGAATTAGAAAACCATAATTTCAATTTTTTTATACTTGAAAAATAAATTCGAAACTTGGTAATAATTGTGATGTTTCCCATAATTCATGGTGATAATGGTTTATGATCACAAACACAAACTTTGTAAGACCTAGGTTAAGATTGGAATTAATCTGAACCATTAAGGGTTTTAAGTAAAATGTGGGCAATAAATAACAAATTTAGATATAAGATGGTAAGGTTGCTTGTATTTCACAGAAATCTTGATTATAAAGATTTTGATCACAAATATAAATGTTGCAAATCCAAAAGTTCAAATTGATTTAAAATCAAACTTTCAAAGGTTTCATTCATGACATTGCAAAATATAATGTTTCTTCCATTAATTTATTAGTTTCATACTTGAACAACTTGTGTTCACCGTAAATTGCTCGCTTTTGAATCTCAAACATTCTCAAAAAAATTATTTTTGATATTTCAACAAATTTTAATAAAAGAAAATATTTTTGGGTTTTCCGAAATATGTTAAGAAAAACATAATCTTTTTGTATTTTTGAAAATTTTTAAGAAAGAAAATTATAGGACTATAATGACTCGTAATCCATCACGAATGAACATAAAACATAAACTACAACCCGTCGTAGTAGAATACTAAAAAAATACTATGAAACTAACGTGAATAATATGTTCAAAAACTTTTACATATTACGAGGCATTGCGATGCTTCGCAACCCTTCGCAAGTGAGCAATAATCATTTTCAAATTTAGGAATTGATTAAACCTCCACCAATGCAAGACAATGTAATACTCTCTTAAATGCGGCTACATGCATTGCCTTTTGTGAAAATATCAGTTAATTGATATGATGATTTGAAAAAAATGTATATCCACTGTAACACCTTGTTTCGAAAATAAACCATAAAATCTAGGAATGTATTTTAAGTATTATTTTATTCCGATAAATAAAATTTAAATAAAAGAGTTTTAGTGAAGAAGGGTGTAATTAACATTATAAATTATTTTGGAGGTCCAAAGGGTGCTTTCGGGGTTTGTGGTGTAAAGAATAATTGAGCATGTGGCTAAAGGAAAATCATTTGGAGTTGTTTTTGTAGCTTTTAGGCTTAAATTGAAAAGATTTTGGAAGTTGGGGGGCTGAATGGTAATTTATGGATTTATGTTGAAAATAATTCAGAAAAGAGGGACCATAAGCGTATTTTTGGCATTAAAGTTTGATTTGGAGATGGGACTTAAACTTGTCACCTTCATTTCTTTCTTCCTACTTTACATGTAAACCCTAAACCTAGGAAAGTTTCCAGCCGCCACCTTTATCTCCCCTCCCCTCCAGTCGGCGCCGCCACCCCCGCTGTTGAAGTCACGAACCACCAACTAATGCCACCGCGGTTGTTGCTGACAAAGGCAAGGACTGTTGAAGGTTGACACCATGGCTGTCTTGCTATTGTTCTCGGATGTGCATCCTACCTTCTTCTGTTCTGTTGTCGGTCACGCCACCGGTACTGCCAAGGGGTTACGCCTTCGCAGATAGCGCCGACCGTTAGCACCGTTGTTGCTGTTGTTTTGTGTCACTGCCCGTTTGTCACTCTTACGGCCGTCGTCGTTCTCCAGGTGCAAACCTTAGATGCGTGCTGGGAGTTTTAATGTGTGTGTGTGTGTATGTGTGTTCGTTTCTAGAAACTAAAAGAGAACTACCATGGCGGCCAACCATGACGGCTACCACCTCCTATCACCGTTCTACCACTACTAGCCCACATTGGGTGGCTATGTGCATATATGTGTTGTATGGATGCTTTGTGTGTTCCGGGTTTCTTTGATAAATTTTGGGTTAAAAATTATAAGCTACCACCATTAAAAAATGGTGGTTGCCGCCTCATGTCGTCATGGACTTTCGTTGACCACCACCGCCCGAGGTGGCAGTGGGTGGTGCCCGACCTATTAAAACTCTAATTAACCTAAAAAACTTAACGTTGGATCAAGTTGGCATATTGTAGGTTGGAAACCCTAATTAGGGTTTAGAAAACCCTAGATTTGGAGACTTGAAGGCTTAAGTCCTTAATGGGTTAAGTGTTTTTACTTAACTCTAATTGTCATTTTATGTGAAAACCCTAATTGTGTTTGGGATCGATTTGGACATTTTCTTTTGGGCTTAAGTGTTTGGGTTCTTGATGGGCCATCTAGGAACAAGTGTATGGACTAGCATATTTGGATGGGCTTTAGAATAAGGCCCATGTAAGGGGCTTGGGCGCAATTTGGAAAATTAGGCCGTAGTTGGGCTTTGGTTGATTATTTGGCTTTTGGGCTTTCAGAGTGTGGGTTTGGGCCTTGGTCTTGGGCCAAGCTAGATTAGGGTAAAATGATCTTTTTACCTTAAGTGTAGATTTATGGTTATGCATTGGAACCCAAATTGTTAATGGGGTTTTGTTTTGATGATGAAGTGAGTGGAACGTATCAGATCTGGTCATCAGGATCTGTCAGCCAGCAGGCAGAGATTTATCCGCGGGAATTCAGCTGTGCGAGGTAAGTTTCTTCCCTATGTTTGGCGTGTCGAAGGCACCAATGTCGGGTCATAGTTTATTATGCTTAGTGTGCTTGTTTTCTGGATGACTCTTGCACGGGTTATGCGTTTTTGTTTGTCGAGTGGTGCTCGATGCTGGGCAGGGCCTGATGAGTATATTGCATGATAGTTATTTGTATGTGTTTTTATAATTATCGGGTACGACCTGATACCCGGTAGGGCCTGATGACTGGTATGTATGCTATTTATCTTTGGGATTATAGCTTTTGTTGTGTTTTGTATGTTTATGCATTTATATGTGTACATGTTATATGTTTATATGTATACCGGGTGGGGCCCGATGCCAGGAGGGGCCTGATGACTTACAAATCAATATACCGAGCGAGGCCCAATGACATGGGGGGGGGGGGCATTATATGTTTAATTGTTTACGTTTCAGGTGATTCAATTTTTTTAATAAAATGGAAGAGCTCCGGAGGATTACAGGGCACACAATGCATGTCTCCGCATTCTGTGATTTACTCTTATTTAATGATGTGTTGCCAAATCTTGACTACCTTGGCTTTATAGAAATGATATGTATCAACAATTTATTAATTTATAAAAATGTAATTTTATTTCATTACTTTTGGGATGTTTCAAGATGGTATCAGAGCCTTGGTTTGATGGATTCGGGCACACTTTCGGTGTGTCTGAATTCAAACTGAGGATTTGGTAGAGTTTTTCAATAAAAAAATATTTTTGAATGGGATTTCTTTAAAAGAAGAAAGGGCATGGTGCATGCAATTAGTCGAGCTCAAATGAGCTTTCCCAAAATACCCATACATGTTATCTGTTATGATTTGATTTATGAATCTGTGAATCGCATGCTAGTTAAGGCTAAGGATCTACTCAATTTTTGCATGATAGTATACTAAAAGAGATGCCTTGCTTGCCTATTGTATGAGCTTGTAGACTAGCATGCTAGTTCAGATTAGCCGATAGTAGGCTGGCCTGTTTTGTGATTCCTAGTAGCCTAGGAAGCAATTGATTCTAGATTGGGTTCGATTTGGATGCGTGGACAGTCAGTAGTGGGAGTGGGAGCTCCTTGTATGAGTTTTAGTATGTGGGATTGCAGTGTACTGCATGAATGGTGCTTGCTTTGTGCTTTGTTGAACTCTTAAGTGATGGTAGTTAACTATTAAGTGAATATGTCAAGTCACATGTGACAAAGGTTGAATAATCTCAGAGTGATGGATTTGACCCTATTACGCAACTCTTTTCTATGTCCAACCATTGTAGGGATGAGTCTATTACTCGAAGGATAATCTAAGCTTTGTTGCATGTGATTGTATTCATGAAGTGGGTGACTAACATTATGAGGAGTTCTTCAACAGTTCATGGCAGGGTGAGGTCGAGAACCTAGGAAAGCCTAGGGATTGCTTCAGTGGGATTTGTAGCGCCGTTTAGCGAGTGTTTGTGTATAGATTTGATAAGGTGACTTAGGCGATCCAGGAGGATTCTTGAGGAAAGTATGGATAGGTGTGGAAGGTAGTATTATTAGCCTGTACTACTAAAGCACAGGATCCATACATGAATCGGGGAGAGGCTTGGAGAATCTAGGAAGCCTCTAGGATAAAGATTCTTGGGAATATTTAGATCTTTTGTGTTTTGTTTCGGTTTAGTGTTGAGCACTCAGAAATGGGAATTCACATTCTGATTCTAGCTCAGGAGCAGATACTGAGTCGATCGATGCGCGAATGCAGGGTTCATCTCATCGGAGGTTACCCGCATTATTTTGGAATGGACCCCAGTGATCTTTGGTTTGGTCAAGGTAGGGAATTTGGAGTTCTTGGAGGGTCGGGATAACTCAGGAGGAGGAGATCAGGATTCCTTTAGATGTTTTGCGGGTTTGTTATCTTCTGCTTCTTCAAAGTGGATATCGGGAATTTGTATTGCTTTGGAATATTTATTGGGTTAGAATAACTTATATCTTGGGTCGGTTCTCTCCTATTTTCTGGGTCATCAAGGATTTTTATATGCCATTCTACATGCCGAGAAGTCTTCGATGAATCTTCAGATGCTTGTATTTTGTGGAGTAGGTTATCTGTGTTCCATTGTTGTTCTGGGTCTTTGTTGGGATCAGTTCAGGAGTATTGCTTGGAGGATCTTTGGTCAGTGTTAGCATGGTAGTTCTCCGGTGAAGTCAAGGTTCAGTGGTTCTATCATCTGTTTGGGTATGATAGATAGTTGCCTATGGAAGAACTTTGGAGTCCAACATACTGCCGTTTCTAGGAAAGGAACGATAGCAGGAAGATAGTGGTGTCAGTTGCATGAGTTCTTTGATCATTGGAAATAATATCCAAATATCATAAACTAAATTATGATCCAAAAGTATAATCGAAGGATTGTCTAATCCTGCATTCATATGTTATGAACCTTTATTTCATTTATTTGAAATATAAAAAATTTATTTTATAAAAATCAAATCATAATTTATCATTTCGATAACTTAATTCTAGATAATACCAGTTTAAGAACTTATTTCTAAAAATAAAATGCCAAAATAAAAACCAAGATAATAAACCTTTAGAAGATTGCAAAAATATCTAGAATTTTTATAAAGGCTAAAAACCATTTTATAAAAAATTAAGGAGGTAATATTTAAAAATATTTCAATCATCAAGAACCCTCATAAAGCCTTTATTTTCCCCCAAAAAGTCGGCCATACCAACCCCTCTAAAATCGTTTCTCTCTCTCTCTCTCTCTCTCTCTCACTCACTCATTATTGCTCCTTTATGCAAAATCCTGAGGTTAGATTTTGGATTGTGAGAGAGCAAAACCTATTTTAGAGACATATTTTGTGGGATAGATTTTTCCATTTCATTTTTCATAAGTTAACTCACATTACTGGGGTTTTGTGGACGATTTTAATGCAGTATATCCCAAAGAGACGACGAGAGAGATCGCCTATCAAGAGAGATAGAACCTCACTTTCTCTCCTTCTTCTCTCTAAAATCACCCAACTTCTCTCTCATTCTCCAAGGAACCTCTCCCATCCTGAAACTCTCTTAAACATCTAAAAAATATCCATATTCTTCTTTATTTTCAGATTCTTGAAGGCCTTGAGGAGTTCTTGCTTCACCAAAAATGGGATTCAAGGTGAGAAACATAACATATACTTATGAGTTTACAACTTTAGTTCTTCTTCTTCTTCATGTTCTTCTTTTCTTTTCAGATTCTATGCCCTCTAATGGCTAGAAATACTTTCCTCACTCTTGGTGTTTGTATGTTCTCACCATAACACATTACATGTGTTAGAAATGGTGAAAATTCGGGATCAAACTAAGAGTGAAAAGAAGCATGTATCTTCATCTGATTTCAAAAACCGAGTTCTACACCATTTTCTTCTTCACTTTTTGTGTTTTACCATGACAAAAACCATTTCTATTAAATCTTGGGTGTATATTAACTCCATGCATGTAATATAAATTGAGTTTGAGGTGCCAATCTTAGTGCAAGATTCGGTTCCAATGAGTTCTTTATAACAAGAACGAAACACTCATTTTTGGGGTCTTGGAAAAACCTAGATCTATGACTTGGATCAACTCACACCAAAGTTTCTTGTTCCTCTGTAAACTATAGTATGGTATCCTTCATTTTCTAACAAAAAGGGTATTCATGTTGTTCTTGTGAACAAATGACCCAAAGGGGCACTTTAATCAAACGAAAGGTAACATGCATTCTGCCAGAATTATTTATATAGCTTTGAACAGCCATATCTCACTCATTACTCAACCAAATTACGATATTCTTTTTTTGAGACATATTTCTATGAGTTTACTTTCAAACCCAAGTGGTCTCACTATAAAACATTAAGAATTCACTTTTTGACGATTTTAACAAAACAATTGCTCAAACAACAATTTTCTATGACCACTGGTTTTGCATTAGATGATCAAGGCCCATAAACGCCACAATAAATATGTAGAAAATTATTATAGGGACTTAACAAATTTTTATTAGAAGATGAAAATTTTCATGAACAAAAACGTTATAAAAGATTCTACAAAAATTGTTGAACTTCCAATTACATTTTGAACTCATGCACTAGTTAGTGCTACATTTCTAAACTTGTTGGGGTTGAATACCCTCATTTAGCTCCAAATTAATTCTAAAACAATTTTTTTTGAAATATCATGTTACTAATAGATGTTCTGTGAAACCCCAAGTGCTTGAACAAATCTTTATTTTTCTACAAAAATAAGGAGTTAATGGCCAAATTTTCAAAATAAATACTTACAAATGAGATAAAAATCCAAAAATTTTTAGAACTTATTTATGTACAGAATAAGGATAGCATCTAAATTTTCTTAAAATTTGGTCTCTGATTGGTATTTTAATTAGATTTTTCATTTAATTAGTGCTTGAATTTACAAAACTGGGTCTTAAGACTCATGAGCACAAAATAATATTTTTTCAGGTTTGCGAACATTATGAGAACCTGTAGAAATTAATTTAGCAATTTTTGCAATTGTTTGCTATTTATTATGAATTTTTCCTATTATTTAGACTTAAATTATTGATAAATAACAAAATGACTTCAAAATTTTCTATAAAATTTCTAGACACTAATACCCTCTGTTAGAACACGAATGTAAAGTTTTACTATTTTTGGAGTTAATTTTCATTTCTTTATGGATTTTTTAACACAAGGCACACTAAATTCAATATTACCAATAAGGAACCAGACAAACTTTGGACACTTTACGACACCACTAGTAGGATAGGTAGTTCTTAGATAATCGCTTAGTAAATTGTATCTCACTACAAACTATTTGTTCCATAGGGAACTAGTAGAAATTGATCTCTACAACACTCAACTGTGAAGCTCGAACTGCAAACTCTCCCTAGTGTGTATTCACAGCCCTTTTTTTCACTATTTTCATGTTTTGGGGGTGGAAAGCATGCTACTGTTTTATGAGTTATCCATACTATTTTTTGAACTTGTGGAACTTTGTTTTATGAACTTTCCGAACTCTATTTTGTGAACTTGCTTAGCCTTGTTTTATGAACTTAATGAAGTTGGAACGATATTGTTTTATGAACTTGATGAGCTTGGAACGATACTCTTTTATGAACATTTTGTTATGAACTTGTGCAATGAACTTATGCTATGAACTCTTGATATGAACTTTGTGATATTAACTTGTTATGAACTTTGTATGTTAAGTCCCTGAGAACCGAACTACAACCTATTAACTCGTATTTTGAGCCGACGATCTTATGGATAGCACTATTTGAGGTAGATAGCCCCCACTCACCCAGAACCGTGAGTGCTTATTTCCATGAACTGACATCATGGGAACCATGGGCATGATGGAATGGGGCAAGAACAGTTGTTAGGCTTGGTTGTGAGCGGAGTGCCTTGGCATTCAACACTCATTTTGAGTTGGAACTTTTGTTGAACAAGTCTATATTTTCTTACTGAAATGATGTACCTTTACAAACCTGTGAACTCACCAAGTATTTTTTTTAGTTGACCCTTGTTTTTGCATGCTTTTTAGGGGAAAGTTAGTGATCTAAATTAGACGTCAACATGAATTTTCACTTGATGTTTATTTTGTTATGTATTACACTTTGTAGTAGGGAACTAAATTCTAATTTAGTTTCGAATATGTTGTAAACATAAAATGCTCAATGATTATGGTTGGTGATCCTATGTACCTTGTGTTATGAGACCTTATTCTGTCACCCTTCGTGTTCCGCTTTAACAGGGTATGACAGATTTGATATTAGAGGCGAAGATTATAGAGAATACCGATTTTCCCTTTACCTTGGGAAAGCCTAAACTATAATCAACGAGTTAATAATCAAGCCATCTAGTATAACTAAATCAGGTAGTGCACTACTAGACCCTAATTATACATAGCCTGATCACCTATGTATGATTAAGGAAGAGCAAGTGCAAGAACGAAATTGGTTATAGTAAGTGGTATGAACAACCTAGGATCTTCTTAAACACTAATTAAAAATAGAAACCCTTAGGCGCACATAGCTACCAAGTTACATTAGGCTACTGAATTTCTTCTAAACGCTAGGATTCCTTATGTACAATTTAGTTAGGTCGAACTCTATGTATTGCGCTCCTGGATCGGATGGCGCGTGAGGATACATTACCGGATGTGCATTAGTTAACTAATCTTGTACTGAGATAGAAAAGAACCCTTATGTGGGATCAAAGTCTAGAGAGGAGGTTAGTAGTCAGTAACCTACCCAGGAGCCCTACGCACCATTTAGCTGTGTCATCAACTCCTTAGGTCTACATCTTCATCGTCTTACACTGCATACCTTACCGACGTTCCAAGTTATATCACTAGTCTCCCTAGGATGCTATAAGGACGGAACTCCAATTGTCTTGTAGTGTGCAGCTAGTATGACAATAAGTATATCGTAAATATAGAAACCCTTTGAGATATGTGGAATATAACATAATTCATAAGATGAAAACACCTTGTGAGCTTCAGGAGCTAAATATAAAATATTTTAAACAACATACAAGCACATCTCTTATTTCCCCAAGTTCTTACCTCAGCCCCTAAGGTCAGATCCCTTCCAACATTGTTTCAATTCAAATGGTGTAATGTGGAGGAAAATCAACCCATCGCGACATAATTCAAGATCTGGAGGAGATATTACCTCTCAGACATCATTATAGAGAACTACTTCACGATGGAAGGTACCACCATGGCTGTGACATCCCCAATTTCTCGGCCAGAAAAGACCGATTTGTTTATGCTTGGTTTTTAAAATCAGAGTAATCTTTTAAAGAAAACAGTTGCGGAATTTGTTCCCAAAACAAAATATGATAAGAATTATCAAAGCATTTCTTTAAAGAAATGTATTTTCATTATATAACAAAATCTCGGGATGTCATGTTCAATACAGACCAAAAGCATAAACAGAACAAAATAGACCTTACAACAGTTATTCATAACTAATGGCCTATAATCCAAAATCTCTCGTCAAGTCCACCAACTTATACTCTTGTGCCATTACCTGTAATGCAAAGAAAATTGAGTGGGTCAGGCTTGGGAGCCTGGTGAGCATATAGGGTTTTCAACCCACAATAATATAATTATTATGTTCAACCATCAAACAATCAACTCAATTACCCATCCCTATTATCTTTCTTAGGATTTTACCCTAGGAATTCAACTACCCGTCATTCATTCATTCCTAAGGATTGACCTAAGGAATTAGCACAAACATCCATTGCTACATAAGGTGCATCTGCCAACATTATCCTTTAAGCGCCTTTGCCAGGATTACGTCATACAGTATGAGGCACGACTGCCAGGTTTATGACATTCTCTTTTAGGCGCATCTGCCGACATTATCTTATAAGCGCATCTGCCAAGATTATCCTATAAGCGCATCTGCTATTATTATGACAATCTCTATTTGGCGCATCTGCCAAGATCACGACATTCACTACTTGGTGCATCTACCGATATTATTCTCAAGCGCATCTGCTAACATTATGGCATGCTCTTTTAGGTTCATCTACCAATACTATACTTAAGTGCATCTACTAGTATTATGTCACTCTTTCTTTGGTGCATCTACCAATACTATGCTTGAGCGCATCTGCTAGCATTATGACATTCTCTAATTGGTGCATCTGCCAATATCATTCTTAATCATCTTTCATACCTCATCATTTTATCACATACCAACTATCTCATCTACACATGTTCTACCCAACATATTTGTAGATATAAAATACATATACAGTTTAACTCATTTAAAAACTATATAAAACATTCATTCCATACTCATATCAAATAAACAACAATATATAAACACATAGCACGTATTTTTATAACAAATATTTCATATTTATGTGTTAGAAGAAAGTAACCACACACTCTCCCAAACATATACTTAATACATTCAAACAATACTTGTATTATACCCGTGTTTATGAAAGGGACTATACACCCACACATATAAACAACTTTATATTATACACATAGCACGTATTTTATAAAAAAATACTTAATATTTATGTGTTAGAAGAAAGTAACAACACACTCACTCGTATAAACAACAATATACTTAATACACTCAAACCATACTTGCATTATTATCGTTTTGTGAAAGGTAGTATACACTTACACATATAAACAACTTTATATTATACACCTAGCACGTATTTTATAGAAAATACTTAATATTTATGTGTTAGAAGAAAGTGACCACACACTCACTTGATCACAAGATGATCGGACAGCACTACGACTTGCAGAAGTAGTAATCCTCAGCAGATCTGGAAGATCTCCACAAAAATCGAACTTCTCGCGGGCAGAGCTTCGGCTCGGGAACCGCATTTCTCGGGATCTTCGGGATCTCGGGACTTGCTTCGGGGCTCGAGAATAATACCGAGGCTTTCGGGTATTTCTGGCATGCAAATCGATGCAAAACGGGAGAGAGAAGAGAGAAAAATAGCAAAGGAGTCCGCTGCCCTCGCATCCTATTTATAGGAGGCTGGAGCCTCGGAGTACGCGGGGCGTACTGCCTCAGAATCGTCATTGCTTACTTATCCGTAGAACTCGAGTGCGAGTGTCGACATACCTCGGTGTACGCAGGGCGTACACAAGTACGTGGGGCGTAATTCGGATCAGATCGGTGACTCCTTCGGATAATCGTCCGAATTAAAGATTAAATTTAAATACAAATTATTTAATAAACTTCGGAAATTCATATCTTCTTCATACGAACTCCGTTTTCGACGTTCTTTATATCCACGCGAAGGTGAGACTACTCTCTACAACTTTCGTTTAGACTCTGTCGGCTAATTTTGACTTTATTTTAATTATTTATTTTTAGTAGGCCGGGACAGGAAAACTCCGTTATAAAATCATAACTTCTTTATCCGACGTCCGTTTTCGCCTATCTTTTCATCGTTTCACTACAATTAACGAGATCTTCGATCCTCGTTTAGATTGTTTCGGCTATAAACCGCTCGATCTCAAATCGAGTATTCGAGCTGCGTACCGCTAAGTCGAAACTTAGAAAAATCATAACTTCCTCATACGAAGTCAGATTTGGACGTTCTTTTTATGCACGCTCACGGTTTAATGTATTCTTCGACTTTCATTTAGATTGCTAAGGCTAAATATCACTCTAACATAAATTCACTTTTTACGTCGCGCCGTGTCGTGTCGGTTCTTTCGCGAAACTTCGACAGGTCATAACTTTTTCATTATAACTCGGATTTTGGCATTCTTTATATGCACGGAAACCTTGTGACATATACTACAAATTGGTTAAGATTAATCCTTCTAGATAATATTCCATCAAAAAGTCATTTTTGACGCCTATCGTCTCTAAATTGACTAGCCCTGATCTACGGGCGTTACAATTATCTCCCCCTTAGGATGATTACGTCCCGGAATCATCAACGAAATAGGACTTGCATAATGATTCCACCTGTTATTTATTCATCCTTGGTAATAACCTTAAATTCTATGTTTCCTCGAAAGAGTATTTAACTCTTTGGCTTTCTTGACCGCAGACGATGCCCAATCTTGCATCTGCTTATCGTACTATGTTGTACTTTCAATCGTAACCCTCGAGTTACCCAATAAGTCGTTATTATGGACTCCTTCTTCTTCTCAGGATAAATACTTTCCTTTATCTATTGTAATAAACCGATGGGTCGTGCTCTACTGACCTCTCATCGAATGATGCAATGCTTAGACTCAGGTCTCTTAGAGTAAAATTCCAAAATGGAATATACCTTCCTTCATATTCTAATGTGTTATAATCACATTTCATCATGTAGCATTTCTACCTACCAACTTCTTTTAACAACGAGTGCGACACTAACAATTGCATTAACTCCAACCTTCTGACTTAAGTCAAATGTTACATCTAACTTGGTCCTCTAGACCACGTAACATACTCCTCGTAGTCGAACTCAAATTTAAATTTGACCACTAGGGTCGGAACAAGAACCATCTTACTAGTCATCACCGAAACAATGGTAATGACATACCAGAATAAAATGGAATCAATCACTAGCTTCTTGGTAACCTTGTGACTTTCCCTGATCCAAGTGCGAGTCCTGTGCTTCTGGTAGTATATGCATCTACTACCTTTCACACCTACTCATACTCATTCCAAGTATTGTCCCGCAGTCGACCAAGTCACCATACAAGAAAATCAGACAATCATTCAACACATCAGTTAGCAAAACTAGGGTTTATATTAATTCCTTGAAACGATTACACAAAAGTTCAAGTTCACCCTATACTATGCCTTTAATAGGCTACATACATGATACTTTTCATATCGCTACTTTATAACTTGATCTTTAGATATAAGATCCTTATTCCTGATTCCTTGCATTGCCATCTGCTTCATCAAGGATCATTTGAAATGCTCTTGCCTTTAGCTTTGGCGGCGCCTCTAGCCTTGCTGCTTGATTTTTCCTTGGGCAGTCTTGCTTGAAGTGCCCCTCTTCGTTACATTCGTAACACACCTTTTTGTTGAAAATACATTCATCGGCGTAATGCCCATGCTTTCCATACTTGAAGCATGTCACCTCCACGCCACATTTTCCTGAGTCCTTCTTCTTGCACTTATCGCACCACCGTGCCTCATCCCTTCCTCCTCCTCCAGACTTCGAGGATTTTCTTTTCTCATTAGAACCTGAAGTTCCTTCTAACTTTCTCTTCTCACCAACTTCAACCTTACTGTCAGTCCTCCCCTTGATCATATTCTCAACAGACTTGGCAGCCCAAATAGCTGCCTCTAGAGTAGGTGCCTGACGCACTGGCACCGCATACTCCCAAGGGAGTCCCTTTGCGTACCGGTCGACTTTTGTCAGTTCGTCTGGGACGATGCGCAAAGCAAACTCCATCTTGTCTGTGAAGGCATTAGTATATTCATCCACTGACATGCTGCCTTTCTTCAATATCAGAAACTTATTCTCCAACTCCAATAGATTTTGAGCCGAGCAGAACTTGCGATTGAACTGCACCAAGAACTCTGCCCATGTCAATTGCAGTGGCTTATTAGGGCTTAAAGTCTTCCCTAGAGTGTTCCACCAACGAACGGCTCCACCTCGGAATTGACGCACTGCATAGATAGTTTGCAACTTGCCTCTGCAGCCACAAGTCATGAAGGCTAACTCCATTTCGGAAATCCAATCCATAACTCCAATCGGATCCTCCTTTCCATTGACGGTCGATGGTTTGCAAGTTAGAAAGTCCTTGTACTTGCATCCCATTCCATCATTCCTTCCATCATGGTTGTTTTGCCTAACTATCAGTGGGTTGGCTTGACCAACAGACCCACTGAAGTTTCCACCTTCCGAGTGCCCTTCATTTAATTCAGGCTCTTCCACACGAATTGACAGTTCTTCACGATTCTGTTGAAGCAACCGCCTAGTCACCTCCATTTGATGATCCAACATCGTTTGAATCATCAATTGTACACCAGCCATTGTTATCGGCTCAGGTGCTGCTGCTACGACAGGTATTTGCTCAATCACGGGTGATTGATTCCTGTTTTCATCAGCATTTCCAACTCCACTTCTTGTTCTCACCATTTTTGATCTACACACCGAATAAGGTGAAATTAGATCCTCATTCACGATAGATATTCAAATCGCCCTTATCACTCCGAAACGTTTATATGCTAGTTCTAATATCGTAGTCATACGCTTAGAATCCTAAACACATAAGGTTTCCAGATCCGGTCAGCAACAGACCATAGATCCGAACAAATAATAGCATCAATATAGCCATCACACAAAACATTTTGCACATAAAAGAATTTTAGGCATCATTCTTAAAATAAACTAGTGCTTGTGTCAATTTAGGTGTACTACCTAACATATTTTAGACACACTCCTCACAATCATTACTTAGCATTCTAAGTTTAAGTCTAGAAATTTCCTACAAATTCCTAGTTCGCTTAAACTAATGCTCCGATACCAACTGTGACATCCCCAATTTCTCGGCCAGAAAAGACCGATTTGTTTATGCTTGGTTTTTAAAATCAGAGTAATCTTTTAAAGAAAACAGTTGCGGAATTTGTTCCCAAAACAAAATATGATAAGAATTATCAAAGCATTTCTTTAAAGAAATGTATTTTCATTATATAACAAAATCTCGGGATGTCATGTTCAATACAGACCAAAAGCATAAACAGAACAAAATAGACCTTACAACAGTTATTCATAACTAATGGCCTATAATCCAAAATCTCTCGTCAAGTCCACCAACTTATACTCTTGTGCCATTACCTGTAATGCAAAGAAAATTGAGTGGGTCAGGCTTGGGAGCCTGGTGAGCATATAGGGTTTTCAACCCACAATAATATAATTATTATGTTCAACCATCAAACAATCAACTCAATTACCCATCCCTATTATCTTTCTTAGGATTTTACCCTAGGAATTCAACTACCCGTCATTCATTCATTCCTAAGGATTGACCTAAGGAATTAGCACAAACTTCAATTGCTACATAAGGCGCATCTGCCAACATTATCCTTTAAGCGCCTCTGCCAGGATTACGTCATACACTATGAGGCGCGACTTCCAGGTTTATGACATTCTCTTTTAGGCGCATCTGCCGACGTTATCTTATAAGCGCATCTGCCAAGATTATCCTATAAGCACATCTGCTATTATTATGACAATCTCTATTTGGCGCATCTGCCAAGATCAAGACATTCACTACTTGGTGCATCTACCGATATTATTCTTAAGCGCATCTGCTAACATTATGGCATGCTCTTTTAGGTTCATCTACCAATACTATACTTAAGTGCATCTACTAGTATTATGTCACTCTCTCTTTGGTGCATCTACCAATACTATGCTTGAGCGCATATGCTAGCATTATGCCATTCTCTAATTGGTGCATCTGCCAATATCATTCTTAATCATCTTTCATACCTCATCATTTTATCACATACCAACTATCTCATCTACCCATGTTCTACCTAACATATTTGTAGATATAAAATACATATACAGTTTAACTCATTTAAAAACTATATAAAACATTCATTCCATACTCATATCAAATAAACAACAATATATAAACACATAGCACGTATTTTATAACAAATACTTCATATTTATGTGTTAGAAGAAAGTAACCACACACTCTCCCAAACATATACTTAATACATTCAAACAATACTTGTATTATACCCGTGTTTATGAAAGGGACTATACACCCACACATATAAACAACTTTATATTATACACATAGCACGTATTTTATAAAAAAATACTTAATATTTATGTGTTAGAAGAAAGTAACTACACACTCACTCGTATAAACAGCAATATACTTAATACACTCAAACCATACTTGTATTATTATCGTGTTTGTGAAAAGTAGTATACACTCACACATATAAACAACTTTATATTATACACATAGCATGTATTTTATAGAAAATACTTAATATTTATGTGTTAGAAGAAAGTGATCACACACTCACTTGATCAGAAGATGATCAGACAGCACTACGACTTGCAGAAGTAGTAATCCTTAGTAGATCTGGAAGATCTCCACAAAAATCGAACTTCTCGCGGGCAGAGCTTCGGCTCGGGAACCGCACTTCTCGGGATCTTCGGGATCTCGGGACTTGCTTCGGGGCTCGAGAATAATATCGGGACTTCGGGGTATTTCTGGCATGCAAATCGATGCAAAACGGGAGAGAGAAGAGAGAAAAATAGCAAAGGAGTCGGCTGCCCTCGCATCCTATTTATAGGAGGCTGGAGCCTCGGAGTACGCGGGGCGTACTGCCTCAGAATCTTCATTGCTTACGTATTCGAAGAACTCGAGTGCGAGTGTTGACATACCTCGGTGTACGCGGGGCGTAACTCGGAACAGATCGGTGACTCCTTCGGATAATCATCCGAATTAAAGATTAAATTTAAATACAAATTATTTAGTAAACTTCGGAAATTCATATCTTCTTCATACGAACTCCGTTTTCGGCGTTCTTTATATCCACGCGAAGGTGAGACTACACTCTACAACTTTCGTTTAGACTCCGTCGGCTAATTTTGATTTTATTTTTATTATTTATTTTTAGTAGGCCGGGACAGGAAAACTCCGTTATAAAATCATAACTTCTTTATCCGACGTCCGTTTTCGCCTATCTTTTCATCGTTTCACTACAATTAACGAGATCTTCGATCCTCGTTTAGATTGTTTCGGCTATAAACCGCTCGATCTCAAATCGAGTATTCGAGCTGCATACCGCTAAGTCGAAACTTAGAAAAATCATAACTTCCTCATACGAAGTCAGATTTGGACGTTCTTTTTATGCACGCTCACGGTTTAACGTATTCTTCGTCTTTCATTTAGATTGCTAAGGCTAAATATCGCTCTAACGTAAATTCACTTTTTACGTCGCGCTGTGTCGTGCCGGTTCTGTCGCGAAACTTCGACAGGTCATAACTTCTTCGTTATAACTCGGATTTTGGCGTTCTTTATATGCACGGAAACCTTGTGACATATACTACAACTTGGTTAAGATTAATCCTTCTAGATAATATTCCATCAAAAAGTCATTTTTGACGCCTATCGTCTCTAAATTGACTAGCCCTGATCTACGGGCGTTACAATGGCATAGTCTTCTTATCCCATTTTAGGGACATATCTGAACTTCTCTTAACACCTATATGACCACATTTGGAGCATGTGTGGCCACTATGATCTGTTATTCTAAGCAACCTTAGAAATACCCTTCATGTACCATGGCCATGGCCACTATCGACACCATCCTAATGTTGTCTCCTTCAATTATACATAAAGTGGCTTGTTACTCCCAATGTACAGGGAATGTTTGGCCTAGTGCATATTGTCGTATATATTATGCTACCAACTAATAATTTGAAAAAGGCCTTGGCCACTCGTTCTAGGTCGTTCACTCTCTTTAGATATTGACTCTTTGAAATTCTTAAGTGACTTCTCAAATGCGTATGTCTGGGCTTGCTCCTATCTATAAGAACTTCTTACGAATTTTCGGACCGACTTCTTTCAAGCGAGTTTTAGAATACCATCAACTATATTTATTTCTATTCCCATTCCTAATATTTACATAGCAATCCTTAGGTCCTTCTACTCAACCAATCTAGAGAACTATTTACTTTTGATATCCAGCATGTAGACTGAAAAACCAACATGTTAAATGTTTTGCCTGCGACCTAAAATAATTTCAGAGGAATTGCATAAACCTTCCGTGCCTAGGGAGGTTGTGTTTACAATTGACCTAATTTATGGGGTAACACCTACAATTAAAGCATCGTACTACTTAGCACCCTTCTGAAATACAAGAGTTATATGGTATACTCTAGAAACCCCATGAAAAAGGGTTCTTACGTCCAAATTCTTCATGATGATGTGCACTGGCACTATCCGTTATAGAGAAATATAAACCAATCAAATGTACGTCGATTATAGAGAACTAAATAACTGGACGATCAAATACTGATACTCTCTCCCCCGAATCAACGATCTATTCGACTAACTATAAAATTCCTCATACTTCCCTAAGATCGCCCAACCACAAAATGCAGGACCCAAAAGTTAGGAAGTTCTTTTGGTAAAAGCAATAAGAATATGTATCTAAATTGGTAGAAAACAAGTTGTGCAACACTTTGGCCCAGATTGTAACAAAGGGCGTGGACAATGCCAAAAAAAATATTGTGACACGTCAAACCAATCCTAGGATTTAGCATTGATACAAAAGGACGATATTATTGCGTACACTTCAAGGAATCGATGGTGCATGAGTAGAACGATACTGCACACGACCTAGAGTTAGGAATGTTAGTATTCGAAACTGTATCTCTGGCTTCATTCCTGCTCATTCCATTAGCTAGTATTCATGTATGCTCGGTAAGGGCATAATAATAATCTTTTCCAATTTTGACAATTTTCTCATTTAGGTATTCCACTTTGCCTAAATATGATTTCTTGAGTTTCAGCATGTCATTTTAGAACCTTTCGATCCTAATATATTTATATTAAATTACAAAGACGTCGATTTCAAAACATCTCTTATTTTAGTCTTTTATGCCACTTTTTGTATTATAAACCATGAAAGTTTCCAAAACTAGAAAATTTTTAAAACTTTGATCTTTTTTTATAGAATTACTACTATTATGCTCTTAACTATTTTTAATTGACACATGAAGTGTATGTTATCTATTTTTCTGAGTATCTTTATAAGTCAAGTTTAAATGTTGAATGATGAACATAGATTTTTGGACATCGTACATTTAACTTCTTGACACAAGCCTGTTATTACTTTCCCTCAATGCAATTTTCTTTGTGACAAGCAAAACATAGTATCAAACCATGGGTTATTTTCAAGATAGTCACTTTCCGATTTTAAGAACAACTTAATTGGCTTCATTATGAAATTTCTAGCATCGTTCTTTTCAAACTATAACTGTTTACATCCATTTATGTTCTTACATCCTTATAAACCCTTGATGACTCATTCTCTCTATGTAGTAAAGTATTCTTACTCCATCCATTATGATCAACTTCTTCATTAACACGTACTTCAAAACTAGAAGCTTCCTCCATATAGAGCATACCCAGTTTATGATCTCTAGAAACCACTAAATTTCTTTATGTTTCTTTACATGGCTAACCACTATAAATAGCTTGGTGACCCTCGCCGTCGAGTTCGTATACCTTTATCGACATTCTCTTAAGGACTGGAAAGAACTTGACTGTCTACAAGTTCTAAATTTTTACCAAAGTTTGCTTTAGGGACCGTATCCCCAATGATAATTATACCTTAGCTCATATTATGTAGTACTCAAACTGACCCATTTTAGTTCTTTGGATTCTCTATGGAACTAATGGAATGACTAGAAGGAAGCGACACCCCCATGTCCAATTAATTAGAATTCTCTTGAGGCATTACTATAGTAAATTAGAGCATCGTCATGATAATTGTTTTCAACATTCACTTCTTTCGTACTCTAACATCAGAAGCTCTGGTCATCATTAGAGTTCCAACATGAGATGTCTTTCCCATTGTTCAGTTAACATCTCCTCCCTGACTTGGATGTTTCCCTTGGAAGTCTATCTATACATGTCCTTATCAAGGATCCAATCGTGAATGCTGTAAATATTTAGCTATCCAACCCTAATGGAGCTGCTAACTATTGCCCCGGTACTGGGAAAACTATCAAGTAAATGATAATAGTGGCAATAACAAGACTATGTCTTCTAGCTAAATGGCAACAAAGGCAAGTATTGAGGTAACTGAGTTGTGTTTATTCTCATGGATCGTCATAGATCCACCCTTTTACATTCATGTTCCATAGCCAACGAATCAAGTGCACCATGTTTGCAGTAGAGGATGTTTCATGCATTTTGGACAAATGCTCATATCAAATTGTGGGTTTTCTCCATACTGGCAAGGATGTATGCACATCCTTCACCATTAATAATTTAAGACTCCAAGTGCTTATTGATCCAGATGGTTCCGATCCTCTTGCGATTCATATGAGGTATTCAAACCACCAGGATGGTAGGTATAATTTTTTTAATGGAGATTGACAAGGACTACTAAAGGAAACGATCCGATTTGGATAGAGGAGGATCTATTGGCATAACTTGCACACTTCCTTCCCATCCGCGAAGATTACCTAAAGGAAAATCTTTCCTAGATTTACATAGATGAGGTCATAGTACGTCATGGAGTACCTATTTCCATTATTTTGGAGAGGGGGTCTCCTTGTGTCACAAATATGGTAGTCACTTTAGAAAGCCTTTGTATACAATTAAACATAAGTACTACCTACCATCCTCAAATGTATGGAAAAGAAAACAAACTATCCACACTTTGAAAGACATACTCCGAGCCCATCTGATGATTTTAGGAGGTATTTAGAGCTCCCATTTACGATTAGTTGAGTTTTCCTATAACAACAACTATCACGCCAGTGTTAAATGTGCTCCCTTGCAAAGCATTGTACAAGCTTGAGTGTCGATCACCACTTTGTTGGCTGGAAATTGGTGATAGAAATTAGTGAGGCTTGGTAAAGATCAAGAGAGCACTGAAAATATCATGAAAATATGCAATAGACTAAAGTTCGCTCGCGATCGCAAGAAGAGCTATGTTAATAAGCATAGGAAACCCTTGGAATTTCAAGTGGCAGATAAAGTAATCTTAAAATTATTGCCATGGAAAAGAACTGTACGCTTTGTAAAAAGGGGAAAACGAATTCCTTGCTATGTAGGAACCTTCGATATTATTGAAATGATCGGTCGAGTGACATATAAGCTCAAGATACCAGAAGAACTTAGTGCGATACACAACATATTCCATGTGTCGAACCATAAAAAGTGCTTGGCGGAGGAATTCCTAAACATACCACTAGATGACCTCCAAATCGATGAACGACTAAAATTCACAGATGAACCCACATAAATAATCAATCTGGAAGTTAAGCAACTTAAACAAAGCAAAATCCTGATTGTGAAAGTTTGTTGGAATTCTAAGCACGAACCTGAGTTACATGGGAATAGGAGGATTTCATGAACTTCTGAACCAGTGGTATTGCCTATTGAATTTCATGACAAAATTCCCAAAACTGGGGGAGACTGTAATAACCGTCAAAAGTCAGATTAGGACTCATCTAGAACCTTTTCACTTCCATGCGTGCACATAACTCGACTTTAGATGGAATAAGCTGAGCTAGATCGCACCTTAATAGATACCTCGGAACAAGTAGTGTAACTTAGCTTGTACTAAGTAGTCACATTGATATGAGAATACTCCAACTTGGTTGTACGGTTCCAAAGTTCAATCTCAAAACTAAACACAAAACAATGTTCAATAGATCACGTCTCAAGGGTAAAATAAATACCCTAATTTCTAAATAAGAACATATGACGTGCTTAACTAGTTTGATAACTTATGAAACTCAATTTAATTAAATCATAATTTGATTTATTTGCAAGTTGGAAACAGTATAAAAATAACATAAACATAATTATGAGCCAAAAGTATAATCGAAGGACTGTCTAATCCTACATTCATATGTTATGAACCTTTATTTCATTTACTTGAAATATAAAAATTTGATTTTATAAAAATCAAACCATAAATTATCATTTTGATAACATAATTCAAGATGATACAAGCTTAAGAACTTATTTCAAAAATCAAAATACTAAAATAAAAACCAAGAAATAAACCCATAGAAGATTTTAAAAATACCTAGAATTTTTATAAAAACTAAAAACAATTTTATAAAAATTGTAAAGATGCAATATTTAAAAATGTTACAACCATCAAGAAGCCTCATAAAGCCTTTATATTCCCCAAAACGTTAGACATACCAATCCCTCTACACTTCTCTCTCTCTCTCTCTCTCTCTCTCTGACACACACACACACACATTCACTCATTATTGCTTCTTTATGCAAAATATGGAGGTCAGATTTTGCATGCCAATGTAAGAGAGAAAAACCTATCTTAAAGACATATTCTGTGGGAGAGATTTTTCCATTTCGTTTTTCATAAGTTATCTGACATTACTGGAGTTTTGTGGACGATTTTAATGCAACATACCCCCAACGAGATGACAAGAGAATTCGTTTATCCAGAGAGATAGAACCTCACATTCTCTGCTTCTTCTCTCTAAAATCACCCAACTTCTTTCTCATTCTCCAAGGAACCTCTCCCATCCTGAAACTCTCCTAAACATCTTAAAAATCGTCCATATTCTTCTCTATTTTAAAAATCTTGAAGGCCTTGAGGAGTTCTCGCTTCACCAAAAATCAGATTCAAGGTGAGAAACATAACATATCCTTATGATTTTACAACTTTACTTATTCTTCTTCTTCATGTTCTTCTTTGCTTTTCGGATTTTATGGCCTCT
This sequence comes from Lactuca sativa, assembly GCF_002870075.4. NCBI lineage: Eukaryota > Viridiplantae > Streptophyta > Magnoliopsida > Asterales > Asteraceae > Lactuca > Lactuca sativa. The sequence goes on from NC_056631.2 coordinate 172,340,375, forward strand.
AATGGCTAGAAATCCTTGCCTCACTCTTGGTGTTTGTAGATTCTCACCATAACAGATTACATGTGTTAGAAATGGTGAAAATCTGGGATAAAACCTGTGCTAAGAGTGAAAAGATGCATGCATGTTCTTATGATTTCAAAACCGAGTTCTACACCTTTTTCTTCTTCACTTTTTGACTTTTCCAATCAAAAAAACCATTTCTATTACATCTTGGGTGTATATTAACTCCATGCATGTGATAGAAATTGGGTTTGAGGTGCCAATCTTAGTGCAAGATTCGGTTCCAAGGAGTTCTTTATAACAAGAACAAAAAACCCATTTTATGGGTCTTGAATAAACCTAGATCTATGTCTTCGATCAATTCACACCAAAGTTTCTTGTTCCTCTATAAACTATAGTATGTTATCCTTCATTTTTGTAACATCCCGAATTAAGGTAAAGCTATTTAACCCTTCTCTTTTGTAAGGTTGTCAAGTTTAGCCCTTGAGCGGATTTTGTGGCAAATTAATATGCTGGGCATACTGAGGAGTACGTTGCGCGTACTCATGCGCTTAATTTGGATGCGGACTCGCCTAGGTACGCTGTGCGAACCTAGGGTTACGTTGGGCGTAGAGGGCCCATATGCAAACCCTAATATTTGGCTTGTGCACTATTTATGGGATGCTAAGGCTTATTCCTTACCCACCATATCAGAGAGTGAAACCCTAAGCGAGCCTTCCTTCGTCCTTAAGCTTGTGTGTGAGTGTTTTGGAGCTAAAAGTGCCTTGGTGTGTTAGTGAAGAAGAAGGAGAGGATCTTGTGGAGGCTAGGGCTTGAAGTGCAAGTTTGGATCTGAGATCTTTAGAGGAAGGAGCTTCATCTAGAGGTATAAAGTTCAAAACTTTCCACTTTATTTTGGTATGGTGTTGCATGGGCCATTTCTAGGGTTAAAAGTCCCAAAGGTGGAGACTTTATGTGTGTAATGGACTCCATGGACCTAGATCTGTCCCATTTCAGTGATATTTGTGTTATAGATCCACAAAAATCCTAACTTGGTCGTTCGTATGGGGTCATGCTTGAGTTATGAGCTTTTATAAGGTTGGAAATGGAATGTCATGGGTATTAGTGACTTGTTCAGCCATGCAAAGGCTTAAAGTCACCAACTTTTTGGATTAAGAGGCTTAGAAATGGTCAGATATAGAAGTTGGACGTGTGTCTTAACTGTTTAAGACCCCAAGAGGTTAGGAGTCTGAAACTCGGAGTTAAGCAGGGCGTAATCCCAGTACGTACGACGTAAGGGGTCTCTTACCCCGTTTCTGTGAGGTCACCGGGTACGCCCAACATACAGGTTTGGTACGCGCAGCATAACCTGGAGGGTTGACTTTTGTTGACTTTTAGGGTTTGGTCAACTATAGGGTCTTTGAGCCATGAGAGGGGTAAAATGGTCTTTTACCCTTTCTGAGAGTACTAAGAGAGGGAATAGTCTAGCCTTGAGAGTTGTATTGATTAAGAGTATTTATTTCATATGATTAGGCGGAGGCTAGACCGGATTGTTACCGAGCTCGAGATTACCGAGTTACCCGAGGTGAGTCTTCTCACTATACTGTAGCTGGAAGGGTACCTATGTGTGACCGGAAGGTCTTAAATGCTATGAGATATATGTACTATATGTTGATATGTGATATGTATGTGTTATGTATGCTATGTATGATAAGGACCGGAAGGTCAAAACGATATTGACCGTAACGTCGAGAGGACATGGACCGGAAGGTCAGGAGGTTACTGACCGGAAGGTCGATACGGGTAGGACCGGAAGGTCTACCGGTATTTGGGAGTGAAGTCCCCTAAGACACTCTGACCGGAGGGTCCCACAGAGTTATAACCAGGAAAGGCATATGTGCTGTATGTGGTATTTTAGGGAACTCACTGAGCATTTATGCTTACAGTATTGTGTTATGTGTTTCAGGTACCAGTGGGGATCGCGAGAAGGCGCCGGCATGATCCGTACACACTGAGAGGGTTTATTTATTTGAGGTCTTTTGAGATTCTGGGATTTGTTTATTATGATGACATTGGATACAGTTGTTGGATATTGTTTTAGTGATTGAAAATATGTTTTAAAAATTCAAAATTGTTTTGGAAATATTTTTGTTACAAGTTGGTATCAGAACCTTTGTTTGACGGATTCGGGTGCAACTTCGGATGTAAATCGAACTTAAACTGTGGATTTGAGAAAGTTTTTTCATAAAATAAACAATTTTTCTAGGAGGGTAAAGGATTTTGGAAAAAGGCAGAACGGAGCTGTGTGTATGATTAGTCAGCGCCCGAACGGTGATTTCCCAAAATACCCTTACATTATGTGTTATGAGATATAGTTTATGATATGATATGCATGCTAGAGTAGGATAGGTATTCATATTAGGACTAGAGTGACCTGATTTGTGATGCCTTAGCCTAGGAAGATTTTCGCTGCTATTACATGCTTGAGAGTGAGTAGGTAGTAGTGAGGAGCTTATGAGAGGTTTACCGAAGGGTAGCCTATTCTAGGGAGATGTGGATTACTTGTGAACTGAGATCCAAGGAGGATGACTTGGGGTGAATACTGATGCGGTGTGGACGGTAGTATAAGTGCCTGTATTACCAAAGACATCGTATCATTGCGCAGTCCAAGTAAGAATCCTTATGGTACTAGGGAACAAGTAGGGATGTGTTATTGAGTGCGAGTATGCTCGAGCAGGTCTCTGATATTTTATGTTGTATTTTAGAGAGACATCATGGTTGGGACACGCCACACACCTGAGAGCAGTGGTGTTAGAAAGGAGGAGATTCGTAAGTTAATTCATGAGGAGGTGGCTGCTACCATCCAAGCCGAGATTCCGGAGATGTTTGGGTCTATCAAGACCACATTGATTGAGACTTTCGATGAGTGGTACTCAGTAGTGACTGAGGTTGCGGCTGCTGTAGCTACTGTAGCCGTGGCTGTTGCCAGACCTCAGGGAGGTGACTCGTTGTTGTCTTGGGAGTTCAACAACACGAAGCCACCCGAGTTTGATGGGACACATGATATGATCGCTGCGATAAGATGGATTTCTGATATTGAGGGATGCTTCTACACGTGTTCATGTCCGGAGCATCTGAGGGTACGGTTCGCGCTGAACCAGCTTCTCTTTGGAGCGAAGGACTGGTAGAATTTCATGACAGCGAGCTTCACTCTCGTGGAGATTTCTGAGGTGACCTGGGAGAGGTTCACCACCATGTTCAGAGACGAGTATGTTCCCTCAGTGGAGAGGGAGTGGTTGGCTCAGGAGTTCTTGACCCTCAAGGAGGGTACTGATTCGGTTACTGTGATTACCAGGAAGTTTCATGAGAGGGCGATGTTCTGCCCTGAGCAGGTGTCTACCAAGTAGGCACGCATGAGCTGATATTTGAGCATTCTCAGGAGGAATATTCAGGAGTTCGTATCGAAATCGACTTACCGGACATTTTCTAAGCTTCAGGCGAATGCCCGGAAGAGGGAGATTGAGTTGGAGACTCAGGCCAGGGAGGAGGCCGAGTCTTAGGAGATGGATCAGCGGCCGGCACAGTCTCAGCCGGAAGCCAAGTAGGCAAAGCCCGCCGATTCGAGATATGGAGGCCAAAAGGGCCACACTTGCGCGAAGTGCGGCAAGGGACACGACGGGGTTTGTCGATCGGGTGCATGCTACAAATGTGGCAAGGAGGGGCATATAGCCAAGGATTGCCCCAAGGGATTCATGGTTTGCTTTCATTGCAAACAAACGGGCCATCAGAAGGCCGAGTGTCCGCAGCTGCAGGGGACAGCACAGGGAGCACAACAGGGATCTACCCCTGCCATTGTGCGAACTACAGAGGTTCGGCCGGTGAAGGCCGAGGTACCAAAGGGTCACGGGAGCCTTCTAGTTGACAGCGGAGGAGGTACGCGCAGTGCCTAATGTAGTGGTTGGTATGTATTCTTTCATTTATTTATGCTGAGTTTGATGTGTTGTGCTTATATTATGATATGCGTAGGTACTTTTCTTGTGAATTTTGTACCTGCTTTGGTGTTATTTGACTCGGGTGCGAGTTGGTCATTTGTTTCCTTGGCATTTAGTCAGCACATCAGTATCTGAAGAGAGGCGCTGAGTCGACCTCTGCGAGTTTCTATAGCTGACGAGCGAGCGGTGTATACTACGGATGTGATTCGAGGATGTATACTCGAGATCTTCGGTGTGGAGTTCCCGATAGATCTGGTCCTGATTACGATGGGGGACGTGTGTGTCATAGTGGGCATGGATTGGTTGGGCCGATTTGGGGCAGTTATAGACTGTGAGCGTCAGTTGGTGACGATACGAGACCCTAGTGGGGGAGTACTTACGGTGTACGGTGAGGGTACCCGATGTGGGTCAGCGTTTTGTTCGGTTGCCAGAGCGAGGCAGAGTTTGCAGCAGGGCTGCAGCGGGTTTGTAGCGTATGTGATGGACACTCGAGTGGCCGCTGGGAGGCCAAGTTTGATTGATGAGGTTCCGAAAGTGTGCGTGTTCCCGGATGTTTTTCCCGAGGAATTGTCGGGTGTGCCTCCCGAGACGCAGGTAAAGTTCCGTATCGAATTGGTTCCGGGGGCAGCGCCTATCGCCAAGGTGCCTTATCACCTTGCTCCGCCTGAGATGCAGGAGTTATCCTCGCAGCTTCAGGAGCTGCTGGGGAAGGGTTTTATTAGACCGAGTAGCTCACCATGGGGAGCGTCGAACTTTTCTGTCAAGAAAAAGGATGGTTCACACCGGATGTGCATTGGCTACCGGGAGTTGAACAAGTTGACGGTCAACAACCGTTATCCGTTACCAAGGATCGACGATCTGTTCGATCAGTTGCAGGGGGCGTCTTGGTTCTCCAAGGTAAACTTGAGGTCAGGATATCATCAGATGAGAGTTCGGGATGAAGATATCTAGAAGAAGGCGTTTAGAACTCATTATGGGCATTACGATTTCGTGGTGATGCCTTGTGTGCTCACCAATGCACCGACAACATTCATGGATCTCATGAACAGGGTGTGCATGCCGATGCTAGATCGGTCGATGATCGTGTTCATTGATGATATTTTGGTGTATTCGAGATCTAGAGAGCAGCACGAGGAACATCTGAGAGAGATTCTCGGGGCATTGAGGTCGGAGAGGCTTTTCGCCAAATTCTCCAAGTGTGATTTTTGGTTATGAGAGGTCCAGTTCTTGGGACACCTCGTTAACCAGGATGGGATATTGGTCGATCCGGCCAAGATTGAGGCGATTATGAGATGGGAGGTGCCGAGATCACCCATCGAGATTAGAAGTTTTGTAGGATTGGCCAACTATTATCAGAGATTTATCAGGGATTTTTCCAAGATCGTCATGCCTCTCACTAGGTTGACCCGGAAGGGTGTTGCTTTTTCATGGGGTCTGGAGCAGCAGACCACGTTTGAGACACTTCGCCAGAGATTGTGCGAAGCCCCGATGCTAGCCCTCCTGGAAGGGATGGAGGATTTTGTGGTGTATTGTGACGCATCGATATCGGGGTTGGGTACAGTACTTATGCAGAGGGGGCATGTGATAGCGTATGCATCGAGGCAGCTGAAGCCTCATGAGACAATGTATCCCACCCACGATTTGGAGTTGGGGGAGTGGTGTTCGCCCTCAAGATTTGGCGTCACTATTTGTATGGGGTTCGGTGTACCATCTACACGGACCACAAGAGTTTGAAGTATTTGATGGACTAGCCCAATCTAAATATGCGCCATAGGAGATGGTTGGACGTGGTAAAGGATTACGATTGTGAGATCATGTACCACCCGGGCAAGGCTAATGTCGTTGCTGATGCCCTGAGTCGTAGGGTGGAGAGCGCCCCGATTCGAGACATTTGTGTGCGGTTGACAGTGATGACTCCGGCGTTGGACACCATTCTGGAGGCCCAAGCAGAGGCCATGAGACCGGAGAACCGTAGGAGAGAGCGGGTGATTGGGCAGGTGCCGGAGTTCATTACCGATAGTCACGGGTTTATGACCCTTCAGGGTTGGATTTGGGTGCCGTATGCAGGTAGGGCTTGCACCACTTTGATGGAGGAGGCGCATAGATCAAGACTTTCGATCCACCCCGGGGCCACTAAGATGTATTTGGATCTGAATAAGGATTATTGGTGGCCTTGTATGAAGAGGGATGTAGCATGGTTTGTTGAGAGATGCTTAACCTGTCGTAGGGTTAAGGCCGAGCACCAGCGACCGCATGGCATGTTGCAGCCACTAGAGGTTCCCCAATGGAAGTGGGAACAAATTTCTATGGATTTCATCACCATGTTACCGAGGACCGCGAGGGGTGTCGACGTAATTTGGGTGATCGTCGACCGGCTGACGAAGAGCGCTCACTTTCTTGCTATCAGTGAGAGCTTTTCTGCTGAGAGCCTGGTAGAGTTGTATGTGAGGGAGGTGGTATCGCGGCACGAAGTGCCGATCTTAATTGCATCATACTGGGATGTACGTTTCACTTCCAGGTTCTGGAAGAAGTTCCACGAGGAGTTCGGCACGAGGCTACACTTAGGTACCGCTTACCACCCACAGACGGACGAACAGAGTGAGCGGACGATTCAGACGCTCGAGGATATACTTCGGGCATGTGTCTTGGACTTTGAAGGGAGTTGGGACACGTATCTGCTATTGGCTGAGTTTTCTTATAACAACAACCACCATTCGAGCATTGGTATGCCTCCATTCGAGTTGTTGTATGGGAGGAGGTGCCGGACTCCCATCTGTTAGGGAGAGGTAGGGCAGTGAGTGATGGGCAGCACAGAGATAGTGCTTCAGACGACAGAGCAGATACAACAGGTCGGGCAGAAATTGTTGATACCTCAGAGTCGTCAGAAGAGTTACGCGGATAGGCGACGATCCGAGCTCGAGTTTCATGTAGGAGACTTCGTACTCCAGAAAGTGTCTCCTTGGAAAGGAGTAATTCGATTCAAGAAGAGGGGCAAGTTGGGGCCCGGTATATTGGGTCGTTTAGGGTGACTGCGAGGGTGGGCAGGGTAGCATATCGGTTAGAGCTACCCACGAAGTTGAGTCAGATACATCATACCTTCTACATGTCTCAGCTGAGGAAGTGTATAGCCAACGAGTCGGCGGTGGTACCGTTGGAGGATATCCAGGTGGATGCGGGCCTGAATTATGTTGAGAGATCGATCGCAATCTTGGATCGGAGGATCAAGGTTATGAGAAACAAGGAGGTGCCCCTAGTTCAGGTCCAATGGCAGCATTGAAGGGGGTCTGAGCTGATTTGGGTGCCGGAGTTAGAGATGTGGGAGCAGCATCCGGAGTTGTTTTCGGCATGAGACTTCGAGGGAGAAGTCTGCTTCTAGTGGGGGAGAATTCTAACTTCCCAAAATTCAGGTAAAGCTATTTAACCCTTCTCTTTTTTCTAGTTGTCAAGTTTAGCCCTTGAGTGGATTTTGTGGCAAATGAGTACACTGGGCGTACTGGGGAGTACGCTGTGCGTACTCATGCGCTTAATTTGGACGCGGACTCGCCTAGGTACGCTGGGCTTGCCTAGGGTTACGTTGGGCGTAGAGGGCCCATATGCGAACCCTAATATTTGGCTTGTGCCTTATTTAAGGGATGCTAAGGCTTATTCCTCAGCCACCATATCAGAGAGTGAAACCCTAAGAGAGCCTTCCATCGTCCTTAAGCTTGTGTGTTAGTGTTTTGGAGCTAAAAGTGCCTTGGTGTGTTAGTGAAGAAGAAGGAGAGGAGCTTGTGCAGGCTAGGGCTTGAAGTGCAAGTTTGGATCTGATATCTTCAGAGGAAGGAGCTTCATCTAGCGGTATAAAGTTTGAAACTTTCCTCTTTATTTTGGTTTGGAGTTGCATGGGCCATTTCTAGGGTTAAAAGTCCCAAAGGTGGAAACTTTATGTGTGTAATAGACTCCATGGACCTAGATCTATCCCATTTCAGTGATATTTGTGTTATAGATCCATAAAAATCCCAACTTGGTCGTTGTTATGGGCTCATGCTTGAGTTATGAGCTTTTCTAAGGTTGGAAATGGAATGTTATGGGTATTAGTGACTTGTTCAGCCATGCAAAGGCTTAAAGTCGCCAACTTTATGGATTAAGATGCTTAGAAATGGTCAGATCTAGAAGTTGGATGTGTGTCTTAACTATTTAAGACCCCAAGAGCTTAAGAGTCTGAAACTAGGAGTTACATGAGTAGTAATCCCAGTACGCACGACGTAAGGGGTCGCGTACCCTATTTCTGTGAGATCACCAGGTACGCCCATCGTACATGTTTGGTATGCGCAGCGTAACCCAAAGGGTTGACTTTTGTTGACTTTTAGGGTTTGGTCAACTTTAGGGTCTTTGAGCCATGAGAGGGGTAAAATAGTCTTTTACCCTTTCTGAGAGTACTAAGAGAGGGAATAATCTAGCCTTGAGAGTTATATTGATTAAGAGTATTTATTTCATATGATTAGGCGGAGCCTAGACCGAATTGTTACCGAGCTCGAGATTACCGAGTTACCCGAGGTGAGTCTTCTCACTATACTGTAGCTGGAAGGGTACCTATGTGTGACCGGAAGGTCTTAAATGCTATGAGATATATGTACTATATGTTGATATGTGATATGTATGTGTTATGTATGCTATGTATGATAAGGACCGGAAGGTCAAAACGATATGGATCGTAAGGTCGAGAGGACATGGACCGGAAGGTCAGGAGGTTACTGACCGGAAGGTCGATACGGGTAGGACTGGAAGGTCTACCGGGATTTGGGACAGAAGTCCCCTGAGACACTCGGACCGGAGTGTCCCACAGAGTTATAACCAGGAAAGGCGTATGTGTTGTATGTGGTATTTTGGGGAACTCACTGAGCATTTATCCTTACAGTGTTGTGTTATGTGTTTCAGGTACCAGTGGGGATCGCGAGAAGGCACCGGCATGATCCGTACACATTGAGAGGGTTTATGTATTTGAGATCTTTTGAGATTCTGGGATTTGTTTATTTTGATGACATTGGATACAGTTGTTGGATATTGTTTTAGTGATTGAAAATATGTTTTAAAAATGAAAAATTGTTTTGGAAATATTTTCGTTACAATTTTCTACCAAAAAGAGTATGCATGTTGTTCTTGTGAACATATGACCCAAATGAGAACTTTAATCAAACCAAAACTAACATGCTTCTGCCAAAATTATTTATTCGAATTTGAACAACCATATCTCACTCATTACTCAACTAAATCACGATATTCTTTTTCTGAAACGTATTTCTATGAGTTAACTTTCTAACCCCAAGTGATCTCATTGTAAAAACATTAAGAATTCGATTTTTGATGATATTTACAAAATAGTTGCTCAAACAACATTTTTCTGTGACCACTGGTTTTGCATTATATGATCAAGGCCTTTAAACCCCACAATAAATCTGGAGAAAATTATTTTAGGAACTTAACACATTTTCCCAAAATAACTAAAATTTCATCAACAAAAACATTGTAGAAGATTCTACCAAAATTGTTGAACTTCTAGCTACATTTGGAGCTCATGCACTAGTTAATGCTACATTTCTAAACTTGTTGGGGGTGCAATACCCCCATTTAGCTCCAAATTGATTCTAAAATAATTTTGTTTTGAAATATCATGTTATTAATAGATGTTCTGATTTTTCTACAAAAATAAGGATTTAATGACCAAAATTTCAAAATAAATACTTACAAATGAGATAAAAACCCGAAAATTTCTCGAACTTATTTATGTATGGAATAAGGGTAGCACCTAAAGTTTCATACAATTTGGTCATTGTTTGGTATTTTGTTCGGATTTTTCATTTAATTGGGGCATGAATTTACAAAAACCGGGTCTTAAGACTCATGAGCACAAACTAATATTTTTCCCAGGTTTGGAAACATTATGAGAACCTGTAGAAATTAATTTAGCAATTTTGAAAATGTTTGCTATTTTTTATGAATTTTTCCTATTATTTAGACTTAAATTACAAATAAGTAATAAATGACCTTCAAAAATTTATGGACTCTAATACCCTCTGTTAGAACAAGAATGTAACGTTCTACTATTTTTGGAGTTCATTTAGCTCCTAATCTTAACATTTGGTATGGAGTGGTAACTCGCCTAACACTCATTTTTTATTTTCTTTTTCTAATTTAATTAGTTACTTTATTTTAATAAACAAACATTTTTTTGATTTAATTAATATAACATAATTTTTTTTAACGACACAGACTTTATACTAAATAAAAACGATTAATATAAATTAAAGCACGACTTAATACTACTTAAGACCTAAACCACGATTTAATACTACCTAAAACATAATTTAAGATGAAGATTTAATACTACCTAAACGACCTAAAACTTACTTAAGACATAACACACGATTTACTCCTAGTTATATTGTTTTGCTAGCAAAAAAAATAGCCAGCACATCACATTTAGGTGGATTTTTCAAAGTACAATGTATTAAGAAGAAAAAATGAAAATAAGATGCTATAATAAACAAACAGGTTGTATTAGCTCGTATTGCTTTTAAGATCATTGTCCCCATTGTGTACACATGTTGATGTACTAACCGAAGGGGTTTTATTAGCCCGTTTCCATGGATTTGTAGCTTGAGTAAGCTCATCAAGAGTCAAAGATAATTTCCCTTTTAAATAGATCTAATACACCTTGAAAAGATACTCCCAACTAGTTTTGTCATCAAAATCCACTTGAGAGTAATCACTTTTAAGACTTAATATATATATATATATATATATATATATATATATATATATATATATATATATATATATATATATATATATATATATATATATATATATATATATGATATCTACTACCTTTACTCCATTTGCATCAGATCACATAGCATGTGCAGCAGCAACAAACACATCATTCATGGAATCATCAATCTTTTCATCTTCATTTTCATCATTCCCCTTATTACCAATGAAGAACAATAGATCTCCATCCGCCTTCCTTGAATCTACCTTATATGATGGTTGACCGAAGTCTTACCTTGAACTGTAAAGGAAAAACTTTTCCTGATGTTGTGACATGAAACCAACAGAAAATTACACCCATAGAAAGAAGTTAAGATGACTTACTTAAAAAATCCATATGTGATGATCCCTTAGGTTCAGTTGTTCTTCCATGGCTACCAAGCTCACTTGTATCCAATTTAGTAATAAGTGTAGGTAAATGAGAACCAGAGAATGCATTCGTGTAAGAAATGGTCTTTAAATGATCCTTGTTTTCTTACAAATATACGATTATATAACATTTGATATTGAATTTTTGTGTATTGAAGAATTTAGGAAGATTAATATACCTAAATAACTCAACGGCTTCTTATGCCACCATAATTCTTGCCAACATGTTATTCTTTATGTGATTAATATGAATATGGTTTACTTTGTGCATATGGCGGAATGAATAGTCAGGTAATATAACAACATCATATGACAGTTTCCCCAAAACTGATTCTTCTTTAGTACTCTATAAACCAAATCACATAGTATACATAGTATAATAATGTTATCACTTATCAACGAATCAATAATATAATCAGGTGCTTCGAGTTAGCATGATTCCTAATGAAAATGACTAACCAATAAGGATGTTACTGTCAAATTCAATTCCAGCAGCATCTTAATGAGCATATATGAAACATATAAGACAACAAATTAACAAGAAAACAAATTGAGATTCGATATGTAAAGGAAAGTTTATTGGGTATTTAGTGAAGAAGTAAAAGCAATGAAATCAAGTTATAGAACAAACAACCCAAGTCCTCAACTAATTCTGCACCTCCTCTTTTGAACTCCCTTCACTTATTCTCAAACATAATTTCAACAAAAATGCTTCCACAATCAAAGCTCCAGCAAGCAATCCAATAACACAAATTTTTCATCTGTAACCCAATTTTTAATTTCATCAATAAAATGTAACATCCCAAAAGTATAGTCTGAAAATTTCATTTTTAAATAACTAATAAACCCATAGCTACAACTCATCACATAAAAATCATAAGTCGTGTATCTCAAAATATCATAAACATCTGTCAAAACATATCAGAGTAAAAACATCCCAGGCTAAACAATGGTGTGTGCATTGTAGTCATCTCGAGATCTTTACCTTGCTACTGGAAGTACCTGAAACCAAAACTAAATATGTAAGCACGAAGCATAGTGAGTCTCCCCAAATTACTACGTACCATACAGATAATCACATAACATCATACATTGGGCCTAACCCGCTACAGCAGGCCCCTCCCGACATCGGACGAATCTTGCATCAGGCCCCGCCTGGCATCGAGCCCCGCTCGATATACAAATTTGTTTCTACTAGACCTCGTCTGTCTCTAAGCACCGCCATCTATACGCATATAAACAATAACATATAATCATGCTAGTACATAATGGTCATACACAACACTATAACTGCTAGTCTCCAGGCCCCGCCTATCTTGGGCCCCACCCCTACTCTGCTAATAATGAGATATGGAACCCTGTTCACACTCAGCTAGTGATGATACACGGGTCCCCACCCACACTCACCTCCATACCAGGCACATACAAGTATCACAAAGACAACAAGTACAACTAAACATGCATTCCTTCCTCGGGTACCACCCGTCATAGAACCGTAGTTCGGAAAAATACATATAAACCCTCCTCAGGCCTCACCCGACATCAGAACGAAATCTGGAAACATATAAAATACATCGGGCTATCCCCGACATTGGATCTAAATCTGGTATATATTAACATACATAAACGGGCCGACATTGGTGCCTTCGACCTGCTCCTACTAGAGAAAAATCACCTCACAAGCTGACTACAGAATTCACCGAATAAAACTCTTACTACTAGCTGGCAGATCCTCGAACTGCTGATCTCTCGACTCTTTGAGTTATCATTACCAACATAATACTTAATCAAGAACTGATAATCCTTCTTAGGGTAACATGACCATTTTATCCCTGGTCAAAGTCAAAGTCAAAGTCAACGCTTTGTTAAAGTCAAAGTCAACACTTCGAGTTGACTCAACTCGCCTAGTTGCTCCATCAACTCGCCGAGTTCTATAAATTAGATACGTGAAATCGCGATCCAACTCGTCGAGTCACCGCCTGACTCCCTGAGTTCCCTGGCAACTCATAGTCGCGATTTGGCGAATCAACTCGTCGAGTACCTTCACAGACTCATCGAGTTCTACCTTAAACAGGATTGGGACATGACGACTCAACTCGTTGATTTCCTCTATGGACACGACGAATCCCGTTGTCTGTTTGGTCCATCTTAACAGATTAAGCCTCTGCTCTCCAGATCACAACTCCATACTTCTTCTACATACTGAAAAGAGCCTTCTTAAGGGTAAAGTTTCCAACTTTACCCACTACTAGTCCTTCTTAATGGGTTGAGCTCAAACCCTAGTTCTTTAGGACATAGATCTCCATCCTAAAGCCAAAATACTTCAAACCAAAGCTTGGAAATTGAGATATAGGTCCTAAACACCAAATCAACACGTAAAGTCTCAGGCTTTCCTTCCATGCATGGCCTTGACATAATAACACCTTAAAGCTTACATGGGCTTCTAGGAAAGTTAGAGGCTTGATTACTAGAAAAGGATGAGAATGAGATGTTGCTTCTGGATCTACAATCTTTTCTTGGAATCCTCTAGCTTCTTCTTCTTCCACAAGCTTCAAATCACACAAGGTTAACTCAAAAATGGTTCACAAGCATTAGGGTTTTGTTGATTAGGGTTTGCACAGTGGAGGCTAAAAATGAGGCCATAAGGTGGGGATTAAGATGATTAAATAGGGTGCAAAACCCTAAATCTAGGGTTTACCAAACCCAGACCAACTCGTCGAGTTGGTCCTCCCTAACTTGTCAAGTAGGTTTCTCAACCCGCGTCCAAACACTTATTTCAACTCGTCGAATTGTCCCCCTGGACTCGACGAGTAGACCTTCAATTTGCTTATTATCTTTCCTTAATTAGACTATTGGTTTCCGGGTGTTCATGGCCGGTCCAGACGGTGGGCAACCCGGGCGACCGCCCAGTGCCCACGTCTCCAGGGGGCCTAAAATCTCTGGGATATGTAGTGTATATATATATATATATATATATATATATATATATATATATATATATATATATATATAAATTATTACCTACGTGATTTTTAGGACTTAAAGGTGGCTCAAACTCAAACTAGTTCAAAAGCTAAACAATTTGACTTGGTTGTTATTGTTAATTGAAAGCATTTATAGTGAAGAATAAATTATTTATTTTTTTTAATCTTTACTATTTTTTGTCTTTAAGAGGCCTTTTTTTTCTTTTCGCCCTGGGCCCCATATGCGTTTGGACCGGCCCTGCGGGTGTTACAACTCTCCCCCACTTAAACTGGAATTCGTCCTTGAAGTCCGCTACAACCACCTATCTCACAATATCTCACGCAACACACCTGCAACTCTCCTCCTACCTGTCATGGACCAACTGGTGTTTCCCACCACCACTGACACTCGCCATCCTAAAAATATCACTATCATCCTGCACAATCAATGGCCTTCCCTAGGCAGTTGAACCCACCCATCGGAACCTTCCAACCCTGATGAAAGATCGTCTTTACTGTCATACAGAGGACTACTTCTGTTGTTCTGAGATCTATAATCTATAATGGTCTGTCTCCCTGACGGACCGTTGATGCTCTAAAAACTACCATGCCAAAACCTCATCAAATAACTATTCAACCACAAAACTTCTCACTCCGCTTATCTCGATGCCACTATCAGGAGAAAATCCCTATCTATAACTAGATGTAGAATACTTATACTTGCCAAAAGGCTTAGATAATCCTTCGAGTAGAAGATTCATCCCTGAAACGGTTAGACTCAGACGAGAGTTGTGCAACAGGGTCAAACCAATTACTCTAAGATTATCCACTCAAACTGTAAGTGTTTTCGCTCTTCTGATTCGCAAGTCACCCTACGCAGTAAAACCCTCATAATCACTACTTCTGCTCGAGCATCACACTGCCTCTTCTCTAACTTACGAAGGAACCGGGACCTCCCGGGTCCAAACTTATATGTCCACTATCAGGAATACCGAATTCCACCTGGTTACTAAACCAATGATCATCCTCTCATTCGCTCCCAACGAATTCCAAAGAAAACTTCGGCTATCGAAACTGCTATATCCATCTTTCCACTCATGGTTCTATAAATCCTTGAGTCCCCGATCATGTATCTCGATCCCACGGTCTCTGCTAGGTCCCACCTGCCTTGCTATGATCGCACGGGCATCACCCACGGGTCTTAGCAAAACCGTACTACGGAGTGACCTTGCTCCCAGGTCACAGGTACAACTTCACCTCGAATCCTATCTACCTATCCTTTCCTGATTCTGATCACGCTAACTAAGAGATACGTGCCTCGCCCACACTCTACTGACTAGGAGATATAGGCCCCCGCCCACACTCTACTAACTAGGAGATACAGGCCCCCGCCCACACTCCGCTAACTAGGAGATACGGGCCCCCGCCGACACTCCGCTATCTGACTGCTAGTGAATGATGAGGCTAACCTACAATCTTACAACATTTTCCACACTGTCTGGCTTCTAGTGAATGCTACAGCTATCCCACAGTCTTGAAACACTTTCCATGCTGTTTGGCTGCTAATGAATGCTACGTCTATCCCGCAGTCTTACAACACTTTCCACGTTGATCATGTACACGACCTAACATCCTGGATGAATTTCCTTCTGATGGAAATCTCCTCAACCTGATTCCCAAAACCAACAATTGAATGCCAAAAGATGTGAACCTTATGTTGGGAAGTTTCCCAAACTCCCAACACACATACCCCTCACTTCAATCAGCCACTTGGGCGGCCTTCCTTCCTATCGAGAATACGAACTCATCCTAAATCCACACTTCTTTCTGTTCCTGAACACCTAGATAATTCTCCCCCACTTTGGTTCAACTAACATCTTACAGCACACCAGGCTGGAAAGATCCCCAATCCTTCGTATCATCCAATGATCAATCTGGCTGGAAACCAATGCTTACCATTGTTAGTGTTTCCAAAATTAACCGACACTAAATCAGTAAGACCCTTGAAGACTATCAGAACACTTCTTGGGTTCCAATCACACTTGATACAACCACCGCATCCTGAGAACCCACTTTATATGGAGACATCCCCACACTACTACCCTAAGACCCATGGTATGAAGATGACATATAATCCAAACATAAGAAGGAAGTATAATCCCAAGATACAACTACTCATATGGATGCGAGAAAATAACAATACAATCATAAATAAAAACTGATATGAAAGAAAAAGATACGCACCCGCAACATCGGAAGCCACTTGTGTCTCCTCTGTAATCAACTGTAAAGCCTTGCTCCTCGTCGCAGGCGCCTCTATCCGGCCCTGACGGCTATCGGTGAGCCTGAATGTCGCAGGGGCAGGTGCCATCACCTGACCCGCTGCAGCCAAACTCAGACATTGGGCCTTCTTGTGGCCCCTCTGACTGCAATGGAAGCAGATCAGGTCTAATACCTAGGTGGTGGTAGGACTACAATCCCTGCTATAATGACTGATCCGGACGCACTTGAAGCAACCAGAATCACAACCACTACCGCTCCTACATGCACCCTCGTGTGTCCTACTACACTTGCCACAACGGCTAGAGTCTCGATGACCTCTCAGTCTAGAATCTAATGTCTTGGGCCTCTTGCCCAATCCTGCGGATGTCTGAATCTCGTCTAGTTTCCTTTTCCTGTCAGCCTCTAAGTCGATCTCCCTCTCCCTAGATCGAGTGATCATATCCTCCAATGTCTTGCAGCTGTAGCGGGTCACAAACTGTCAGCATCTCGTGGTACCGAGCCTTTTTCATCTCCTCGTCCGCCATATACTGCGGAACAAGAAGGGCTCTCTCCATGAACTTGGCGGTAATCTCCGCCACTGTATCTGTAGTCTGCTGGAGGTCCTGGAACTCCTGAGCTAACTGTTGCACCTCAATAACTGGTGCGAACTCGGCCATGAACCTGGCCAAGAAGTCACTCCATGTCATCGCGTCCAACACGACATCATCTCTAATAGCATGTCCAACCTCCTCCCACCAATCACACGCTATGTCCTTAAGTAGACAGGACATGAGTTGGACCTTGTCCCCCTCGGGACACTGGCTAGAACGGAAGGAGTTCGCGACATCTGCCATCCACCGGCTACTAGCGATGGGGTCCTTAGCCCGATGATAGTCTGGAGCTCCACAGGCTCTGGACTCTCTGAACGTCAATGTGTGCGCCCCCATCATGGTCGCGATCTTGGTGCGGATCGCACCTTATATCTCATACAAAATCTCCATAATGCCCTCCTTGACTGTACCAAAGATCACAGGAGTCTGGTCTAAAATATTACACGTAATCTAAGCTGAAATAAACTCTCTCGTCTGCTCATCCAGCTTCCCAGCTCCAGAGGCTAAGCCTGATCCCTCATCGGCACCTAAACTAACCACTGGTCTACCATGTAGCATCACCATGCTGCAACATATCATAACAACCATTAGAATACTTATCACTATCGAGGGATCACACACACAGTACAAATTTCATGGTTTTATCTCAGCCCTCCTTGACTCAAGTACGAATCCTATGATTTCAGTAGTACGGGCCCATACAACCTTCCACATCTATCCGTACTTTCCTCAAGGATTACATCGACTCCACTAAGTCCCTTTTCACTACTACTGCTCCCAGCACTAATCTCATCCTAGACTTGCCCTAGGGTAATGACCATCCCACTCTCCGCCATCAGCTGCATAAGAAGTCTCTGCTATCTCCCCCTAACTAGCTCGCAAATAATATTACATATCACTAAGACTAGATAATTCTTCGAATGAGAGGTCCTACACTAAAACGGTTACACTCAAACGAAAGCTGCGAAATAAGGCTAGACCTAACCTTCTGAAATTATTTAGTCCTCGTAATATGTAACTTAACATATTCGTTTACTAGTTAGTAAAAGATAACTAAGAATTCTAAAAACACAAAGCAAGCAGCATTCGAGCATTAAGTACACATAATCAAGCATATCCTAATCAGGCCATTACTGACTAATATTGTAACACCCAAAGTCTGGAAGGCCAAGAAAGGAAAGAAAACCCGAATTTTAAGGGACGACTCGGCGAGTCCATGGAGGAACTCGGCGAGTCCGAGCGGGATCCGGGTCGAGGAGTAAGTGGCCGACTCGGCGAGTCGGCCAAGGGGACTCGAC
The DNA here is from genome assembly GCF_002870075.4 of Lactuca sativa. Classification (NCBI taxonomy): domain Eukaryota; kingdom Viridiplantae; phylum Streptophyta; class Magnoliopsida; order Asterales; family Asteraceae; genus Lactuca; species Lactuca sativa. Next base: position 172,358,659 of record NC_056631.2, read on the forward strand.
GAGTCTGGTATGTACGAGGAAAACCCTAAATTCTGGACTTGGAGCCTATTTAAACGTCTCATTCTCTCCCCTGGGGTTCCTTTACTGCCTCTCTCACCCAGAACATCGAACCATAAGTCTCCATTGTTGTGCATTCAAGCTTCCAATCCATTTTTGGGTGATTTGAAGAAAGAAGAAAGAGGGGAATCGTTAAAGCTTCAAGAATTGACCTTAGGTATGAAGTTTAGGGAGCCTTTCTGAGGTATTGAAGGTATTAAGTCGTGTCCTTCCTTTAGATCTTCTATGGTTGTGAGATTTGGGGCTTTTTAAGCCATAGTTAGTCATCCATTCGAGTTAGAGGCCGGATCAGGAGTTGGTACTTCAGATCTAAGCATATTTTGGTCCTGAGAAGCATAAAGTATCTGCACATGAGTTGATTATGGAGCCTCTTTGTCTTAAACCCAAGTTTATGGTGTGTTTTGCCTAGATCTCCTTCTCTACACGTAAAGTTTGCAACTTTACGTGAGGAATAGGCTTGGGAAGGGTAGATCTACAGTTTGGAGTCCATGCATGACTCAAAAGTCCTCTGCATGTATGTAGATCTGAATGGAGTCGGAGAGTCCTTTGAGTTGACTCGGCAAGTAGCATGAAGATTAGGAGGAACTCGACGAGTGGGATGAACATCTCGTCAAGTCGGATGAGGTTGGGTAGGAACTCGGCGAGTTTGAAGAACAACTCGGCGAGTCTGATGAAGGTTGTCTTGGACTCGGCGAGTCAGGTCGCGAAACCCCAAACCCTTCGAGTTGAGATTCGAATCAATGAGTTGAGTGGAGACTCGGTGATTCAGACAGGTCAAGACTCAGAAATCGGTAGACTCGGCGAGTCATGGACTGACTCGGCGAGTAGAATCGCGATTGGAAGGACTCTGAACTTATGAACTCGGCGATTCAATAGGTAGACTCAGTGAGTAGGGTTGAACTGGAAGGTTGACCTTGACCAGGACCTTGACCATAGTTGACTTGGTTGACTGTCGGGGGTCAGTTAGACTAAGGGTTGCATTAATTCTGGTAGCTCGGGGAGGTAGTGGAGCAGGAGTTCAGAGAGTTGCCGGCAGCAGCCAGTGGGATCATCAGCGAGTTCAGCCAGTGCAGGTGAGTTTCCCTTTGTGTGAATGGGTCTACGGCCACAATGCCGGCCCATGTAGTTATGAGTACAAGACCCGGGGGTTAGCCCTAGGCACAGTATGCTAGTATGATATTCAGGACGAAGTCCAATGATAGCGGGCGGGTGCCCAAGGAATGGTTTATGTGATAGTTTACACTTGTTGTCTGTGTGATACTTGTATGTGCCTGGTAGGGAGGTGAGTGTGGGCGAGGACCCGTGTCTCAACAATAGCAGAGTGTGGATGGTGTTCCACATCTCATTAGCAGCAGATCAGGGGCGAGGCCCGAGTTAGGGAAAGAGTGAGTGTGGGCTGGGCCCGTATCTCACTATTAGTAGGAGCATGGACGAGCTTCCATGAATCATCAGTAGCAGGATAAGGGCGAGGCCCAGGATAGGCGAGGCCTTTGGACATGATCCGTCAGTATGTGTTTAGCTTATGTGTTGTGATATGTTTATGTGTTATTATATGTTAGCGGGCGTGGCCCAGTATGTGCAGTATGTGGTTATGCATGGTACGTGGTAGGGTGGGGAACTCACTAAGCTTTATGCTTACAGTTTTCAGTTTTGGTTTCAGGTACTTCCGGTAGCGGAGGGAAGAGCTCGGGGTGATCGCATGGCACACACCATAGATTTGACAACCTGGGGATGTTTTACTCTAATAATGAACATGTGTTTTGGAAATTTAAACTCTGATTATGTTTTGGAATGATGATTTTACTTTAAGTAATGTTTATTAAAAAGAAATTGTTTGTCTTAAATTTTGGGACGTTACAAGTTGGTATCAGAGCCTTGGTTTGAGGGATTCGGGCATACTCTCGGGTGTGCCTGAACTCAAACTAATCGGTCGGATAAAAAGTTTTCAAAATGAAAAGACAGTTTTGTAAAAGAGGGTTTTGGGAAAGAAAACAGTTTTAGAAAAGCAAAAAGAATTTAGAAAGAAAAGAACTTTAAAAAGAGAAAAGGGGTGTGGTGCATGCAATCAGTTGAGCTCAAGTAAGTACCCCAAAATACTCATACAAGTTTATGATTTGATTATCAGTTAGTAGAACAGCATGCTAGAATAGGACTAAGGATCTAGGGAGGATGCCTTATGTGCCTGATTATGTGCTTTGAGCTGGACGATAGTGCTGATTAGACAGTAGTAGGATAGCTTGTTTAGGTTATGCCTGAGTTTATGAGTTTGTGTTGCATGCTAGTTCAGATTCTTGCTATGTGGATATGATTGCTTCAGTATGATGTGGTTAGATTTTCCCCTTGTCTGAATACTGCTTGCTTTGTGCATTGTGGGATTTCGAGTGATGGGAGTTAGTCATTAGGTGGATACGTCACATCACATGTGATTAGGGTTGAATAATCTCAGAGTACGGGATTTGGCCCTATTGCGCAGCTCTTGTCTGAGTCCAACCATTGTAGGGGCGAGTCTTTTACTCGAAGGATTATCTGAGCCTCATCACATGTGATGGTATTCAGGTAATGGCATCACAAGGAGACCTTCAGCAGCTGAAGACTGGTTTGAGCTGAGTCAGATGTTTCCTTAGGGCAAGCCTAGGATGAGATAGTGCTGGGAGCAGTAGTAGTGGATAAGGGACCTGGTGGAGTCGAAGCAATTCCTGAGGAAAGTGCGGATAGATGTGGAAGGTAGTATGGGCCCATACTACTGAAAGAAGAGGATCCGTACTCGATTCGGGAAAGGCCGAGACAAGACTAGGAACCTGGTAGGGTTTGTGTTTGGTCTCGCAGCAGTGATGAGTATTTTGATAGTGGATGTATTATGTTTTCAACATGGTGACGTTGAGAGAGAGACAGGCAGGCGGATCAGGCGTCGGAGAGGGATCAGGCTCGGGTTCAGGAGCCGAGCAGCTCAAGGAGCGAATGAGAGAGTTGATATCAGCCGAGGTTACGCCCAGTATTCTAGACCAGACTCATGTGATCTTTGGCACGGTCAAGGAGGGTATACTGGAGATATTGGATAAGAGGCTGGGAGCCTTCTGTACCGAGATGATGGCTTTGATGGGAGCGCGTACCTTGACATTTCGAGAGTTCAGGGATTGTGGGGCACCAGATTATCATGGGGCTAGGGACGCCATCGATAGCATCAGATGGTTGGCTGATGTTGCCAACACATTCCGTACGAGCCGGTGTCCCAAGGGGGACAATGTCAGACTCGCTTCCTATCTTCTGAAGGACAGAGCGAGGGATTGGTGGGAAGAGGTTGCTCACGCTTTGGGGGATGATTCTGCGTTGGACACGATGACTTGGAGCGATTTCTCAGCCAGGTTCAGGGAGGAGTTTTCGCCAATTATTGAGGTGCAGCAGTTGCCACGGGAGTTTCAGGATTTGACGCAGACCACTGAGACTGTGGCGGAGATCACCGCCAAGTTCAGGGAGAGGGCTCTTCTTGTACCGCAGTATGTCGCGGATGAGGAGATGAAGAAGGCCCGATACCATGAGATGTTGAGGGATGACATCAGGGAGTTCGTGAGCAGATCCAGCTGTAAGACATTGGAAGATATGATTTCTCGGGCCAGAGAGAGAGAGAGAGAAATTGATTTGGAGCAGATCCGGAAGAGGAAGCCGGATGAGGTTCAGGTAGCCACAAGTTCGGGAAAAAGGCCCAAGGGATCAGATTCGAGATTGAGGGATTACCAGGACCGCAGCCGGTGCGGGAAGTGTGGCAGCGTGCACGAGGGCACGTGCAGGAGTGGTAGCGGTGGTGAGTCTGGCTGTTTCAAGTGCGGCCGGACTGGTCATTTCAGCAGAGATTGTACTGTTACCACCATACAGGGATCAAACTTGTTATGTTTTCACTACAATTAGCAGAGCCACAAGAAGGCCCAGTGCCCCAGTTTGTTTTCAGCAGGACGGGTGATGGCACCTGCCCCTGCAACTTTGAGGATCACGGACGGCCGGCAAGGCCGTGCAGAGGCGTCTGCGGTAGGAGGTAGGGTTTTTCAGATGGCTACCTTGGAGACGCAAGCAGCACCAGACGTTGTAGGTATGCGATTTCCGTTGTCAGTTCTTTTATTTGTGCATGATTATATTGTTATGGTTCTGCATCATTATCGGTATGAGTATTTTTTTGGAGCGATTGATTGCGATCGAGTTATATGCCATCTGCATACCTTGGATATTCGAATGGTAGTTAGGGGATGTGCCTTATTAGAAAACGTTACATAGGATGCAGTAACTGTAGCATTCTTGGGAGGGACTTGGTATGTCTCGCTAGATCGGAGTTGTATAGTGTTAGAGATGGATTGGTTAGATCCCTAGCTATGTTGAGCTTGGGTTCCTCAGTAGGTTGATATTGGAATGGTGGTAAGGATTGGGATTCTATCTGAGCTTTGAGCAGTAAAGGGTTAAGCAGGATCGAAGTGGGGGAGAATCCTCCGAGTGTGCAAGGGTACGAGCACGCAGGTCCAGGACGTGTGCATGATCTCTGAGAAGGAAAAGAGGTAGTGCAGCGTTTGATGGATTGAGGATTTCAGGGTTGGGAGTTTGAGAAACTCCCCATCAGCTAGTGCGTGAGATGGTGATGGTTAGTACGTGGTTGGAAATTCAGGTTGTGGATCGCCTATGGGACTCGAGGGAGTCGGAATGAGGATCTTGAGAGCTAATGGCACATGGGTGCCTTCGTATTAGCAATCAGTGGTAGAAAGTGATGTAAGACTACGGGGCAGCCGTAGCATTCACGAGCAGTCAACGATGGATGGTGATTTAAGACTACAGGTAAGCCGTAGCATTCCTTAGTAGCTTCGGTAGAGGAGTTGGGGCAAGGCCCTTACCTCCTAGTGATCAGTCAGGGATCAGGAATGGGTAGTGGATGAGAATGATAGGGAGTTGCCTGTATAGCCCTAGATAGGTGAGACCTTGGGAGAGGCCGCTCCAAGATATATGTAACGACCATAAAATTTCCAGCCAAATTAAACTTTTCAAAAACAACCCCGTTTCATTAAGTTATTTCAAAAAGGTTTTTAGTATAATTATCATCAGAGTCCTCCCAGAATCACATCATAAAACAAAATCATGAGGAGCGGTACGATCACGCCTTTTCCTTTCCACGGTCTCCTGAAGAACCTGAAAAACATTAAACCACAACTGTAAGCCCGAAAGCTTAGTGAGATACCCCTAAAATACCAATCACATATACCATACACGCACAACATGCCATAACATAACAGAACAAAGAACAACCATGCACTTCGGGTCTACTGTGTGACTGGTCCGCCGCACCGGCCTTCAGTCCACCTGGTCCACCCTCCGAGTCTAGCCATATACATCGAGTCTACAGTGTGATTGGTCCGCCCGCACCGGGCCTTCAATCCACCAGGTCCACTCCGTGAGTCTACAGTGTGACTGGTCCGCCCGCACTGGGCCTTTAGTCGGCCTGGTCTACTCACCTAGCCTCGGCACGTCTGGTCCGCCCTCTTGGGCCTACAGCATATCCGAAACGCTCGTTGGGCCTTCGGGACAACCGGTCCGCCCTGGGTATGTTGGCCTACAGCACAAAGCAGGACCCGCCTCAACGCAACCCCAGTCCAACAACCATGTGCACATAAACATTCAACCATATAACAATTCTCATCCAATCAAGCCGATCTAGCAAATCACGTAACATAACATCATCCTAACCAGGATACCTACCTAACCGGTCTCTAGCATAATAACATCCTAACTACCAGGATGTAAACATAGCAAAGCGATAACATAACAACGATACCCGGATCCCAATCCGATGAAGGGTTGGACTTGGTGCCTTAGACCCTGTTGATATAGTGAGGATAACTCACCTCGCAACTGCCGAAACTCAGAACTGAAGAAGCAGATTCCCGAATCACCGCCTCACCGAAAATCCCGAACTATCCGAAGCAGCAAAATAACCATTAGACCAAACACAATATCCTTCCAAGGGTAAATTGACCAATTTACAGTTAACTCAATCCGGTCCATGACAAAGGTACACAATCAAAATATGAAAGGCCCATCACTAGATAAGCTCTCAAGCCCACTAATGGCCCAAAGACCAAAAGTCCGAAGCAAAGCCCAATATTGGCCCAATTTACTAAATTGGGCCCACCTCACCAAATGGGCCTAGATCCAAGGTCCATAATAATTAGTGAGTCCACAATACTCCCTCCATAATGTTCAGTCACGGCCCAAGATCTAGTAGCCCAATAACAGCCCAATCTCCTAAGGCCCAAAATGCAAACCCAACAGACGGAGTACGTTGGGCGTACCCTCCTTTGTATGTTGGGCGTACAACGATGCTCGCGAAACGGAATCGGGACACAGACCCACTACGTTGGGCGTACTCCCAGTTACGTTGGGTGTAACTCCGCTGAACTACAACTTCTCATAAGATCTTAATGGCTTTAGCTCTTAAGTCCAAACTTCAGATCCATAAACCAAATATGCCTAGGATTCATAAAGTCTCAAACTTTATTACTTGGGACGTCCATAAAGCTCTTAATCCAAGGTCTTAATCCATTAAGACCTATCTATAACACATGTGAGATAACCAAAGCCCCTGGGACCTCATTTTTCTTACTCAAGACCTCTCTTAAGGTCTAAAAGGACAGCTAATCTCAACCAACTCGAAACATGAATCAAGATGAGGGTTTTTGGGACAAGAATGATGTCAAAACTTCACAACACATAGATCTACACAAAATGATTGTCAAGCTAGAGACTTTTTACCTCAAAAGAGCCTCAGAAAATGATGTCTTTCCAGACCTACAAGCTCCAGCCACACAACTCCTTCTTGGACAACTTACTCTTTCTTCTTCAAGACTCTCTTTTTCCAAAACAAGCTTTCCAAGGCCAAACACACCCAACACTGGAGGTGGGATGGCTATCTAGGGTTTCTGAGGTTAAGAGAGTGCTTATGGAGGCTAGGGTAAGAACCATTATGTTCCTTATATAGTGGCTGACCCTAAATTTACGGTTTCTGGATGATAGACGTACGCTGGGCGTACATCCAGTTCGTTGGGCGTACGCCGAGAGGTCTCTGTGTTCCTTTCCTTCACTACGTTGGGCGTACGTCCAGCTTACGTTGGGCGTACCCAGGCAAACACAAGTACGCATGCATGGGACTCCTGTGCTAATTTTCCCCCTTTAGGGGCCATTGCTGCCCACATCTTTAATTTACAGCCACTCCTCCATCATCAGCCGTTCTTGCCAAACCCTATATCCACATCAAGGACCGAAATGCCCTTACTCTTACTCTCGGGAACCCAAAATTAGATATTTCAAGAACGGGGCGTTACAATTCTCCCCCACTTAATTTAGGTTTCGCCCTCGAAGCCTGCGGCAACTCAACTCCAGAACTACTCCCGCAATGCACCACCTGGCATAACTAGACTAGGTTCCTCAAGACACAACCGCCGTAACCCAAAACCCAACTTTCCCCTTCTTGCGGTGTTCTGACCACCGCTTGAAGCCGGCAACTGGCCTCATCCTCTGATAACCACACTTGTCAACCGAGTACCACTCCATGATACTTCACTCGCTCCAAATCACAACAACCACTTGGCTCATACGAGCTAGCGAGAATCCTGAACCACTGGAATCCCGATCTGAGTCCAACTTTATCCACTCCATGCCGATAGGATGACACATCCCTCAGGATGAATTTCTACTACATACACAATTCCTTGATCAAAATCAAGCTGGGACTCCGAGACTCCATCCCTGCATCCCTTCCGAGCCTCTTGGCTCTACACCCTCGGAATTCCTTCCGTGACCTCAGCAGACATCCAATCCGGATGTGATTCCATACTACTGCCGCAACCCGCTACTTAATGACCATAATTGGAACACCCCGATCATAACTTCGCACTACTACCTTCACTTTCGTGAACTTACACTCCTTCTTGGAGCTACATTCTTTTCCCTTTCTTTACCAAGAAAAACCACTTGGCTGCCTTGACACTACCACAAGTGTCACGACGCTCACCCAATACTACACCATTTCCTTATAACATAACTGCTATCCCATGCACCACATGTACTCTGAATCCGCTCGCAGGGACTTCTCGAGTCCAAGCACGACCTACACTAATCGTGATCAATATCTGGGCCCAGACCTTCTGATGATATCACATCGCGACATACTCATTCCATATCCTCATAAAAATCTATCAACACATGCAGAGTCTTCAGCATGACTGGACCGCCTTACCAGGCCTTCAGCCCATCAGGACCACTCTCAGAACCTTCAACAGGTCTGGACCACCCTCCAGGGCCTTCAGCCTGTCTGAACCGTTCTTCGAGCCTTCGGCCTGACTGGTAAGCCCACCGGCCTTCAGTCCATCTGGACCGCTCATCTACTATTCATCATCCCACGGTGTCTCTCCAGAAAACTTTCCCATGCATATTGTTCTAGCCCTCTAGGGGTTCCGAACTCTATCTCCACCCTTCATACTCAAACCCGGCCTGATCCCAGGCCTTCCACAATCAGTCACCCTTGGTCTGCATCCCGCCCCACCTGACTGTCACTTGCTCATACCAGCCTACGCTCGGCTGACAGAACCACTGTTGAATCCCTATAGCTAAACAACCTCACATGCTTATCGATCTTACGGAGAATTCTCCAATTCTCCCCCACTTAGAGCACTGACTGTCAACCGCCGATCGCCATCACCGACCTCCCTCGACAACCCTACACAACACAAACCCTTACACGCGAACTGATTCCCACCAGAACGAGCTACCTTCACAAATTTTCATAACAACACTGATCATCCTGGGCTCAAAAGAAACTCGATCTTCAGCTATCAACTCCTCAGACCGCAAATGCTACCCGACATTCCGACCAAAATTCAGATTCCTACAGATAATCCTCAAGAATGACAACCAACGAAATTTTTTTCAACACCAAACCCATAACCATACCACAATCCTCGAGGAACAAAGAATACAATAAAAATCACACAACGAGACTAGAAGATAAACAATACTTCACAATAATCACCAAATAACAAGACATCAAGAAAGAAACATACCCGCAGCTGCATTCGGCACTGCCCTGACCTCCTCCGCTGTAAGCTGAAAAACACGAACCTGAGCCCTTGGGGGCTCCGCTTCACCTTGACCTCCACCCGTAATCCTCAAAGTGGCCGGTGTTGGAGCCTGCACCGGTCCTGCAGCAAGCTGTGGACAATTGGCCCTCAAGTGTCCAACCTGATGGCAATGATAACAAATCCTCAAATCCCAAACCAGGGCTGTCTGCCGACAATGCCTCGCATAGTGCCCCTCCTTTCCGCACTTGCGGCATGCACCACCGGACCTACAAACTTTGGTGTGACCCTTCCCACACTTCCCACAAGTGTGGCTGCTCTGATCTCCCAATCTAGAATCAACGGTCTTGGACCGTTTTGGTGCCAGCTGCGACTGCACTGGAGCTTGCCTCTGCTCTCGCAACTGCAACTCAATCTACAACTCACGCCGCCTGGTGGCCTCCTGCAACTCCAACAATGTCTCGCACCTCTGCGTAGACACAAACTGCCTGATATCCCTCTTGAGCATACTCAGATATCGGGACATCTGAGCCTGCTCCGAAGCAAACTCGAGGCAAAACATCGCCCTCTCAGTGAAAATCCTGGTGGTCTCCGTCACTGACTCCGAATCCTGCTTCAGCTCCATGAACTCCTGAGCCAATCTCTCCCTCTCAACCCGTGGAACATAATGAGTGCTAAACATCTCCCGGAACTGATCCCATGAAACTGCAATCCTCTGCGCATCCGAATACGACCTCGTGGTCAATCTCCACCAATCCTTCGCCCCAAGCCTCAACAGGTTCAGAGCACACCTCACCCTCTGATCAGCAGGGCATGAACACGTGAAGAAACACCCCTCCACATCCGACAACCATCTCATAGCAACAATCGGGTCCTGTACCACATCGAAGGTAGGAGGCTTCGTATGTAACACCATGATTTCCAAAAACAAAATTTTCATTTAAATAATCAATTTAATATTAAAAACACTTGTTTAAAATCTTATTCACATTCGAATTACAAAACATAGTTTCATTTTCATTATAATAGAAGACCAGGATCCTCCAAAACACAACTCTTTCTTCGGTGTGTACAATCGAACCATTGCCATCCCGCGTTACTGTAAGAACCTGAAACAACATAACATAAACAACGTAAGCACGAAGCTTAGTGAGTTCCCCAATATACCTTACGCACATACGCCTTTCCAGGCCCTGACCTTCCGGTCAACTGTACAATGCCTTCCGGCCCATGAGATACTCGCCTTCCGGCCCATAAGATATTTGCCTTCCGGCGCATAAGATAATTGCCTTCCGGCCCATAAGATAATTGCCTTCCGGCCCATATATAATTGCCTTCCGGCCCATAAGATAATTGCCTTCCGGCCCATAAGATAATTGCCTTCCGGCCCATATATAATTGCCTTCCGGCCCATAAGATAATTGCCTTCCGGCCCATACACATATATAACACATAATACAAATACTCTAACACATAAAGCACATATATCATATATCAACCTGCCTTCCGGCCCGTAACATATTCTAACACATAAAGCACATACACCATATATCATACCTGACCTTTCTGTCACATACTACCTTGCCTTCCGGCCCCTATATAAGCATGTATATCACGCGTAGCAGCTAACCTTCCATTTATAGCATATAAACATAACACATAACATACTTGACCTTCCGGTCACACAATCAAACCCTTCCGGGTGAAGTATAGTGAGAAGACTCACCTCGCGGACACTGGAAGATAGCAACTCCTAAAATCCCTTGCACTTGATCCTCCGAGCTACAAGCTCCCTGTAACATCATATATCCCTTATTAATACTTCTATCTTCCACGTTAACTGACCCTAAGAAATCACACCAGTCAACTCTGGTCAACAGTCCATTGTCAGCTCGACTGGACTCGGCGAGTTCCCTGGCGACTCGGCGAGTCTGGTCGTCCTTCAATCCTCTAAGATTCCCCTTCTACTCGTCGAGTATCCTCTTTGACTCGACGAGTCACTCCTGGAAGAATCGCGGGGCCACCCCGACTCCACTCATCGAGTCTGAAGAACAACTCGGCGAGTCCCAGTGAATCTTCAAGCTACTCGCCGAGTCTGATCATCCGACTCGGCGAGTCCACGCCATGCAGTCGATCAAACTGCTTCCTGAGATACATATTTTCCCGAATATACAAACATAGGACCTTCTGGACCTCTAAGGGGTACTAATACAGGGTTATAAACGTTGGATAACAACACAACAATCCATCTAATCTCCAAATGGGTTTCACAAACCCTAAATCCATGCACACATTCACATAACAGAAAATAATCCGAAAGGTTACCTGAATCATGCACTCTCAGTGTCCCCAAGCCTCAAAACGTGATTCCCTTGTTGTCCCAATAGCCAAAACCTTCTCCTTCTTGGACAATAACTTCCTCAAATCACCAATGATCATCGATCCTTGTTTGGATGCCCACAACCGATTTAGGGTCCTTCTCAGTCGGCCAAAAAGGCGAACAATGGAGGCATAAGATCCCTTATATACGACCCAATACTGAACGGCTAGGGTTTCCGCTGAACAGCGTCGACTCGCCGAGTCCATATCTGGACTCGTCGAGTCCAGTCGTGAACCCGCGACCAAACCTGCGACCCTACTCGGCGAGTCTGGATCCAACTCGTCGAGTCTCCCCTTTAAAACACCCCCAAAATACAACTTAACAATCCTTGAGATTTTGGGCTGTTACAATTCTCCCCCACTAGAATTAGACTTCGCCCTCGAAGTCTCACTCTGAAAATAGTTCTGGCTGCTGCTCCCGCATCTCACGTTTCGGCTTCCCTAGACACTACCGATCTCTTCCGAGGCCGCCACTGAACCAATACCAGAGGTACCTCCTTGTTCCTCAGAACCTTGATCTTCCGATCTCCGACGGCCACTGGCCTCTCGGCGTAACACAGGCTCGCATCCACCTAATCGTTCTCTAGTAGAACCACTGTTGACTCATCTGCTATACACCTCTTCAATTGCGACACATACAAGTGTCATGGATCCGTCCCAATTCCGTTGACAGCTCCAAACGATAGGCCACCCTTCCTACCTTCGCACCTTCACGAAAAGACCCAACATACCGGGCCCCCCCCCCCATTTACCCCTCTTCCTAAATCGAAGCACCCCGTCAGAAATACGAAGTCGCTGACCTGAATCACATGCTCGTAACGGCGTCTGCCTGCATAACTTTCCTGTTAACTCTAGACGATCACTAACTCTCTTTAACCTGCTGAGTCTGCTTTGTCAACTAAAGTACGAACTCTGAACTGCTCATCACTCTCTGTAATCGGAAATTACCCAAGATGCACTCTGCTCCAAATCTCAACGATCACTCAACCCATAAGGGTTAGGAAACCCTGAACCACCGGATCCCCGATCCAAAGCCCACTTTGCCCATTCCGGACCGACTGAGAGATCCGTTCTCCCTCTCAGATCAACTCTCACAAGTTCCCTCTTGCCATCACATACACATACTGAACTAGTCCCAACACCCGCAGGTGGAAAGACCCGATACACTGATGATGTCCTCGAACATCTCCCAAGATGAACCACTACATCCACCCTACACTCTGATCAGATTCACACTGAGAATTTAAAATTTTCTCTCTCCATGCATCCCTTCTGAGCCTCAACAGACATCCCAACCGGAGGGGTTCCTACTCCACTGCCGCGAACACGATGCTCAAAACCATACTCGAAATACTCTAACCATAACTCTGCTCTGCAGCTCTCACTTTCGTGAACTTGCACCCCCTTCGGAGTTACATACCCCCCCTTCTTTTCCTTTTCCACGGAACTCTCTTGAACATAATGCCACTCCAACCGGTGCCACGGTGCTCGCCCCAAGCGACACCACCCTTTTTGCGTAACTGCTATTCACATACTCTGGTTCTCATTGCAGGGGCTCTCAATCCCATGCACTCTCTCCACTCATCAAAATCACTGCTTCCGCTAAACAAGATCAATAACCCGGGGCCAGACCTTCCAATGCAATCACACTGCAACATACGCGATCCGCAAATCTCAAACTAATCCAGCAATACCAACAGAGTCTCCAGTATGACTGGACCGACTCTCATAACACATACTAGCCACTCGAGGCTATATCTCTGTGGGTCCGTACACCCAAACTCTGCGAACCCTCAGGTTCTAACTCTGGGAACCTTCCGGTTCCGGCTCTAGAAACATGCACAACATAATCCCGTGGGATTAATGCAGTACAACCCATCACGTACCTCAAACGTACCAATACTCTGATCGCAAAATTCCGATTACTTACTCAAGCTTGATCCCGACCTCCTCTCAGGCCTCCACAATCAAATGCCCTAGGTCTGTATCTCGCCCCGCATACTCAACACTCGCTCTCGTCGGCCTATACTTTGCGCTGACAAACACTGCTGAATCCCAACAGCTAAGCACCCTTACATACTCATCGATCTCCCGGAGAATTTTACAATTCTCCCCCACTAAAGCACTGACTGACTGCCACCGATCGTCATTAACGACCTTTCAGAACCATCCTGCACAAAGAGAACATTTACCCACTGACTGCTTCCCACAAGCGTAAGCAACCCTCAGCAAAACACATCTCCTCCCTGATCAATCCGCTCAAAAGAATCCGATCTTTCAATTATCCACTCCACAACTGCAGATGCTACCCGTCATTCAACCCAGTGCCGCATCTCCACTATCAACCCTCACGAATGATGACCAACGGAATTCCCAAGCAATAACCCATAACCAAACCCACAACCTGCCAAAGGTTGAATATCGCATCGAACCGCACAAGGCTACCGGTACCAAAACACCAAACTATAATCATACTAAACCATCAGGGAACAACGAATGCCAAGCGAAAACCTGAAGCACCGATCCATAACCATGCCAAACCCGCGAAACAACGAATACCGCATCGAAATCCACACCAGACACCAGCACAAACAATACGCCACAATCAACGCAAGCTACTCAAGACATCAAGAGAGCATCATACCCGCAGCTGCCTACGGCACTGCTCCGTCTCCCTCTGCCGCAAGCCGATAAGCACGACCCTGAGCCCTTGAGCTCTGCTCCATCCTGTCCTCCTCCTGAACTCCTCAAGGTGGCCGATGCTAGAGCCTGCACCGGTCCTGCAGGAAACTGTGGACGGTTGACCCTCAAATGTCCAACCTGCCGACACTGATAACAAATCCTGAAATCCCGAATTGGCACTGACTGCCGACAATCCCGTGCACCATGCCCCTCCTTTCCGCACTTGCGGCATGCACCACTGGGCCAACAAGCTCCGGTGCCATCTCTCTCACACTTCCCACAAGTGTGACCGCTCCGATCCCCCATTCTAACGTCTACGGTCATGGACCGTTTCGGCGCCGACTGCGACTGCATCGGGGCCTGCCTCATCTCACGCAACTGCAACTCAACCTCTAACTCACGCCACATGGCGGCCTCCTGCGATACCAACACGGTCTCGCGCCTCTACGCAGACACGAACTGTCTGATACCCCCCCATTGAGCATACTCGGATATCGGGACATCTGAGCCTGCTCCGAAGCGAACTCAGGGCAAAACATCGCCCTCTCAATAAACATCCCGGTGCTCTCAGTCACCGACTCCAAATCCTGCTTCAGCTTAAGGAACTTTCGAGCCAATTTCTCCTTTTCATCCCGCGGAACATAGCGAGTACTGAACATCCCTCTGAATTGATCCCATGAAACCGCAGCCCTCTGCGCATCGGAAAATGACCTCGTGGTCAATCTCCACCAATCCTTCGCCCCGAGCCTCAATAGGTTCAGAGCACACCCCACCCTCTGATCAGCAGGGCATAAACTCGTGGAGAAACACCCCTCCATGCCTGATAACCATCTCATAGCAACAATCGAGTCCCGAACTCCATCGAATGTGGGAGGCTTCGCATAATAGAAGTCCCGATACTGAAAACCCCGACTAGCCCCTTTCTTTGCCGTCGCTACAGCCGCTGCAACCGCCGCGGCAACCGTCTCTGCGAAAGCCGCATATCGCTCATCAAACTACTTCAATCATAGTGGTCCTGATCGACCCAAACAATTCTGGCGACTCAGCCCGCAACAATGCAGCAACCTCATCACGCAGGATCTCGCGAATCCTCACATCCCGCTCGCTCGTGCTCGTCCGATCGATAACCGGATAACAAGATAGCCCCCAAGCATCATCCACTACGAACCATGGTACTCATCCCATGACATCCCTCCTCAACATGCTTCGGTGTATGGTACCAGAACCATAGCACCACTCCTCAATCTGCTCCAATGTATAGCACTCGAACCACCACATCTATCTCAATCTGTTCCGATGTATGGTGCCCTGACCATAACATCACTCTGTATCCGCTCCGATGTATGGTATTCGAACCATAACATCACTCCTCAATCTGTTCCTTAGGACCTTCAGAATGCCCCCTGTATCAAGTATGGGTCCTCTGCTTTCAGTAGTACGGGCCCATACTACCTGCCACATCTACCCATACTTTCCACACGGACCATCCCAGAGTTCCTAAGTAGCTGATAAACCTGCTCTTTCACCCATCTCATCGCGCGTGCTCGCTTTCCAGCGAAATCCTCTACTCTACCAGCGCACTCATCTGGCTAGGTTTACTCCCTAGTCCCTTCTGCTGTCCTCCCACTTCTTTGCTATCAGCTGCTGAAGAGTTCCTAATGATGCCAGCCCTCTACCTCCTGAGCATCGTCATACTCACTTAGTAGCTGACTCCCATCATCGATAACTCCACAAAGCACAAAGCAAGCAGCATTCGAGCATTGAAGCATACATAGGACTCCCCATCTGTGGTAGCTCCACCTTCTCGGCTCTTCCTCGGAAGTACCTCTGTACCCCGTAGCTTACCCCTTGTGCGTTCTAACTAGATACTCTCACTCATCACATACACACAAAAGCATAACGCACATATAACAGCAAACCCTAGACTAAGGCATCACAAATCAGGCCACTCTAGTCCTAAGATGTGAAATACCTAGCCTGTCTCTAGCATGCAATAATGTCTCATAAAGTGCATAATAGATATTTCATAATACAAAAGTAAGGGTATTTTGGGAAATCACCGTTTGGCTCTGGCTGATTGTACACACTGCTCTTTCTTGCTTTCTCTTTGAACTCTTATTCACTTTTAGAAAGCTATTTATTTGAAAACCTTTTCTTAATTCCTCAGTTTGAGTCCAGATTCACCCGTAGGCGCGTCCGAATCCCTCAAACCAAGGCTCTGATACCAATTTGTAACACCATGATTTCCAAAAACAAAATTTTCATTTAAATAATCAATTTAATATTAAAAACACTTGTTTAAAATCTTATTCACATTTGAATTACAAAACATAGTTTCATTTTCATTATAATAGAAGACCAGGATCCTCCAAAACACAACTCTTTCTTCGGTGTGTACAATCGAACCATTGCCATCCCGCGTTACTGTAAGAACCTGAAACAACATAACATAAACAACGTAAGCACGAAGCTTAGTGAGTTCCCCAATATACCTTACGCACATACGCCTTTCCAGGCCCTGACCTTCCGGTCAACTGTACAATGCCTTCCGGCCCATGAGATACTCGCCTTCCGGCCCATAAGATATTTGCCTTCCGGCGCATAAGATAATTGCCTTCCGGCCCATAAGATAATTGCCTTCCGGCCCATATATAATTGCCTTCCGGCCCATAAGATAATTGCCTTCCGGCCCATATATAATTGCCTTCCGGCCCATAAGATAATTGCCTTCCGGCCCATACACATATATAACACATAATACAAATACTCTAACACATAAAGCACATATATCATATATCAACCTGCCTTCCGGCCCGTAACATATTCTAACACATAAAGCACATACACCATATATCATACCTGACCTTTCTGTCACATACTACCTTGCCTTCCGGCCCCTATATAAGCATGTATATCACGCGTAGCAGCTAACCTTCCATTTATAGCATATAAACATAACACATAACATACTTGACCTTCCGGTCACACAATCAAACCCTTCCGGGTGAAGTATAGTGAGAAGACTCACCTCGCGGACACTGGAAGATAGCAACTCCTAAAATCCCTTGCACTTGATCCTCCGAGCTACAAGCTCCCTGTAACATCATATATCCCTTATTAATACTTCTATCTTCCACGTTAACTGACCCTAAGAAATCACACCAGTCAACTCTGGTCAACAGTCCATTGTCAGCTCGACTGGACTCGGCGAGTTCCCTGGCGACTCGGCGAGTCTGGTCGTCCTTCAATCCTCTAAGATTCCCCTTCTACTCGTCGAGTATCCTCTTTGACTCGACGAGTCACTCCTGGAAGAATCGCGGGGCCACCCCGACTCCACTCGCCGAGTCTGAAGAACAACTCGGCGAGTCCCAGTGAATCTTCAAGCTACTCGCCGAGTCTGATCATCCGACTCGGCGAGTCCACGCCATGCAGTCGATCAAACTGCTTCCTGAGATACATATTTTCCCGAATATACAAACATAGGACCTTCTGGACCTCTAAGGGGTACTAATACAGGGTTATAAACGTTGGATAACAACACAACAATCCATCTAATCTCCAAATGGGTTTCACAAACCCTAAATCCATGCACACATTCACATAACAGAAAATAATCCGAAAGGTTACCTGAATCATGCACTCTCAGTGTCCCCAAGCCTCAAAACGTGATTCCCTTGTTGTCCCAATAGCCAAAACCTTCTCCTTCTTGGACAATAACTTCCTCAAATCACCAATGATCATCGATCCTTGTTTGGATGCCCACAACCGATTTAGGGTCCTTCTCAGTCGGCCAAAAAGGCGAACAATGGAGGCATAAGATCCCTTATATACGACCCAATACTGAACGGCTAGGGTTTCCGCTGAACAGCGTCGACTTGCCGAGTCCATATCTGGACTCGTCGAGTCCAGTCGTGAACCCGCGACCAAACCTGCGACCCTACTCGGCGAGTCTGGATCCAACTCGTCGAGTCTCCCCTTTAAAACACCCCCAAAATACAACTTAACAATCCTTGAGATTTTGGGCTGTTACATCGTATTATCGAAGTCCCGATACTGAAAACCTCGACCAACTCCTCCCCTTGCCGCTGTTATAGCCGTTGTAGCCGCCGCAGCAGCCGTCTCTGTGAGAGCCGCTTAGCGCTCATCAAAATACTTAACCATGGCGGTCTTGATCATCCCAAACAGTTCTGGCAACTCAGCCCAGAACAACGCAGAAACCTCATCATGCAGGATCTCACGAATCCTAGCATCCAACTCGCACGTGCTCATCTGATCAATAACCTCGGGCGGTACTCACCCGCCGTGACCTCCCTCTCCTGCTCCCGATCCTGACCCGGATCCACTCCCAGCATGCCTCGTAACCACCATACTGAAAAACACCACAGGATCTCAGATACTTCCCACAAACCCGGGAACCAACTCCTAACCCAACCCTATAGGTTGTGGTTTCTTTTATACGCGTATGGGTCCTGTGCTTTCAGTAGTACGGGCCCATACTACCTTCCACACCTACCCATATTTGTATCAAGTATACCAAAACACCCTAGTAAGAAAAAAATACATAACAAGTGCTCAACCCTCACTCCAAGAGGAACACCGGAAATCTCCCACAGAGGAACCCTAGGCTAGAAGGCATCATAAATCAGGCAACATTATCATCAAATCCTGAAGATCTCTAGCCTAGTACTAGCATGCTGTTCTGTCAAAGCTCAAAAACAAATATCATGTATGGTATTTTGGGGTTACTTACTGGCTCCGGCTGATCGTACCTCCGCGTCCTCCTTTACTTATTTTGAAAACCATTTTAAATTCTCTTTTAAAAACTCTCCTTGATTTGAGACTGGATTCACACGAATGTTCCTCCAATTCACTCAAACCAAGGCTCTGATACCAACTTGTAACGACCATAAAATTTCCAACCAAATTAAAATTTTCAAAAACAACCCCGTTTCATTAAGTTATTACCAAAAGGTTTTCAATAAAATTATCATCAGAGTCTTCCCAGAATCACATCATAAAACAAAATCATGAGGAGCGGTACGATCACGCCTTTGCCTTGCCACGGTCTCTTGAAGAACCTCAAAAACATTAAACCACAACTGTAAGCCCGAAAGCTTAGTGAGATACCCCCAAAATACCAACCACATATACCATACACACATAACATGCCATACATAACAGAACACAGAACAGCCATGCACTTCGGGTCTACTATGTGACTGGTCTACCGCACCGGCCTTCAGTCCACCTGGTCCACCCTCCGAGTCTAGCCATATACATCAAGTCTACAGTGTGATTGGTCCGCCCGCACCGGGCCTTCAATCCACCTGATCCACTCTCTGAGTCTACAATGTGACTGGTCCGGCAGCACTGGGCCTTCAGTCGGCCTGGTCCACTCACCGAGCCTCGACACGTCTGGTCCACCCTCTTGGGGCCTACAACTTATCCGGACCGCTTGTTGGGCCTTCGGGATAACCGGTCAGCCCTGGATATGTTGGCCTACAGCACAAAGCAGGACCTGACTCAACCCAACCCCAGTCCAACAACCATATGCACATAAACATTCAATCATATACCAATTCTCATTCAATCAAGCCGATCTAGCAAATAACGTAACATAACATCATCCTAACCAGGATATCGACCTAACCGGTCTCTAGCATAATATCATCCTAACTACCAGTATGTAAACATAGCAAAGCGATAACATAACAACAATACCCGGATCACAATCCGATAAAGGGCCGTCCTTGGTGCCTTAGACCCTGTTGATATAGTGAGGATAACTCACCTCGCAACTGCCGAAACTCAGAACTGAAGAAGCAGATTCCCGAATCACCACCTCACCGAAAATCCCAAACTATTCGAAGCAACAAAATAACGATTAGACCAAACACAATATCCTTCCTAGGGTAAATTGACCAATTTACCCTTAACTCAATCCGGTCCATGACTAAGGCACACAATCAAAATATGAAAGGCCCATCACTAGATAAGCTCTCAAGCCCACTAATGGCCCAAAGACCAAAAGTCCGAAGCAAAGCCCAATATTGGGCCAATTTACTAAATTGGGCCCACCTCACCAAATGGGCCTAGATCCAAGGTCCATAATAATTAGTGAGTCCACAATACTCCATCCATAATGTCCAGTCACGGCCCAAGATCTAGTAGCCCAATAACAGCCCAATCTCCTAAGGCCTAAAATGAAAACCCAACAGAGGGAGTACGCTGAGCGTACCCTCCTTTGTATGTTGGGCGTACAACGATGCTCGCGAAACGGAATCGAGACACAGACCCACTACGCTGGGCGTACTCCCAGTTACGCTGGGCGTAACTCCACTGAACTACAACTTCTCATAAGATCTTAATGGCTTTAGCTCTTAAGTCCAAACTTCAGATCCATAGACCAAATATGCCTAGGATTCATAAAGTCTCAAACTTTATTACTTGGGACGTACATAAAGCCCTTAATCCAAGGTCTTAATCCATTAATACCTATCTATAACACATGTGAGACAACCAAAGCCCTTGCGACCTCATTTTTCTTACTCAAGACCTCTCTTAAGGTCTAAAAGGACAGCTAATCTCAACCAACTCGAAACATGCATCAAGATGAGGGTTTTTGGGACAAGAATGATGTCAAAACTTCACAACACATAGACTACACAAAATGATTGTCAAGCTAAAGAGTTTTTACCTCAAAAGAGCCTCAGAATATGATGTCTTTCCAGACCTACAAGCTCCAGCCACGAAACTCCTTCTTTGACAACTTCCTCTTTCTTCTTCAAGACTCTCTTTTGCCAAAACAAGCTTTCCAAGGCCAAACACACCCAGCAATGGAGGTGGGACGGCTATCTAGGTTTTCTGAGGTTAAGAGAGTGCTTATGGAGGCTAGGGTAAGAACCATTATGTTCGTTATATAGTGGCTGACCCTAAATTTAGGGTTTCTGGATGATAGACGTACGCTAGGCATACATCCAGTATGTTGGGCGTACGCCGAGAGGTCTCCGCGTTCCTTTCCTTCACTACGTTGGGCGTACGTCCAGCTTACGCTGGGCGTACCCAGCCAAACACAAGTACGCATGCATGGGACTCCTTTGCTAATTTCCCCCCTGTAGGGGCCATTGCTGCCCACATCTTTAATTTACAACCTCTCCTCCATCATGAGCCGTTCTTGCCAAACCCTATATCCACATCAAGGACCGAAACGCCCTTACTCTTACTCTCGGGAACCCAAAATTAGATATTTCAATAATGGGGCGTTACAATATAGTTGGGTGAGACCCGTGGGCGAGGCTTGTATGAGATTAGCAGTGTAGGTGAGACCTGAGAGCAGGGTTGCTCAATAGTATGGTTGGGTGAGACCCGTGCGCAAGGCCCGAGCGAGAGTGGTTAGACTAGTGGGACTAGAAGGATAGAGGCGGGTGGGACCCGTGGGCAAGGCCCGTGAGTTTTAGCAGCACAGGTGGGACCTGGTAGGGACCTTAGTGTCAAGATAGGGGATCAAGGATCCCAGGATTGTAGTGCATGAATGGCAGAATAGATTGAGTAGTTATTGGTGGTCGAGGTTTCTACGGAAGTCGCTGGGAGCGACTAGTGATGGTGTTGGGACTAGCTACCGGTGGGAGTCGGTAATCCAGATATTGATAGGTTGGTAGGGACCACAATGGTCTCAGTTCATCAAGAATGCAGATATGGAATAACATAGTTTTCAGCCAGTAGCAGTGTAGGTAAGCGATCCATGGTGGGATTCAGTTAATTGATTGTGGAGTGCTCGACACCAAATTATAGTAGAAAGAAATGTCTAGTGGATATTGGCGATAATGACCCGTACTGGAAGTAGCGGGAATAATGGATTGGTGAAGATAGGATCTTCACAATGATAGAGGAAATAGTTGGTTATGGAGCATCGCCTTGGGAAGGCAAGGGAATCGCATAAGGAAAGAAGGGGTGAACCCCTATGAGTTCAAGTGTAGTACTCGGAGAGTACCAGAAGGATTCTCGGTTGAGTAAGTTGTGTTTCTAAATTGTTCAGGGTCAGGGTTAACCCGAGGTTTTTATCCATGAGGATTATGTTAGTCAGAATGACCGGGTGGAAGACCAGCGAAGGTAGGCAGCTGGGGTTGCGATAATTGGTGGGTATTGGAAGCAGATCGCAGGCGGTTGGCCATAGCAAACTTCGAGGATGAAGTTTAGTTTAAGTGGGGAAGAGTTGTAACACCCAAACTCTGGAAGGCCAAGAAAGGAAAGAAAACCCTAATTTTAAGGGACGACTCGGCGAGTCCGAGCGGGATCCGGGTCGAGGAGTAAGTGACCGACTTGGGGAGTCGACCAAGGGGACTCGGCAAGTCTGGTATGTACGAGGAAAGCCCTAAATTCGGGACTTGGAGCCTATTTAAACGTCTCATTCTCTCCCTCGGGTTCCTTTACTGCCTCTCTCACCCAAAACAACGAAATATAAGTCTCCATTGTTGTGCATTCAAGCTTCCAAGCCATTTTTGGGTGATTTGAAGGAAGAAGAAAGAGGGGAATCGTTGAAGCTTCAAGGATTGACCTTAGATCTGAAGTTTGGGGAACCTTTCTGATGTATTGAAGGTATTAAGACGTTTCCTTCCTTTAGATCTTCTATGGTTGTGAGATTTGGGGCTTTTTAAGCCATAGTTAGTCATCCATTTGAGTTAGAGGTCGGATCTAGAGTTGCTACTTCAGATCTAAGCATATTTTGGTCCTGAGAAGCATAAAGTATCTGCCCATAAGTTGATTATGGAGCCTCTTTGTCTTAAACCCTAGTTTTTGGTATGTTTTGCCTAGATATCCTTCTCAACACGTAAAGTTTGCAACTTTACGTGAGGAATAGGCTTGGGAAGGGTAGATCTATAGTTTGGAGTCCATGCATGACTCAAAATCCCTCTGCATGAATGTAGATCTGAATGGGCTCGACGAGTCCTTTGAGTGGACTCAACGAGTAGCATGAAGATTAGGAGGAACTCGACAAGTGGGATGAATAGCTCGTCGAGTTGGATGAGGTTAGGCAGGAACTCGGCGAGTTTGAAGAACAACTCGACGAGTTTGATGAAGGTTGTCTTGGACTCGGCGAGTCTGTTCTTGGACTCGGCGAGTCAGGTCGCGAAACCCCAAACCCTTCGAGTTGAGATTCGAATCAGTGAGTCGAGTGGAGACTCGGTGAGTCAGACAGGTCAGGACTCGGAAATTGGTAGACTCGGCGAGTCATGGACTGACTCGGCGAGTCGAGTCACGATTGGAAGGACTCTGAACTTATGAACTCGGTGAGACAATAGGTAGACTCGGCGAGTAGGGTTGACCTGGAAGGTTGACCTTGACCAGTACCTTGACCAGAGTTGACTTGGTTTACTGTCGGGGGTCAGTTAGACTAAGTGTTGCATTGATTTTGGTAACTCGGGGAGGTAGTGGAGGAGGAGTTCAGAGAGTTGCCGGTCAGCAACCAGTGGGATCATCAGCGAGTTCAGCCAGTGCAGGTGAGTTTCCCTTTGTGTGAATAGGTCTACGACCACAATGCCGGCCCATGTAGTCATGAGTAGAAGACCCGGGGGTTAACCCTAGGCACAGTATGCTAGTATGATATTCAGGACGAGGTCCAATGATAGCAGGCGGGTGCCCAAGGAATGGTTTATGTGATAGTTTATACTTGTTGTCTGTGTGATACTTGTATGTGCCTGGTAGGGAGGTGAGTGTGGGCGAGGACCCGTATCTCACCAATAGCAGAGTGTTGATGGTGTTCCACATCTCATTAGCAGCAGATCATGGGCGAGGCCCGAGTTAGGGAAAGAGTGAGTGTGGGTTGGGCCCGTATCTCACTATCAGTAGGAGCATGGACGGGGTTCCATGACTCATCAGTAGCAGGATAAGGACGAGGCCCAGGATAGGCGAGGCCTTCGGACATGATCCGTTAGTATGTGTTTAGCTTATGTGTTGTGATATGTTTATGTGTTATTATATGTTAGCGGGCGAGGCCGTGTGACAGGCGAGGCCTAAGTGAAACAGATATGTATCCGAGCGGGGCTCGAAGCCAGGCTGGGGCCTGGAACGGCGGGGCCGTTGTAGCGGGCGAGGCCCTGGTTAGCGGGCGTGGCCCAATATGTGCAGTATGTGGTTATACATGGTATGTGGTAGGGTGGGGAACTCACTAAGATTCGTGCTTACGATTTTCAGTTTTGGTTTCAGGTACTTCCGGTAGCGGAGGGAAGAGCTCGGGGTGATCGCATGGCACACACCATAGATTTGACAACCTGGGGATGTTTTACTCTAATAATGAACATGTGTTTTGGAAATTAAAACTCTGATTATGTTTTGGAATGATGATTTTACTTTAAGTAATGTTTATTAAAAAGGAATTTTTTGTCTTAAATTTTGGGACGTTACAAATATGTACTAGCATGCAGTTCATAAAGCTGATACACATATAACAGGCACATAAGTCATCCTTCCTAGATCCTTAGTCTTAATCTAGCATGTAGTTCTCCTAAACACATTATAACATAAACTTGTATGGGTAATTTGGGAGTACTTACTTGACCTCGGCTGATTGCATGCACCACACCCTTTTTTCTTTTTCAAAGTTCTTCTCTTTTTTTCAAAGTTCTTTTCTTTTTCAAAGTTCTTTTTATAAAAATGATTTTTCTTTTGAAAAAATTTCATACTAATTCCTCAGTTTGAGTCCAAACACACCCGAAAGGGTGCCTGAATCCCTCAAACCTAGGCTCTGATGCCAACTTATAACATCCCAAAAATATAGTCCGAAAATTTCATTTTAAAATCACTAATAAAACCATACCTACAACTCATCACATAAAAATCAAAAGTCATATATCTCAAAATATCATAATCATCTGTTAAAACATATCAGAGTAAAAACATCCCAGGCCAAACATTCGTGTGTGCATTGTAGTCATCCCAAGCTCTTCCCCTTCCTACAGGAAGTACCTGAATCCAAAACTGAAACTGTAAGCACGAAGCTTAGTGAGTCTCCCCAAACTGATACTTACGTAAGCTCGGCTGATTGCATGCACCACACATTTTTTCTCTTTTTCAAAGTTCTTCTCTTTTTTCAAAATTCTTTTCTTTTTCAAAGTTCTTTTTATAAAAATGAATTTTCTTTTGAAAAAATTTCATACTAAGTCCCCAGTTTGAGTCCAGACACACCCGAAAGTGTGTCTGAATCCCTCAGACCAAGGCTCTGATACCAACTTATAACATCCAAAAAATATAGTCCGAAAATTTAATTTTTAAACCACTAATAAAACCATATATACAACTCATCACATAAAAATCAAAAGTCATGTATCTCAAAATATCATAAACATTTGTCAAAACATATAAGAGTAAAAACATCCCAGGCTAAACAATGGTGTGTGCACTGCAGTCATCCCGAGCTCTTCCCCTTACTACAGGAAGTACCGGAAACCAAAACTGAAACTGTAAGCACGAAACTTAGTAAGTCTCCCCAAACTGATACTTACTTGAGCTCAGCTGATTGCATGCACCACACCCTTTTTCGCTTTTTCAAAGTTCTTCTCTTTTTTCAAAATTCTTTTCTTTCTCAAAGTTCTTTTTATAAAAATGATTTTTCGTTTGAAAATTTTTTTATACTAAGTCCTCAGTTTGAGTCCAGAAACACCCGAAAGTGTGCCCAAATTCCTCAAACCAAGGCTCTGATGCCAACTTATAACATCCCAAAAATATAGTCCGAAAATTTCATTTTTAAATCACTAATAAAACCATAGCTACAAATCATCACATAAAAATCAAAAGTCATGTATCTCAAAATATCATAAACATTTGTCAAAATATATCAGAGTAAAAACATCCCAAGCTAAACATTGGTGTGTGCACTGCGGTCATCCCGAGCTCTTTCCATTGCTACAGGAAGTACCTGAAACCAAAACTGAAACTGTAAGCACGAAGCTTAGTGAGTCTCCCCAAACTACCACATACCATACACATAATCATATAACAACATACATTGGGCCTAGCCCTCTACATCGGGCCCCACCCAAAATCGGAAGAATCCAGCATCAGGCCCTGCCTGGCATCGAGCCCCACTTGGTATACATATCTAATTATACTAGGTTGCGCTAGTCTCTAGTCCTTGTCCACTATACGGATACAAAAAATAACATATAATCATGCCAGTGCCTAACAGTCAAACACAACAGTATAACTGCTAGTCTCAAGGCCCCGCCTATCTTGGGCCCACTCCTACTCTGCTAATAATGAGATATGGAACCTCGTCCACACTCAGCTAGTGATGAGAAACGGGTCCCCACCCACACTTGCCTCCCTACCAGGCACATACAAGAATCACGAAGAGAACAAGTATAAGTAAACATGCATTCCTTCCTCGGGTACCACTCGACATTGAACCGCAGTTCGAAAACATACATATAAACCATCCAAGGGGCTCGCCCGACATCGGACCGAAATCCGAAAACATATGAAGTACATCGGGATAACCCTGACATCGAATCTAAATCTGGTATACACTTACATACATAAACGGGCCGGCATTGGTGCCTTCGACCCGTTCCTACTAGAGAAAACTCACCTCACAAGCTGACTGCATAATCCTACGAATAAACCTCTCGTTGCTAGCTGGCAGATCCCCGAATTGCTGATCTTTTGACTCCCCAATGAATTATTACCAAAATAATACTTAATCAAGAACTGATAATCCTTCTTAGAATAAAATGACCATTACCTTTGGTCAAAGTCAAATTCAACGCTTGGTCAAAGTCAAACTCAACACCCCGAGTTGACTCCACTCGTCTCAGAACCCTGATATTGTGATCCAACTCGTCGAGTAACCCCCTGACTCTCTGAGTTCCCTTGCTACTCATAGTCACGATTTGGTGATCAACTCGTCAAGTCCCTTAACAGACTCGTCAAGTATTACCTTAAACTGGATCGGGAAATCATGACTCAACTCGTTGAGTTCCTTTATGGAATCGATGAGTCTCGTAGTCTATTTGGGCCATCTTAACAAATTAAGCCTTTGGTCTCCAAATCACAACTCCATACTTCTTCTACATACTGAAAGAGCCTTCTTAAGGGTAAAGTTTCCAACTTTACCCACTACTAGTCCTTCTCAATGGGTTGAGCTCAAACCCTAGTTCTTTAGGACATAGATCTTTGTCCAAAAGCCAAAATACTTCAAACCAAAACATGGAAACCGAGATCTGGGTCCTAAACACCAAATGAACATGAAAAGTTCTAGGCTTTCCTTCCATGCATGGCCTTTTGTGGCTTAAAATTCCATAATAACACCTTAAATCTTACATGGGCTTCCTTGGTCATAAATTTTGCAACTTTATGCCATGAAACCCCTTCTAGATCCTATATCTAAAAGGTAAGTCACTTGGGACGTCCATTTCCCAAGGAATAAGCTTCTTGGACCAAAAACCCGCATAAAGTGAAAATAAGAAGATCTAAGGGACTACTAGGCAAGTTAGAGGTTTGATTACCAGAAAAGGAAGAAAATGAGATGTTGCTTCTGGATGTACAATCTTCTCTTAGAATCCTCTAGCTTCTTTTTCTTCTACAAGCTTCAAATCACACAAGGTTCACTCAAAAATGGCTCACAAGCATTAGGGTTTCTTGGATTAGGGTTTGGACAGTAGAGGCTGGAAATAAGGCCAAAAGGTGGGGATTAAGATGCTTAAATAGGGTGCAAAACCCCGAATCTAGGGTTTCCAAACCCATACCAAATCGTCGAGCTGGTCCTCCCCAACTCGTCGAGTAGGTTTCTCATCCTTCATCCAAAAACTTATTTCTACTCGTCGAGTTGTCCCCGCTGGACTTAATGAGTAGACCTTCAATTTGCTTATTATCTTTCCTTAATTAGCCTTCTGGTTTCCAGGTGTTACATTAAAAGTGGGAAAAACTACTTCAATTAATTTCTAGTAGCTTCACCATGCACCCAAATCGAAACGAGGTCGATTATCGACCTAATTAGAGTAGAATCCTCGTCAATGTTTGATCCGTCAGAACACACATTAAAGTACCCCAAAATTATATCAAAAAATTTAATAATTTCTCTCCTTGCTTTTTATCCTTACTTCGAATCTACTTCTTTTATCTTCGAATCCACAACTACTGTATACAATTTTAAAATGACAGTCGCAATTAAGGCGATACAGGTTGAAGAACTACATGAAGCCGAGCAAGTTGTTATTGGCTGAAAAAGGTCATTCACAGCTAGAACTTGATCCAATACATCATCTTTTGAGGAAATTTTTGGATGATAAGTTAAACCTGAAAAACTCCAGATACTTTCGAGAAGTGGGATAGGTTTAACTTGAATTAATTCTAGAAATGTCAAGGTAGAGGCAGATAATCAGAGCAAAAGGAACAAACCGCTATGGTTGCAAACATCCCGGTTGCTTCAATGGTGGAAATTCCATCACAAGCCTTCATAAATTACCTCCACCAATCAACTTCCACACTCGCTCTCTCTCTCTCTCTCTCTCTCTCTCTCTCCAAAATGATAACGAAGATCGGATAGCAACCCCCTAGCGAGCGTTAGGTGTCGGTGTTTGATGTGTGTAAAACGAACTAAGTTTTATCGTACTCTTTACTTATGAATTACACACACAAAGGCAGTGGACCTATCAATTGTGGTATAGTTAAATAAGTAGGGTATCGAACTCAGGGAACGAAAATTAAACTAATTACTAATATTATCTAAGAACAAGTAATAAAAAGTAAGGTTTTTGTAATGACCCGTTCCCGATATGTTAATTCATTGGTAATTGTTGTAAGTTTTGCAAGAGGGACTCGGCGAGTTCATAGCCTGACTCGCCAAGTAGGGTCGCGGCTGCAAGCACGCGTGAGCCGGGGACTCGGCGAGTCCATCCGTCTGGGTGAAACCCTAAATCCCCGGGTTGCCCACTATTTAAACCACCTTATAACCCCATTCTCGCCTCCCTCACCCTGTGAACGCAGTGAGAAAACCCTAATCCTCCCTTGAGAGCTTATAAGTGTTTTTGGTGCCATTTTGTGAAGGTGTGAAGAAGGAGAAGAAGAAAGAAGCAAGGAGGAGAGTTGGAGTGCAAAGATCCAAGGGCGAGTCTGAGTTATTTGAGGTATTTTCGGAGTTCCCTCTTGTTATATGCTTTAAACTTCCACTAGGGCTCTCCTAAGAGCTAGTTGATGCTTGTTCCAAGCCTTATGTGTGCATGTATGCCTTAATAAGTCGAGATATCTTTAGATCTGAGTGATGGGGTGTTGTAGAGCCCAGATCTACTGTCTTTTTGGAGTTACTTTGCATATTAATCATAGATCTACCCATTTTGTGCATCTTTTAGCCTTATTTCCCTTTCTCATGAGGTTGTACACGTAAAGTTGGAAACTTTACGTGGTAAATCAGCTTATTGGACTCAGATCTATCAATTGTATGTGTTGGATTCAAACAAAATCGAGTAAAAACCAGTTGCATGGCGGCAACTCGGCGAGTCGGGAAGAACGACTCGGCGAGTTGGGTCGCGAGTCCCCGATTCCTTCATTTTGGTCAGTGTCGAGTGAATCCAGTGAGTTAGAGAGTGGACTTAGCGAGTTGAGAGTAGACTCAGTGATGGAGGGACTCGGCGAGTTGTTCATACAACTCGGCGAGTCCAAGGCAATCTTCTTAGGATCATGAACAACTCGTCGAGTTTTTCATACGGCTCGGCGAGTCGGATGAAGATTGTCTGAGTTCTTGGATCAAGAGGGTACTCGTCGAGTCGATGCCACACTCGACGAGTAGCAGCGTGTAGAACTGAGAAGTGAGAGTAGGACTCGGCGAGTTGGGTGGCCCAACTCGGCGAGTCAGCCCAAAGAGAGTTGACTTTGACCAAGGGTAAAAGAGTCATTTTACCCCAGGTGCAGTGTTTAGTATTTGATTGAGTGTGCTTATGGACTTGTAGCCGAGGAGATTCAGGAGCAGCAGCCGTTAGCTTCCCGAGCCACACACTCAGCAGCCAGCTTACGAGGTGAGTTTCCTTCAAGTAGGGACGGGTCTAAGGCCACAATGTCGGCCCGTCCAGTTAGCAGTAGTTTCCGGACTTCGGTCAGATGTAGCAGCTAGTATGTTTGATGCCTTCGTGGCTCAGACAGGATTTATGTGCTATGTTTTATGTGTTACGTGTTATGTGTTCCGGGCTACGGCTCGATGCAGTATGCAGTATATGTGTTCATGCTAGTTAATATGCTATGTTATGTTCAGTCAGTTAGTTCCGGACTCCAGTCCGATGCAGGGGACAAGGTCCCAGTTAGTTCCGGACTTCGGTCCGATGCAGTTAGTTCCGGACTTCGGTCCGATGCAGTTAGTTCCGGACTTCGGTCCGATGCAGGGGACAAGGTCCCAGTTAGTTCCGGACTTCGGTCCGATGCAGTTAGTTCCGGACTTTAGTCCGATGCAGGGGACAAGGTCCCAGTCAGCTCCGGACTTCGGTCCGATGCAGTTTCCGGGCTTCGGCCCGATGCAGTGGGCAAGGCCCAATATGTGTTATATGTTATTGTATGGTATGAGGTATTTTGTGGGAGCTCACTAAGCTTCGTGCTTACAGTTTCGGTTTTGGTTTCAGGTACTTCCGCAAGCAAAGGGAAGAGCTCGGGGTGATAGCATCGCACACACCACAGCTTAGCTTTTATCCTGGGGATGGTTTTAGTTGTTTTGGACTTGATGTAGTATGATACAGTTTTCCGCATAGTATTTTATTATGATTGGGATACATCGCGTATGTTTTTTTTATGTTATGATACTCATATTATGGTTTTGATTATATTGAAAAATGAAAATTTTTGGGTCGTATTTTTGGGTTGTTTCAAGTTGGTATCAGAGCCTTGGTTTGAGGGATTCGGGCGCACTCCCGAGTGCGTCTGAACTCAAACTAAGGAAGTGGTATATAGTTTTCAAAAGAAAAATCGTAGTTACAAAAGAATTTTGAGAAAAGAAAACAATTTTTAGAAAAAGCAAAAAGAGTTTTGAAAAGAGAAAAGGGTGTGGTGCATGCAATCAGCCGAGCTCAAGTAAGTAATCCCAATTTACCCATACAAGTTATGTTATCATTTTCAATATCAGTTTCAGTATCAGTTTTAGTTCACTTTCAGTTCCAGCTTCAGTAGAACAGCATGCTAGAATAGGACTAAGGATCTAGGATGATGCCTTATGTGCCTGCTTTATGTGTTCCAGCTTGATGAGAATTGCATGCTAGTAATGAGTAGACAGTAGTAGGATAGTCTGTGTAGGTTATGCCTGATAGTATGAGCTTAGCATTATATGCTAGTGCAGTTTCTTGTTATAAGAATTGTTTTGCCTGAGTATGTTTCCCTTATCCGAATGCTGCTTGCTTTGTGCTTTGTGGGACTCTGAGTGATGAGAGTTAGCCATTAGGTGAATACGTTTCATCACATGTGA
The DNA here is from genome assembly GCF_002870075.4 of Lactuca sativa. Lineage (NCBI taxonomy): Eukaryota > Viridiplantae > Streptophyta > Magnoliopsida > Asterales > Asteraceae > Lactuca > Lactuca sativa. The sequence continues at coordinate 172,390,309 of NC_056631.2, forward strand.
TCAGGGTTGAATAATCTCAGAGTGTTGGATTTGGCCCTACTGCGCAGCTCTCGTTTGAGTCCAACCGTTGTAGGGACGAGTCTTTTACTTGAAGGATTATCTGAGCCTCGTCACATGTGATGGTATTCAGGTGGTGACTAATTGGCATTACTAGGAGGCCTTCAGTAGCTGAGGACTAGTTTGAGTCTGAGGTTTCCCTGGGGCAAGCCTAGGATGAGAGTAGCAGAGATCAGTAGTAGTAGAAGTGACTTGGTGGAGTCAGGGTAGTTCTTGAAGAAAGTACAGATAGATGTGGAAGGTAGTATGGGCCCGTACTACTGGAAGCAGAGGATCCGTACTCGAATCAAGAAAGGCTGAGACAAGACCAGGAAGCTAGTTGTAGTATCAATGATCCCTCAAGATATTTCTGTTTTCTGATGTAGTTGTGATGTGTTTCTGAATGGTGGTTCTGCGTTCGAGACCAACAGCCGGCAGCGGAGGTGCCGGAGAGGGATCAGGTTCAGGTTCGGGGGATGAGCGCATGGATGAGCAGACCCGAGAGTTCCTTTCTTCGGAGATTACGCGCATCATTATAGAGCAGACTCCTGTGATCTTCGGTTCGATCAAGGAGGGGATTTTAGAGCTGATGGATGAGAGATTGGGCACCTTCCGTGCCGAAGTGGCGGCTATGATGGGGACGCGCACCCTTACTTTCAGGGAGTTCAGGGCATGTGGAGCTCCGGACTATCATGGGGCGCGAGACCCCATAGCGAGCAGCAGATGGTTGGCGGATGTGGCCAACGCTTTCCGCACTAGCAGATGTCCCGAGGGGGGACAAGGTCAGATTGGCGTCCTGTCTTCTGAAGGACAGGGCACGTGATTGGTGGGAGGAGGTCGGGCATGCCATTAGGGATGATGCTGCATTGGACGCCATGACCTGGGCTGATTTCTCTACCAGGTTCCGGGCGGAGTTTGCACCGGTCATCGAGGTGCAACAGCTAGCTAGGGAATTTCAGGACCTCACCCAGACTACAGAGACAGTGGCGGAGATCACCGCCAAGTTCAGGGAGAGGGCTCTTCTCGTTCCTCAGTATGTAGCTGATGAGGAAATGAAGAAGGCCCGTTATCATGAGATGTTGCGGAGCGATATCCGCCAGTTTGTGAGCCGGTCCAACTGTAAAACGCTGGAAGATATGATTGCTAGAGCTCGGGAGAGGGAGATTGACCTTGAGATGGAGAAGAAGAGGAAACCGGAGGCGGTTTCGGGTTCAGGCGGTTCGGGAAAAAAGCCCAAGGTTTCAGACCACAGATCTAGGAGTCAGCAGAGCCACGGTCGATGTGGCAAGTGTGGGAGATTGCACGAGGGAGCGTGCAAGGCAGGGAGTTCTGGCTGCTACAAGTGCGGTCGGATTGGGCATTTGAGTAGGGATTGCACGGCCCCTGCTACTGCCGTCGCAACATCAGATCTGATTTGCTTTCAGTGCAATCAGAGGGGACATAAAAAGTCCTAGTGTCCGAGCGTAGCCGTAGCAGGGAAGGTGGTTGCACCTGCCCCTGCTACCTTGAGGATTACAGATGCCCGGCAGGGCCGAGCTGATGCGCCAGTGGCGAAGAGTAGGGCGTTTCAGATGACAGCGGAGGAGGCGCGAGCGACTCTTGATGTGGTGACGGGTATGTATCTTCCATTTATCTCTTTATTATTATTGATTGTTTATTGCTTATGACTGTATGTTTTATTCAGGGTCGTTCTCTGTGAACGACATTTCTGCTATGGTATTATTCGATTCGGGGGCTACCCGATCATTCGTATCACTTGCGCTTAGCAAGAGATTTAGTAGAGCTCCAGGGGAGCTGGATTGTCCATTAGAGGTTGAGATAGCAGATGATAGGACCGTGAGGGTCGGCATAGTGCATAGAGGGTGTTCTCTTCAGTTATTTGATGAGCAGTTTTCAGTGGATCTGGTACCTATTCCCCTGCGAGGGAATAAGGTTATTGTGGGTATGGATTGGCTAAGCCCCAATGGGGCGGTGATTGATTGTGAGCTTCAGCTAGTGAGGGTTCGCACTCCCAGTGGGGGAGAGTTGGTGATTCAGGGCGAGAGGCCACAGCGAGGTCCGACCTTTTGTTCTGCCGCAAGGGCGAGGCGCTATGTTCAGCAGGGTTGCGCCGGGTTCGTAGCTTACGTTCTGGATGCCCGGGAGAAGGGCAAGTCGACAGTGGATGATGTTCCTATTGTTCGAGACTACTCGGACGTGTTTCCCGAGGATTTGCCGGGGATACCTCCTGAGAGACAGGTTGAGTTCAGGATCGACCTCATTCCTGGTGCGGCTCCGATAGCCAAGGCACCGTATCGACTAGCTCCCCCTGAGATGCAGGAGTTGTCTACACAGCTGCAGGAGCTGTTAGACAAGGGTTTCATTCGGCCAAGCAGTTCGCCTTGGGGAGCGCCGATCCTGTTTGTGAGGAAGAAGGATGGGTCGCATCGTATGTGTATAGATTACCGGGAGTTGAATAAGGTAACGGTGAAGAACCGTTACCCACTCCCGAGGATAGATGATTTGTTTGATCAGCTTCAGGGAGCGTCTTGGTTCTCCAAGATCAATCTACGCTCCGGATATCATCAGATGCGGGTTAGGGATGAGGATGTACAGAACACTGCTTTCAGGACCAGGTATGGTCATTATGAGTTTGTGGTGATGCCATTTGGGCTCACCAACGCTCCAGCCGCGTTCATGGATCTCATGAACCGCGTGTGTAGGCCGATGCTGGATCGGTCAGTGATAATGTTCATAGATGACATCTTGGTATATTCCAAGACGCAGGAGCAGCACGAGGAGCACCTGCGAGAGGTGCTAGAGGTTTTGAGGAGGGAGAGACTTTTCGCAAAGTTCTCCAAATGTGAGTTCTGGTTGCGCGAGGTGCAGTTCCTTGGTCACCTCATCAACCAGAAGGGTATTCTGGTAGATCCGGCCAAGATAGAGGTCGTGATGCAGTGGGAGGTCCCGAAGTCTCCATCTGAGATTCGGAGCTTCCTAGGGTTGGCAGGGTATTATCGGAGATTTATTCAGGATTTCTCCAAGATAGCAGTGCCGGTCACCCGACTGACCAAGAAGTCAGTGGTATTTCGTTGGGGTCCGGAGCAGCAGACAGCATTCGAGACCCTCAGGCAGAGATTGTGCGAGGCTCCGATTCTTACCTTGCCAGAAGGAGTAGAGGACTTTGTAGTCTATTGTGATGCCTCAATCACAGGTTTGGGAGCAGTTCTGATGCAGCGAGGCCATGTGATAGCTTATGCCTCGAGGCAGTTGAAGCCTCATGAGGCTAATTATCCTACCCATGATTTGGAGCTGGGGGCAGTTGTGTTTGCCCTCAAGATTTGGAGGCATTACCTTTATGGGGTCCGTTGTACTATATACACGGATCACAAGAGTTTGAGATATCTTATGGATCAGCCGAGTTTGAACATGAGGCAGAAGAGGTGGTTGGACGTGCTGAAGGACTATGACTGTGAGATCCTTTATCATCCAGGGAAGGCCAACGTGGTGGCCGACGCCCTAAGCCGCAAGGTGTCGGCGACCCCTATCAGGAATCTGTGTATGAGGATGACAGTGATCACTCCACTGTTGGAGCGGATCAAGGAGGCTCAGATGGAGGGCCTCAAGGAGGAGAGGCAGAAGTGTGAGAGGATAGTGGGCCGAGTAGCTTCATTTGATTACGACAGTCGGGGTTTGTTGACGCTTCATGGTAGGGTATGGGTACCGTACTGGGGTGGGGTACGGCAGGTATTGATGGACGAGGCTCATAAGTCTCGATTTTCTATCCACCCAGGAGCGACAAAGATGTACCGAGACCTTCGACCTGATTATTGGTGGCCCTGCATGAAGCGGGACGTCGCCTGGTACGTCGAGAGATGCCTGACCTGCCGGAAGGTCAAGGCGGAGCACCAGAGACCTCACGGCAGGATGCAGCCGTTAGACATTCCCGTGTGGAAATGGGAGGACATTACCATGGATTTTGTCACCAAGCTTCCCCGGACCGCACAAGGAGTGGACTCGATATGGGTAGTAGTGGATCGGTTGACGAAGAGTGCCCATTTTATCCCGATCCAGGAGAGTATATCGGCGGAGAAGTTAGCCGATATCTATGTGCGTGAGATTGTGGCACGTCATGGAGTGCCGGTATCAGTGGTGTCTGACCGAGATGTCCGTTTCACATCCAGATTTTGGAAGCGGTTCCACGACGAGATGGGTACTCGTCTCCATTTCAGCACCGCTTTCCACCCTCAGACAGACGGGCAGAGCGAGAGGACGATTCAGACTCTCGAGGACATGCTTAGGGCGTGTGTCCTAGATTTTGGTGGCAGTTGGGATACGTATCTTCCGTTAGCGGAATTCTCGTATAACAACAGTTACCATGCGAGCATTGATCGACCTCCCTTTGAGATGCTGTATGGGAGGAAGTGTAGGACCCCGATTTGTTGGGGGGAGGTCGATCAGCGAGTCATTGGGAGCACAGAGGTGGTGCTCAGGACGACTGAGTTGATCCAGCAGGTCCGTAGTAGACTGCAGACTGCTCAGAGTCGGCAGAAGAGCTACGCCGATAGGAGGCGTTCGGACTTGGAGTTCCAGGTGGGGGATATGGTCCTTCTGAAAGTCTCACCTTGGAAGGGTGTCATCAGGTTCCGGAAGAGGGGCAAGTTGGGCCCCAGATTTATTGGTCCTTTCAGGGTTTTGGCCCGTGTGGGTCGGGTTGCTTATCGGTTAGATCTTCCTGAGGAGCTTAGTCAGATCCACAACACTTTCCATGTGTCTCAGTTGAGGAAGTGTTTGGTGGATGAATCAGCAGTCGTTCCCCTAGAGGATATTCAGGTTGATAGTAGCCTGAATTATATTGAGAGACCGGTCGCGATTCTGGACCGGAAGACCAAGACCTTGAGGAACAACGTAATTCAGTTAGTGAAGGTGCAGTGGCAGCACCGGAAGGGGTCTGAGTGGACGTGGGAGGCTGAGGAGGAGATGAGAGAGCACTACCCAGAGTTATTTGCAGATCCAGCTGTGGCAGACTTCGAGGACGAAGTCTGAGACAAGTGGGGGAGAATTGTAATGACCCGTTCCCGGTATGTTAATTCATTGGTAATTGTTGTAAGTTTTGCAAGAGGGACTCGGCGAGTTCATAGCCTGACTCGCCGAGTAGGGTCGCGGCTGCAAGCACGCGTGAGCCGGGGACTCGGCGAGTCCATATCCTGGACTCGGCGAGTCCATCCGTCTGGGTGAAACCCTAAATCCCCGGGTTGCCCACTATTTAAACCACCTTATAACCCCATTCTCGCCTCCCTCACCCTGTGAACGCAGTGAGAAAACCCTAATCCTCCCTTGAGAGCTTATAAGTGTTTTTGGTGCCATTTTGTGAAGGTGTGAAGAAGGAGAAGAAGAAAGAAGCAAGGAGGAGAGTTGGAGTGCAAAGATCCAAGGGCGAGTCTGAGTTATTTGAGGTATTTTCGGAGTTCCCTCTTGTTATATGCTTTAAACTTCCACTAGGGCTCTCCTAAGAGCTAGTTGATGCTTGTTCCAAGCCTTATGTGTGCATGTATGCCTTAATAAGTCGAGATATCTTTAGATCTGAGTGATGGGGTGTTGTAGAGCCCAGATCTACTGTCTTTTTGGAGTTACTTTGCATATTAATCATAGATCTACCCATTTTGTGCATCTTTTAGCCTTATTTCCCTTTCTCATGAGGTTGTACACGTAAAGTTGGAAACTTTACGTGGTAAATCAGCTTATTGGACTCAGATCTATCAATTGTATGTGTTGGATTCAAACAAAATCGAGTAAAAACCAGTTGCATGGCGGCAACTCGGCGAGTCGGGAAGAACGACTCGGCGAGTTGGGTCGCGAGTCCCCGATTCCTTCATTTTGGTCAGTGTCGAGTGAATCCAGTGAGTTAGAGAGTGGACTTAGCGAGTTGAGAGTAGACTCAGTGATGGAGGGACTCGGCGAGTTGTTCATACAACTCGGCGAGTCCAAGGCAATCTTCTTAGGATCATGAACAACTCGTCGAGTTTTTCATACGGCTCGGCGAGTCGGATGAAGATTGTCTGAGTTCTTGGATCAAGAGGGTACTCGTCGAGTCGATGCCACACTCGACGAGTAGCAGCGTGTAGAACTGAGAAGTGAGAGTAGGACTCGGCGAGTTGGGTGGCCCAACTCGGCGAGTCAGCCCAAAGAGAGTTGACTTTGACCAAGGGTAAAAGAGTCATTTTACCCCAGGTGCAGTGTTTAGTATTTGATTGAGTGTGCTTATGGACTTGTAGCCGAGGAGATTCAGGAGCAGCAGCCGTTAGCTTCCCGAGCCACACACTCAGCAGCCAGCTTACGAGGTGAGTTTCCTTCAAGTAGGGACGGGTCTAAGGCCACAATGTCGGCCCGTCCAGTTAGCAGTAGTTTCCGGACTTCGGTCAGATGTAGCAGCTAGTATGTTTGATGCCTTCGTGGCTCAGACAGGATTTATGTGCTATGTTTTATGTGTTACGTGTTATGTGTTCCGGGCTACGGCTCGATGCAGTATGCAGTATATGTGTTCATGCTAGTTGATATGCTATGTTATGTTCAGTCAGTTAGTTCCGGACTCCAGTCCGATGCAGGGGACAAGGTCCCAGTTAGTTCCGGACTTCGGTCCGATGCAGTTAGTTCCGGACTTCGGTCCGATGCAGGGGACAAGGTCCCAGTTAGTTCCGGACTTCGGTCCGATGCAGTTAGTTCCGGACTTTGGTCCGATGCAGGGGACAAGGTCCCAGTCAGCTCCGGACTTCGGTCCGATGCAGTTTCCGGGCTTCGGCCCGATGCAGTGGGCAAGGCCCAATATGTGTTATATGTTATTGTATGGTATGAGGTATTTTGTGGGAGCTCACTAAGCTTCGTGCTTACAGTTTCGGTTTTGGTTTCAGGTACTTCCGCAAGCAAAGGGAAGAGCTCGGGGTGATAGCATCGCACACACCACAGCTTAGCTTTTATCCTGGGGATGGTTTTAGTTATTTTGGACTTGATGTAGTATGATACAGTTTTCCGCATAGTATTTTATTATGATTGGGATACATCGCGTATGTTTTTTTTATGTTATGATACTCATATTATGGTTTTGATTATATTGCAAAATGAAAATTTTTGGGTCGTATTTTTGGGTTGTTTCAGTTTTCTCTAGTTTTACAAGTCTAGAAACTTAACTAATACTTAACTAAGCAACTAAAAGCTAAATAATTAAAATTCAACTAAATTCAATGATAAAAAGGACTTCTGTTTAGGTTCCAATCATTTGATCCTATGGTTGATTTTATGGTAAATGTATCGGAATAAATTTTCATTGGCTACCGATTGAGATGATTAGGTTCACGTTCGTTATTGTTAATCCTAAGAAAACAGATTAATTCAAGCAGTGGTCAGTTATCTAAATTAATAAGTTCCCTAGTTAATTAATTCGGCTTAAGTAAGACTTGTAATGGTTAATTAAATTGGTGGTTCAATTAACCTCTTGTTGATGGTGTATCACACAAGCTCACATATTAACTTACCTATCTTCTAATTAATTCTAGTTTCACATTCGTTATTCCTAGACATATAACTATGTGGTCACATAAATCATATGAAATTAATAACTAAGAGATGTTTATACAACTTAATTACTGATTTATTAACAGAAAATTGTTGTTGTTAACATATGAGGTTCTTTAACAAGCTTAACAAAACAATATCACCAATTAAAATTAATCATAACCATAAAATCAATCCATATTCACGAAATCATCTACCCTAAACAGATGATAAAGGTTTTAGTTCATAATTGCAGTAAAACACAAACTCAAAAACGACTTCAATTAGTTCAAACATGATTCAATCAAAATCTTAACTAAGAATAAACTAGAATTTGCCTTAATCCTCTTCAAAATTAAACTTAGGGTTGATTCCTCAGCTTCTCCTAGTCTAACAACACCTTCAATCGCAATCTGAGCCTCCTAGGGTTCCAGAGAAGTCCCCATCTCGATCTCAAATCCCTATTTATATTTTTCTGAAAATAGAGGTGGCTCGTCGAGTCAAGGTCCCAACTCGCCGAGTCCCTGATTAAAAATCCGTGTACGACAAGGACTTTCTAGAGCTTCGCGAATCTTCGATCTGACTCGTCGAGTCAGGCTTTGACTCGCCGAGTTCTTCTTGTTTTTGGCATTTTTCTTCTTTGTTTCAACTCCCGAACTTCCAACCGCTTCTCATGCTTCCTTTTGCTTCCGAGCAAATCTTTTGGACTAAAAATACAGTTTGAACACTATTAAGTACCTTTTGTCCATAATGTCCAAATAATTAGTTAATAAATAAGAAAAATCTACACTAAATATATAGTTAAATATGCACATATCAGTGTTCATGACTCGCTAGCGAACGTAGCAAGTGGGTTAACATCCCCACTCCGCTTAGCCTTAAGGTGTATATGAAAGACTAAGAGAGAGAAAAAGACACACAAACGATAATCAGAAAAAAGTTTAATAGAAGTCATAAAGCGCATAAAATAATTGGTTAGACGATCTCCAACCATTAACAATATTTTTTTACACTATATTTATAATTACAGTATAAAAGATAATTTAAACACTAAAATCATTCAACACTTTATATTATATTTAACTAAAAAAATATTTTAGGTATATTATTCTTTATTCAACGCTATATTCAGTGTTACACTAAAATCTAACATGTATATAATATAATATTAGGTTTAGTGTATTACATATATAAAAAAGGCTTATGAATAATGAACTTTGGGTCAAATTTACAAAATTTGTCCCTAGATTTTGTTGAAGTAGACAGTTTTAGTTTATTTTTCATTCTTTTTGTATATATTAAATATTTTAAGGAATTTATCTAATTTACAAAAATGTTCCATAGATTTTGTTGAACTTGACAATTTTTTTATTTGTTAAGCATAACATGCTTATGAACATAACATGAACTTGACAATTTTTTTGTTGAACTAGACAATTTTTTTATTTGTTAAGCATAATATGCTTATGAACAATTTTACAAAGCTGGTCCCTAGATTTTGTTGAAGTAGACATTTTTGGTCCTATTTTTGATTTTTTTATATATATTAAAGATTTCAAGGAATTGGCCTAATTTACAAAAATGGTCCCTAGATTTTTTTGAACTTGACAATTTTTGATTTTTTATATATATTAAAGATTTAGGTAAGGGAATTTGCTTAATTTAAATAAATGGTCTCTGAATTGGCTTAATTTACATAAATGGTCCATTTATTTTGTTGAACTTGATAGTTTTGTTCTTATTTTTGTTTTTGATATATATTAAAGATTTATGTGAGGGAATTGACATAATTTAAATAAATGGTCTTTTAGATTTTGTTGAACTCGACACTTTTGGTCCAGTTTTGTTTTAAAAGAACATTTTGGGCAAAGCCCGTGATCACAAACTAGTTAGAATGTAATTTTTAATTTAAAAGTGACATTTATCCTAAGATTTGAGCTGTCCTTATAAGATGCTAGATTAATGTGTGGAGATGAGAATAAAGTGGTATACGAAAAAAAAATCTCAATCTAAATTCCTTCAGTCGTCCTCATGGGATGTGTATATTGTACGATATCCAAAATATAAAAAAATAAAAGAGCGTATTCTGAATGGGCAGAAGTTTCCGGAATCAGTCTGTCTTCTGGAGTTCTGCATGTGTTTTCTGCCCATATGAAACTAATGCAACTGTTGAACTAAAAGACACACTTGTCAATTTCATTACCAAATTTATTTATTTATTATTCAAAAAAGTGTCCAAATAATTTGAAGGGTCATCGTATGGAAAATAGTATATAGTAAGCACCACATAATTACCATTATAATAAAAGAAAATTGAGTAATTAAACCATTTTTTGGGGTTTTCTTAAAAATATAGTTATTATTTTTTTTTAAGTCTAACCATTTGGTCTGGAGTGAGTTATTTCGGACCCGAAAACCGGCTCAAGCCTAATATTGTAGATACAAAGCACGATCTATCCATATTTCGGACCAAAATTTCAGTACAAATTCATCAAACCAATTAAGATCTACACTTGAAGTTACTTTGCATTTGATTTTATAAAACGATTTACATGTCCCAGAATTGACCGTAATGGTTCGGAATACGGGGAACAACCCCGAAATATTATGATCGAATCCGAATTATCCTTTTTTATGTTTTTCTTGTCGTACGTGTATGAATCTCATGTAAGTGCTTTGTTGTGTGTTTTGAATGGTTTGTTTTAGTCCATAATTAGGTATTGTAGGGTTCCAGAATACGAAGAACGTAGTCCAGAACCCAATGAACTATTCTAGAATGATGTTACGGAATATCAATTCGGAATAACTATACTTATAACTTTTTTCTAAGTATTGTTTAATAACCTATGTTAGTCCAAATACGAGTTTGTGTGGATGTTGTTAAAAAAGTGGGTTTTACGGATGACAAAGTTGTATTCCATTTAAAGGAGCTTTTGGAATTACGTCCGATAAAGGTAAAATCGAAAAACAATAATTTTTATAATTATAATTTATTTTTACAGCAATGTACTAAAATGTTCTTGGAATTTTGTTTCTGAAGATAAAAAACGAAGATGGTGAGTTTCAAAATAGGATAAAAAAATAAACCAACAAAGGCAGCTATAAAGTTAAGAAAGAAATCATAAACGATGTTAAAACATAAATTGAAAGAAGATAGAACTATGAAAGATGGCACCAGAGCAAATGCAGAGATACCTGTTATGATAGACTAGTTTCAATTATGTTTTTTTGTTATGGATATGTTTCACGAAGTGTTTTATTATTTTTATTAAATACTTTTATGCACATTGGTTTTTAAATAGTATAATAATATAATTTAGGTATATTTTATTTTCAATCTCAAACATCTAGTGACTCGAACGATGATGATGAGTTGCCTATAGAGTATATTATACCACGTTTTGAACACGAGCAACGACGCCTTGTTGATACGACTGCATTAGAAATGATTTGTGATTATCAATGTGCGAAACAACGAATGGTAATACTGGAAATCCTATTATCGCCTTCATCGGATGAGGAGCGGAGAAAAGTAGCATTGTATAACATGCAAATGCTCATCATTACCATGTCTGAAGATATACGAAAATTTGTAAACACAATGGACACCATCGAATAAACACATAGGAAAACTCCAACAATAGAAGATCGATCCGAATTGACTGATAATGGTTTCAAACTAATTAAGTCATATATGGAATTATTTAAAAATCATGTAGATACGGCTAGCTTGCATCGGATGCAAGTTCCTATTTATCGGCTAGAAATGTAATCTAATGTTAAGTATGGATATTGTACTGTCTCTTGAAAATGAAGTTTGTAAAAGGAACGGTATGATTATCTAAAATGACAATTTTTTTTCATTAACATTATTGCAAAGAGCGTTATAAATCATAATACATACTTATATTTGTTTCCACAAATTAGGAAATTGTAAGGGATACATATTTTGTTTCTGTTCAATAAAATATCCTCTAATTCTAACAACATCTATTAAACGGTCTCGTTCTGGACGATGCTTATTGATCTCCGCATTTGCATTTTTAACCCACTTCTTAGCTTGTTTCACTTCTTTCATGGCTTCAACAACCCAATTTCTTTTTCATTTACTTGTTCCTTTAGATCGTTTGCACGTTGATTTAGTGTGCGACTTCTATCAAATTCCCTTTCGTTTGCTTCTTTAGCAACCTTCATAGCTTGGATAATGTCATCAGACATTTTATCTGGAAATGGGAAATACAGGCCTTCCGGAAACGGGTTATTATCTAAACAAACACAAAATATTCTTCTTCAATGCCAACCACCATTGTGAGATGAACTCATTCCAAAAGAAAAAATTTCTACGTTGAGGATGCATGCTAGGTGCATTTTAAGGCTCAAAAGCAATCTCCGGAACAAGGGTGATATAGCCATTCTAGAAAGTGGCTTTGGAATGAGGGTCCAAAATACTATCAGGAATCAATGACATTTGTTGTTCGGAATGACTAAACATACTTTTAGGAATCTATAACTTTTACTGTTGGGAATGACTACACATATGTTAGGAAACTATAACAATTACTATTCTGAATGACAACACATATTGCATGCTATGAATATAGGATCAAAGCCTATGAGGATGCATGTTATATGCATTTTAAAATAAAAAAGCAATGTACAGAACAAGGGTCCAAAATAGCCATTCCGGAACGTGGCTTCGGAATGGTGTTCTAGAATAAGGGTCCGAAATACTATCAGAAATCTTTGACATTTATTGTTTGGAATGACTAGACATACTTTCAGGAATCTATGACTTTTACTGTTTGGAATGACTACATATATGTCCCGAATCTATGGCAATTATTGTTCCAAATTTAGGATGCGAAATAGCAATTCTGGAATGTTGCTCCGATATGTGTTTCAGAATTGTGTTAGGAATCTATGACCATAGTAAATTCCATTATATAGAGAAATTCAAGCGTCCAAACTCTTTACCTTGTTAAATTTACTACTAAAAACTCAACTCTCATAATCCAAAGAAATGGCATACTACAGTTGTGGCTCTTAAGGTATTATAAGGACATCAACGACTAGAAATAATCCTGGATGGCTTTTTTACGCTTGTCCCACAAAGGTATATGAGTTATCCTTTCATTATTTTTCTTTAAAATAACATTAACTTACACAACATACGTCATGTGTTTGATCTTAAAGTTTTAGGGACCATAATCTTGGTTTATCTATTGGGTTGAAAAAGCAAAAGACAATAATTCATTGATAATCAATAACTTATTCCGATTGAAGAAGAAACTTGAAACCCAAAATATGCACAAGAAGATAACGTTAATTTGTAGTTGGATTTTCGTTTTTGGAATTTTTGTGTAAAAGTTGTATGCTTTATTTTCATTAACTAAGTTTGTGTAATGTAATATGCAATGTTTTCTTGTTTGCTATTATTACTATGGTACTTGTTAATTATGTTTTTTCTATCTTTGTAATATTTAACAAATATTAAGGTAATAATAATATTTTCCATTACACACTTCAAATCAATTACAAACATAATTAATTACAATTACATTGGCAATAAAACATGCATAAAAGGATCTGGTATTTCCATTCTGGTGGAAGCGAAAAAAGGTGTACGGTTTGTGTCTGTTAAACATTCTAAAATATATCAACCCAATAATATATTTAAACAATATCAGGTAATTCATGGATGTTTGAATGACGTGATGTCACAATACCATGACCACACGCTATACCCAGATTGTGCCATTTCCCACATGGACATGTATGAGATCAACAACACAAGTTTTATTTTTAAATCAAAAACTCGATACATGTTGGACGGAGCAAAGACGGGATCTCTGGTGGGATCTCTGTTGCTTGCCACCGAACAGACTTTTGCATCCTTTTATGAAGCACCATTTCAGCATACGAATTGTGTATGTTAGTCAACCTCCCTGAAAAGTAAATATTATCAAATAAGGTTCTTGTACAAGTAATTAGTTAATTTAATATTGCACTTGGTATTTTACCTTCCATTAAATTGCATTCAATGAAAGTCCATTGATGTAGTCACGAATTTCCATGGTAAGCATTATTATCGGTACATTGTGTTGATTTACCGATAACACCAAAAAATTGGGGAACGTCAATGTTAAATACATTCCAACAGATGTTAAGGAAATAAGCTCTTTCCTAATTTGCATGATCAATATTCGCAAGCACTTGACGAGCATCAGGGGTCAGTCGACTGGAGTTTTCTTCAAAATCAGATACAATATATGAGTTGGATGTCATCCAGAACAAAGGTTGTAATGTACCACCAGATATGCATCTTGTTTACATATACTTTAAAACACTTTTAGAAGTATACCCATGATAAGAATATGGGAATACATGTTCTATGCAAGAACTAACGACATCGTGCATATTTACTATGAACGACACTTCCCTACCCTGTCTGAGAGCTTCTTTTAACCTAATCAACAACCAGGTACAACAATAGAGATTATTTTCCATGGCCAACCAAATGCTATAAGGAGGGTCAACCAAATGCTATAAGGAGGGTCTGGTTGTTCCTATCAATAGTAACCACTACAAACATTATTTTTAGGTAGTCCCCTCTAAGAGGGACACTACCGATGAAGATGACATGCAAGAAGCAGCCTATGAATGCACATACCTGTATTTTTTAGGAACAAAAACAAATTAATTTACATGTATAAGAATTATCAATTTTAAAGAAATAATAGAAAAGAGCAAAAAACAAATATACCACCCATCTAAAAGCCACAAAACAAGCTTCGAAACGATCCATCAAATGAGTTATGATGTGAGTGTAACTATACGGGTTGGTTTACCTAAGGTTGTGAAGGTAAACAAGCAGGTTCTTAAAGCTTTCTTTGTGCTCACTCTTTGAGAAACTCACTTTGAAGTAGTTATAAGAGATAGTGATGAATTACTTGGTTGAAGGTAAGGTTCTAAGCACATGTACACACACACACACACACACACACATATATATATATATATATATATATATATATATATATAAGAGATGAAAACTGAGGTTATAATCGGTATAATCTGGAATAGGAACTCCAGAACGGAGACCACTACTCTGGAACGCCATGTTCTGAAGCATGTGGTCATTTTACCAAAAAAATGTTGGTTATATTTCTTAAAATAGTCATTTATAAGGGTTAGATTACTCAATTTCCCTGGAATAAACTCCTAATCAAAATGAAAAGCTAGCATATAGTTATATGTGCATCTCACGAGGTTTACTCATTGGTTAGATATTTTATATAACTTACTTTTATAAATATATAATGTAGTTTAGTATGAGGGTCATTATTACAATTTATTTTTCATAAATAAGTCTGCCTCAACTTTTCTTCAATGAAAAAGTCCACACATTTGTTAAAAGTAATATAAAATTGATTCTTTTTCATAAGATTAATAAACCACCAGCAATAGAGATCCAATTTATAATACTACAAGCGTTAACCCTAATGTGATGCAAAAACACATACCTCAAGTTGAAATTCTCCCGTCGAGCAGTCTAAAGTAAGAAGCTCTTATGTTCCAAGTTGAATGTTTTAATCGTCGTCGAGGACAATCCTAAGCATGAGGTAGGAAATGGGACTAAACATGCCATGAATAGTTTATCCCAAAACCCAATAAAGAACTAAAAGTTGTGTGAGATTCAAATTATGTACTCGTTAACTACCAGTCAAAAGTTATTGTTGTGTGTGATCAACAAATTATGAAAATAAGACCTTAATATGGATTCTAACCTTTATATAATTAAGTTTTATATAATACAAAAGGGTGATTAATTTTTAAAGAATCGAATATCGAAAATACTCAGATTTAACTTGTTATCTTTCGTACTTAGCCACAAGATCCTAAACAATCTTTTATTTACTTTTCTTGTTAACCATGATTAAGTTAGTTAATTAGTGTAGTTGGTTGAAAAGGCTAGAAGACAAATTTCGTCTTCTATTCCTCTCTATGGCTAAAAGTATCAATGAGGTATGGGAGGTTGATTGTCAACCTCCCTCCTTTGTCCCCCATGCCCCTAAAGTAAGATTGGTATTTTGAATTATAATATGGGATTGATTTTTACCTTTATGGGAGTATAACAGGAAGTGTATTGCACGAGTTTGGATCTAGTTGTTCAACTCATGCATATTTTCTCCCAAAAAGAACCAAGAAGTCATAGCTTCTCTTCCCCCTCCTCCTGTGTCCTTTTTAAAGTTATTTTGGTGGTTTAAAGTTTCCTTGAGTTGTCTCCTTTAGTGCTTATTTGAGTTAAGTACTTAACAACTTAAGACACTCAAAAATACAAAAAGGAATTAGCATTCCAAGTTCTTTATCTTGGTGGTGGATACTTGTAGAGAAAATCATACTCTTTGATTTTTCTATCTTCATCAACAGCCTAAAGTTAGGTGGTTTCAAAGGCTCCAAAGGTTGTCATTCTAAGACACTCTTTGGTTGTTTTAATATCAGTCTGACCTCTATAAATGGATCCTAGATGGTTTGGTTTTGTTATAAACTTGAAAATAGACTTGTTATTTTTAAAAGCTTCTATTGCGATTTTATGAAAAACACACTTATATTTTGTATCAAAACCCATCAGTGGCATCAGAGTCATCCTTTATATGTTAGAATGATTTTTTTATGTTTCATACTCTTTGGTTTTTGGAAAACAAGCATGGATTTCTTTTGGTTAAGAAATATACATATTTGTCTTCTTTGGCAACCACTTGGTTAGAACTGTTTGTTTTTATATATAAATGCTTTTTGTGCATTTTTGTTATATAAAAGTTGTCTTAGAAAAAACAAAGAGTTGTTTGTTATTATATTTGATCTGTTGTTGTTTATAAACAAGCCATTTGGATCTTTGTGTTGTGTTTTGTTGATATTTATTTATTCATAAGATGTAATAGATAAATATGTATTTTTTTCATTTGTTTATTTTATATAATAAATTAGTTAGACTAGTTGTATTTATTTTTAAATATAACAAGATGAAGAAAATTGCCACTTTGAAAATGACTTAACCACTTGAGACTATAATCCCATCCATGAGCTTCTACTTTGGTTTTGGGCTTAATTGTTGACTTAATGCTTTAAGTGTTGCAACCTGTACAACATGAAGACTTTAAGTTCTTTTGCAAACAAGAGTTGTCTTGGCAAGTGGGAGCTTGAAGACCATTTGAAGTGTCCCTTAAGTCCTTTATAAAAGACATAATAAACCTTGTGATAGCTCACAAAAATTATTACTAGACATGACTTGGTTTATACATATTTTAATGCATGCACGTGATGTTTAT
This sequence comes from Lactuca sativa, assembly GCF_002870075.4. Classification (NCBI taxonomy): domain Eukaryota; kingdom Viridiplantae; phylum Streptophyta; class Magnoliopsida; order Asterales; family Asteraceae; genus Lactuca; species Lactuca sativa. The sequence goes on from NC_056631.2 coordinate 172,407,201, forward strand.
TTTTATGTTATTGTATGTTATGTTTTGTATATAAAAATGAGTTTTACATATCAAATAACATTTTAACATAAGAAAATATCACTTGGAGTTTGAGTAAAAATATTTAAAAGATAACATAAGATGACTATCAATTGATATTTATAAAAACATTTTTACTAGTTAACCAGTTAAAAATTGATTTTTTTTAAAATAGTTTTATTTAAAACTTATAAATATTCAACTTTAAAATATTTAATATAGTCTAAAAAGTGTTTAAACTTTCGATTCATTTGGCTCTCACGCTCAAAGTAAATTCTCATATCTTTATTGTTAATGTAATGAGCCTATCCTCTATTCAACTCCCATGTATTTATAATGAATAAGAATTTTTTATTAAAAAGACGAAAATCGGTTTATAGCGTTATAACCGACAAATAATAAAACTAGTGATTATTTTTACGTTGAAACTTAATATATGATATTATTGTTTTAAACATAACACAGCATGATCATATTATATTTGATGCATGGCAAATGAAATTTAAACATAATTATCTTCAACCAAGTTTTGGTTTATCAAAATATGACTTTTATCATATGATGCATAAAATTGAATTTATAAATTAAAATCAGTTTATTCTACAAATTCATAAAGTCATAAGATTTTGATTGTTGAATGGATATTAAAGATTTTTATTTTAAAACTCATCCAAAACTCCAAGTCTGTAGTATAAAATGAAATTTTATTAAAAGACTATAAACCAATTCTTAAAACCGCTTGACGACTAAACTTTAAAGTATCAGATTTTAGTTTATAATTGATTGTGGCTAATAGCAAATAAAATGAAGTTTTAATTGGTACCTTAATAACCTTATAAGAAGTGAAATGATTTTTTTACAAAATGGTACATGAATTTTTGGATACATGCAATATTCATGAGACCATTTTTTTTATAAGTATATTTATAAAACATGTATATAACACGTTTTCATAAAAATGCAAGTCATTGCCATCCTTTTGAAGAATACTCGGTATCATTTGAGTGGTCTTAGTGGGAAATTGGTCGCCTAACCACTAGGATTTTCTTATTATGTTTGGGTTAGTTTTGTAGTTTCTAGTGCCTAAAGGGTCACCTTGTCGCTTGTTAGTTGCAATACTACAAGTTGTTTCAAGTACAAAGACTTGATCGGAATCTTGTTTGATCAAGGTCAGCTAACTATGAGAGGTTTGAGGCATAGATGGGATCAAACATTCTGAGATAAGCAATAGTTGTTTGGGATCCCATTATCTAAGAATTACATATCTTATGCAATTGGTACTCGCTACCTACCGGGTTTGATTAAGTTAATGCGATAAAGGTTACCTAACCATTTACTTATTTCGTTACATGGATCCTAGACTTTAATAAATTAATGTTTTAGAAACAATAAAAGGTATTAATTTTTAAAGACTTAACATTGGAAATACTAAATGAAACTTTGTTAAATTATGTTAATATCTGTTAATACTCTTACCTCTTACGCTCTACAAAATCTCTCTCTTGTTGAGTTTTATGAAATAATAACATTGATGGTCATAATTTCTATAACTGGTATAATACATTGAGGTTCTACCTTAAGGATAAATAGAAATTATATATATATATATATATATATATATATATATATATATATATATATATATATATATAAACAGGATCGGTTGAGGACTCTTTTTTTGTGAGAACTCGTGAGGACACCTTAAAAAAATTGAAAAAAAAAATACAACTCATAAAATCGAGCATAGTACTATATCGGAGAGCAAAAAATTGGAAAAAGAAAATTGATCATTAAAATTGAAGCATGGATCATTTTTACGATCTATGATTCACTTTTTATGATCCATGATTTAATTTTAACGATCCAATTTTTTTTTTCCAATTTTATTCTCTTTGGTGTAGTACTATGCTCGATTTTATGATTAGTATTGTTTTTTTTTTATTTTTTTTTCAATTCTTTTATGGTGTCCTCACCGAAAAAAGAGTCCTCACCGGATATACTGAGATATCCCATACCTGAATAACCTCTGCAAGCTAGTCAGTCTGATCATGATACTTTGATGGAAATGTTATTGTGATGATATTGATATGTCTCACATCATACCGGCATAATTTACCTTGACTTGTAGAAAGTCTTGGGTAATTATGAAACATATCAGATGTCTCATCAAGTAAAACATATATTCATTATTAATAGTGGAACGTTCTTCAAATTTGTTCAAACGTTGCATAAAAGGAAGTCTAAAAGATTGTGTACTCAAATAGACTTATAGTTCAGTTAAAGGAAATACATAATAAACCTAGAAATCTAGAAATGAGCAATTGATCAGTGTTGTTTCTATTGTGGAAGAAACTGGACACTAAAAGAGAAATTGTTTCTCTAATTTCACCAAGTTGAGGAAGTATGGCATGGCTATGACTTCGAATATCTATATGATACAACTATTTATTTTTCATTATTCACTTGAGTATGTTATATTTTAGGTGACACTAATAATTGATATTATGTGTCGATGATTAAAAGAAATAATCATCTGATTACAAACGAATGGTATTTCGTGTTGAAGATATAACAAGTGATATTATAGTGTTTAAACAATAGATGTTTTGTACCTATTTTATAGGAACATGCAACAGTTGAAATTTATGAATAAATCCAGATTTACTTATCATATAATGGATGTTCACATTCATGTTCTGAAACGATATATTATATGTTAAAGAATAGTTTATCAAATGTTATTTATGTACTAAATCTATAAGTATTCATTAAGTTGATAGGTCATATCATCACACCTAAATAATCAAATGATATTTTATTCAAACTTCTCTATGTCATAATCATCATGACTTTATAAATATGAAAGACATATACCAACTTCAAAAGGATGAATTTTTTTAAGGCAAATGAACATGATTCATTTGATATATGTGAATCCTATTTATATAGGAAGATGATTTACAAGTTTCTTTATATATTAGTAGTTAAAGAACAAAAGGCTTGACAAAGAATTATACATAAGTGATGGATGAAATTTTTTAGTCCATCAATAGATTTGGTGATAGATACTTAGATCAATTTAACTGACGACTTTTATTAGTTATTGTTGAAACTTTTGATTTTCTCAAATTGTTTCATATTGAAGATTGAAATACAACTTAATGAGACCATCATTATGTTGGAATAGTGTCTAAGGCTGCAACTATATTAGGCAAGTATTTGACCCGATTGTGCATGGTCCTTTTGGGTTGCCTTCACCATAGCAACTTGATAGGATGATTTATTATGAGAGAACAAATATTATTGATTTATTATGAGAATAATATAATGAATAATAATATTGTTATTTGATTAATATAAGTCATAGATTAATTAGTATTAATTTGGTGACTTAAAGAGATTAATTAAATAAGAGGGTATAAACTGTCAATTGTTTGATAGTTACACTTGGGGTTGTAAATCCTTCTTGGGTAGAGGTTGGATGAATTCTAGGGCTTGGGATAGCCTCAAATTCGTCCAAGGCTTATCTTTGGAAAGGATTTGGATTGCTTTAAGGAAAGATTATCCAACTAGGGTTTAAGGGTGAAACCCTAGGAGCCTTACAAGTATAAATAGACCCCTAGGGCAAGGGAAATCGGCACCTCTGCTAAAGCAAAGAAACCCTGGACGATTTCTAATCCCTCTCCTCTCTCTCAAATCATCCTCCTTGCTAGTTGGTGTTTGTAAGCCATTAGAGGAGTGACAATTGTGACTCTAGAGCTCCAAGACAACAAGATCAAACAAGAGATTCAAAGGTAAACTTCTAGATCTGATTTTGTATAGTTCTTATATCTAATTAGTCATTAGAAGTCTTGGATTCAAAGCATGTTTAATTAGAGAAACCTAGATCCAAGCATTAGGGTTTGCATGTGCACATAGGAGTGTTCATATGGCCAAAACCCATCACATTAACCTTTCATTGTTATAAAGAAAATGAGTTTTGTAAACCAAGTCTTCTTGGAACATCTTATGAGTTGTGGCACAGTTCACCTGGTCACTTGGCTCTATCTTTGGATGTTCAAGGTTGCCTTCGTATTCTCTAGTGAGATAGGGTTACCGGGCCATTGGTTGAATGTCGATAGTACAAGTTTTTGAAGAGGATAAAACATAGATCTTGCAGTTTATTATATGATGTTTGAAAGTACTATTTACTTTATAAAATTTTGGAATTATACTTACTGAAACAAATATATTGAATATATATGTTTCAAACCAAACAAGTAGATTAAATACTTTCGTTAGACTAAGGATGTCACTGTTCTTCTTTATCTAAAAATGTATTGAGTTATGTAGCTTATGTTAGACAATAAGTTTATCCCACTCTAGCATCTACTAATTGCCTTTATATAGACTATCCTAAATGATTATTTAAGATGAATTTTCTACAATACTACTAATTATCATATTAGAAGAAAAATGCCAGAAAGTTCTTTTTTTAAGTGGGAGAAATATGGAACTTTAAGAGCTAATGATGCATAAGCTAAATGCATCATAGTTTGGGACTAGCAATTTTTTCAACTGTTGTTGAATCTGTTGAATATATTATCAGACACTAATAAAACACATAGAACTGCATTCTTTTATGATTATCAAGTATGGGCATGATTAATCATCCTCGATATATTACAAATATAAAGAGTAAGTGGGTTTTTAAAGGAGAAAACATACATGAATAAAAATATTTTAAGATTTAAGCTGACATCTCAAAGTAAGAATCTTCTTTCTTATAATATAATTATATAGTGTGATTTGATTATAAATCAAGATGAATCTTGTGTTTTCTACAAAGCTAGTGGGAGTGCGGTAACATTCCCAGTCTTATGTGTAGTCGATATATTAATTCTTGGATTAAGGATCTATATAGACAGATCATGGAAACTTAAAGGATTAAGTAAAATTGCATTAATTTTCAATGATCTTAAAGAGCTTAAGATAAAGGACTATGAGAGAGTTATCTTGTGAAATACCACATGACATGATTGTGAGCAAAATCCTAGTACAATGTTTTGAACTAGATAATATGATTGTATTTCATATGCTGTTGCAATTGGATTAATCATATATGTCACGATTATGCATGCAGGCTAAATAAGTTGTATGCTTAGAGCATGTCGAATGGTACCAATATAATCTAAGAATAATTCGTGGTGTGACTTAAAGAAACATTCTAAAGTACTTTCAAGAACTATATTAATATTCCTAATCTATGGAGTATTTGAAAGAAAATTATGTTTCAGCTGTTACGAATATGCTCAACTTCCAAATAAATTGAGATGATTATAAATCACAACCATATGTGTTCTCATTTTAAATGAAGCAAAAACTTACATGGATAGTGTTTCCATGTAGTTTTTAATTACAATTACACATAATAATTAAAATACATTATTGTTTGGAGAACCACATATTAAGATGCTTAATGTCTAGTTTATTATGACTATAAGTAATCCCATTATGCAAGTATTGATATCTAAGTCACATTTTATCATTTAATATGAGTTATATATATGAAACTAAAAACGTTTGTATTCACAAAGTTTATACAAATCATGTTTGTCGAATCTAGTTAACAAAGTTCCTTCATTAGCTAAAGCATGAAAGTTGTGCTGGTGCTATAGGACATTGTTGACACAAGTAGATATATTTGATTAAAATTTAGTATTTGAATATTGGAACAGTACAAACATATATTGTAATTAGTTGATATATTGGATATAAATTTTTCATTACATAATTATTGTGTTCTATATTATCACGTTTAATCCTTGAATAAATAGGTTATCTTAAATGTCCATAGACATTCATAGTTGTCGGAACATCTACGAGGTAAGACTAATATGAGTGGATTGGTCGACTCTCATGAAGATGAAAATAGTAGGAGTTGCTACCAACTTCATTGGTACTTGATTAGGAGAATAAGTATTCGACCTGACCCGCATCAAAATCTCTTTATGAATCATAGTCATGAGTGATGTTTAGTCAAGGTTATATCTTTGTATCCTTAGACCTAAGATACATATTTAGGACTTGAAGTATGGTAATTGATATGCTTTGACATGGTTTAACAATGTTCCATAAAAGTAGTAATAAGGGCCATCGTTGGGTATGACATGAACAAAAATGATGGGCGTATGCAGTCAAGATGGGATTTGTTCCTCTTATTCGTTGAGTGTTAGAGATCTAACGCCTTAATAAAAGTTGAACACTAAATAAGATGGATGGTGATCCATTTCTCACGTGTCAACAAGATGTATGAGACAAAGGAACAACTGATACCACACTTTTAGTAATAATTGTAGCTTAGAGCTCCTAGAATCGGCTGCTGATAAGATGAAACCCTTCTTATGTTGTTAGGGACAGTAGCCTGTTGCTAGACGTCGTCTATTGTCTATACCAGTTTGTAATGAATTTTGTGCAAGTGAGAGATTGTTGGGTCTATATACTCAAGAATACTTATTAAGTGATACTGCTAATAATATATTATCCTATAGGGTCACACATTTATCAAGTTGGCACATTTTATATATTCATTATATGATTATTAATAAAAAATATCAATTCTTGTATTTATTTAATGAATAATTATTGTTTTTGTGAAAATAATAATTAAAGAGAGTATAACTAGTTATTATATCATATGGTAAGTTTTAATAAGTCATGTACAAAGTTTTGGACACTTTGGTTAACCATGATTAAGTTATTTACTTGGTGTAGTTGGTTGAAAAGGTTGGAAGACAAATTTTTTCTTCACTTCCTCTCCATGGACGAAAGTATCAATGAGGTATGGGAGGTTGCTTCCCAACCTCCCTCCTTTGTCCCCCATTCCCTAAAGTAACGTTAATACTTTACATTATAATATGGGATTACTTTTGACCTTTATGGGAGTATAAAAGGAAGTGTCTTGCTTGAGTTTGCAGCTAGTTTTTCAACTCTTGCATATTTTCTCCCAAAAAGAACCAACAAGGTTGAAGCTTTTTTTCTCACTCCTTCTTTATCTCTTTTGAAGTTAGTTTGATGGTTTAAAGCTGCCTTGATTTGTCTCCTTTAGTGCTTATTTCAGTTAAGTGCTTAAAGGCTTAAGACACTCTAGAATACAATAAGGAACTAGCATTCTAAGTGCATTATCTTGATTGTGGATACTTGTAGAGAAAACATACTCTTTTATTTTTCTATCTTCTTCAACACCCCAAAACCAAGTTGGTTCAAAGGCTCCAAAGGTTGTCATTCTACAGCACTCTTTAGTTGTTTTAATATCATTCTAACCTATATAAATGGATTCTATATGGTTTTGTTTTGTTATAAACTTGAAAATAAACTTGTTATTTTTAAAATCTTGTGTTGTGGTTTTCACGAAAACACACTTATATTTTGTATCAAAACCCATCACCAATGTCCATCCCCCATCTCATAATAGATCATGGTGATATAATTGGATGTATAGATTCATCTGTTTGGTGCAAGATATTGCTATGTATTTGACACACATCATATTTTTTTGAATACTTTTATCATGTTTCTTTTCTTTGTTGGCCAATATTAAGTTTTCCTCTAGATCTTGAAGAAGAGAGCCTTGCCGCTTGTATTCTTGCAGGAATTTAACGCTTATGAGGATTTGACCCGATATTCTTCAAGGACTTCAATGTTCATGAGGCTTTGACCTTGTGATTTTGACCTGATCTATTCCTTTTCAATCAGGTCTTTAAGTGATTCATAAGAAATTACAAAAAAATGAAGGAAATCCCATGGTATTGACTAAACCCAAAATCTTGAGCTACCCGAGATGTTAGTACAAGTTCAGGATGTTAGAAAATAAAAGTAGTTTTTTGTACCTATAACAGTGCCAATATTTCATTAATAAGAAAACCCCTTACATGAAATCGGTGCGTTAAAAGACAACACACTATTCAATTTCTTTACATTTCCATTCTGGAAAATCATACGAGATTTTATCTTTATCTCTAATAACTCATGCATGTTTCCTATTCATCTCACACACATTTGTCATTGTCTATGATTGTTTGTCATTAACCAATTATGAGGCCTTCTGTATCCATTTTTTATTTTTGTTCTTTTCATTTTATGTGTTTCTTATCCATCTCTGAATCTCTTAAGTTTATATTATTTTATTCTCACTCGTATTTCTTATTACACTGATATAGTGAGCCGGCTTGTTAGCCAATACTTCTTTTGCCAATACAAATCAAAAATCTTATAAGGCATAAGTTTATCATTATGGATAAAAGGGATGTATTTTAAATCACATATTCGATAAAATGAGAACTCATATAAGTAAATAAAATTACACACACACACACACACACACATATATATATATATATATATATATATATATATATATATATATATATATATATATGATCATTCTATCCATCCCATCTAAGCAATATGATCATTCCTGATGAAAAGGAACATAAAAGGAACTTGATACGAAGGATACAAATATGTTAATTCGATGACAAACATTTATCTTACGGATTCCATTCTCGTCGAATATTAAATTAACCGTTGGAATGTTCACTCGGAACCGACCCTGGAGAACATCTGACTGGTTCTTCTGTCTATTAGTTTGGATTCTCGGTTCTTTGTTACACAACTAGGTTTAGCTCACCTAGAAGAATCGGGGAAAAACTGAGATTCATCACGTGGCGCCATGGGGCGACACAACAAATGGTCACCAGTAATAATCCAACGAACAATGGCAGTCCAATTTCAAGAATGTAGACTTTGGAACCTCCCATATAAATACCTCAAATTACTATTGTTACAAGAGAAAGAGATGTAGAATGTGACAACTAGGAGAACTTCGTCACTGACTACCGTTAGAAATTAGCATAGATAAATAAATGTAATTGAGTATCAATGTAATATTTCATTTTATAAATAAATATGAGTGAGTTTACTCTTACATATAGAGATAAATTGACTCATAGGCTCAATAATGAGTGTCCAAAAGGTGTACCATCTTCTAAGTTTGTTAATGTATTTAGAAAGTACACGTCGATATGATTCCAGGGATATAAGCTTTGTGAAAGTCTAACTTCGATTGGAGGAGTTATGATTTTTATAAAAAGTAAAATCAACCGCGTAATTAAAAATTTTAACGTCAAAATAGGATTAAGAAATGGTTGAGTTTTGGCTAGTGTCACCAAAAGGAAAGGCGTAGTACTTCTCGAGATGAGAACGTTAAGACAAAGAACGCTGAAGATGGATCCCGTATGACAAAGAAATGATTTTCATATAATCATTTAATTATACCCCCGTTAGGCCAAAATGTGAAAGTCAAAACTAGCCAAAATAACTTAAACGTAATTTGTAGTACTCATCCATATCATCACATAGGTATAAAGACGGTAAAGATCTGAGCTCGTACACAGCAGATACGATTTTTCCAAAATCTTTTATGTGCATGCATCGTGGGTGCCTTGCATGGCGTGCATTCTAACCCCAAATTTGAGAAGATTGTGGGCGATGTGGTCTAGCGAGAGAGTGACATGTAGCGAGTACCGAATGGAGCCATGATGCACAAACACGATGCATACATATATTTGTGCCATGCACACTCAAAATTTCTTCTATAACTAGGAAGGTCTGCATACCCCACTCCGCACACTGATGTGTAATATAAGTACTAGTTTTAAACCAACTAATCCAGACTAACCAACACAAATAGGTAGTGTACCTAATCGATTAATAGGGTAGTTCTGGTAAGTCAGGTATCGAACATAGTGAAACGGAAATAATAGCTAAAAATTTTCTACTAAATTTATCTAAGTAAATTAAGCAAATAAATGGGGGTTTTGCTAGTTTTGCAAGACTAGAAACTTAAAAGAAATTAGCAAGGAAATACTTTAGACTTAAAGAAGAAACAAGAAAATAGTTTTTAACTCAAGGTATTAACGAGACTTTCCTTTAGATGCGATTCACTTGCTCCTATGGTTGATTTCGTGGAAAGTGTAATGGATTATAGAATACCTATTTACCGATTCCTAAATTGCTTAGAATTATGATAAAAAAACTAATCCTTTAACTGAACAAATTCATTCATTCGGTGACCAAGTTAACAAATTAATAAGAAAACTAGTGTGAAGTTCGAATTAACGAAGGCTTGTAGCTTTGATTGATATAAATGGTTTATAAACATCAATACAATACATGATTATTCTTAATATATTAACTTTCATATCAATCTACCAACTTTTCTATTTAACCCTAGGTTATTCGTCAAAACACTAGTCATATAACCTTGTTACTCACAAAATCATAAGATCCAAGACAACTAAGAAAGTCAGTTCATCAAATCTCAATTAAACTCAACAATAAATAGAAAAGAAGTTGTCAATAACATAAAAGTTTCTTTTAACAAGAAACCAGCACAAATAAGTAATTAGCTACAATCCAAATCCATGCAATCAACACATAGTATGCAAGATCATCTGTTATAAACAAAAGGTAGGGTATTTCGCCCATAACTGTTGTAGTCAAACAGATAAAAATGAAAACCACTTTAAAAAACATGATTAAATCAAATCAATAGAGTAATCAAGTAAATCAAGCTTCAAAACGATTTACGCACTCAAAAACCTCCAAAGGATGTATTCTAGCCTCCAAAAGTCATCAAAAACTTCCAGCATAAGTTAGAGTTGAGAGCCAAAATGATATATATATATATATATATATATATATATATATATATATATATATATATATATAATTGCCAAAAAGTCCCTCCCATGTCGTGGCAAATACGCTCCACAACATGGCGACTACTTAAAATGCGAATTCAACAAGGCATTGTCAGATCGAGAAAAACCAACATGCCAAGACGTAGCTAGAGATCTCCATGTTGTGGGCTTCAGATTCTTGATATCCTTTGACTCTGATTGACTTGGTTCAATATTCTAGCTTCTTAATCCACAATTGCTTCCTTTTCATCCCAAGCATGCCTTTGCTGCTACAAAACAAAATTTAAACAAATTAAGTACCTTTTATTCTATAATGAACATAATTGTAGCTAAAAGTATTAAGAAAATGCAGAAAATATATAATTAATTATCGACATATCAAAATACCCCACACTTGGCTTTTGTTTGCCCCCAAGCAAAACTGATTTTATTATCATATCATCGCATCAAAACCCTAGTCACCAATATTGCACAAGACAATCCATTTTAAGTCTATCCATTACATCAAGACTGCAATGCAAATATTTGTTTCTAATATTCCTAAAATCCTCTCCAATCCTAAATACTTACGATTCTCATAAACACTTCCTAGTCAATTTGAACAATGTTCATTTTTGGCATTCTTACATCTTATACCTTTTTATTTACCCCATTTCGTCTCAAAAGTTATTGCCAAATTCGAAGTGATTCAAATTTAAAAGAAGAATACTATATAAATAATTATCCTAAAAATATAACTACACTTTTTATTTTTGCAACCTATCTTTTTGTGGAGCTCTTTTTCTTTATGTTATCATTTTTTTACTTTTTTTTCGAATTTTCTATTTTTTTCATCCTTTCTCAATATTTCAAATTTCAATTATCAAACATAAGAGAATAAATAATTTAAAATCTAACTTATTTGCAACTTTACTAATACTATAGTTCGTGACTTTCTAAAAGATTCATTGAAGTACTCAGAATCCCGTAGTTCACTAATGAAACCCATGACTTTCAATCAAACCCGTGTAGAGGCATTCTTCTCGTTCCAATCTGTGTTATTGTATTGTCGGTGGACAAATAAAAAATATCCCACGGGGAATAATGTCGAAGTCCTAACTGTCACAGATTAACTCCACTCTTGAACTGTTACTTTATTTATATATAACTAGATTCAACAATGCAATAATAATAATAATAATAATAATAATAATAATAAATAGATAAACTTGGAAAATTGACTTGTTATGTTTTGATAGAAAGCACCCAGGAGATAAATCAGTCACCAGTAGGATTCTTATTAGGTCTAGGTTTTCCCAAATCAAAACTTACTACATCCTTTAAATCTGGCAAGGTCATGTTTTTGTCTAATTATTTCACTTGGACAGGGAAGCCACAAATACACTGGAACCTATTTTGGCACAAATAAACATCGAAGCTCACATCAGATCGTCTCACACAACACTAGCAACCTAGGTCCAAACACAACAATATCACAATTTATTAACTAGATTTCAAAATTAGACAAATTCTAAGTCTTTATACTCTAAATTTTTTTAATCCTAGTTAATTCTTTTCATATTTTATTTTTATTTTTCAGCATGTTTGTATTACTATATTCGACCCCCTACCCCACACATGATTTATGCAATGTCCTCATTCCATGCTTAACTATATAAAGAACATAAAAAGTAAAGAGATAAATTGGAACAGACTCCCATGTGATAAAAGTGGAGAGGATGAAATCGAATGATGTGAGGCTGACATCTCGTGAAATAACTGGAAAGCAAGACCTTAATCCGCTACATGAATGATCTCTAATACGCCAAGACAATGGACTTCCAATATGGTGATGAAAAAACTCAAAAAGTTGATCTGAACATTCTCCACGTCATGGCTAGGTGATGCCACACTGTGCGCTTCGATGGTAGTGGAACATCATCGTGAATTATGTCATCGCCATGTCGTGGCATAGAGTGGCCACGCCGTGGCTGCTGTATCTTCAGAAAAATATGTCTTCCATTCAATTTTGAATCTAGTTAGAAAAGGTAATGTCAAGGTGATATACCCATCTTACTATGATGTAAAATCATGTCTTCCAGTTAATATGGCTTATTAAGCGCTTCATTCGGTCAAAATCTCTCTTCAAGTCGCACATCTCACCCCACACATGTTCTTCAAGTCACGTTCTTGGGAATTTCTAACGTATTCTCTCATCAACTAAACTTATGGATGATCTAAAGACACAAACAAAAGAGTAATAAAAAAGAAAAATAAGTACAATAACTATAATTATGCAAATCCTACTTACTTAAACCCTAAAAATTAAACACACAAAATCAAATAGTCTTAAAACTCCATCAAATAAAAAGAAAAGCAAGGATAATTAATCCTTCTCATCATCATATCCATTTCCAGCCCCACTAGTGCCTGCTCCACCTATGTGGTCGACCCATCTCTCCTCTTAAGATGGTATGTAAGTGTAACGAGGAGGTGCTCCGACCGAAGGTGTGATCAAAATATGATGCATGATCGACTCCAAGCTATATCCCATATAATATAGCCCCTTCCCACATCTTCATCATATTGCCTAGCCATGACATGATATAAGTCCACAGGAATCTCATCACTCATGGGTTCATCTCGCATAGGCTCTTCTCCCTCCATTCTTGTCCTCACGTTCCTACCTCCTCGTTGAGGCTCAAAGAGATCATCATCAGGAAGCGCATAGTTTCCACCACCTAAATCCATAACAATACGTGCGGTCATGAATAATCACGGCTGCAACAGGGCAACCGGATGACCATCATCCCTCTATAAATATGAGCCCCCACCCTGTTTTTCCCAGCTCTGTTAGTAAGGAAATTTTCCATGTAGTAAGGTAAGTAGCAATTAGTATCCGGTTTAATGAAACACAATAAAATGAATACATCAAGCCTGGTAATGCAATCTTCCTCTTTCTTTTGATTGATGGAGAAGGTGATCAATCTATGGATAAACTGGTGGATAGGAGAAATGATTCACCCTTCTGACGCAGAACATGGGTTATGACTTCCATTTGCAATGGTGTTCCACCACTCGAAATCTTCAGTGCCTTGAGGTAAGTATTTATGGAAATCATCGAGAAAAATTAGAAACCCTTCACTCATTGCCTCCGATTGGTTCTAAAGGTCCAACCTCCAGGCAAGCTCCACCAAACTACATTCATGCCTCTTCCCATCAAGACAGAATGTAAAATTCCCCATATCATCAACTTATTCTCTCTTCCTAAACTTAGTTGTAGCAAAGAAATCAATGCATAATTCTTTGTACATCGAATCTTGAAGATGGAACAATCTTCTCCAAACTGTGCATGTCAATCTAACCCCACGTTGACCAAACACTTTTGTAAGATAGGGTGCCACCCCTTTTTCAAGTTTTTCTTACCTAATCCATTCCTAGTTAATTACCGTTGGCACATGAATTTCTTTTACTCATAACCAAGCTAATTTTATTTCATCATTCTACTAATACCTCAGGTTCCACCACTTTGGGAAATCTATAACACGCAAATTCTAGGGGGTTTCTTGGATTTCCTTACTATTCATTTGCTCTTCTTGGCCCCATCCTGCAAAACTAGACAAAAAAACAAACCACCAAGCACAAATCAAAAAAACATAAAAAAAAATTGATCATTGTAAAGCCCCCACGCCGTGGGGTACCAATAGATGCGATAATTCTAACTTCAATCGGGTAGTTGTGGCCATATCAATCCAAATCAAATGCTAAGGTTTTGTTCAGGACATCATATATCACCATTAGACACTTTATTAATACTACAAATACTCTGATTAGCCTTAAATTTGTTCAAAATTCCCAAACCCTTGGTTGGAGAAACTTCTAAAAAATGACTCAAAATACCAAATTGGTCCTCAGTACACAGTAATCTAGTACTAAGAAAGTGATTTCAAGAAGAAAGAACATACCTTTAGTCGAAGACATCACATAAAATCGATGGATTTTGAGAGGTTCGTCGTGAGGAGAGAGAAACAACATGAGGTGTGCTTTGTTTTGGTAAAAAAGTGATTCAGATTTTTGCCTTTTAGGGTTAAAAACAAGTTACTGTGTAAAAACACTCACCATGCTGTGGAATATAAGGCCACACCATGGCGTTTCAAAAATTTATGATGTTAATGTTGCTTCGAAATTACTAGATTTATCATATGCCATGGGATGGTAATAGCTCCTCCACGCCGTGGCCACTGAGTACACAAAAAAAATCTTAATCTTTTTCTAAGATCCCACATCCCACATTTATGTGTTGCTTGCCTCACAACAATAAGCAGTAGATGATGATAAAAGAGAGAAAATCCTAACTTAAACAAACTAAAACAGACAAATAGCACAAAAATTAAAAGTCAAATTAAAAGGAAAAGAAAACACAAACCGCGGGTTGCCTCCTGTAAGCGCTTCTTTTTTTGGAATCGTGAGTTGGAGTCCTTCCTGCTCTTTGTTGTAGCAGCCATCCCAAGATTACATTCTCACCTTCGTTTTCCTCCCTTGGCATTCTTTCTTCATAATGCTTGACCCGACGCCCGTTTACTTTGAAAGTCATGCCATCATCCTTAATCACCTATATGGCTCCATGTGGAAATACTTCTTTCACAACAAAGGGCCCATACCACCTTGTCTTCAATTTCCCAGGAAAGAGATTCATTTGCGAATTAAAAAGCTAAATAACCCTTGTGTTCATTTTCGACAAGTAAATGATTTTTTTCCCATAAACTAACCTATAAGGCGTAGTACCAATGGGTGTTTTGAAAGCGGATCAAAATGCCCACAATGTTTCATCGAGTTATTCAAAACGTTCTTTTTTATTAGTTCCAACAGATCTTTCTAAAATTCTTTTTAAGGCCCGATTAGTGACTTCGGTACACCAACTTGTTTGAGGGTGATAAGGTGTTTCAAACCTATGGTGCACACCATATTTTTGTAACACCTTTGCATGTTGATCATTGCAAAAGCAATTGGGTCAAAGGTCTCATTGTTTTTGAGAAATCTTTAATGAATCTATGGTAAAATCTTGTGTGACCTAAAAAGCTTTGCACCCCCTTCACATATGTTGGGGGTGGCAACTTAGCAATGTTGTCGATGTTTTCATGATCAACCTTAATCCCCTCCTTGGAAACCTTGTGATATAACACAATCCACTCTTTGACCATAAAGTGGCACTTCTACCAATTCAAGACCAAGTTGGTCTTTTCACACCTGACAAACATCAAATCAAGTTTAGCCAAACAATCATCAAAAGAACCAAAAACACGAAAAATTGTGCATGAAAACTTCCATGAAATTTTCCACCATATCGTGAAAAATGGCGGTATGCATCTCTGAAGTGTGGTTGGCTCTTTTCACAATCCAAGAGGCATTCTTCTATAAGAAAACGTTTTACTAGGACATGTGAATATCATCTTTTCTTGGTCTTGTCGATCCATCAGAATCTGGATATATCCTGAAAAGCCATATAGAAAATAATAATAGAGGTGACCTGATAAACGTTCAAGCTTTTGATTAATAAATGGTAAAGGAAAGTGGTCTTTGCAAGTGGCATCATTTAACTTGCGATAATCTATGCACACACGTCAACCGGTTACCATTTGAGTCGGTATGAGATCATCTTTCTTGTTCACCACTAAATTCATTCCTCCTTTCTTGGGCACCATATGAATCGAACTCACCCATGGACTATCTGACATGGAATATACGATTCTCGCGTCTATTAACTTCACTATCTCCTTTTTTACCACCTCTTACATGTTTGGATTCAATCTTCTCTAATGTTGCACCACTGGTTTGGCCCTTCCTTCCCGATTGATTTAATGCGAGCAATACGAGGGACTAATGCCTTTGATGTCGGTGATCTTCCAAGCAACATTTTTTTTTTGTTTTTTCAAAACCTTGACCAAGCTCTCTTTGTCCTTGGGTTCTGGATCAACTGCAATTATGACAGGCTTTTGCTCATTTTCTTCTTGGAATGTGTACTCCAAATGATCAGTCAAGGCTTTTAATTCCGACTTTGGGTTATGTTCAGTGACCACAATGTGGGTATCCAATCGCCACACTATGGCATCTTTAACCTTCGCAACCGGTCGCGAATTTTCATTTGACCATGTCATAGGAAGTCATCATACTGTTTTTTATTTCTTTAAACTTGCTTTCCTCTAGAAGTCTCTCCAGATCTGCTACATCGTGTTCAACATCAAACTCACTTTCTTTCGAAGTCATGTATCCTTCCGAATCTCTATCCTTCCATCCTTCCAATTCCTTCTCTAATAATGTCCATCGAGAAAGTTGAATCATCACTTATCTTTGAATGTTTCATTGCTTTATCAACTCCAAAGGTTATGGCGTCTTCTCCAACACGAAGAGTAAGCTTCAACTCTCTAATATACATTAATTCCCGTGCGATGCTAAGGAATGGCCTTCCTAGAATGATTGGAACTTGGTTGTCTTCTTCCATGTCTAACACGACAAAATCTGCTCGAAAGCAAACTTGTCAATTTTAACCAATAAATCCTCACAAATACCTTTTGGAAAGTCACCATCTTGTTGGTTAGGTGAATTACCATGCAAATTGCGTTTGGATCCAGAAGATTCAATTTACTGCAGAAGGAATAGGGCATAATATTCACGTTAGCTTTCGAATCGGCAAGGGTGTGACTTGTAGCTAAAATCCCGAATTTGCAAGGAAGTGTCAAACTCCCCAATCCCCCCCATCTTCTTTGGAAGCTTGTTAAGCATGTCAGCTAAATAATTTTCATTTAGAACCACATTAGAAGCCTCCTCCATCATCATTCTATTTGTGAGCAAATTCTTCAAGAACCTGGCATATTTTGGCATTTGAGCCACTGCTTCAATAAAAGGAATGTTAATTTGAATATCTTTAATATGCTCTAGGATCTTCTTGCAGTCTTCTGCTTGTTTATCCAACTTGTCTCGGCTCAGTAATGGCAACGGTGTTTGATAGGCCTTCACAGGAGGCTCATTTTTCTTTTCAGTGGTTGGCCGCACTGTGGCTGCCGATCAATGGCTTTGCTTCAGTTTTTTTCCTCCGTTTCATACACTTCATTTGGTTTATCGGTAGATAATGGAACTAATGGTGTTATGATTTTACCACTCCTGGTTGTTACGACCTTTACATGCGCCTTCGGATTTTGTTCCATGTTGCTTGGAAGTGATCACGGTAATCGTTCATTGAATTGCCTCGAGAGTTGACTGGTTTGTTGCTCAATAATATGGATCAAAGCTTGCTGATTTTGAAGGACAACATCGGTTTCATCGTGTCTCTTTTCCGATGCAGCGGTAAATCGGGCAAGCATAGGTTCAAATTCATTCTTCTTTTCGGGAGTCGGTTGCTCCTTTTGGTCAAACCTACGACATTGTTGCCTATACTTTTCTTCTTTGGCCTTCTTATACTCATCATTGGGAAGACACTCCTTTGGTTTCCTCCAATCCTCATTATATTGATCACCAATCGAATAGTACGCTTGAACCTTCCAATTTTTGTCTTCCTGTAGGTCACATTCCTTCGTCAAATGTGGTCCGCCACAACCATATCTTCAGAACCCCCACTTTTATTCTTGTATCCTCTTGTCTTGTCTTCTCGAGGGTTGTAATACTCCCTCAAGTGCTTGGAGAACTCTTCAATTTAGTCCTTAATTGTTGTTGGAGTTTCTTCGTTAATAGTCCTTGAGAGTCATGGAGTTGTCTAGTTGTCACATTCACCCCATCATAGAAAATTGAGACCTCTTGTTGCACATTGAGGTCGTGCTATAGGAAATTTCTAAGTAACCCCTTTCTACCTCTTCCACGCTTCATACAAAAGCTTTCATCCATGTTGTTCAAAGTTAGCGATCTTTTTAATCAATTTTGCAACTTTTGATGGTGGGCTGAATTCTTGGATGACCTCTTCATGAAGTTTTTCCCAAGTTGTGATGGCTCTAGTTGGAAGTGCTTTGAGCCAATCTTTTGCCGCCCCTCTAAAAGTAACTGGGAGCATCCGCAACAACACTTTTCTTGTAGGACATTGGCAATGTTGAAGTAACTTGTGATATCATTAACTTCGTCGAGATACTAGTAGGCATCTCTGTGATCCTTCCCGTAGAAAGGGATGTCTTTCAACATAGCAAGTATGTGCCCCTTTAGCTCGAAGTTAATGGCGTTTGGAATTTCGGGTTACACATGACCCAACCCGTTATCTCCCATCCTTTTCTTGTATTCATCCATGGTCATTTCCATAATGTCATCCATCTCATCTTTTGGTTCATTGTCTTTTTTAGATTCTGAATCGGTCACGTACTCGCTTTCTACTCTGTTCGGTTTTACTTTTGACTCGTCTTTTCCTTTTCTCCTTTCTTTGTTGCTTTTGTGAAAAATAGACTCGAGATCTTTCAACCCTAGTAGTGTAGTAGATGAAGATGCTAGGGTCATCAACTAACTACAACAAAACAGAAAACAAATGCGTAAAAAGAAAAAAAACAATAAAAAAATTAAATTGTCTAAACAAAAAAAATGTAGCTTTATGTGAAATAATTTCACACAAAGGATAGAGAACAAATAGAAGATAAAATTAACTAAAATTAAGTCGTTCCCCGGCAACTGTGCCAAAACTTGATATGTAATATAAGTAGTAGTTTTAAACCAACTAATCTAGACTAACAAACACAAATAGGCAGTTTACCTAATCGATTAATAGGATAGTTCAGGTAAGTCAATATCGAACACAGGTAACGGAAATAACAACTAAAAATTATCTACTAAAGTTATCTAAGCTACTTAAGCAAATAAATGGGTTTTTTTTTAGTTTTGCAAGTCTAGAAACTTAAAAGCAATTAGCAAGGAAATACTTTAGACTAAAAATGTAACATCACAAAAACAGTGCTAAATTATAAAAATAAATAAATAAATAAATAAAACAATAGTTTCAGCCACTAAATATCTCTAGGACAATCATCAAGTACAATATCAAAATATCTGAGTACAAATATCAAAAATTTCCGAAATAATGAGGGGAGGATGTTGTCTCATCACATCGGGCCCTTCCCTGTTGTACCGGAAGTACCTGAAACCATAGGAAATAAACTGTAAGCACAAGGCTTAGTGAGTTTCCCCAAAGTATCATATGCCAAACATACAACTAGGCCTAACGTTGGGGTGTATTCCAGCCTAATACCCAAATATAGGCCTCGCCCTGGGGCCAACCCTAGGGTTTCTTCCAACCCATCATATACGCATTGGCCTAGCCCTAGGGCCTATCCATGGGATCTATTTCAACCCAAAGCATACAAACATGTAAGAGTCACATAATAACTAGCATACAATATAACACCATAGTAGGTCAGCAGAGGTGCCTTCCACCCACAAGCACAATGAGAAGACTCACCTCTAACTAAAGATAACCCGAAATAACTGGTTGATAAAAATAGCATTACAAAGCTCCCCCACTTGAAGTAGACTTCGCCATCGAATTCCGCTCCTGCAAACAGGTCTTGGTAGTGCTCCTTCATCTCATTCTACGACTCCCACGTCCACTCAGAGCCTTTCCGATGTTGCCATTGCACCTTCACCAGGTTCACCACTTTGTTGCACAAAGCCTTGGTCTTCTTGTCAAGAATCATAATTGGCCTCTCAACATAGTTCAGGCGCTCATCGACCTGAATATCATCCAAAGGAAATACCACAGAATCATCGGCAACACAATCCCGCAACTGAGAGATATGGAAGGTGTTGTGGATCTGACTGAGTTCATCAGGCTAATCCAGCCGGTATGCAACCTTGCCCACCTGGGCGATAATCCTAAGGGGACTAATAAACTGGGGCCCAACTTGTCTCGCTTCCGAAACCGGATAACACCTTTCCTAGGTGAGGCCTTTAGAAGCACCAAATCCCCCACCTGAAACTCGAGGACTGTACATTATCGGTCTGTATAACTCTTCTTCCGACTTTATGTGACTCGCAACCTGTCACGCACCTGTTGAATCAACTCAGTGGTATTGAACACCACTTTAGTACTTTCCATGACCCAATGCCCGACCTTGCCCCAACAAACTGTGGTCCTACACCTCCTCCCATACAACATCTTGAAGGGTGGTAGATTAATATTGGCATGTTAACTGTTGTTGTGGGAGAACTCTGTTAGCGGAAGGTAAGTATCCCAACTCCTTCCAATGTCTAACATGCATGCCCGCAACATATCTTCGAGCGTTTAAATCATCCGCTCACCGTATCCATTGGTCTGGAGGTGGTATGTTGTACTAAAATGTAGTTGTGTACCCAACAGCTCATGAAACTGATGGGTTTTACATGTTACAAAAAAAATTATTTTCGTCAGAAAAACATAAACCCTAAGTTCACATGGACCCTAAAGGATCTATGTTTTCACTATTGAATGCAATAACCAATTGGATATCAAGAACACTACAAGAACCCTAGGATTTTTGAAAAACATAAAAGGGTTTAGTAAAACATAACTTTTGATTATGATAGTAGATAATAAAACAAAATCCTTCTTGAAGTCACTTGGAAGCTAACACCAAAAATCACGTGCCTCTGATGGTTCACACCAACCTTAGAAACAAGGAGGCTTAAAGAGGAAGGAAAGGGGAGACGAAATTTTCGGCTTTGCCTTATGAGAATGGGATGGACGAAAATTAGATCCCAATGGGGTCTTTATATAGTTAAGTTAGGAAACCCTACATATCCCTAATTTATATATATTATATTAGTATCTCAAATTTGGTAGTTATCTACTCCCTAATTATCTATAAAGGATATTCTAGAAACCCTGGGTTACCCCCTAAGAAACCATATACCCCTAAGGGAGGAAGGTTATGGAACCTCTTGCTCAACTATTGAGCAATTTTAATTAGACCCCTACACTTTTAATTAATCCAATTAACCCAAAATTAATTCTAATTCATTTCTGATTAATTCTTAATTAGATATTACTATTTTTAATTAATACATTATTTTTATAATATATTAATAAATTCATTTATTTCTATTTATTAATCATCTAATAAATAAATAAATCAGACTCTCTCTCTCTCTCTCTCTCTAAAAGCCATCTTGTAAGGTCGATTATGTGTTACGTCTTGGGCTCGGTCCATAGTACAATTTTGTATCCGGATCAGGCATGTCCATCCGTGATTTATTTATTAGGGTTTAGTATTTATAGATGCTTGCATGCATCTTTGAACGAAACATTTTGGAGTCGATTATTCACAACAAATATCTTTTATCGATTGTAACCCTAGAAAGCCTCTACAGCGGAAGTTCTTTGTCGAGCTCTGCTGAGGCGTGAATCTATTGAATCATTCATCTTATTTTGATTCATTCTCTTGTTTGATATTTCTATTTTCATTATTCTGATTTACCTGTATAAGATCTAAACGATCAAAGAGTTTTTCAACTCATCAATTGGTATCAGAGCAGGAGACTGTGTAATTCATACACATCTCTTCTATGAAAGAAGTGGTTAGGGTTCATTCCGCGTTCATTGATATTTATTGAGCCGTCACTCCATTATTGAAGTATCTCATTAATTATTCATCTTGCCCTAATATTACGTATTACAATTCTGATCTTATAACAGGTTAAACGATCAAGCATGGACGATTCTCAATCCAATCTCATCAACATCTCTAACAGCATCAGATCAACAACCAAGACTCCAATCCTCTACACTCAAGACTATGAAGTGTGGACGCACCACTTTGAAGATTACATTATTGGATCGGAAGTTAATGGGTATCTGATATGGGAAGCTATCACAGCTGGCCCTTTTGCTCATTCAAGCACGTCAAGAATCATTAAAACTCAAAAGGAGTATAGTGATCTATTAAAAGATGTGAAATACGTCGCTCAGGACAAAAAGAAGAAGTGCCAATGTAACATTAAGGCATTAAGAATAATTCAATTCGCTCTTCAATCCGACACATTTCGATTAGTAAGTTCTTGTAGTATAGCAAAGGAAATCTGGGATCGGCTAAGAGAGTTGTACTCCACAGATGAAGATCTGGAGCACTCAATTCAGACCCTACTTCACTCTAAATTTGGAGAGTTCAAGCAGATGCCATAGGAGGTTGTTACACAAACATTTGATCGGTTCAATCATCTTCTCAACAAGATGATCAAACATTACATAGAAAGAAAGCTCATCGAACAGAAGGTCACTTTCTTAAACGGCCTAAGACCCGAATGGAGGGTGGTTGTGTCGACGGTTAAAGCGCATAAGCAGTTCAAATCGTATTCCTTGGCAAAACTGGTGGGGATTCTGAAATCCCAAGAAAAGATTGTGCTACAAGAGAAGAGCGTGGTTTCAAAATTGGGTTCTTTGGCTCTTCTGTCTAAAGGTAAGAATGCAGCAGCAGAAGTAGAAGATTTGAATCTGGGAGACTATGATTTAACAGCTGAAGACTATGCTATGATGGTGTCAAATCCCAGAAGGTTCATCAAGAAGAAGTTCCCTACCAATAAGAACCAAAACTGGCAGGGAAGCTACAGCTCTGAGAAAGTGAAAGAGGAGCCGAAGGTTGAAGAATCAAAGAAAGAAGCATAGGGTGAAGTTGATTCTGGTGTCAGTTGTTTTTACTGTGGTGGGAAAAATAACTACGCAAAAGATTGCATGTTGAAGAAGATGGCAGAGAAAGATGAGGAGAAGGATGACGAAGCGAGTCTCCTAAAAAGACTGGAGGAGATTAAAAGAAAGAAAGCTACTACTAATCCCTCTATGAATGCTCTTGTTGTGCAGGATTCGGTAGATGATGATGAGTTCGGTGGCGTACAGGTGTGGTCAACCGACTCAAAAGATGATGAGGTGAGAAAGTCGTCTCATGGAAAGGCTTATGTGGCGAAGAGCGGTGATGCTGGTGGAAGATGTCTGATGGTGACAGATGTATCCCATATAAGAGGATATAACATTGATGGTGGAAACGAAGTGGATAAGGAGCAAGAGGACGTGTGCTTTACAGCGAAGCCTCTCAGTGTGCAGATCAGTGAACTAGATGAACTAATCAAGAAGGTACAATCCATTTTTGTTTCGTTTAAAATTCCACAAACATCATACAAAAAGGAATTAAATAACTTGAATTCAAGAAATTCAAATCTAGATAGTTGTTTAACTCAAACACGTGTCACGAATTCTAATCTAACTGACCAAATAAGCAGGGTATCATCCAAGAGTGAGGAGAGAAGGATATGGATTGAGCAGAAGGAGTTGGAGCTGGTTAAGTCCAGGGATGAGAATATCTATTTGCGAAGAGACAATCTTAAGTTGTTGAAACAGAGAAATGTTTTTTGTTTGATTGCAAAAAAACTTTATACTAACATTACTCAGCTGCATTTAAACTGTGAAATAGGCCAGAAGATACATCGCATGATTTTGCCCTTCCTTGAGTTAAAGGAGGATGAAATTGATGCTGAAGCATACAATTGTGAAAGTGTTGTATCTTTAGATGATGTAAATCCCACTTATATGTATGGTCTGGACAAAATTGAATCTTTTATAAAGTC
This sequence comes from Lactuca sativa, assembly GCF_002870075.4. Lineage (NCBI taxonomy): Eukaryota > Viridiplantae > Streptophyta > Magnoliopsida > Asterales > Asteraceae > Lactuca > Lactuca sativa. The sequence continues at coordinate 172,431,491 of NC_056631.2, forward strand.
CAAAGACCATAAGGACATGCTTAAGAATCTATTGGATGAAAATGATAAGTTGAAACTCAGAGCCGAAACTATACAAAAATTTGAATCATTGAGTATTAAGTTCAGAAAATAAAATTGATGTTCAAATAGCATATGAACTTAATGAGGACGATGACATGAGTGAAATCTTTGTAGAGGATGAGGTTGACTGTTCAGAGTTTATTAAGAGCGAACCTGAAAACCACAAAAACTTGATTTCTGAAAATTCTGTGGAATTCGCTCGTCTGTCCAAAAATAAGTCCCCAATCCGTAAAGAAAAGGTTGTTGTATACCAAAAGGTTAGAACCACTCCCAATCAGGTTTATAAGATCACAGGAGTAACCGAACATCAGACAGCCGAACTCACTGCCATGGTGAATAAAGATAATGCAGATGGCTGTGATGAGTTTTTTTGGTCTGCACCGATAGACAACACAGATGAAACAGTTGGTTTGTCGGAGCGAACATCATGGAAGACCAAAGGTAGATATGTCGCCGAACCACTAAATAAACCTACCAACTTTGATGTGCCCAGTTCCAGTGGCACAAAACAGGTTCCGGTAGAATGCGTCTCCTCTACAAGCGAAACCTTTTCCATGGAAAGTGAACCAGTTGTTCAAAAGCTGAAACAAAAGGAAAATATTCACAGACAACCGAAACAGGTGAAAAATAAAAAGCAGCAGAGAAATCTGAGATACAAGAAAAATCTCTCAGAGCGAAAACAATTCTGGCGCTCCCAAAATCCTCACTATACTCACTTTGATAGAAACTCCAAGCCAAAAGGAGAAGAAAGTAAGAGTGAAAGGAGCTTTGGTCCATTGGATCAAAATAACCAAAAGAAAACTTTCGGGCCACAGGAAGAACAAAACTGGAAGGATAGGTTCGGTCCCGAAAGTAACAACAACCAAAAGCCTGGTTTCGGTCCACCAAACAACAACAGACAAAGACCAGAGTTCAGTCCATCAAGCTTTTACAGCAGAAAACCGAGTTTCGGCCCAGCAACCCACAACAACCGAAAATCCAGTTTCGGTCCATCACCCAACAGCAAGCAAAGGTCTAGGTTCGGTCCCTCAAATGGTCACAACCGAAAGGGTCATTTCGAACCTCAAGTCAGGAAAGATTCTCATTCTAACTTCTATTCCTCTAATTCTTGTCGTTCTTATTCTTCTTCTAATCCTAATTCTCGTCCTACACCAACCTCATAATCGACGAAGGATTTTAAAGGAAATAGGAAGATTTCCTCTGCGAATGTAGACCGAAAGCAAGCTAAAGCCCAAACTCCCGAACCTGAATCCAAAATACCTACATCTAACTCTAATAAAATCAAAGTGCTTACTATTAAGAGGAAAGATGAAACAACCTTAATAAAACGAACATATCTTGTTGATGTTTCTCTTACTATTCCTGTTTCTGTAAAAGGCTCATGAGGACCCAAGAAACTTTGGGTTCCAAAATCTGCTTAATTTTTGCAGGTTACAAGTGATGAGTAGTTCGACGAAGAATGGTATATAGACAGTGGTTGCTCACGTCACATGACAGGAAGGAAGGAAGAGCGAAGGGAGTTTCGGTCACTTCAAAACGGTGGCAACATCAAGTTTGGTAACAACTCTTATGGAACGATAAAGGGTTATGGGATGATCACCAATGGAGACTTTACAATCAGGAAGGTGGCGTATGTAGAGGGGTTGCAGCATAACCTCATCAGTGTGTCTCAATTGGTGGGAGGTACAGGTCTCAAAGTCTCGTTCGATGACGAAGGTTCAGAGATAATAGAGAAGAAATCCAACAAAGTCATTGTCAAGTCTGAACGACAAGGTGAAATGTTCCCTCTGAATCTCAGACCAATTAAAGGGAATCCATCCATATGTCTTTTGTCCAAAGCCCATTCAGACGAAAGTTGGTTGTGGCATTGAAGACTCTCACATCTCAACTTCAAAGACATCAACAAGCTAGTCACCGGTGGTCATGTTCGGGGACTTCCACTGCTTAAGTTTGATCGAGAACACTTATGTGTTGCATGTGAACTGGGGAAACAAAGTCGCCAAAGTCATCCAACAATCATAAACACCAAAGTTGTTGAACCACTTGAGTTGCTTCACATCGACTTATGTGGTCCATCATCAATCGAGAGCATTGGCAGTAACAAGTACATCCTTGTTATTGTTGATGACTTCTCACGATTTACTTGGGTATTCTTTCTAAAGCACAAATCTGAGGCAACTCCCAAACTGAAGATCTTTATCAAGCAAGTCGAAGTGCAACTGAGAAAAGTCGTTCGAAACATCAGAAGCGACAATGGACTGGAATTCAAGAACAAAGAATTCGAAAATTTCTTAGCAGAAAAAGGCACCAGTCATAATTTCTCAGCCCCCTATACACCTCAACAGAATGGAATTGTCGAAAGGCGAAACCGATCCCTGTGTGAGGCGGCCCGAACCATGCTGAGTTTTCCTTCCCTTCCCTTATATTTCTGGGATGACGCCATTGCTGCAACTTGTTTTACTCAAAACAGATCTTATCTCAACAAGCGTTTCTCTCTCACTCCTTATGATATTATTAACAACAGGAAGCCGAATGTCAAGTTCTTTCACGTGTTCGGTTCAAGGTGCTTCATCTTCAACTCCAAAGAACATCGCAACAAGTTTGATGTCAAAGCTGATGAAGGAATCTTTCTAGGATATTCTCTTACTTCAAAGGCATACATGGTTTTGAATAAGCGTTCTAAAAGAATTGAAGAAACCTATTAAGTGATGTTCGATGACAATTACGTCAAGAAGTTGAAGTCTACCGAATAAGCAATTGGAGAGATTTTCTCTCAAACAGGTCAAGTCACAGCCTCAATCGCCAATTTCTTTGACCAGTTCATGGATCTATTTGATGAACCTGAGAAAGCCACTCATTCTGAAGCAACGGCAGCAGACAATAAGATTGATCACCTTAAGAAGATTGTCGAAGATGCAGCCAAACAAATGGGAGAAGAAGAACCAGTTCGAAACGAACCTCCCCAGAGCAGTATTTCGGTCGAGGGGGAGAATCAGTTTTCTTCAACTCAACAGGACTCACATATCCAGGGGGAGAATCCAATCTTTGACGCACCCGAAAGTCCTGTAGCACCCGAAAGCCCAGTTGCACCCGAAAGTCCGGTAGCACCTGAAATTCCTGTAGCACCCAAAAGTCCGGATCAGCCCGAAAGCCCAGTCGAAGAAAGACTTCTTGGTTCATCATCTGTCGAGGGGGAGAACTCGGATATGGTCTATGATGATGATATTCAATCTGAGTTGGAAGAAATGGTAAATTTTGAATTAGATCCTGTTGGATTAATGTCTAAGTCCATAACTATATTTGGTATGTACTTGACCCGACCCGGCATGGTCCATTTGGGTTGCACTTCACCGACACAATTTATATGGATAATCTTTTGAGAATAGTATGTTTATGATTAATATTAATATATTATAAGTGCTAATATATTAATATGGAATCATATTATTTAATTAGTATTGATCAAGAATTAATTTATAATTAATTAAGTGATCAAAAGGAACTAATTAAATATGGACTCTTATATATATGGAATGGGCCAAGTTCATTTAGGTTGGGCTAAGCTTTCATGGATAGTCCATGGAGTGTTTAACCCATGGATCCTAGGAAATGAAAGGTCATGGGTATTAGGGTTTAACCCTAATCCTCCATACTATATAAAGATGTCTTTGGTTGGTGAAATTGGACTAGTGTGGATACACTAAAGAAGGGCTAGCCAATTTCACTAGAGAGAACCAAGTAATCATATTCTCTAAAGTATTCCAAGGTGTCTTGGTGATTTGTGATTCCACTTGAGGCTTCCACACTATTGGGGCTAAGCTCTTAAAGCTTGAAGACATCAAGCTACATCAAGAGGTATGTATTCTATCTTGTTACATTCATAGTTTTTGTATGCTAGATTAGGATAATACCTTGGATGTTCTTATTTGCATGTATAATAGAGAAAACATAGATCCAAGGTATTTAGGGTTGCATGTACACTTAGGAAGTGTTAGAATGCTCAAAACCCAACAGTGGTATCAGAGCCACGGGTTGTTTTCTGTTATATTGATGCAAATATTTTATTTTCAAAGTTGAAAAAAAAAGAAAAAAAAACATGAAGTTCGTCAAATTTTAAGATAATTACTTGTTCTTGTGAAAAACTAATTATTTGTAAAATTTGAATAATTTGCTTTATGAGTTGAATTAGGTCAAATTTAATAAAAGATAAAATAATATGATTATTTTATTAGTTTTAAAAGTTTGATCTAAAAAGTTTTATTTTTTTTGAAACCTCCATAAGTTATGGATTTGAAAAGGTTTTAAAAAAAAAAATTGATTCAAAGTTTTTTTGGAGTTACAAAATTTGGTGTTAATGTTTTAAAGGATTCCATAACTTAAGAATAAGTTATGGATCACCAAAAGTTTTTTGTGTTACCTTGTTTTATGAGTGAATTTAGATTAATGAATAAAATTATGTGATAGTTGGTTTTAATCCAAATTAATCTAAGAATTGATTCTAAAATGTGTTTTTGTAACTTGTCCTCAAGTTATATGAAAAGTCACATTTAAGAATCATAAAACTCATAAAAATTGGAAAAGGTTACAAAAATGAAGAGTCTAGTTCTAATTAAATGGTTTTATGACTCCATAACTTGTCCTCAAGTTATGGAGGACCAAGAGTCTCTTCATTTAATAAAAAAAAATAATAAAATAAAAAGGTGTAACCTTAATTAATTCCATAAGTTATAAAATAAAGAAAAGTTAATTCTTTTATTAGTTTAAAGTCTTCCATAACTTGTCCTCAAGTTATGGAACTTGAAGAGTTTTTGGATTAAAACTACTTTAAACACATAAGTTATGGAATTAATTAGTTTTGAATAGTTTCAAAACTTGCCCTCAAGTTTTGGAATTTGTAAATTTTTCTCCTATGAATACTTTAATTTCATGTTAGCCCTTAGAATTTTAAAAGTTAAAATTCAACCCTTATACTTTATAATATTATAAGTTAATAATATATATATGTATAAGAGTAAAGTCAGTCTTACCGCTAGTACGCCTCATTCACGAAGCCGGTCTATAAGGTGGGTATAAGGTTGTTGCCTATAAAATGGCAACTTAATGGGTGTCCACTCTCACCCACCGCTTGCTTGACTGGTGGAGGGTCGTTAGCCGAACGGGTTTGACGGGACTAGAATTCTCCCTTCATTAAAAGTATTAATGATAATACTAAGTAACTAAACTCTTAATAATACCCAATCTTAGTTACTTAGGAAAAATGTGAATAAGGTGCTAACCCATGAAATTACACTTTACACTTTGTCTAAGTCGTTAGTGGAGCGTGTGTGGTTAACCGGCACACTAACTTGGACTTAACAAGGTAGGTAAAGGGTGACTTAATATTTATCATAGTATCGATGGAGCGTGTGTGGTTAACCGGCACATCGATTGAGGGGTAATTTATTAAGGGTACCAAGTGATTTGCATGGTTACTTCACACCTTGTTTTGTGATCCTCGGCATCCCAGTCACAAAACCTGAAGGGCACACTCGAGATTGAAACATGCCATTGAACAGTTCAATGAATCTCAAAGATCTAGGAGTTTCAAAAACCAATTAAAACCTAATAATACATTTCGTTTATCTTGGTGGAAATTGGTGAATCGTCATTCACCTACCTTCAAATATTTTATAGCTTGGATTACGGCATACCTCTTCTAAGTTATAAAATAGTTTGTTGGGTCCTAGCCTTAATATTTCATATTGGGTGTCATATTAAGGACTTTAAATCAACTATCTTGAATATCTCCCAAAAGATGTCTGTAATAGACACCTATGATCTTCCCAAATCTAGTGAAACAAGGTTTCCTAAATGAAGATGATGTCCTTTGGAAATCATACTTCTTTCACCTCCTCCAATTATTCTCCCCAACCCACAAGTTCTTGAAAAGTTTACGGTCACTCAAGCCCTATTGGCAAGGCAAGGTCTAGGTGTGAACACATCTTGGAGATGTAGTCACATATTGACAAGCCGGGAGAGTTGGGTGTCAAAGTCTTGAGAAAGTTGGTGGTTCAATCACTTTCTAAGTCACATAGTGAGTTCCTTTGGGACACCTATGAAACAGACTATGACAAGACCCTTAATGATCTTATCTATTTGCTAAGATCAACTTCCTAAAACTTTATGGACATTGACAATGATGACATTGGATATCCAGTAAAGCATTCTCTTCCCAATGGAAAGGGATCGGCCATAGTCAACTCGGTTGACCAAATGGTAAAGAGAAAAGCTAAGTCTGTGATAGTCTCGTGTACCATTATCAAAGGGTCCATACGTTTATATTGCCAAGGGAAGGGGCATTGGTTGCGAAGCTGCCAAATTTACCTAAGGATGTTAAAGTCAATAAGTTTGACTCTACTTCAGGTAAAGACCACTATCTAACTCTGTTAAGTTTCTATTCTGAGATTCCTGATACATGATGTGACTGGGTCACATGGTGATGTTTTAAGAATCAAAGAAAAGTGAAGAAACTTAAAGAAAGAATATGCTGAATCTGATGGCGTAGATGGATTTCTATCGCATAGTTTGAAGATCGGATTCTTGAGCAACTTCTTAGGAGTTATGAGATATTGCTTAGGAATAGATAACAACAAGTTTTCATATGGATTGTAAGGATAAGTTTTTCCGCAAAGTTTTAAAACAAAAGAATTTTTTTTTTTATTTTATTTATTTTAAAATATCCTTACAATGGCTTTTGAGGAAAAATTGTTGCTTATATGATTCCATTAAGAGCAAGAGTGGAAATATGAAATTGATTCTTTCATTTGTGGTAATGTCTAAATTTACCAAATAAGGAAAGATTCTCCTCACCCAAGTTTCAAGTGGACCGGAACTTGGAATCATGGAAGTTGTATAGCATGATGAATGAGAACTTTCAAGTATTGGAAAATTAAGACTAATTACTTATTCACATGGATGTGTGAGTCAAGTAATGGACTAAGGGATCGAGTACATAGTCTTGTGCACTGGTCAAGTCCACCACAAAAGATCGATAAGATTATTCGTCATAATTTACAAAAGCTCAATAAATATGATTATACTTAAAAGCTTAAGTGTAAATCTGAGACATTGGAAAAAGGTTCCAATGTATGACAGAGCGAATAAGAAGAATCAAATTAGGCAGAAGGATAAAAATTTCTCAAATCTGAAAAGATGGGAGAGTACTTTCGTATCGGTTTTGTGATCATCTTAATGATTTAGAGACCTTATCACAATTCATCCTCTAAGAGCCTTCTTATAGCTAAGAAGAGGAACTTGAATTGTTGAAGTGGTTAAATCAAGAAGATGATTCATACTTCGTTCCAAAAACAATTCTTAGAGTTATACTCTAAGATTGTAACTTGAGTGACATGTCTTAAAGAAGGTTTAAAACTCTTGTACATTTGAAATTGGTAAGTTGTGATGTTTTGGATAAAACAAAGACCAACTAAGGCCAATTGTGTGAAGTGTTTGTCTTGATTAGAATCCGCACTATCTCTTGGATGTTTGACAAGGGAGTCTTATATGTCAAGAGGACAGTGGGAGTCTTAAAGGTCTTGAAAGTCTCAAGAACTAATCAAGAATAAACCTGAAGTTCTTCACTAGCACACGACTTGAGGTTTATAACCTATCGTGTTGACATATTCTGTGCCCATTCCAGTTAAAGTTGGCTTTGCATATGAGTTCTTAGAGTTCTCAATTTGTTGCACAACTTCTTGGAAGCAATGGCAGGCCCTTGAGCTGCCAGGTGGCAAGAAATTAAGATTGAGTTAAGTCCATATGAGTTTGTATTTGTCATTATCCTTGTCTTGTGTCTATGGTTTTGACAATTCACATGGATAAGAACACATACACCATTAAATCTAAGTGTCATAAGGTTTCTCTCCGATTCATGAAAATGATGGTGAGGAAACACTTTCACTAAGTAGATTTTAGCTAGATAGCAATTGTGATATTTGCATTCTCAAAGTCGTTAGTGGAGCGTGTGTGGTTTACCGGCACACTAACCTGGACTTATGAGAAGTAGCAAAAAGGTCTAACCATTATGATTACGGCATCCCTCTTCATAATTGTTTAGACACACAAGTGTGATATCTGAGGGAAGGTGTATGCTTTTGATTAAGTTTTATCAAAACAATCTAGTATCAAAAATATGAACTTTGGTAAGAAAGTCAGCTGATTTCTAAGTACATGTCAAAGCTAGTGGGAGCATAAGTGTTATGCTAATAATCATCATGTTAGTGGGAGCATGATAATTATGATAAGTATTGCAAGTTAGCAATGTTAATTATAGAAAACAAAAGTTTCAATTGGAAAAAGTTGTTTTGCTATAATTAAGGGAGAGAAAATTATACTTCATCTCAAATCTATAAGCTTAGATTGTGAGGTTTTAATCATTTAGTCAAGGATATATATGAATTTCATGTTGGAATGGCTCAACATAAGGAAATTTTGTATATGAGTCCATTATTTGCGTTCTAAAATTCGATTATGATTACGGCATCCCTTTTCATAATCTGAATTATGAGAACTTGGCAAATTGAAATGGAAATGTTATAGCAAAAGATTGGTTTAGTCTTTATGTGAGACATCATGAATCGATTCCCATATACTTCGGATATAGGATCGATTACATGTGCTATATTCATCCTTTCTAAAATTTTCCAAATGCCTGGGGCATTAAGAAGGGAAAAGGTTTAGAACTGGATATGACTAAAAGGATTAAACAATTGTCGAGGACAATCTAAGGTTTACCAAAGATTGGTTACTCAAGGACAATTGGAAGTATAGTGATAATTCTGGAAGGACCATATTGACATAATCTGTAAGGAGGCAACTCTTGTTCAGAAGTGATAGTCAAAATGGAATCTGGAAATGTTTCAAAGTTAGAATTTTCAATCTGTGTAAGATTAAGGAAACTTAATGCAAGAAGGATATTTCCAAGGAGTTGATCTCCTTTGGAATACTCTGTAATGATTGTTGCCAAGTCTTTGTGACTTTGTGCATAATCGTTACAAGAGGATCAATGCATATAAGTTTATAATCTAACAGATTTCTGTAAATGGCATGAATTTGGAATTCTTGCATTTGCAGTAACGATTTGGGAGTGTGAAAAGAGAATCATTGAAATTATGTTCAATTGATCTAGTTCACAAAGTAAAGATCATAGACAAACATAGTATGCATACTTGGTGTGTGGCATGACTAGTGTTTAAGAAAACATAGTGTACATGCTTGGAGCATGGGACAACTATTGTTTTAAATTCAAGAATAAAGTTGATAGCTGAAACAGTATACAATGAATAATGTGTAATCATATGGTGATAAATAAAAGGTGTTTTATTTATGTTCAAAGGGTTGATACCATATTGGATTCAATTATTATTGTGTTTTATTTTGCATGTTTTGACTTCCCGAATAAACTGGGTTATTCTTCCTGAATGACTAAGTTATTCAAACATCCACAGTCGGGCATATGTTGGAAGTACATATGAATTAAGACTGTCATGGGTTGGCTTGTAGAGGTCTAAGGTGTTGGACAAAGGGCTACAACACTCATGAGTGCTCATAAGTTCTGAGTATTGGATTCAACCCGCGCTCATTGGAATCACTTCATGGATTTTATCACGAGTGATCATGAGACGATAATATCTTATATTCTTCAAACCTAGAGATATGAGTTGTTACTATGAGTTGGTTGTACATTGATTGCACGAAAACGCATTTGGTAACTCGGTGCTATAAAACGTGCCTTTGTGTATGATTCAACAAGTAGTAGAACAAGCCATATGAGTCGAAGTTTATCCATTCCTTTTACCTTCGAGATAAAAGCGATATCTGTGGGCCCCTCGATGATTTGATGATGACAAATGGAAGTGCTCGGCCAGGCCAGGACTGATTTGATTTGTTCAATTAGTCAGTCGTCATAAATCGGAAATCGGGAAACAACAAATGGACAGAGAGAATGATTATAATCCATGTCTCAGTCCATATGATATCTAGAATGGAGGAATATATGATCCCTTATCTAATGGACAAGTTCGTTGACAAGATCAGAGTTCGACAGCAGCTTTAAGAGCTACGATTGCCAGTTAGGTTTGAAGTCATACGCAATAATAGTTTTAGACTTATCCAAGTGGGAGACTGTTGGATTAATGTCTAAGTCCATAACTATATTTGGTATGTACTTGACCCGACCCGGCATGGTCCATTTGGGTTGCACTTCACCGACACAATTTATATGGATAATCTTTTGAGAATAGTATGTTTATGATTAATATTAATATATTATAAGTGCTAATATATTAATATGGAATCATATTATTTAATTAGTATTGATCAAGAATTAATTTATAATTAATTAAGTGATCAAAAGGAACTAATTAAATATGGACTCTTATATATATGGAATGGGCCAAGTTCATTTAGGTTGGGCTAAGCTTTCATGGATAGTCCATGGAGTGTTTAACCCATGGATCCTAGGAAATGAAAGGTCATGGGTATTAGGGTTTAACCCTAATCCTCCATACTATATAAAGATGTCTTTGGTTGGTGAAATTGGACTAGTGTGGATACACTAAAGAAGGGCTAGCCAATTTCACTAGAGAGAACCAAGTAATCATATTCTCTAAAGTATTCCAAGGTGTCTTGGTGATTTGTGATTCCACTTGAGGCTTCCACACTATTGGGGCTAAGCTCTTAAAGCTTGAAGACATCAAGCTACATCAAGAGGTATGTATTCTATCTTGTTACATTCATAGTTTTTGTATGCTAGATTAGGATAATACCTTGGATGTTCTTATTTGCATGTATAATAGAGAAAACATAGATCCAAGGTATTTAGGGTTGCATGTACACTTAGGAAGTGTTAGAATGCTCAAAACCCAACAGATCCATCCTATGATCCAAATTATCCTCCTCTCACCAAATGGACCAGAGATCATCCTATATCTCAAATAGTGGGTGATGCATCAGAAAAGGTTCTAACTCGATCTCAACTGAAGGCGAAGCAAACTGCTTTATTCTCCAAAGTAGAATTCTGCATGTTTAATTCTTTCATCTCCAAAATAGAGCCGAAGACCGTAAATACTGCTCTCGATCATTCTGATTGGGTTCAAGCAATGCAAGACGAACTCAATGAGTTCGAAAGAAATAAGGTCTGGAGACTCATTCCAACACCAAAAGATGCCTCGGTTTTCGGTCTCAAATGGGTGTTCAGAAACAAAATGGACAAGGAGGGAAATGTGATTCGAAACAAGGCTCAGCTAGTGGTGAAAGGTTATTGCTAGGAAGAAGGAATTGATTACGAAGAGACATTTGCTCCGGTAGCTAGGCTAGAATTCGTTCGTATATTTCTTGCCTATGCAACACACAAAAATTTCGAGATCTACCAGATGGATGTAAAGTGTGCGTTTCTGAATGGGGAACTTGAAGAAACCGTGTACGTGGAGCAACCTTCTGGTTTTGTAAATGAAAAGCATCCAGATCACTGCTACATCTTGGATAAGGCTGTTTATGGGCTGAAACAAACACCTAGGGCATGGTATGAAACATTAACTAAGTTTTTAAAGATGTATAAATTCAAACAAGGTTCGGTTGACCCAACCTTCTTTCGTAAAAAGGAAGGTAACCACCTTATGATCGTTCAAATCTATTTCGATGATATCATCTTTGGCTCAACGAATCCTAGCCTAACAACTGAATTCAGAATGTTGATGGAGACTAAATTTGAAATGAGCTCAATGGGTCCAATTAACTTTTTCCTTGGTTTAAATATTAGACAGGGACCCGGTGGCATCTTTATCAACCAGGAAGCATATACGAAGACTCTCCTTGCAAAATTCGGCATGATGGGAGACTCAAAGGTCAAAGTCCCTATGGTGTTTGGTACCAAGCTCACACCATCTTTGGAAAAACCGGAAGTCGACATAACGCTATATCACCGAATGATTGGTTCCCAGATGTACCTCATAGCTAGCAGGCCCGATATAAGGTTTTCAGTGTGCTATTGTGCCAGGTTCCAAGCAAATCCTCGTGAACCACATATGCTGGCAGTGAAAATTATATTCCGGTATTTGAAGCGAACCACTTCTCTCGGTCTCTGGTATCCCTCAAACTCAGGTTTCTTCGTTCAAGCTTACTCAGATGCAGACCTAGGAGGATGTGGTCTAGACCGAAAAAGCACTACAGGAGGTTGTCAATTCCTCGAAGGGAATTTGGTGAGTTGGCAATCTAAGAAACAAACATGTGTTTCTCTGTCTACAGCCGAAGCAGAGTACATTGCCGCTGCCTCCTGCACATCTCAAGTGATTTGGATCCAAAGCCAACTCTGGGATTATGGACTCAATATGAAAAGATCCCACTATATTGTGACTCAGAAATTGCAATTAGGATCTATCATAACCCAGTGCAACATTCCAAGACAAAGAATATAGCATTGAGGTATCACTTCATTAAGGATCATGTGGAAGATGGAAACGTAGAAATTCACTTTATTCGAACCAATGATCAACTGGCCGACATCTTCACCAAAGCCCTTCCTGAAGCAAGTTTCAATAAAATCCTACAAGGTCTAGGTATGATGGAATCGGAGTCAGTACCAAAAACACCTTTTCAAGTCTAAAAGTTGGAAGTGAAATGAACCGAACGGTCGGTCTATTTCGGGTTCGATTCACACGGGAACCGAAATGAACCGAACGCTCGGTCTATTTCGGGTTCGGTCCCACTGTACTTGTTTTCGCTTATCTCAAAAAGGTGATATCTTTGGTTGTATACTTTTGTACAATTGTTTTCCAAAAATCCAAAAATATTTTTTAAGGAACCGAAATGAACCGAGCATTCGGTCCATTTCGGGTTCGGTTCAAAATTTTTTCTTTTCTGTTTGGTTTGTTTTGTTTTTCTCTTTACAAAAATATCAAAAATTTCAAAAATATTTTCATTCTTTTTGTCTCTACTTCTGTTTATGTTAACAGTTTATTGAATATCGATGGGGCAGGTATCATTCTCACACTTTTTACTAGCTAAGTGTCCCTTGAAGCATGCTGCTGCATGTTGTCCAAAGCCTCAACTGATTCTGAATAAAGCCTTATTGACTGGGTATATACAAACCTTGTCTTCCCAATTAGGCTGCAACATTTATTCTAATCATGAGCTACCTTACTCTTTTCTCATATGAGTTAAGAGTTTTCTGCTTGGTCACTATTTTTATAGTAGAGGTACTTTCGTTTCCTTACACCACCTCAAACATTTTTCTCCATCATATTCACTTCATACATGTAAACCTTGAGACTCTCAAAAATTACCACTGAAGTTTATGGTTACACAATCTCTGTGTTTGTGATTTTAGCTTCATGTCACTACGTGCTAAGTGAAACCCACAATTCAATACCCACTATGAATTGACGGTGAACAATTAAATTTTCTCTAGCTTTCACTTATGAATTAACGAATCCACTCAAGTGGTTGTACCATGAAATCTCTATTTTCTTTTTGTGTGATTCTTATGAAATTGTTACATACCATAACATTTCTTCCCATAGAATCCAGTTTTAAATTTTCTTGAGATTTCACACCAAGTATTTCCAACAAGTCACTAAAATACGATCCAAACCTGCTTGTTCAACAGACCTCATTGGTCTCACAAGTACTTCATTAGGTTTCTATCTTATGTCAAGATTTGGAATTCTGAACTGAAGCGAAAGCCTCCCCTCTAAGCCTCATTAAAAGATGCCTTTCAACACTTCTTATCAAGTGCTTGATCGTAATTCAACAGGAAACCACACAGAAACTTTAAAGTCTCTCTTGACTTTGAAGGAAGAGATTCGTGCACGGGATCCACTGTTTCGTGTCTATATTGACATCACAATTTCCCACATATATGTTGCTTTATTTCATTATCTTTGACACTCTATGCACGAAAATCTTTTTGATTTTCCAAAAGTCTGGTTTGGTTCACTACAAGCTATTTTATAGCTTCGGTTTTTAATGCTATATTCTCAAAAGGATGCTATGGTTTATGTACGTGTTTGTTTTTGTTTAGTGGAGACAACTCATTTTAAAGATAACATGATGACTCTGCCGGGAGACTAAAGGTTTCAAGAATACAAAAAGGCATTTGATGGGAAGACGTGCAAAATGGAAACTTTTTTCTCTCTCATGCATAATCATAGGAGCTGTTAACTGTCACACGTCAATCAACTCAAGAACCGATTCGTTTTTCAAGAAGATTCGGGGGCGGATTTTTCTCTCACTTCTACACACGGTTTAAAGGGTTAAACCCTAGGTTTTTATCTCTTTATTGCACCCAAATTTCTGAGAGCTAGCAAAGACGCTTTTCTACCACTGTTCATCTCCCTCTTTGAAGCACTCAACAATGGCAGACTCCTCCTCTGTTCATGAAACCTCCCACATTCTCCCTATCAGACCCCAGCAAAGCTTAATCATTGATCTCAATCCCGTCACCTATGATGCCTTCATGTATCCCATAGTGGAGTGTCTCAAGTACTCTCCACTGGTTCTCGCACTAACCAAGGTTGAGACGGTGCCTATGGAGTGTCTTTCCCAGATTTTCTCCACTACCCGCTACGATAAGTCTGTTGATCGCATCTTCTTCGACATTCTTGATACCAAAACCTCCATCTCAAAACAGCGATTCTTCTCACTTTTAGGTTTTGAACCTGATGAGTCGAGGGTTAACCCTGAGTCGATTTCAGTGGGACAGTTGTTCTCCATGTTTTACAACATGGGTTACACTGAAATCCTTACCACCGTGACGAAGTTCAATTCCTGAGTCAATGTATGCGTGTGTATCAGGGGAGAGCCGCATCATTAAGACCTACAAGGAGATTCTTCCTTCGGGTCCCAGAGAGCTCACTCCAAAGATGATTCATTCTATCAATGATGCCGACAAACCTACTCACCGGGGCAAGAAACCAGAAAAGGGGAAAGACAAGAAGGTGGTCAAACGGGCGAAAGGCCCTTCTCCTAAAAAGAGAAAATCAACGAAGGCTGTCTAATCACCTCCACCAAAGAAGTGGAAAACCCAGCCCAGGCGGAAACTCATTCTTGCCTCCTCCTCTAGTGAATCAGAGGATGAGGATTCAGACTCAGATGAGTCGTTTCGTGGTGACTCTCCTCCCCTTTCGCCTTCACATGAGGTACCTGTTACAAGCAAACCTGTCTCCCCTCCCCAATCTCTATCTCTAATTCCATTCCCCCCATAACCTCCACTACTCATATTCCACCCACTTCTATTCCTATACCACCTCCTATTTTCTCAGATGCTACAACAACAACCACTGAAGTTCGAACCAACGTATCTGATACGGGGGCTCATACTTCAGCACCCAAACACACACCTGCAACCGAACATACTTCTACACCCGAACCTACTCCCACAACCGAACCTCCACCTTCGCCTTCATCTCCCAATCACTCAGCCGATACCGAGACTTTTCTTGGAGGGGAAGACATGACCTTTGATTATGTCTACTACAGTCCCTACCAGGTTCAAAGCGATGATGACGATGATGCCCCTGTCACTAAAAAGCACATCAAGGAACTTCATGAGAAAATCGATATTCTCGTCGCCTCCTCCTCCTCCTCTCCGTCCAATATCTCAGAAGCTGCCATTCAAGAGATGGTTGATACTTTCACCAAGGCTCATGAAGCCTCTATCAACTCTGCCACTACTGCTATCGAGGCATCCACAAAGGCCTGTGCTGCTGCGACCAAAAAAGTCAAAAAACTATTTCATGATGCTAACATTCTTTTACAGTCTTTATAGGGGACTGTTGAATCTAGTGCAGCGAAAGTTGATTCCGCTGTTGAGAAGCTGTCTACTTCATTTGCATCAGAACAACATCTCTTTGCCAGTCTTCATCAGTCTCTTGAAGCTGACAATAAATCTTTCCAGGCAGTTGTTGAGGAGCGATTGACCAAACTCCAAGAAGACCTTGCTTCGGAGAACTCTATGATGGATGTGCTTGCACACAAAACAACTGCTCTAAAGGTCAAGAGTCTTCAGCTTTCCCAATCAGAAAAGGAGGTTGCTTCTCTTCGATCTGAGCGATCGGTCATTTCGAGTTGTGTTTCGGATGTCCACGGAGCCCTCTCCAACATTATTGAATCACACGACCCAATTCTCAACTACTCCGTCAGGTGAACTCTTGCTGAGAAGCTTACTCCTGCCCTTGCCCTGCTCAGCAAAATCGAGGGGCTTCCTGAGTTCGTGGCCCATCCAAAACAAGGGGGAGAAGGAGATTCAAAGGGCGAAAATCAATCTCAATCGCCTCCTACTTCTACATTAGCTTCAACTAAAGCAACCGAACCTCCAACAACTGGTCAGGCTTCAGGTTCGGATGCTCAATATAAACGGAAAAACGCTATGGATGACAGTGATGGTGATGATGACAAAGAGACCATTGCTGATCTCCTAAAGAAATAGGCCAGGGATAAGGATTCATACATGAGTGCTAGGATCGCTAGAGAGGCAGAAGCAAACGAAAGGAAGATGAAGGAGGCTCATGATCTCCTAGAAAGTCGAAAAACCCTATTTCCTCCATGGACTCTCGAGAAGCTTATCAAAGAAGCTATCGATACCCCCAACATCCTCTGGCTTGAACCTGTTCTCTCCTTGGACAGGGTTAATTCAGTCGACTCTCAGTTCGATATGCCCTTGACCCGAAAGGCCTTCATATTTCATGCATTTTCCCACATTGCTGATGTCCCTCATCCTCACCCAAAGTTCGATAAGGAGATTATTCATTTCTATATGAGGTCTGCTCAGCCTCAGTATCAGACATGGAGTGCACAGAAGATCGTCAACATTCGGGTCCTCAAACCCTTTCGGGAGGGTAACTTCACAAATGTTAGGTTCAAAGTGTTGAGGGGGTCAGCCAAAGATGAACATGCCATTTCTCTTGCTGATCTTCCTAACCTAAATCCACACGATTGGATCATCATGCATAACATCCTCCTCACCAATGAAGTTGAATATGGGCCGATCATAGATCACTTCTAAAGGATGTTAGTTTGCTACATCATGGAGGTTGCCAAGATGGATCAGGAGATTACTAGTGTATTCAAGAAGAAGCCCACCATCTCCCCAGTTGGTTCTGCAAGTGATTTGATTATAATGCAGATGGGGAGGATTGATCCAAAGCGGAACTCAGTCATGTTCACCAAAAATGAAGGCCAAAAATGTGTGTTCGCCTTGGCTGACAAACATCTCTATACCACTTCGTGCTTGGAGCATGTTCTGGGGATCATTAATCGGTGCAAGCAGAATTCTGAAGATGACAAAAAGTATTTCAATGATATGATCCAGTGGTACATTCATTTGAGACAAACCATTCTTGCCATCCTTCCTCATCTGTTCGATACCACGAAGAAAGTTCCTACAGCAGGATCCAGCAAGCCTAAGTAGAGTCTTGCTCCAATTGACGCAAAGGGGGAGATTGTAAGGTCGATTATGTGTTGCGTCTTGGGCACGGTCCATAGTCCAATTTTGTATCCGGATTGGGCTTGTCCATCCGTGATTTGTTTATTAGGGATTAGTATTTATAGATGCTTGCATGCATCTTTGTACGAAACATTTTGGAGTCGATTATTCACAGCAAATATCTTTTATCGATTGTAACCCTAGAAAGCCTCTACAGCGGAAGTTCTTTGTCGAGCTCTGTTGAGGCGTGAATCTATTGAATCATTCAGCTTATTTTGATTCATTCTCTTGTTTGATATTTCTGTTTTCATTATTCTGATTTACCTGTATAAGATCTAAACGATCAAAGAGTTTTTCAACTCATCACATCTTATTCAGTTACTAGGTTTGAGGGCAACCCAAAAGGACTTTGATAATAATTCCAGTAAACACTAATTCACTTATTGGCTTAGACACTTAATCCAACAGTCTCCTACTTGGATAAGTTTATAACTACAATTACCAATATAACTTCTAAATTAGACAACAAAGAGTGCTTCCATAGCAAATGCCAAACTCTGAACTGACAAGATGTTGTCCCTAAGATAAGTGATCCAATATTCCTTTGTTCTACTAGATATCATATAGACATGAGACATAGATTAGAATCAATCTCATTGTCCAAAATATTGTTTCTCGATTTCTGATTTGTGATGACGACATAAGACTTCAAATTGAACACATCAACTTAGTCCTAGATGGCCCTAACACTATAAGTCAACACCAAATCACCGAGAGGCCTAAATATATCACTTTTCTTGTTAGGGAAAAAGGAATGAATAAACTTTGACTTATATGCTTGTATCCTTTACTCGTTAAATCATACATGACACTGTGTTTTATAACACCATCTTACTGATGTGTTCTCACAACACCAATGCACAACCGACTTGTAAATTACAACTCATATAGATTTGTTTTAAGAATATAAAATATTATCATCTCATAATTACTCATGATATAATCCATGAATTAATTCTATGAGCATGAGTTTATCCAATACTTAAATCTCCATTTCTAATTACTCATGAATGTTGTAGCAATACAATTGCTATGTCTAACTCCCTTAGACAATCTGCAATCCATTTCATGATATTTTTAACTCACTATTTACTTCCAAAAGTATGAGTGACTGCAGAAATTTGAATAATTAAGTTATTTAGGAAGTAAAAGATGCAATATGAAACACAAGAATAAATAATTAACAAAGACAGTAAACAAACTCATAAATAATATCTATCATTTAATCACCAAAAGTCAATTACATTTATTTTGTTACAGGTTTCAAACTAATCATCTAACTACTAAAACTAATATTATCACTCAAACCAATATTTCTAGCATGTTGATTATGCTTAACCCTACTCAGAGCCTCCGTCAAAGAATTTAAAGGATTCCCTTCTATTGATACCCTCTTCACAACGAGGTGACCTTCTTTTACTCTATGTTTGATATAATGGTAGTTTAAATTGATATGTATTGATTTTCCATGATATCTTGGTTCTTTTGTCAAAGCAACCGCACGTTCATTATCACAGAATAGTTCCATTGACTCCTGAATGGTCGGAACTACTCCGAGATTGCCGATAAAGTTCTTCTGCTAAGCCGCTTCCTTTGATGCTTCACTTGCCGCTATGTACTCTGATTCGCAAGTAGAATTAGCCACCATGTCTTGTTTGGACTTTTCCAATTAACTACTCCATAATTTAATGTGAACACCCAACCAAATTGAGAATGAAAGTTGTCTCATACTCTCTAAAAGAAGGCTTCATTATACCCAAACACTCTCAATGTATGATTGCAACCAAGAACTATCACCATGTCCTTTGTCCTTAGCAAATACTTAAGAATGTTCTTAACTGCTATCCAATGAGCTTTGCAAGGATTTCCCTGATAGCGACTGACCATGCTCAACATAAAGGATACATCAGAGAGAGTACATGTCATAGCGTACATGATCAATCCTATAGTCGAAGCATAAGGGACTCAACTCATATTAGCTATCTCTTCATCCGTACTTAGGCGTTGTGTCTTACTTAAATTGGCATTACTTTGAATAGGTACCTCTCCTTTCTTGGAATTTTCCATACTAAACCGTTTTAGTACCTTGTCCAATTAGTCTTTTGTTTCCGTCTCTCAAAATTCTTATCCCAATAATATAGGCTGGCTCTCCTGGATCCTTCCTCGCCAAACACTTTCCAAGAAAGTATTTCACTTCTTTCAAGGTTGGAATGTCGTTTACCATGAGTACTATGTCATTAACATACAACACTAGAAAAGTTACTATACTCTCACTAGCTTTAGCATACACACAGGACTCATCCTCACTTCTAGAAAAAACAAACTCTTTGACTTTCTAATGGAAAAAAAGATTCCAGCTGCGACACGCTTGTTTCAATCCATAAATGGATTTATCAACCTTACACACTCTATTAGGATACTTTGCATAAACAAAACCCTCTAGCTGACTCATCTAAACATTTTCAGCCAACTTCTCATTATGAAAAGCGGTTTTGACATCCATCTGCCAAATTTCCTAATCATGAAAGGCAGTTATGGCGAACATTATCCTAACAGACTTTATCTTGGCAACTAGTGAGAAGGTCTCATCATATTCAATCCCCTGGGTTTTAGTAAAGCCCTTCGCAACCAGTTCTGCCTTGAATTGGTGTACATTTCCATCCATGTCGGTCTTCTTCTTGATGATCCATTTGCAGCCAATTGTATTTCGACCAGGTTCTTGATCAACCAAATTCCAAACTTGGTTGTCATACATGCACTTGATGTCACTGTCCATTGTCTCTTTCCACTTGGTAGCCTTAGGGCCTGCCATTGCTTCCTTGTAATTAGCTGGCTCATTAAAATTTTTATAGTGTTTAATCAATGATAAACATATCACCATGTAATGTTATATGGAAACCATAGAGTGTTGGTGGCATGGTAACTCTACTAGATCGACGAATAGGTAATGAATGGCCAACTGGTTCAGCATGAATTTCTTCCTCTATTTGACCACTAGTGTTTTGAAAGTTTCCTTCATTGGTTCTCTTTAAGTTTAATTGTGCTTCCACTGTCATCTTTACATATGAGCTCTCTCTCTCTCTCTCTCTCTCTCTCTCTCTCTCTCTCTCTCTCGCGCGCGCACGCGCAAAAGACTCCTCTTCCTGCTACAAAGGCCATGTTTTCATTAGGTCTGTAGAACAAGTATCCAAATGACTTTTGTGGGTAACCGATGAAAATACATCTCTAACTTCTAAGTTCTAGCTTGTCACGAGTTTCTCGTCTAACAAAACCTTCAGAACTCCAAACCTTAATATGTGCTAACATGCGAACTTTCCTTATCCACATCTTGTGAGGTGTTTTCGCAACCTTCTTCGTAGGGACAAGATTGAGAATATGGGTGGTTGTCTCTAAGGCATACCCCCAGAAAGAAATGAGAAGAGTGGCTTGACTCATCATGGAATGAACCATGTCTAAAAAGGTTTGATTGTGCCTCTCAACCACACCATTAAGTTATTATGTTCTAGGAGGAGTCAATTGTGAAACTATTCCACATTCCTTGAGGTAGTCGTGGAACTCGATACTAAGATACTCTCCTCCTTTATAAGATACTCTCCTCCTCTATCAGATCGAAGCATCTTTATCTTCCTGCCTAATTGATTCTCGACTTCATGTTTAAACTCTTTGAACTTTTCAAAGGTTTATTATTTATGTTTGATCAAGTAAATATAAACATTCCTGCTACAATCATCCGTAAATGTTACATAAAATCAGTTAGTATCTCTTGTGTTAGATCTGAAGGGTCCAAACACATATATGTATATGAGATCCAACAAACCTTCACCTCTTTCACAAGATCTAGTGAAAGGTTATTTTCTCATCTGTCCTAAAAGATAAGATTCACACTCATCATCTGGCCTTAGGTAAAATGATTCCAACACTCCATCCTTTTGGATTTGGGTGATGCATTTCTTGTTAATGCGCCCAAGACGAAAATGCCAAAAGTGTGCATTGTCTAAACCATTAGATGAATCAATGTGAAATACACTATTGCCTAAGCTATCAACACGAGTCATTGTTTCATACACAGCATTACAAGTTAAAGCTTCAAATATAAAAACCATCATTTTTATAAATTAAACTAAACCAGTCAAATTATTAAATGAGTAACGAAAACCTTTTCTGAACAATGCATGAAATGAAATAATGTTTCGCGTCATTTCTGACAAATAGCTACAATTAACTAAATCTAAACTAACATCACTATTAAGCATAAGATGATAATTCCCAATCTTGGTAATAGGAGAAGATCACCAATTTCCCATAATTAGACTCATCCTCCCATGCTCCACCTCTTCGTTTTCTTTTAGCCCCTGCAAATCAGAAGAAATGTGAAAACCACATCCTGTATCAAGGAGCCAAGAAGGAGTAGGTTGTAAGTTATTAGTTTGAATAGTGTATATACATGCTTATAATGGCTTCACCTTGCCATCCTTCATGTCTAGCAGATACTTGGGGCAGCTCCTCATCCAAAGGCCCTTGACATTTCAGTAGAAACAAGTGACCTTTTAGGGTCACTAACAACTGGAATGTATAAACTAGGCTTGGATTTTGGGCAATTGCTAGATGACCCAACATGGGCCTTTCCTTTCCAGTTAGGTTTCGGAGCAGCCTTCCTCTTCTTCATATTGCTTTATCCAATGGCAAGAACGAGATCATTATTGGATTCATTTCCAACTTAGCAGTCTGTAGCAAGTTATGTTGTGGGGACAATATGGTTTTTGTGTTGTTCAATTGATATGTCAATATCAACAGATCATAACAACTTGGCATGGAGTTCAAGACCATGTCAATGGCCAACTCCTCATCAAAATGCACATTAAGCCTAATGGTATAATCAGAATCCCTACATGCCAACTCAAAAATCTCTTTAAATAGAAAATGGGTACATGGCAAATCATCAAGCTTTCATTGGGACCAGAATGGAATCTCCTCAAATCAATGAGGAGAATGAGTATGAAGAATGCATGGAACTCCTAACCAAGTTCAATCCAAACTTCAAGAACTTTGTGAACAAGCCAACTGGGAACTTCATAGCACAAAGTTAACCCCAACACTATCATCAAAACTCTGGAAACATCCAAGGAAGAAGCAACAATAAAAAAATCTTCAACTCTTAGAATTCAAATTCTGAAAGTTACAACTCTCAGAGAACGAACACAAGGATTCAAGATAATAAGTCGAAGTCCTATGATAATAATGAAGTAATTAGTTGCCACAACTATCAAGGTGAAAATGATTTTTCCAAGAATTGAAAAATGAAAACCAACAAGGTTAAAAATGAAATGTACTACCTTCGAAAGGCGGAGCAGATCAAGAAGCAGTTAAAAGACAAAGCATTCATGGTCATGAAAACTCCAAGTGTGGAAATCTGGGAAACAGATGATGAAGTGGATCAAGCAGAAGAAACGGAAGCCTACAAAAATTACTTCTGCTTCATGGATAATGATGACAAAGAGCCTTCTCCTCTCCATCAACAAGTTGTTGAGAAGGTACACTTCATGCTTCGTGATAACCATTTAACTCTTGATCCTTTTCTATATGACCTTACCCACATTTCTAAAATACTCAAATAATATGTCACCAATTTTGAATATCGTGTTAGATACTACAAAGATGAACTGACAGCCACTCACTTTAGATTTGAAGAATTGAGATGTAATATGGCTAAGTTAGAGAATGACCTTGCAATCAAAAGTGAGGCACATCTTACGTCAGTTGAACAATATGAAATTGTACTGAACCAACGTGACATTATTACAAAAGACAATCGTGAGATGTACTCCCAAATCAACACAAAAAATCAATAGTTATAAGGCATCCAAAACCCTTCTTGAACAAAACTCACATGCCATTCTCAAGGGACCAAAACCATCATGGATTTAATATGGTCTTTGTTATGATGAAATGAACAAGCAAATCATGGGTCTCAATACTCAACCAGAGTTGTTAGCATGTGATCTAAGTCTCATCACGGGAGACAATGAGGATCAATAAGAGGTGGTAACTTTATGTCCTGATGTAATTACCACTTCATTCTCAAGCATCCTATTAGAAGTCACATCATTCCATCATATTCCATATTTGGACACTAAGTCTGAGTCTCAAATAGAATTTTCTCTTGAATGTCCCACAATGGAAAGTTTCAATTCAGAAGATGCCACTTCAAAAAAATCAAATGTCCCCGACTAAAAATCTAGTGATAAACATAGCAAATCATATGAGCCAGTAGGATATTCCAAGACTGAACCCATTGAATTCATCAGTCAAGAAACATTTCCATCTCTTAATGTCTCATTCTCTGGAATAAAGGACTTAGGATGTAAATATTCTAAGAAACAACAGACTGGAAAGCCTCAAATTCAAGTCAGCAAGGGTGAAAACTTAAAGACTATGAGTAATGAGAAAACTGTTGTTGAGATAATCAAGAGACCTTTTGTTCCAATAAAAATCACTTCGCCCAATCCTAAATAACAAGACACAATTCTAAATCCAACTAATTTCTCTAAATATAAGGGAAAAGAGAAAATTGATGTCTCTAAAGAACAAGGTCCAACTGTAGTCCATCCTTCAAAACCTAAAGTGGTTAAGACTACAAATAATTGTAATGATAGAAATACCAAGATACTACCAAAGGCTAAGCCAAGAAAAGGGAAGACTAGACATACTAGTCCTCCCAAAACTTCAAGGACTCAAAAAACTTCTCTTTCAAATCATGGTTTCTCATATTGTTGATTTCCAAACCAAACTAGAATCCACCATAAGAATAGTTTCAGCGCTAACAATCTTCCATATTTGTCTGAAATGATGAGACCAAGACCTGTTCAAACCAACCCATTCATCTATCATAATAGTAATTACCCTACGAATTCTATTCTTAGTCCATATTGTAGTTTTACTCCATCCATAGGAGGTAACCCCATGTTTGGGGGAAACTCTAGGTTTCCAATGATCAATTAGTTCAGGGGAAATACCTAGTTTCGCATGTTTGATCAGTTTGGAATGCCTATGAACTATGGATTTCCTTCTATAGGAATTCCTACTCAGTTCACCAACTCTCCATTTTTCATACAGACCAAACCTCAAAATAAGACCTTTAAGAAATCCAAAAGCAAGGTCTTTCAAAAACAAGTAAAACCCAAAGAGGTTAATGATAAACAAGAAAAGATTGTCCCAACTCCAACAAGTTTGAAGAAAGCTAACACTCAAGGACCAAAAAAAACATGGGTACCTAAACCTTCTCTCTAAATGCATGATTTTTGTGCCAAGGTACCACACAATGATACATGGTACATTGATAGTGGATGCTCCAGACACACGATCAGGCACAAAGGTTACCTTAGAGATTTCAAAATCACAACGCCAGGTCAGTATATTAATCTTGGAAACAACATGAAGGGAGAAATTATAGGACATGGAAACATATCGAACGGGAACTTTACCGTTAAACGTGTAGCATATGTATATGGTCTTTAGCATAACCTTATCAGTGTTGCATACTTGTGTGATAATAATCATGAGGTTTTGTTCACCAAAACCAAGAGTTTGACTATCGATACTAACAATCGCGTCCTTGTTAATTCCCCACAAAATGGGAACATGTATCCTCTTGATATTGAACTAATTGAGGGAACCCCATATATTTGTCTTCTTTCCAAAGCTACTTTTGACATCAGCTGGTTGTGGCATAGAAGACTCTCACACATCAACTTTTGTTATATCAACAAACTCATTGGAAAGGATCTTGTGAGAGGACTACCATTGTTAAAACTTTACAACGATATACTTTGTGTTGCCTGTGAACAAGGAAAATTTTCCAAATCACCTCACAAAAGTATAACATAACACAGTCTATCTGAACCTCTCCAGCTAATACATATCGATCTATGTGGTCTCACTAGAGTTCCTAGCTTAAGAGGTAAGAAATACATTATTGTGATTATGGATGACTGTACCAAATTCACTTGGGTGTACTTTCTGCAAAACAAATATGAAACCACCAGTGAGCTAATTAACTTCATTCGTTACATAGAATTTAGGGTAAGCAAGCCACTTAGAAGGCTAAGAAGTGAAAATGGTGGTGAATTCAAGAACAACATCTTAGATAGATTTCTTGTATCCAAAGGCATTGAGCATAACTTTTATGCACCCTACACTCTACAAAATAATGGTATAGTTGAAAGGAAGAACCAGCCACTATGTGAAGCTGCTCGATCCATGTTGATATTCACAAACCTACCGCAATACTTCTGGTCTGAAGCCACTGCAGCCGACTGTTTAACTCAAAGCAAATCCATGATCAACAACAGACTTGAAGTCACTCCTTATGAAGCAATGAACAAGAGGAAGCCCAATGTCAAATTCTTTCACATCTTTGGTTTTCGTTGCTACATCAAGAACAATAGGTATCAAATAGGCAAAATCACACCCAAGGTTGATGAATGTATCTTTCTTGGGTATTTCCTTCATGTTGCAGCCTATAGAGTTCTGAACAAGCAAACCAGGGTGAAAGGGGAAAGCAGTGATGTCAGATTTGATTAAATTTATGTGAGGGTTCTGGATCCAAACCACTTTGGTCCTCAAATGGTAGTACCATTTGATAAAATGAACCAGCCATCACCTGCTAATGCTTCTACTCTAATCCATGTTATTGAAGTAGATTCTAAATTTCCCTTTCCAGCTCAACCCTCAGCCCTATAATTAAAAACGATCACAAAAACAGGTACCTTGGATGTCTCTCAACCTCATCAACCATCAAAAGACTCTAATTCCACCAAAGCTCAAATTGAGGGGGAACCATATTCGAATGATTCTATTCCTAAAAGTCCTTTACAATCTTTTAAACCATTTACCCCAATCTCCCATCATCACTGCATATTTTGAGGGGGAACCATCACTGGATGGTTCCATTCTTAAAGGTACTTTACAATCCTCCCAACCTTCCAGTCCATGGTTTCAGGGGGAACGCCACTCGACTGGTTCCAGTCCTTCAAGTTCCTTCATATCTACTCCATCTGTTGAATTCAAGCATGCAATAGTTGAGGGGGAACCACCTGTTTCAGTTTCTTCCAAACTCTTTCAAGATGAACATTTTGAAGGAACATTCACCTATGACTACCCACCTCGTCCAAAAGAACAATATGAGGTAGTTTTCACTACTCAAATCCTTATGTAATCTCGTCTCACAAAATGGACAAAGGATCATACAACCGAACAAATCATAGGTGATCTAGATTTTGGAGTAGTGACTCGTTCAAAAACCAAGAATGAATGTATATACACAATCTTTGTATCCATGATAGAGCCTAAAGGAATCAAAGAGACTCTACAAGATGCAGATTGGGTAAATGAAATGCAAGAAGAGTTACTTGAATTTGAACGCAACGTGTGGGACATAGTGCCAAAACTAGAAGGAGTATCAGTTTTTGGTTCAAGATCGGTCTATAGAAACAAGAGTGATGAAGATGGAGTCATCATTAGGAACAAAACCAGACTGGTTGTCAAAGTCTACTTGCAACAAGAAGGCATAGACTATGATGAAACCTTTGCACCTGCTGCAAGAATATAAGCCATTAGGATTTTCTTGGCATTTGTTGCACACAATAACTTTAAGGTCTACCAAATGGATGTGTAGTGTGCATTCTTGAACAGTGAAATCGATAGGGATGTCTATGTTTAACAACCTCATGGATTCAAAGAACCAAAGTTCCCCAACCATTTCTATAAGCTTCAAAAGGTTGTCTATGGATTGAAGCAAGCTCCAAGAGCATGGTGTGGAACATTGTCCAAATTCTTGGAAGATTCCAAATTTCAAAGAGGTTCTATCGATCCTACTCATTTTAGGAAAATCTACAACAACCATTTAATCGTCGTGCAAATCTACGTCAACGACATCATATTCGGTTCAACCAGCAAGGACCTTACTGATGAGTTTGTTGAGTTGATGAAAAGCACATTTAGAATGATTATGATGGGTAAGCTTAACTACTTCCTAGGATTACAAGTTCGTCAATCTCTGAAGGGAATCTTTATTAGTCAAGAGAATTATGTCGAAAATCTGTTGAAGAGATACTCCATGGAGAATGCATCAACTGCAAAGACACCAATGTCTAAATCCTAAAAGCTTCATTCAGACCTTGATGGGGAATCTGTAGATTAGAAGGACTAGAGAGGAATGATTGGCTCACTACTGTACCTTATAGCTAGTCGACCAGACATCATTTTTTCAACATGTTTGTGTGCATGCTTTCAAGCCAATCCCAAGGAATCACACCTCATGGCAGTCAAAGAATTTTCAAATATCTGAAAGGAACTGCATATCTGGGTCTATTGTATCCTGCTAAAGGCAACTTCTATCTACAAGCCTTTATTGACTCGGATTATGGAGGATGAAAGCTTGACAGAAAGAGTTAGTTGTCAATTTTTAGGAGGCAGATTGCTCAATTGGACTTCAAAGAAGAAAACATTTGTTTCAACCCCTACTGTTGAAGCTGAATAACTTGTTGACGCCAGTTGTTGTTCTCTAGTGCTATGGACGTAAACACAACTGAGAGATTATGGATTCAAAATGCAACAGATCCCCATATATTGTGACTCTAAGAGTGCAATTGCAATCTCTCACAATCCATTCAACCACTTAACGGCCAAGCACATTAATATCAGGTATCACTTTCTAAAATATAATATTCAGAAAGGTCATATTGAGCTTCATTTTTGTTTCTACAGATGAAGAGACTGCAGATGTATTCACTAAACCTCTAGATGAATCCAAGTTCTTATACTTTCTAGGACAATTTGGCATGCATCCAGATTCTTTAGGCATTTGATTTTTTTTTTCAAAAAGTTTTTTTAAGAAAACTCCAAAAATATTTTATTTTTTGCCTTTTTTTCCAAAAAGAAAACTCCAAAAAGATTTTACGTTCCTTTTTATTTTACACAAAAGAGAACTCCAAAAAGATTTCACTTTCATTTTTACTTTATACAAGAGAAAACAACAAAAAAGATTTTTATTTTCTGTCTTTTGTCTTTACTTTAAACAAAAGAAAATACCAACAACATTTTATCTTTCATTTTTTCTAAGATAATGCAAGTTGTTATCACAACTATGCAGATGAAAAAGGTTATTTGCTCCACACTTTACTGATTTTTCAAAATACCAAATTATGTGGTTCTTCAGTTTTCAGTACACAACTAATATTAGTACTTTAGTGACCATTAATAAGCTTCAGTGTTATACTCTACTTATAGTTATAACATACATCAAGTACTAATGTTATGTAGGATAATTTGAGGCGAACTCTAAGGTTTAGTTAAGCCAATGTGTTATAGTATATTTGTGGCTTCCCTGTCCTAGTGAACTAATAAGACAAAAGCGTGAACTTGTGTAGTTTGAGGGACATAAAAAGTTTTCCTTTGTGAATATCTATACACACTAAAAAGCTTCTTAGTTAAAATAAAGCGAGTCAAGTTCCAAGTTTATCTGTTTAATTTCTACACTTTGAGTCTAGTTATATTTTCAATAAATTATAGTTCAGGAGTGGAGTCAATCTGTGACCTTTGGGACTCGATGAGTAAACCTCCAGGGGATATATTTATATCTATCCACCTAACTATAAAAGCTTGGATGGATGGGAATAAATATCGTTTAAAAGGATTTCATAGAAATTCATGGACTCCATTAGTGACCTAAGCGATTCTGAGCACCCCCAATGAATTTCTTAGAAATTTAGGAACTAAAGTACAAATAGAAGTAAAGCTAGGAATTATTTGCTTGTGTACTTTGTTAGAGTTAGAGATATAAGAAAATATTCAAAAAAGTATATATATATATATATATATATATATATATATATATATATATATATATATATATATATATAAATAGAAAGAAGTGTAGTTATATTCTTAGGTCAATTATTATATATAGTGTTTTTTTTCTTTTAAAGTCGTGTCACTTGTAATTTGGGGATACCTTTTGGAACGAAAGGGGTAAATAAAAAGGTATAGGTGGTAGGAATGCCAAAAATAAATGTTGTTCAAAATAAGTGGGGAACATTTATGAGGATTGTTAATATTTAGGGTTTGGGAAGTAAATAGGCCTCAAACACAAATATACGCATTGCAATGAGACATAATTGGTGAGTGGAAATCGGGTTATTTTGTGTGATGTTAATAAGATCAAAAGTAATAATCAACAAAGGAAATTCTTTTCAATGTGAAGTGAAGGATCATATACAGAACTTAGTTTCTTGATAAATTTGTAAGTGATAGAAAGATAATCCACAATGCTTCTAAATCAGCCATCCTTCTAAGTTTTAATGTTTCCTTAAGATTATTTATTCCACATGCACACACTTCACCGCATTTTACTATTCCATTCTCAGATTCTCAATCCACATGCATAGACATCACTTTCAAACTTAGATTATTTAGTGTTTGCAATTTCATACTCTTTGTTTAAATCATGCCTTAGACTCTAGGTAAAGCAGCTAAGTTAGATAGAGAATATCACTTACTTGATCATGGAACATCCTTAGCCAAGTGTAGCATATTATTACAAGTGAACCATCCCCTTCAAGAAAACCATTTGTGCTTGTCTTGGCTCATGGAGCGTTCTCATATATAGCGAAGAAGGACAAGATAAAAAGCTTTAAAGGACATTTTTGAACCATATTGGACCAACTGAAAGCATCATGGAGCAACTTCATGCACTTTGACCAACATGGAACAACTTCAGGTACATTAACTTAATTTGGAGCAACCGCATTCATCTTGGAGCATCTTAGATTCTCTTGGAGCAACTTCATTAACTTGGACCAACTAGAAGTACTTTGGAGCAACTTCACCAACTTGAAGGATCTTGATCACTTGAACCATCTTCACTAACTTGGAGCATGTTTAAGCACATAGGAGCATGTTCAAGAATTTAGAGCATGTTCAGCCACTTGGTGCATCACGTCCATGTGGATCATCAAGTCCGCATAGTGCATAAAAAATGTGTCATGCACATTTTGAATAGGCCATTCATGTTTCAAGTAGGTCATGCACGTCTCGAGTAGGTCATGAACATTCCTTACATGTTATTCATGTCTCCAAGATAACATCCATGCATGTGCCACCATTCCTTTGTTGATTCTCAAGTCATCTTTTCTTGCTCACGAATCAAGTTGATTTTTTTCCTATTATACTTGAGTGTCATCCAAGTCTTATGGGCCCACAAGTTGGCCCATGCAATCCCTATCTCAGCTCACTGAGAAACCCTATAAATACTTCATTTCTATTTCTCATTCTTGCTTTTTCACCTTCTCACAAATTCTTACTCTCATACTCGTTTGGAGCACGTCAAATTTTGTTTTGGAGCAAAATCGAAATTTTCCTGAGTTTGGAGAAAAATCACTTCGCGAGCAAAAGATCATGGAGCATCTTTGGTTTGACGCAACAAGCTTCATATTCAGTTTGGTGAAACATGCTTCAACTTCGGTTTGGCACAACAAACTTAACTCTCCGGACAGCTTTGGGCAACAAGCTCCTTGTCACAAAAACTTTGGCGTCGCAACTCCTTGGCACAAAAACATCACCCTTGGTCAACACCCCTTCACGCAACAACTTTGGCCTCGCAACTCCTTGGCATAAAAGCCTCATCCTCAGTCAACTCTCCTTGGCATAACAAGTCTCTTGGCACAACATCGACTCTCATTCTCGTAGCCTTCTTACGCCACTCCCTCTTGTGCCAACCTACCCTTCCCTCTTGAACCTTGCAACCTTCCTCTGGCACATCTTCTTGGCACAACAACAAACTTTGCCTTACACCCTTTTTATGCCAACCCATCCTCTTCTTGCATCATCTCGCCTTTTCTCCTTCTCTTGCGCTATCCCTCTTTTTTCTCTTATCTTGTGCACCAAGTCTTCCTTTCCCTTTACTCCAACCCTAATCCCTCTTGCGCCACATCTTTTTTGCTAACCCTAAAACCCAACCTCTCACTATCCTTTGCGCAACAACCTCCAACTTGTTATTATCCTACTTGCGCCATCTTTAGAAGAAACCTAAACCTAATTTTTTTGGCACAACAACCTAATCTCGAAAAAACCCTACTTGCGCCATTTTTTCTTGAGCCACAATCAAAAACCCTATCTTGTGCAACACTCCATTCTAACCCTAAAATCATGACCTATAAATACCCCATGGCAGAACTTCTTCATTGATCACTCTCTTGATCCAACGTCAACAAAAATCTTTGTCGCGTGATACCCTAAGCACTCTTGTGCTATTATTAACCTTTGTGATCAACAAGTGATTATGTGACCACCATCTTGCGCCATCATCTATCTATTGTGATCATCAAGCAAGAACCAAACATACACAAACCCTACTTGCTCCATACCCCAATTTCAAAACCCTAGTGAGCATTTTGGCCATCAAAGTCTTGGAGCAACATCACTTGATCTCATCATCACTTCATGCGCCATTCACAAACCCTAGGTGAGCATCATCATTTTTTTTCAAAAACCTAATATAAATTTTTTTTAAACCCTAGTATCATTTTTTTGTTGTTTTGTTCAAACCCTAGTTTTTCTTTTGGAGCATTATCAACTACTTGTTAGAGCATCATCATCCAACCTTGTTTCTTTAATAGATCATCTCCAGATACTAGGTAAGCATCATAACCGTTTGTGAAACTCTAGTTGTCACAAGTTAGCTTCATAAGTATTGTCATATGTTGCATGTATATTTTTCTTTTTTTCCATCATAGTTAAGTTAATATTGATTATTGGATCATCATGTGTTCAATAATTGTCATCACTTGGTTCATCGTCATTATGTGTTGACTGCTACATTCCTTGATCACTCTAGGTAAGTATTAATTTTCTTTCCTTTCACTTAACGATGATCATGGTCTAAACTTTCTAAAGTTTTGTTTCCTTTCTTGACATAACATAGATTTGAATATATCTAGTGTCATTGTCAAAAGTGTTGCTTTATCTTTTTGTTGCTCATTGATTCAATAAGACATCAAATAGTAAGTAACATTTCTCTTGCTTGTTCTCATACCCTCATG
The DNA here is from genome assembly GCF_002870075.4 of Lactuca sativa. Classification (NCBI taxonomy): domain Eukaryota; kingdom Viridiplantae; phylum Streptophyta; class Magnoliopsida; order Asterales; family Asteraceae; genus Lactuca; species Lactuca sativa. The sequence goes on from NC_056631.2 coordinate 172,464,164, forward strand.
TGATAAGGTTATCCCTCCTTAGTAGATGATTCGTGTCTATACATATGTTCCTATGGTTAGGTTCCCCTAGTATTGGCCTATCACTTTTTCTAAGTGAACACCTATTCTTGTTGCAATCATATTGAGTGAGCATCAATTACTTTTTTTCTTTTTTTATTATTGGTCATTGATTCACTTTCACATACAATGTTTGGGTTATTTATTGTTGATTTTTTTATCAAATCTCTCATGTGAGCATTGTACTTATTGGTGCATATCTTTCTTTTCATTTTCACAAGTCTATTACCTTCACTCTTCTTTTTTAAGGTAATGCCTCTTTTCTTATACTTTTGTGATCTTAATTCTCATGCTCTTTACATGTTCTTTTAAGATCAATATTTTTTCAACTCTTCTATGTGTTCTTGGATTTACATATATAGTTGTCACTTATTGTCTCTATGATACCTAATTTTCTGTTAGTATCTAAAGACATCTTTATTTGATATGCCATAGTCATCGTAGGCCATGACTTAGGAGTTTTACTTAATCCTTGCACTTTTTCTATGATTTAGTAACATCAATTTTTTTGTTGTTTTCTATGACATCAAGTCCTTTCTCTTTTATTCCTCAACGTTATGTCATTCACTTTCAGGCCTATACTTAGTGAATTTGAATTTACAGATTCTGCTTGTCTATACTTGAATGAACAATACTACTCAAGTCACAACTTTGTTCAGTTAATGCAGATTCTTACAATTTTTTTTTCTTTTAACTCCCCCCCCCCCCTCTCTCCTTTTTTTTGTAATTTAGTTAAGATTTGTCCCGTAGCGAAGTCCCCGTATCGCTTAGCTCAAGCAGAAATGTAGGAGTTATCCTGTCAACTCAATGAGTTACTTAGTAAAGGATTCATTAGACCGAGTTCCTCACCCTGGGGAGATCCGGTTTTGTTTGTCAAGAAGAAAGATGGATCCTTTCGTATGTGTATCGATTATCGCGAACTGAACAAATTGACTGTTAAAAACCGATATCCTCTTCCGCGAATAGACGACCTCTTCGATCAACTCCAGGGAGCCAGTTACTTCTCCAAGATAGACCTTCGATCAGGGTACCATCAGCTACGAGTTCATGAAAGTGATGTGTCCAAGACAGCTTTCAGGACTCGATATGGACACTACGAGTTCGTAGTGATGCCCTTTGGTCGAACCAACGCACCGGCAGTGTTCATGGATCTAATGAATCGGGTGTCTCGTCCTTATCTAGACAAGTTTTTCATTGTGTTCATTGATGACATACTTGTCTACTCCAGAAGTGAAGAAGACCACAAACAACACTTGAGGCTAGTGTTGGAGACCCTGCGATCCGAGAAGTTGTACGCAAAATTTTCCAAATGCGAGTTCTGGATTAGGAAGGTTATTTTTCCTCGGTCATGTGGTAAGCGAGGAGGGTATTCATGTAGATCCTTCCAAGATAAAGGCGATAGATAATTGGTCAGCACCAAAGACACCCACAGAAATCCGGCAAATCTCGCTGGCTATTATCGTAGATTCATGTAGAACTTTTCCAGAATCGCCAAACCTCTAACCACTCTAACATAGAAAGGTGTACCCTTTTGTTGGAGTGATAAACAAGAAACTGCATTTCAGACGCTGAAGAAAGCCTTGTGCAGCACGCCTGTTCTGTCCCTACCCGAAGGGACAGAGGACTTTGTTGTCTACTGTGATGCGTCTAATCAAGGCCTGGGATGCGTGCTTATGCAAAAAGGAAAAGTAATTGCCTATGCTTCTAGATAGTTGAAAACACACGAGGTCAACTATACCACACACGACTTTGAGCTAGGAGTAGTGGTCTTTGCGTTAAAGATTTGGAGACATTATCTCTACGGAACCAAGTGCACGATCTTCACTGATCACAAAAGCCTGCAACACATCTTTGATCAGAAAGACTTGAACATGAGGCAAATACGATGGGTAGAACTACTCAGTGATTATGAGTGTGAAATCCGTTACCATCCCGGCAAGGCCAATGTGGTAGCAGATGCCCTTAGCCGAAAGGAGAGTGCAGGCCGTAAAGTGAAGAACCAGACGATGACCATCCATTCCAACCTACCCATACAAATCCGAGAAGCCCAATTAGAAGCCCTCAAACCTGAGAATGGGTCGAATGAAGCTTTGAGAGGAATGGAAAAGAAACTTGAGATCAGAGGTGACAGAGTCCATTGTTTCATGGATCGGATCTGGATTCCCAAGTTTGGAGGATTCAGAGAGATAGTTATGGAGGAAGCGCACAGAACCAGATACTATGTTCACCCGGGCTCTGACAAGATGTACTTAGATCTCAAGAAACAATATTGGTGGCCAAACATGAAGGCTGAGATAGCTACGTTTGTGGGCAAGTGTCTGACTTGCGCCAAGGTAAAAGTTGAGCACCAGAAACCCTCGGGTCTGCTCCAGCAACCTGCAATACCCGAATGGAAATGGGAGATGATCACCATGGATTTCATCACCAAACTACCCAGGTGTCCGAGTGGATATGATACCATATGGGTAATTGTTGACCGTTTAACCAAGTCAGCTCACTTCGTTCCAATCAAAGAATCATACAAGCTGGAAAGACTCGCGTGGATTTATATCCAAGAGGTAGTCCGACTGCACGGTGTACCTGCGTCCATTATCTCTAATCGAGATAGCAGGTTTACCTCCCGATTTTGGCAGTCTCTCCAGAAAGCTCTTGGAAGCAAACTAGATATGAGCACGGCGTATCATCCTCAGACAGATGGACAGAGTGAGAGAACAATCCAAACTCTGGAAGACATGCTTAGGGCATGTGTCATTGACTTTGGAAAGTCGTGGGACTCACATCTACCTTTGATCGAATTCTCGTACAACAACAGTTATCACACCAGCATTAGGGCTGCCCCGTTCGAAGCCCTATACGGTCGTAAGTGCAGATCCCCTCTGTGTTGGGCCGAGGTGGGGGATACACAGCTAGCCAAGACTCGAGTCCCCGACAGTGCTCTCACTGGTCCTGAGATCATCCGTGAAACCACCGAGAAGATCATCCAAATCCGAGAACGACTGAAAGTTTCACGTGATCGCCAGAAGAGTTACGCTGATAACCGTCGGAAACCACTGGAATTCCAGGTTGGATATCGTGTCCTATTGAAGGTCTCGCCCTGGAAAGGCACTGTACGCTTTGGTAAGCGTGGGAAACTTAATCCGAGGTACATTGGGCCTTTCAAGATCCTCGCTAGGATCGGTCTGGTAGCCAATAAACATCGTTCACCTCACAAGCTCAGTATCATCCATCCCGTCTTCCATGTTTCAAATCTCAAGAAGTGCCTATCCGATGAAACCCTAGTGATTCCTTTAGACGAGATCGAGATCGATGAAAACCTCAACTTCGTGGAGGAACCGATCGAAATCATGGATCGAGAAGTTAAACCTACGAAACAAAGTCGCATCCCGTTAGTGAAGGTTCGCTGGAATGCCAAGCGGGGGCCGGAGTTCACTTGGGAGTGAGAAGACTCGATGAAACAGAAGTATCCACAACTCTTTCTAGATCCATGATTTGTATTTTGTCTTGTATCTTGTCTTGAATTTTGGGACGAAATTCCCTCTAATGGGGGGATAATGTAACAACCCGAAATTTCATGTCACTTCTTGTAACTCAAATTGTAATCCAATTCGACCAGCCAAACGTCGTTTCCAAATTCGTTTCCGATTTCGCCATTTAATTAAGTCATTAACTTGTATTGATCTAAAATGACTTAATGGGTGTCTTATTGCCATTTGAAATCATTCTAACACCCCATAGTAGTTATCGGAATAATTCTAGAATCGACCATATCGGGTTACGACAAATTGGTCGGGTATGACCAAAAGCCCCACTTAACGCCGGTATCGGGTAGAATTCCGTCGTGTCCAATTCCCGACCACTATATAAATGATTCAAAGCTTTCATTTGAAGCTTTTGGTCATTTCTTCCATAAACACTTCCAACCGCTCTCCTCATCTATAATCAAAGGTCCAAAAACAAAGATTTAAGGCTCCAAATCAAAGAGGTAACATCCCTAACTTGTTATCTAACCTCTTTAGCCTTCAATTTGATGTTTAAATTGAGTTTTAGGACCTAGAACATGTGTTTAGGGCCAAGGATCAAGCTTGGGCCGTAAACACCTAAAAATGGGGTTTTTAAGCCAATTAACCCTTCCAAATCATTGTTGGGACTTAGATACGACCTTAAGACTAGCAAATTGGGACTTAAAACATTTAAAACATAAATTTTGAGGGAAAAACAAGAGTTTACGGCCAAGACATGTGCTTGGGCCGTAAACTCCTCAAACATGGAGGATAAACTCATTTTTACATGTTAGAATGCCTTGAAACTTAACCAATAGCTTTGTGGTAAATCCTAGAACCATCTAAAAATAGTTTAGAGACCTTAAACACATCAAAAATACCACATATAGGAGTTTACGGCCTAGGAACATACCCTTGGCCGTAAACTCATGAAACTATGTCAAAAGATGCATCTAATTCACTCCAAAGGCTTGCATAAATTTCTAGAATCACATGTGATTGTTTTAAGTGTCAAAAACTAATTTTTCATGAGCATAGAAGAGTTTACGGCCATAGAGCATGCTTCTAGGCCGTAAACTCCTAAAAATATGTTAAATGGTTCCCTAAATTCATAACAAGGCTTGGAAAATTAACTAGAATCACATGTGATTGTTCTTTGTACCTCAAATGAATTATTCTTGACCATAGTAGAGTTTACGGCCGTAAACTACAAGTTTATGGCCGTAAACTCCCTTTTAAATGGTATAAATCCAAACAAATTAATCCAAGGCATTTTAGAAGTCCATTCCAACAATACCCATGTCCATTCAAGCCATTAAACCCTCAAAATCACACCAACATGAGTTTACGGCCGTAAACTCATGTGTGTGTGTGTTTTGTGGCTGTAAACTCCCTAATATGTTTACTCTTGGGGAGTAAACTCAAGTCCTAAGTCCCTAGTGTCAATATACGTCCATAGATGTCACCCGGGTCCCTCCAAACGCTCGTTTTGAGGCGTTTAACCTCGTTGGAGTGTAATGTTCCATATGATTAGTGATTGTAAATCTAATTAGTTATATATGGACATTATTACATTTTACATAGGGACATCGCGAGTAAACAAGCCCCGAACCAACGTCTAGTATCCAAAACCGTCGCATTTCCGAGTCCGGTGAGTTCATACCCCTACCCTTTTTCACTGTTTTTCACTGTTTTCAGGGGGAACACAAGCAAAGTACAAGGGTTTTCTTGTACTCAAAACTTATTTTCGTGTGTGTATGTTTCACATTTCATATGCTTTTAATACTGATATACACAACTGATAACCAGTAGAACATGCAGATCACGTAAACATTTATTTGTGAAATGGGTTTTATAAACTGTTATGTTTTATATATTTCACAAATGGTTTTCCACATTTTATCAGTTAATAGCATGACATTAGAACACATGAACAATATAATTTGTACACTGTCTTGTCCTCGGTAACATTCCATAGAGATACGCGAATGGAGGATTATCATATTATTACTAGTAAATTTGTTATTCCTGTATGATTGGAGACACGTCCTCGGCGAACACTCCACAGAGATACGCGAGTGGAGGACTACACCCGTAACTAGAATCTCTGGGATTTAGAGAGCGTGACTTGAGTGTATAGATCTATACGGGGCTAACTACCCCACACCTGGCTGCTAGCTACAGCCGAACCGAAATGCTTCAAGGGTGACGAAAGTCATAAGGTTGTGGACTACTTATTGCCACAGGTTCAGTCTTTAGTATGGTTATGGAACTCGCAATTAGGATAACAGAGATTTATTTGTAGTAATAATGAATAACTTATACATCTTTACAATGAAAACCAACATTCAGGAAAGCATGGGGCCTTCATGGGGAACATATACTTAACTAGAAATGTGTAACAAAACAGATAACATTACATCTTTTACAAATGATAACTCACAATCAGGAAAGTATGGGACTTTCCTGGGGATACATTGGAACTCAAGCAGAACAGTTTAACAAACCGGATAATCAAACTATACATTTTTCACATGAGTAACATGTTTTCAGTGTACAAACCTACTATACTTTGGAATTGTGAAACAACAATCAACTTTTAAGAAAATGTGGGATTTTCTTGGCGTGTGTTACATTTTTCAGAATCAGAAAGGAAGCATGAACAGTTTCACAAAACAAAACTTCTTATGAACTCACCAGCGTTATGCTGATTTTCAAAACCGCTTGTGTTCTCAGGTCAACGTTAGAACAGGTACCGAAGATCCTTTTTGCTCGAAGTTGGAGTGCTCAGAAGACCCGTTTTATTTTGTTTATATATATATATATATATATATATATATATATATATATATATATATATATATACTATGTATCACAACTGTACAACTTTACTTTTGAAAACAATTGTAAAACTTTTATATGTAATGTAATGGTTGTTATACTTTACTTACTATGTACATTGGATTTGATACTCAACATGGAGTCAACCCCGGAAATGTTTCCGCCTTCGGTTTTCGGGGTGTGACACCTTGGAGTAGATTTGGATGAACCCACATCTCCTCCTAAATCTGCTCCAGTTTCACCAGCAGGCTTTCAGTCGGTTCTAGAAAGTCCAAGTAATCGTGTCTCCTTGGATTATGACTCATTTGAGGACAATGATCAAGACGGTGAAAAGCAATCTGAACTTGAAGATCTTCCTAAAAGCTCTACAGTAAAAGATAATCAAGATGAGCATACTCCAATGCAAACGGTAGACATACCTTCCAGTGAAGGACAGATAGTTGATGATGAACCACACGACATGTCAATTGTCCTATACTCCAAACCATCTACCATGACATTTAGCATTGATCTCGATGATTACTCTCCCTCACCTCCAAAAATAGTCTCAAGAACATGATGATACTCAAGAAGCTAAGTTCTCTTCATTTCCACATGATCATCCTCAAGACGATGGTACTCCAGTAGATACAAATGAATCAAATACATCTGAGCCTAAGCTTGAACGTATTAGACTAACTGCCCAGATGGTAGCTGATGGTATTGAGAAAATTCGCTTTTACACATCTTCTCACTCTGAATATCTTGAAAAATTTTAGTGGTATCTTGAACATATGGCAGACAATGTGTGTATTCTCAATGAGACAACAGAAGCACAGGTGCAAAAACTTAAGGTCACCATAGAAGAAATTAATGGAACAGCTACATATATCAAGGGACAAGTCATTCATAACTTGCGACGGATTGTAACTCTAGATTCGAAGATTCAAAAGACCATCGAATATCATCTTTCTTCAATGTATCAAATGATCGATGATTTTCTTCAGTCTTTATCGAATCTCAATTTTGTCTATGAAGCCAAATTAGATCATCTGCAGAATCATGTCACTTCTCAAGACTAATACATTTCCACTCTTGAGTAGTCCATTGTACAACTCTCTAAAGCTTCTGTATAATCCTCCACCTTTCCCTTTCAAGCATTTAGTGAACATGTTCAGCGTCAATTGGATTCATTACGGTCTGACATTGCAAATCTCTCAAAATCCAATTCCCAGAAAGACAATAACTACTCAGGTGAAATATCTTCTCTTTAGAAGATTGTTCAGTTGCTAGTCAATGAAGTCGAGGCTATGAAGACACACTCTTCTTCTTCTGATATACGTGAACATCAACAAAAAGTTTCCTCAACTGATTCCAAGCTAGAATTGATCTTGGAAAAGTTATCTGGTTCAAATCACAAGCCACCTGAACCAAAGGAGGAAAAGGTCAACATGTCCAGATCAATTCAGTCTCCTATCATACATCAAATTCCAGACTCACCAAATGAGTTGATAAGAGGAGACAAGAGAAACTAGAGTCACTCAACAAAATGGCTTATGATGCACAATAAAAGCTCAACATAAGACAGCAAAGATGGTAGCGAAAGAAAAGGAACTCCTTCGGCAGCAAGGGATAAAGGATCCATCTCTAAAAGTTCCAAGAAGGAAAGATATTTAGATCACCAAACCTGTAACCATATCAGAACCAATCGCTCAACCAAAGCTTCCTTAAACTGATCCTAAGGACAGAGGAAAACAGAAGATTGTCTTCAAGTCTAAGAAGGATTTAGCTAAGAAGCTCAAATGGAAATAGATGAAGAGTTAGCTAAGCAACTTAAGGATAAGGAGTTAAAGTCTAAACAATAGGTGCTTTTCAAAAAGAAATCTTCACAGATCTCTCCTAAAGAAAGGAAAACATAGCACGATGAACATTTCCGAGCACCATCTCCTAATAGAACCATCTTCTTCAATCCTGATAGAGATTCTTATCAGAAGATCAAGGTCATCAAGCCCATAAATTTCTTCACACCTCCTTCAAAACTTACTAAAGAAAACTGGGATATTCCGACACCCACAAATGGTATGACGTTTAATTTATGGCCTAGTGCAATTTATCCATTTGAGCCTGATGTAGACGTTGAAGAGGTAAAGTAAAGATTCTTCCTGAATAAACCAATTCAAGTTGTCTCTTGATGGTCAAAGTTCAAGATTGATTCAATTAGCAAAATTGAAATACGGTAATTTAGAAATATGTTGTATGCATTCTTTCAAGGAAAAAGGATAGACAACTTTTAATTCATGTGTTTCTGAAGTTGATTTCCCTAGAATAAATCAAGTTGATATCAGATCATTGATCATTTGGTTGAAGCAGAGGACAAGTACCAATAAAGCTTATGTAGATGTCCTACAACACCTATGACAATATGTACTCGACATGGTTATTGATTTAAGTGTTGACTGGGGAATTGGACAGCTAGGAGAAAAGAAAGATGAGGAACCAGACTTGGATCTAAATATGGGAAATGAGTCACCTAGGAACATATTAAAGAAACCATACAGAAGAGTTGTATTCTCTTCCAAAGGTCAACTGTGATTTATGAGAATCTCTCAAAAACATCTATTATCTTCTTAATTCATTCAAGGCATCATTGGTTTTCTGAACAGACCAGGAGATCAAGATGATTCGCTAAGAGTGAAGATCATTCAAGAACTTACTTGGTTTTTAAGTTTTCGACAGTGATTAATAAACTTGAGAAACAAAGTTTAGCTTATGTGTTTTTGTTTTTGTTTTAAAACTTGTGGATGATTTTTCCTTCTGCTACTAGTAATTCATCTTTTTGTTAAATTTCATCTTGAATGTTGTTACTTTTTGTTTTCTCCTTATTTCAGTAACCATCACATAGGGGAAAACTGTTGGAAAATATTTGTATGTGATTATCACTTGAAATAAGTTGAGTCTATGTCTATATCTCTCTAACAAACATTATCAAAATGTTTCAGGTTGGAAATATCCTGAAGATTAAGCAAGTGTTTGAAGACTCAGATGTTGGAGCACTTGGAGCACTTGTTGTACACATGGAATACTTGATGTTGACATGGAGCATTTGCAACTTAAATGTAGCACCTGCTGAAAGAAAGTTAGACCATCATGATCTCAAATGACCACTACTAGAAAACACCCCTTTAATGACTCACAAACCATGACATGCACATATTTACAATACGCAAATGAGTGTGTCTTAAAAATAATGTCAGCTCTCCCTAAACTTAAAGGATTTAGGACACACATTTTTGCATGCCCTAAATTTAGTGCCTCACAAAAAAAACACGGAGGGCACTTTTCTTAAACGTGTGTCCTCAATAGATGTCGCTTTATAATTTTACAAACGTGCATCTCCTTTTTATCAACTAGCTAGCAGCGGGAAAAGGAAATCAAAAAAATTAGAAAACCCCCGCCTTCTTTGTTTCCCCTCATTTGCCCTAGGTGTGTTCTTTTCCATACAAAGATCATCACTGCTCTTCCTCCCCCTCCCTACATCGAGTTCAACTTCAAGTCTAAAATCCTAAGCAGATCTAGAGCCATAATTACTGAGATGCACCCGAAATTGCTCGATTTAGCCGATGAAGGAACCTTAGTTGTAAGTAGAAAGAGTCAGTTTGGCCCTGTTCCGGCATCGCGAACCGAGTTTCTGGAGCCTGGGACTATTTGGTTGCTAGGTACGAGTCATGTTTCTGAAAAATCGTTGTTAACATCGAACGAGTTGTCCAGACTGTGAAACCTAACAATGTCGTTGTCAAGCTTTGTAGAAGCAGGTACATGTGATGTTGTTAGATTCCATATTTGGAGAAGGAAGATAACAACGATGGGTGGGTTCGACCCTTATGAAATCAATCCAGACTTGCTACCTTTCTCTATCCGAATGCCCTCATAAAATCAACTCATTGTAAACCAGCATGCTAAGAACCACCAAATTCTTGGGTAAAACCACATCACCGCCATCAATATTTCACATAAAAAAGGGTAACCTACCAATGTTGGATGTGGCCTAGGCCACTGTTCCCTCATCTCTAAAATATGCACACTCACTCTTACAGGCAAGTATAATTGGATGCATATAATCTATCAAATGTATGGTTTTTTTTTGTGTTTTTATCATTTTGATTTTGTTTTTCGTGTTTCCATGAAGCTCTTGAATACCATGTATGTACAAATTCAATCGATCTTCCAAATCACCAGGTTCTCTATCTTTTTTCTCTTAACAGTCATGTATAATTTTTATATTTACTGTTCTAATGCTTTGATTTTGATTTGGATGAAACCTATGTTGATAGAAAGTTATATGTATAGATTTTGGTTTAGAATAAAGATTTATTTTGGGTTTACTCTTTGGAAAAAAAGACTTATTTTGGGTTTACTATAATGTAAAAGTTGTCTTTAATAGTGAATTTTAGTTAACTAATAAGCCCTTCTTTGTTTCCAGGTTGTTCCTATCCTGAGAGCTGGTCTTGCATCTATTCTGACATTAATAAAAGCATCTAATAATATTATTATTGTTTATATTGTAGCCAAGAATCAGCACCAGGGTACTCTTTAAGCAATCTATTAAGCTCCATATTTGTTCACTGATCAACAATTTCCTTAAAAGGCTAGTAACTTTTCTTCAAATTGCTCTTAAAAACATTTGTTCCCAAGCCTTATGTGTCTAAAGTTAGTTATATTCTAGAACGGTGTTTAAATATGAATTGTTGGAAAAAATCATTTTATACAGGGAGGAATTGCTCAAGACCTTTGTACAGATGGGTGTAAAAGATTAACTTATCGCCCCATATTTGTTGAAACTGGAGTCATTGTCAGGTAAAAGCATTTTCAAATTCTTTTTTATTTAATAAAAACACTTAGTTTATGTTGCAAATGGTTCAGCAAGAGTGAAGATGGGTAAAACTGAAGTCATAGCTTTGCCTTATCTTCTTAACTTGTTGACCAATAACCACAAAAAAGTATTAAGAAAGAAGCTTGTTGGACCATATCAAACATCACTGTTGGTAACAAGGAGCAGATTCATGTCATAAATTGAAATTTTCATCAAGATTTAAGCATCTAACATTATTTTCTTGACTGATATATCTGCTTTATGATTTTTACAGACAGTCATTGAAGCAAATATCATTGGCCTTGTTATTCATCTGCTTCAAAATGCAGAATTTGACATCAAAAAGGAGGCTGCATGGGCTATCTCAAATGCTACTTCTGGTGGAAGCCATGACCAAATCTAGTAAGATTCATAAACTTAAATTTTCATTATAATTTGTTAAGTATTTACATCTAAAAAGCTATATATTTACTGATAATAAAATGGTGGATGCAAGTATTTGGTAATTGAGGGATGTATTAACCCTTTGTGTGATTTACTGATATGTCCAGACCCAAGAATAGTGACAGTTTTTTTAGAAGGGCTAGAGAATATATTAAAAGTTAGTGAAGTAGAAAAGAATTTGGGAAGATCAGCGGATGTGAATCATTATGCACATATGGTTGATGATGCAGAAGGGTTGGAGAAGATTGAGAATTTACAGAGAATGATAACAATGAGATTTATTAGAAAGCAGTGAAACTTCTTGAGACTTATTAATTGGTTGGAGGAAGAGGATGATGCCATGCCACCTGGCGATGCAGCTGCAACTCAGCCTCCTGCTGGTGGCAGTTTCCATTTTGGAGGTGGTGATTTTTCCGTTCCTTCTGGTGGATTCAACTTTAATTGAGGTAGGTAGTAATAATATGTGTGTTTTTGAATACCCTTGGAATGGAATGACTGATTCCGTCGGAATGGAAAAAACATCATGTTTGGTTTGAATTTCATTCCATTAGGGAGGGGTTTTTTTTAATGCATTGAAGGAAAGGAATGATAATGTTATACTTATAAATTAGTTTTATTTGTATTATCTATTTTTCTTCAATAAGAAAAACTTTTTTTAAATTTATTCTTAAGTTTCAATCAAACTAATCTTTTTCCTAATTTACGTCAAAACGATTATTTAATTATGTTATGTTAAGATTTTATGGTATATAGTTTTTTTATAAACATTTAAGAGATTTATTATTTTCTATTTGAAATAAGATATATAGTATATAATAAAATGGTTCATTCCATTGGAATGAAAAATAAGTTTATTTTTCTTGATGGAATGGAATTTGATCTTTTTTTATAGAATGTAATGCTTTCCATTTTGTTAAGTTGGGGGTGATTCTTTTATTCCATTAGTTTTTTAATATTTTTGAACTTTTTTTATTGATCTACAATATTATTTTCTGAAAATAACTAGATATTAATTCTATCTAGGTTGTAATAAGGTTTTGTTAAGTGTGTACTTGGTTGATAGTAGTCTGAATTAGGTGTTGCTATCAAGGTAACATCATATAACTTTCTTTTTTCTTTTTAAAAAGAATAATCTTACTTTATTATTATTATTATTATTTATTCAATTCAAGGAAAGGTTGCTTTTGGTATGCAGCTCCTGTCATAGTTGCTTCAACTGCTCCTTTTGACAAACAACCAGAAGTTGATGTTCGTGATGAAGAGTTTCTACAATTTGACACAACTGCAGTTCCTGTCATAGTTACTTTAACTAAGGTAGTGTGTTTGGTATGTAGTAATCAAAGAGGGAATGGAATGAAGCATTACAGTGTAATCTAAAAGTTATGCTTGTTTTCCACATTGGAATGATATAATATAATTATCAATTACTTTTATCTCCTAAATTCATCTTTTTTGGGTTAAATTTAGTTTTTTATATTTGATTCTCTCATATGAATCTCATCTTAAATATCAAACTGGAAACATCTTCTCGACCAAATTCAAGTGCTTGTCCTAATATAAGTCAAGGTTATTATTGGTCTTTCTCATTATGGGAATGCATTTTGGCCAAAAGATGAAGGATTAAGTAATGATAAAAATAGTCCAACTGGAGTTGAACAACTTGAGTTTCTTAACAAACCATGGTGTCCTCTCACCGGTAAACTCAAAATGTATGTTTTTATTATAAGTCCATATTTGTGTGCTTAAATGCAAGAAATAGCAACCAACTTTCATTTATTTATTTATTATTTTGAAAATTATCCTTAATATCTAATTGTGATGTTGTGTAATTATGCAGGCTTCTAGTTTTGATTTAGATGGTGGTTCTGCGATTTTTTTTTCATTCGAAACACCGTGTCCCAAAAACCCTTCAGGAAAGTCTGATCTTCCAGGGTAGATGTCTTTGTTTCCACAACAGATCTAGATAAAGAACCACCTAATGCCCAATTTCAAACAGGTAATGGCCAATGGAATGAGTATTTTTTTCAATGTGAAGTTAAATTCCTTTCCATATACTAAAATTATGATAATTTCATTTTTCTTAGGGTATAAACAAATTACGTCTGGATTATTGAAAAGAGTTAGATTTGTTTCATCAGCTCTACTTGATCATGTCATTTGGTGAAGAAAATGCACCCATCTTAGGTCTATGGGTGGTTAAACTTCTAGTCATTGCTTTGTTCGCTGCATCATCAATGACCAGCATTGTAAGTTTTTTTATTCGAATATTCTTAATCTGTTTTCCAATAATTTTTCAATTCACACCCCTCTAATACTTTTCAATTTTTCATCTTAATTATTTATAAGCAATTATGTATAAGGATTCAACCTGGTTTAGAACAACAAATAGTTCTACCTCGAGATTCATATCATCAGGTATGATAAGCTTCTGATACAACTATTTATAAAAATTTGAGCTTATGTGGTAATACGTCAATAGTTAAAACGTTTTTGAAATATCATTTCTTCTGCAGGGTTATTTTAATAATGTCTCAGAGTATCTTAGAATTGGTCCACCTCTATATTTTGTTGTGAAAAACTATAGTTACAGGTATATTTTTCTTTACTCATTAATGCACGCTTCTGATGAAGTTCATTTCAACTTGTAATTTAGATTAAAAGTTTTTTTCACATTAAGTTTTCCTGTTTTCTCAGTTCAATCAGAATCAAGACATACAAATCAGTTGTCCTCCATCAATCATTGTGATGCAAACTCCCTTTTGAATGAGGTATGAAAGTGTTAATTACTTGGGAAACTATTTGGTTGGATGGAATGGAATTTTGATGAAAGGGGTAATGGAATGATTTGTTAATTCTATTCTGAATACTAATGTGTTGATGATGAAAACAGGTATCATGTGGGAACAGAAGCATAACAATAAGAAGTAGAAACAAGAAGGTGTCCCTTAATAGCAATGTAGTATTAGGTTATATAGTTAGTTAAAAACTCTTAATAACAGTGTACAATCAGATACCCTTAATACCAATGTATTACAATTTATTGACATGATGTTATTGGATGAAATTGATTGTTTTGGTATGCATTTGTTTCCATATTCTTGTGTTATGCGTAAATGAGTATCGTAAAGACGCGTAGTAAATGTATATCGTAAATGGTTGTTGAAGCTTATGACACGCAAATGCGTGTCATCTTCATTTATGACAGGGCTTTAATGATACGCAATGTGTGTCCTAAACGCATGTCTTAAGGTTACGACACGCAAATGCATGTCATCTTCCTTTATGTCAGGGCCTTCCTTGACACGCAATGTGTGTCGTAAATGTGCGTCATAAATGCGTGTCTTAAATGCATGTCGTAAATAGACGACGCACAAAAGCATGTCGTCTTTCCTTATGACATGGCCTTCCTTGACACGCATTTGTAGGTTGTATGAGCGTTTTACGACACGCATTGCATGTCCTAAAAGGTTGCTTTTGTAGTAGTGGGCTCATTTAGATCATATATGGAACATCAAGATATTGGTGGATCATTTGGAATATTCATGGCTCATCAGAAACACTGTTGGCTCATCCACAACTCTATGGCTAAACAAGATGTTGGTAGATCAACATGAATACTTGGTGGCTCATATGAAGGTAATGGATCAACATGATCACATTTATGGCTCAACAAGATTGCACAAGGCATATCATGGCACATCCAAGTACTCAATGGCACATGAAATTCGTTCATCTTCTATCATGAACATGTAGTTGTACATCTTCAAGTTCAAAACACATTCCAACATTCAAGAAACAACTCAACATGATCAACAACACTTTTGGAAGTCGATGACATCTTAGAGGACAATTAAGAAACAAGATGCTCATGTTCCTCATTACGTTTTCAAATTTGATCAAGAAGGATTAAGAAATATGAAGACTCATAACTTGGATCAAACCCTAACAGAATTGGAATATTCCACCCATTCACTATTAAGTATGAAAGGTGTCAACTGATGACTAAGTCATGATGACCTGTCAACACCTGATTGGTCAAGCCATGTCATGGGCTTTTCCAAAGCCTAGAAATAGGGCCCTTGGGATCCATTATAAAGTTGCTCAATTCTGCTCTTCCTGCTTCATTCCTACTCATTCTACACAATTTCTATTTAGACTAGTTTTCAGAGAGCCACTTGAGAGTTTTAGTGTGTTTTACATTCAAACACTTGTAACTGAATTCGGATGAATATGAGACACATTTGAATCATTGATCTTAAGCATAGAATACATTTTGTTATTAACTTGGTTGATTCACAACTCTTTATTTCCTGCATTACTAGCCGCTTGACGATTCTAAAACTCTATTTCAGTATTCTCAACTCTTCGACTCTTCAAGTCTAAGGTTTACTGAATTTTTTTTCTCATTTCATCACACTATACACTCAGCTATCTACTTATTAGAATTTGAAGGTTTCCTCGACACTCATACGGGTCCTATGTTTCTGGTAGTACGGGCCCATACTACCTTCCACACCTACCCACAAGAAACCTTTACTATCACTTTTGCTTGCCTTGCATATGCCAATCGTACACGATACAAGGTTCGATAGATAGTCAAATAAATGATTCTACCCTAAGCCCACAACCAAACAATGAACAAGAAGTAACGACAAATGATGCATTCTAAGGCTATAAAAACCCTAATCGTGTACAACTATGAGGCACACACCTAGTTACCAACGGTAATAGTATCAATTCTATAGAACACAACTAAGAAATTTTGAGGCTACCAGGAATCACAACATCAGGCAAATCTACGATGAAATTCCTAAGGATCCCTAACCTATTTACTATCTAGCCGTTCTCACAATTATATATCAGAAAATAATCATATAACAAGTGTAGATATTTTGAGGAATTACTTTTCCTTGATCTCTAGCTAACTACACGCATCACATCCTCCTTCTCCTTCTAAGTTTACTTTTTAGAAAATGGTTGTAAAAGATTTGCAGATCTTTATTTTAAGTTAAGAATTGCACGAGTGCTCATCCAAATGCCTCAAACCAGGCTCTGATACCAACTTGTAACATCCCAAAAACCATAGTGGAAATTTTTAAAATTAAAAGAGGGATAGTAGCCATTTTCAAAAACTCAACACCATAAAACAATTGTTTTGCAAAGAAAAATCGGTCAAAGTATAGTGACTTAACAACTCTCAAATCATAACATCTTTAGGATAGTGTGTACAGTCATGCCTTTGCTTTTCCCCGAACCTCAAAAGTACCTAAAGTATTTATATCCACAACTATAAGCCAAGTCTTCGTGAGCTCCCCCAAAATACCCAGAAAAGCAATACACATACAATGCATGCACACCAGGCCTACAAAAAAAGACTGGACCGCAACTCGAGCCTTCAACATAAAGTCGAACCGCCCTCCCTGGGCCTACAACATAAATATGGACCACCCTCCTTTAGCCAACAACATAGAGTTGGACCGACCATGTATCTTCGCCTTCAGCACTCAACCCATCCATAATATGTCAATATATGCATATAACAACAAACCACCAAACAAGCAAGCACATGTGTTAACATATCCCTTAGAGGAAACATCAAAAAGAGAATTCAAAACTAGTATCGGGCTTAGCATGAGCTGAAATCAGTCGGACCAAGTCCGAGGCCAAGGTCGTATCTTCGCCAACGCAAAAGACACAAGCGTGACAGTTACGGCGCAGAGCAGGGCTATAACCTCCTCACCAAGGAATAACACCCCGACGAGCATGGGACCATTCAGAGCGTCCCACATGCTCGTCAGACGATAACCATGATCTACGTAAAACTAAAAGATCCTCCTCTAGCCAATGAGGAGAGGATGCAAAAAGGGTGTAACGAAGGATCTTCTAGTAGGATTCCACTACGTTACGTCTCACGAAGGAATGTCCAACATAATCAGTTGGGGCCCACATGCCTCTCAAACCAGGTATAAAAGGACCCTTCTTCCACGTGAAGAGGGGACATAACTCTTCTTCTTGTGAATACACTTTCTCTTTTAGAACATACACTGACTAGATCGTCGGAACTTCGTCCCGAGAGCCCCTCCCGGACGTCGACTAACGATCTACCTTCCATTTTTGCACTGTGATATCAGGAGAAGGCGTCTAAACGAAACCCACCATCAACCTCAATACAACCGTCTCCACCATATTACAACAACAGGTAACTATGACAAATCGACCTGCCTAAAAGAACCCTACAACATACCAACTAGGGTTATGCATGGGTCGTTTTGGGTCGGTTTCTACCTAAAACTAAACCTAACCCGACAATGATCAGTTTCAATAATATTAAACCCAAACCGATACCCGACATAATAGGTTGAGTGTTCCGGTTTTTGGTTTTAGAATCGGTTTTTAGGTTCGGGTTTGGTTTTAATAACTTAAACCAATCCTCATACCATTTCATAACTCACCTCCAATAATCATTTGTATAAACTTGAAGGTGGATAATTCTTTGGTCCCTTAAGCGATGAGGGACACAAAGCTAAGAGGTAAATAAAGGCTAAAGGTGTGTGTTTATATGGGAGAGTAGATTAATTGAGTTTAGATATAGGAAACGAGGTAGCATTTTAGACATAGTTGGCAAAAGAAAAGAAAGAAACTAGAGTACACAAGTTTTGAACCTATGACCTATCTTATAATGCTCATGTGCCTTAACCAACAAACCACCCTTCTTTTTTGTTTAAAACTCTAAGAACACACACTCACACACACATACACACACACACACACACACACATATATATATATATATATATATAAAACACATAATACATATATTATATAAACTTTGGTTCGGTTCGGTTTGTCTCGGTTTTGTACAATCTTAACACCAAAACCAAACCAAAATTTTAGGTTTCTAAATATACCAACCCAAACTGTCAATTTTGGTTTCGTTGGTTTTTTTTGGTTTTTTGGTATCAAGGTTCACTTTTGCTCACCCCTATTACTAACATCCTATCATACAAAGGATCCATAATGTAGTATAAAGTATAGTGAGTAAACTCACCTCACAGATGAAAGCAGATATCCCAACCACTCGTCACATGGCAACAAACCAATACAACATCCACCTAGATACAACATCCACCTAGAATTTTATAAGGGTCAAAATTCAATAGTCAATACATGAGTCACTACACAGTGGCAAACACCATGGTCACGCCATGGTAGCTACAAGACAACATAGTCGCAGGTAAACCCGCCACCGCGTCGTGATATGCATACCATCACACTATGGACAAGCCTCAAGACAACTTAATGTATTAAGAACTTAACCTTTCACTTCCATAGCTCAAAACGTTAGATTTGATGATCCTAATGTTCTTCATGGATAAAGTTTCTAATTTTATCTATTCCCAAGTCTTATGAGTACCCAAACTAAAAACCTAACTTCCAAGTGAGCTGAGATACATTTATGACCACAACGTGGAGCATGAAAGCACACCTTTCTTCCAACTCTTAAGTCCATGAATCATATTGGTCACTTAATTGGTCCAGGTGTTGCTCAACTCAAAGGATCTCTAAGAAAGGGACTTAAAACCACCAAAAAGGTGTAAAAACTTATATCTAATAAAATGAACGTCAAGCTCCAAACTTAATACCTTAAATGACTCAGATTTATGAAGTAGATGGTGGATCTAAGTTCACTCCTTTCTTCCTTGCCTCAAGTTTGACAAAAACCACAAAACAAGCTCAATAAACAATTATAAGGGCTTGGATTTGGAAGGGTAAGGATCTCATAAGGTTGAGGTTGCCAAGTGAGGAAACCCTAGAAGCTAGAGTCCTTAAAGAGGGATCAAATCCCAAGGTATATGCTTTAGAACCCATAGCCACTATCCCGTTTTGGTCATTCATATGTCGTGTCACGGCCACAGAAAATGACACGTCCAGATTTTAATGACATGGCCGCACCATGGTGATTCTCCATCACCACACCATGGTCGGTCAAAACCCTCAAAAAAGTAATTTTTAGAAATAACTTAAGAGAAAATGTACATGAAAAGTAGATGTTACACAAACCCTTTCTTGGTTAAAAAGAGTGACGGTACGATGCGGATGTGTGTTGACTTCACAGATTTGAGTAAATCTTATCTATAAGACAGCTACCCATTGCCAAAAATAGAAAAAAAAAAAAAAAAAAAAAGTAAGTTGTTGGGGGTTATAAGTGGAAATCCTTTCTATATGCATATAATGATTATTACCATGTACAAATGGCAAAGGAAGACGAGAATAAAATGGCCTTTCACACTGAAATATGGACTTACTGATACTGAAAGATGTCTTTTGGTTTAATAAACGCAGAGGCAACATATCAAAGATTGGTTGATCGAGTTTTTTAAAAACAAATCGGAAGGAACATAGAAGTGTATGTAGATGACATGGTGATAAAGATCAAGGAGGACCAAAACTTTTTTGGATGATGTGGATGAAACTTAGCTTGATTGAAAGAGACGAACATGAAACTTGACCCTAATAAGTGCATATTCGCAGCCTAAAAAGGAAAGTTTTTGGGTCATATTGTGACCCCGTCAGGAATTCAAGCCAGCTCGGATAAGGTCCAAGGGGTAGTAAATATGAACAAACCAACATCAAAAAAGGATGTGTAAAGCTTAAACGGAAAGCTAGCTGCCTTAGTAAGGTTCCAGACCAAATCAGTAGAACAGTCCTTACCCTTTTCTAGTCTGTGAAGAATCATATTGTAAAAAATGGTATCATATGGACAAAGGAGGCTGAACAGCCATTTTGTAAGTTGAAGAAGTACCTACGAACCCTCCCAAAGTTAGCCAGTCCAAGGTTGGATGAGCCATTGGTAGTATACATATCCACCAATAAGGAAGCTATAAGTACAATGTTGATTACCAAACGGGATAAGAAGAAGATTCTAGTATACTTTGTAAGTCGGGTCCTCCAAGGGGCAGAGATAAATTTTTCTCATATATAGAAATTGACATTATCCCTTGTCTACACAGCTAGATAATTAAAAATATATTTTCAAGCTCGCCCCATTATTGTGTTGACGAATCAACCGACAAGACAAATCTTAATGCAACCAGAATGGTTCAAACGAATGACAAAAGAGGAAAATAGAATTGGGAGAATATGATATCCCGTACAAACCAATGGTAAGAATCAAAACCCAAGAATTAGAAGACTTTTTTAGGGAGATGCCTCAAGTGTAAAAAACTGATATGTGTGTTGTAAATGAGCCTAACGATACGGTTACATCCAATGGTTTATTGACACTATATACCGATGGTACATCAAGTAGAGATGGTTCGGGAGCTGGTGTCATTTTAACTAGTCTGACTGGTGAAAAGTTCACATACGTGTTACGTTTTGATTTTGAAAGATCCAACAATGAGGAAGAGTAGAAAGTGTTGATCGTTGGTCTGCAATTAGCCCTCGATATGAATATTTTGGAGGTGGATGTATTTGGAGAATCCATGTTGGTGGCTGATAAAATTAAGGGGCTGTATGAAGCTAAAGAAGAACACATCAAGGAATATATAGCCAAGGCAATGGAATTGGTCAAGCAATTCAAGATGTTTCAAATCATATAGGTCCCAAGGTTGAAGAATAAACAGGCAGATGCTTTAAGCAAATTGTTCTTCGTAGTATGGGATCATTTGGAAAAAAAGGTGTTAGTAGAGATCTTGGTCAAGAAAAGTATCAAAAAAGAACCGGTGCATGTGTTAGAAATATAGAACGAGCCTAACTCTAGGAAGACACCAGTCATACAATATTTGCAAAAGGGTACACTACCGGCATGCAAAAAGGAAGCACGAAGGGTATGAGTCAACACATCAAATTATACCATGTATGTAGGAAGGTTGTATCAAAAAGGGTATTCAACCCCATGGATAAGGTGCTTAACCCATGACGAAGGTGAAGGAGAGATACAAGAAACACATGTAAGGGTTTGTGGAGCACATGTCGGGTAGAAGGTGGTTTTTCAAAAAGATCATAAGAATAGGATTTCTCTAGAAGACCAAGTCTAAAGACAAAAACTTGTTCATACCGAAGTTTAATAATTTTCAAATGCACTCCAATGTCCCAACCTTGCCTCCGACGATGCAAACAAGCCTAGTTAGCCCATGGTTGTTCCTAAAATAGGGCATCGATATTGTTGGACCATTTCTGGAATCCCCAAGTATAGAAAAGTTTTTTATTGTGGCAGTAGATTACTTCATGAATTGGCTTGAAGCTAAAGTTGTAGCTATCATAACATGGAAGAAAATAGTCAAATTTATATGGCGATGTATAGTGTGTCGGTACGGCAGGCAAGAACATATAAGGAAGTTGAGACCCAATTGGGAAGGTCCTTATAAGGTGATAGAAGCAAGGCAGAATGGGCCATACATTCTAGGAAAAAATGCAAGACGATTGGCTCCTAAGAACCTCAAACATGCATAACCAATGACTTTTTCATTTCTAAGAAGGGCGTTCTGTATACCAGAACCTTATTTGAGTAAAAACAGTGAATGTAGTTTTTTTAAATCCTTTGTTCAATTTGGATTGTAAGAATAAGGGATTAAATTTGAACCGATCAATGAATTCAAAATTTTGGTTTTAAAGAAGTTGTATTTATCTTTAATTTGTATCCGAAACACAACAGGTCATCATCGACTCATAGTTGTGGTTAAACCTAATGGCCACCGTGGTTCGACATAGATAGTCACCATCAGCTCATAGTCATGGTTCGACCTAATATCCACCATGTTTCATCACAATTTTTTTACATAAAAAAGTCACCATAAGCTCATAACAATGGTTCAACCCAATAGCCACCATGTTTCATCACCTTGGTTCGATATAAAGAGTCACCATCGGCTCATGACCATGGTTCGACCCAATAACCACCATGGTTCAACATAGAGAGTTACCATTAGCTAATGGCCATGGTTCGACCCAATAACCAACATGGTTCAACATAGAGAGTCACCATCAACTCATGGCCATGGTTTAACCTAATAGCCTCCATGGTTCATCATAAAGAGTCACCATCGGCTCATGGCCAGGGTTCGACCTAATAGCCGTCATGGTTCATCACCATGATTCGACATAGAGAGTCATGATCGGCTCCTAGACATGGTTTGACCTAATAGCCACCATGGTTCGAAATAAATAGTCAACATCGACTCATAGGCATGGTTCAACCTAATATCCATAATGGTTTGTTTCCATGCCTCGGCATAAAAGAGTCATCATTGACTCATAGCCATGGTTCGACCCAATAGCTACCATGGTTCAGCATAAAGAGTCGCCATCGGCTCATGCCTATGGTTCGAATTAATAGCCTCCATGGTTCGACATAAGAGAGTCACCATGTTTGTCGCCATGATTTCGTTAAGTATGTCACCACCGACTCACAACCATGGTTTGACTCGATAAGTCATTACAGATAATCACCATAGTTTAAGAAAAGAATGTCGATAAGATTTAGTCACTGGACTCAACAGAGTAAATCAACTCCAATAAGAAATAAGGAGACAATATGATGGTTTGTGACTTAAAGTTATGGTTTGGTTTGAAGATATAGCCAAGTTGGAGCTACAATCGAATGAAAATTCATAACGCAAACATAAGTCAGTGGCTACGGCATAGAGTTATGTAAGAGTAAGGAGGTCATATGACGAAGGACAATCAAGTTTGGACTCAAGGTGTTGTATGATCAAGTCAAATCTCTACCAAGAAAAGCAAATACAGGAACACAACTACTCAAAATCAACAGAAACAAACATACATGATCAGCTAAAGATAACAAAACAAAATACATAATCAAGCATTACCATTACAACTAGCGTCAAAAGCACCTACTCTAAGGTGTACAAACATAGTAAAATATAACAGAACAAGGATGTAATATGGTAGCAAGCAAAGTATCTACTATTTAGAAGAGCTACCACATTGAACTCCATCTTGATGAAGAATGTCATCTAGATGCTTCTTCAAAGACCCCACATCAACACCCTTGGCATCAAGTAGCTTTAGAAGAGAGTAGTCATAACTGATGACATCAGAGAAATGTTCTAACACAGCTTCTTCAGTGTCAGGATTTGAGTATCGAAGGGTGTGACCAGCCAATTCCTTGGAGAACATATACTTGATTTCCATAAAGGCTTCATGGAGATCCAATTAGATAGATGTAGGTTAAAGGGAAGCACTAATAGTTCCAATGTTTTTGGAACTCAATAGTTTACCAAAAAAAAGGTGGGAATTCCCTTTTTAAGAGCCATCATAGATCAAGGGAGTTCTGCTCAGCCAATAATTCATAAAATATAGAATCTTGATTAGCATGAGCTTACCAATGAATACCTTCCAAAAGTTGAAAGAGATCTTTTTCAATACCTTCTTCATCAGTCACCTTGCCTAAGCCAGGATTGTTCGAATTAAATAGACTAGCTGTAAATGGATGAAAGAAAGCAGGAAGAGAAGCTAAATAACACATCAGGGTCGGATTCGTGGGCTTTGTTCTTGGAAGGGATTACTTATGTATTGAAGTCAACATAAGAACAAGCAAGACAAAATATATTTAAAAAGGGGGAAATAAAGTAAGAAGTTATACTTATTCTTTAAGATAGAACTTCATGTTGGAATAGTGTCTAAGGCTTTAACTATATTTGGCAAGTATTTGACCCGGTTGTGCATGGTCCTTTTGGGTTGCCTTCACCATAGCAACTTGACAAGATGATTTATAATGAGAGAAGAAATATTATTAATATATTATGAGAATAATATAAGTAATAATAATATTGTTATTTGATTAATATAAGTCATAAATTAATTAGGAATTAATTTGGTGACTTAAAGAGATTAATTAAATAAAGGGGCATAAACTGTCAAATGTGTGATAGTTATATTTTGGGCTATGAGTCCTTAAGGATAAGAGGGTGGACGATTTTAGGATTTGGAAGAACCTAGAAATCGCCCAAGGCCTAGTCCATAGGGATCATTGGATTGCTTAGGGCCTAAGTTATCTAATTAGGGTTTTAAGGGTGAAACCCTAGGAGCTCACTAGTATAAATAAGACCCATAGGGTTGAGGAAATCGGCACCCTTGTTATTGGAGTAACCCTGGCCGATTTCTCACCCTCCTCTCTCTCTTATCATCCTCTTGCTAGTTGGTGTTTGTAAGCTATTAGAGGAGTGACAATTGTGACTCTAAGCTCCAAGGACAAGAAGATTCAAGCAAGCAACTCAAGGTATTCCTTTAGATCTGATTTCATATGGTATGATTTGAATGTTTATACTAGATCTATCAATCAAAGTCTTGGATACATTGCATGTTCAATTAGAGAAACCTAGATCCAAGCATTAGGGTTTGTATGTGTACATAGGAATGTTCTTATGGCTCAAACCCATCAGTGGTATCAGAGCCTTGATTGGTTTCTATTGAATTGATGCATTGGTTGATTGCTTGTTGATTGAAAAAAAAAATCGTTTTTTTCCTTCTACCTGATGAACACGACGAGTACCACAGTGTACTTGGCGAGTAGGCCTCAACTCGGCGAGTCCATTGTGGTACTCGGCGAGTTCGAGCGTCAGAAGGAGCTAGTTTCAAGATTTCTTGTTGTTTTTCTTATGGAAACTTGCCTTAATCTTCATGGGTCAATAAAATCTGATTTTAAACATATATGTGAGTATATCCTTGACCTAACAAAAGATATTTACCAATTAATTGAATAATAATTTCCTTATATGATATTAATTGATTATTTTAATTAAATTGGTGAATTGTTTTGCAAGAAACATTTAAATAAGTCAAATATGGATAATTATGAGATTAAATGGTTAATTTAAATTATTTGTTATTTGATCCCTTATGTTTTTAAAAGTTTAAAACTTGTCCTCAAGTATTGAAATTTATGTTTTGTGATTAAAAGTTTAATTTAGACAATTTAAATTTCAAACCCTAGAATTTTACAAGTTTAAAATTCAACCCTATACAAATATATATAATATTACAAGACTAATATATATATATATATATATATATATATATATATATATATATATATATATGTGTGTGTGTGTGTGTGTGTGTGTGTGTATAATTAAAATGCTAGTATTACCGTTAGTAGGCCTCATTCATGAAGCCGGTCTATAAGGTGGGTATAAGGTTGCGGCCTATAAAATGGCGCTTAATGGGTGTACACTCACACCCACCATTTGCTTGATCGGTGGAGGGTCGTTAGCCGAACGGGTAGGATAGGCAACCCTATCTCCTCATTAAAAGTATAATATTAAAATACAAAGTAACTACATGTTTTTCATATCCCAAACCTAGTTACTTTAGGAAAAGTGAATTGATGCAAACCCAAGAAATTACACTTTGCACCCTTGCTAAGAAGTTAGTGGAGTGTGTGTTGTTTACCGGCACACTAATTGGTTCAAAGTAAAGGTGGAAAAGGGTGATTCATTGTTTATCATAGTTCGATGGAGCGTATGTGGTTTACCGGCACATCGAATAGGTGATTGTAACAATGAAGGCACCGTGTAGATTTGCATGGTTATTCACACCCACTTTGTGATCCTCGGCATCCCAGTCACAAACGAGAGGGGCATATTGAGATTGAAACATGCCATTGAAAAGTTCAATGAATCTCATCAAAACCTAGGAATTCTCATTACATTTACAACTTAAGGTTATGTTTTCATGGTGGAGAATTAGTGAATCGTCATTCACTTACCTTCAAATTGTTTGCATGTTGGATTACGGCATCCCTTTTCTAATGTGTAAATAATGTTGTTGGATCCTAGCCCTAATTTTTCATATTGGGTGATAACTAGGGATTCAATTCTAATCAAAATTTGTCCTTTCTATTTGTAGATGTCGAACGCGAACAACGTTGCTGCTAGCTCATTCACGCTAATGAGCCTTTGCCAAAAAATGACTTTCGATGGAACGAACTTTAGCGAATGGATAAGATATATTCGCACGATTGCTCGCTACGAGGACAAGGAGTATGTCCTTGACGAGAAGCTCGAGAAGATCAATCCAGAAATCGCTACTCCGGCTGAAATGACTGCTTTTGAAACTCATGAACATGATGCAATGAAGGTTCATCGCATCATGATAGCCACAATGAACGCCGAATTCCAAAAGTCCTATGAGGACATGTATCCTTACGAGATGCATCAAGACTTATTGGAGAGATACCATCAAAACGCGAGGCAGGAACGTTACGAGATTTTCACTAACATGATCTCTGCTAAAATGGGACATGGAGATTCTCTAACCATGCACTTGCAAAAGATGCAAAGGTATGTCGATTGTCTTCGCAAGTTGAATGTCGACTTTGGGGAAGATTTGGCGATCGACATGGTACTTCATTCCTTGCTTCTGTGTTACAACCAATTTAGGATGACCTACCACATGAACAAGGAAGAGGTCACCCTAAGCAAACTCCAAGGTCTCCTAAGGGTTGCTGAGAGCAACCTCAAGGACAAGTCTGTTGCACCCACTCCCAATCCACCCACTGCTCCTGTTTTGGCTATTGGGTAGGGAAGGGGAAAGAAGACGAAGGCTCCGTCAAAGAGCCACCGCAAGGGAAAGTCCCGAGATGGTTCCTCTTCTAGTGGGACCAAATTTGATCCTACTAAACCCAACCCTAACCCGAAGGAGGCAGAGTGCCAAATTGCCACAAAATAGGGCATTGGAAAAGAAGCTGCCCAGAATATCTGCAAGCCATCAGGGAAGGAAAGATCAAGCCGTCTTTCGCAGGTATTTACTCAACTAAATCTAATGATTCATCTCATGTTATTTCTTGGGTCCTTGATACCGCGTGTGGTTACCACATTTCTTCTGAATTGCAGGGACTAAGAAGAAATAGGGATGTGGAGCATGGAAGAATAAATCTAATCATGGGGAACAGAAGATCGTCGCCTGTCACCAAGATTGGAGTGTATTCTTTAGTGCTTAGTAATGGATTAAGTTTAGATTTGAATAATTGTTGCTACTCGCCAGATATGGCAAGAAACATCATTTCATTTCATGATTTGCTTAGACAAGGATTTAGATTTTCTTTTAATAATGAGAATGGTTCGATTTATGTTTATCTAAATGGTGTCTTATACTTTGAAGCAATGCCTTGTAATGGAATTTATGAAACTGTTATGATTGTAGATAACCTAGGAAATGATGTTTTATGCATGGATTCTTCCAATAGTATGGATAAAGCATGTTTGTGGCATTGTCGTCTTGGACATGTCAACAAGAAGCGCATAGCCCAACTCCAAAAGGATGGAGTGTTGGAGTCATTCGACCTTAGGGAAGATGACACATGTGAGTCTTGTTGATGGGTTTTAGCCATATGAACATTCCTATGTGCACATACAAACCCTAATGCTTGGATCTAGGTTTCTCTAATTTAACATGCATTAAATCCAAGACTTCTAATGATAATTCTAGTATAATAACATAAGAAATCAGATTTAGATGATTACCTAGAATCACTTGCTTGAATCTTCTTGTCCTTGGAGCTTTAGAGTCACAATTTTCACTCCTCTAATGGCGTACAAACACCAACTAGCAAGAGGATGATTATAGAGAGAGGGGAGAGGAGGAAGAAATCGGCCAGGGTTTCTTTAGAGACAAGTGTGTCGATTTCCCTTAACCCCTAGCGTCTATTTATACTAGTGAGGCTCCTAGGGTTTCACCCTTAAACCCTAATTGGATAACTTAGGCCCTAAGCAATCCAATACCCTAATGATAAGACTTGGACGATTTTGAGATCTATCCCAAGCCCCAAAACCGTCCCCCCTTATCCATAAGGGATTATAGCCCAAAGTATAACTATCATACAATTGACAGTTTATGCCCCTTTATTCAATTAATCTCTTTAAGTCACCAAATTAATTCCTAATTAATTTATGACTTATATTAATCAAATAATAATATTATTCCTTATATTATTCTCAGAAATATATAAATAATATTTCTTCTCTCATTACAAATCATCCTGTCAAGTTGCTATGGTGAAGGCAACCCAAAACGACCATGCTCAAGCGGGTCAAATACTTTCCTAATATATTTGCAGCCTTAGACACTATTCCAACACTTGTTTGCTTGGAAAGATGACCAAGTCACCCTTCACTGGTACATGTGAGAGGGGTGAGGGTTTATTGGATCTCATACATACCGATGTATGTGGACCCTTTAGATCCACCACAAAGGATGCGAACCGCTTCTATGTGACTTTCACCGATGATTATAGTAGATATGGGACTTAATCAAGCACAAGTCTGAAACGTTTGAAAAGTTCAAAGAATTCAAACATGAAGTGGAGAATCAATTAGGCAGGAAAATCAAGATGCTTCGATCCGATCGAGGAGGAGAGTACCTAAGTCTTGAATTCCACGACTATCTCAAAGAATGCAGAATAGTTTCGCAATTGACGCCACCTAGGACACCGCAGTTGAATGGTGTGGCAGAAAGGCGTAATCGAACCTTGTTGGACATGGTTCATTTTATGATGAGTCGTGATTCACTACCTATCTCATTCTGGGGGTATGCCTTAGAGACTGTCGCCCATATCCTTAACCGAGTCCCTACAAAGAAGGTTGCCAAAACACCTCACGAGATATGGACAGGGAAAGCTCCCTCGTTGGCACATATCAAGGTTTGGGGTTGCGAGGCTTTCGTAAGACAAGATACTCACGACAAGCTCGAACCTCGTAGTGAGAGATGTATTTTCATCGGCTACCCACAGAAATCCTTTCGATATCTCTTCTATAGACCGAATGACAATGGTGTCTTCGTTGTGAGAAGAGGGGTTTTCCGAGAGCGAGAACTCGTAAGCCAAGGAGACAGTGGGAGGTAGATCGAGCTTGAAGAGATTCAAGAATCGAGTGATGAAGGAACCTCCACCGCTGGCGCTCAACCCGAGTAGGAAACTCAGGTTGAACCGATTGACGAGTCCTTACCTCTTAGACATTCCAAAAGAGTTAGAGTTCAACCCCAGTTTTATGGTTTTCATATTACTACCGAAGGGGACACGTATATTAGTGATGGTACACTAATAAATTTAGATGAACCTAATAGCTATAAGGAAGCCGTGGTAGGCCCAGAGTCTGCAAAATGGAAAGAGGCAATGGACAGCGAGATTCAATCCATGTATGACAACCAAGTTTGGAATTTGGTTGATAATGTGCCCGGACGTAAGACTGTTGGGTGCAAATGGATCTTAAAGAAGAAGACCAACGTGGATGGGAATGTACACACATATAAGGCACGATGGGTTGCGAAGGGCTTTACTCAAACTCCCGAAGTTAACTATGATGAGACCTTCTCACCAGTTGCGAAAATAAAATCTATTAGGGTGATGTTAGCCATTGCTGCATTTCATGATTATGAGATATGGCAGATGGATGTCAAGACCGCTTTCCTTAATGGGAAGTTGGCTGAGGATGTTTACATGGCTCATCCAGAGGGTTTTGTCGATACGAAGCATCCCAATCGAGTGTGCAAGCTTGAGAAGTCCATTTATGGGCTTAAGCAAGCGTCTCGCAGATGGAATCTATGCTTCGATGAGAAAGTCAAAGAGTTTGGATTTGTACGAAGCGAAGATGAATCATGTGTATATGTCAAAGCCAGTGGGAGTATAGTTAGCTTCCTCGTTTTGTATGTCAATGACATACTACTCATAGGAAACGACGTCCCGACACTGCAGGAGGTTAAGTCCTGGCTCGGGAAGTGCTTCACTATGAAGGACCTCGGAGAGGCTTCCTATATTTTGGGAATGAGGATAGTGAGAGAATGAAGAAAGAGACTAATAGGACTTAGTCAGAACACTTACTTAGATAAAGTACTGAAACGTTTTAGTATGGAGAATTCGAAGAAGGTAGAATTACCGATACAAAGTAATGCCAAATTGAGTAAGACTCAAAGTCCGAGTATCAAAGCCGAGATAGCAGAGATGAGCCGAGTAGCTTACGCTTCCGCAGTTGGCTCAATCATGTATGCTATGACTTGTACTCGCCCTGATGTAGCCTTTTCTTTGAGCATGGTTAGTAGATATCAAGGGAACCCTGGCAGAGCCCATTGGATTGCAGTCAAGAATATCCTTAAGTGCCTTCGGAGGACCAAGGTATGGTATTTAGTCCTCGGAGGGAGTGATGACTTAAAGGTGCGAGGGTATAGTGACGCCAGCTTCCAGACCGACAGGGACAACTACCGTTCGCAGTCGGGCTGGGTCTTTACCCTTAATGGAGGAGCAGTAACTTGGAAAAGTTCCAAGCAGGAAACCGTGGCTGATTCAACGTGCGAATCAGAGTACATTGCAGCGAGCGAAGCGTCGAAGGAGGCAATATGGTTGAAGAACTTCATCGATGATCTTGGAGTTGTACCTGCCATAAAGGAGCCTATGGAAATTTTCTGTGATAATGAAGGAGCGGTTGCCTTGACCAAGGAACCAAGGAATCATGGTAGATCTCGTCATATCAACAGAAAATATCACTTTATTAGACATCTAGTAGAAGAAGGACACCTCGTGGTTAAGAGGATATCATCAGAAGATATCCCAGCAGATCTGCTTTCGAAGGGACTGAGTAGGGTTAAGCATTTGCAGCATGCTAGGAGTATTTGACTGAAGGATGATATTAGTTTAGATTAGATAGTTTTAGAAACTTGTAATAGATAAATGTAATTGACATTTGATGATTAAATAAAAGAGTATTATTTATGAGTAAAGTTACTGTCATATGTTAATTGTTTAACTATTGTTTCACTTTGCATGTTTTGACTTCCTGAATAATTGAGTTATTAAGAATAATCGAATTTTTCGAATGGTCCACAATCGTTCATATGTTGGAAGTAGATTGTCATGAATTGGTATGTAGATTGTCTAAATGGTATTAGACATAGAAAAGGTTTGCTGCAACGTTCATGAGTGCTTACGTACTAGTTTTGAGCATTGGAACAAACTCGCGCTTGCTGGAATCACCTTATGGAATGTGATAAAAAGGGTGATCGGAAGACGATAATATCATATGGTCTTAAAACCTAGATATATGGTTTGTTATTTGTTAATTGGTTGTACATTGATAATGCGAAACCGCATCAGTATATTGATGTTATAAAACGCATTGTTGTGTATAATTGATTGGTGAATAAGTAAATGCATATAAGCCGAAGTTTATCTGTTACTTTTATCCTAAGAGGGTAAAAGCGATATCTCGGCCGCTCGATGATTTGAATTGACTTATGTGTCGGGCCCGGTCAGAACTAAATTGATGTGTTCGATTTAGTTTTATGTCGAATAAATCTGAGATCGAGAAACCAACTGCTGGACAATTGGTTCCATAGAATTCTCCGCATAATATCTTAACAGAGGACTGTATGATCCCTTATCTAAATGACAGGACTGATAAGATCAGAGTTTGACAGCATCTTTGAGAGCTACGATTGCGAATCGGATTGTGCTTGTATATATATTTACTAGACTTATCCAAGTGGGAGACTGTTGGAATAGTGTCTAAGGCTCTAACTATATTTGGCAAGTATTTGACCCGGTTGTGCATGGTCCTTTTGGGTTGCCTTCACCATAGCAACTTGACAAGATGATTTATAATGAGAGAAGAAATATTATTAATATATTATGAGAATAATATAAGTAATAATAATATTGTTATTTGATTAATATAAGTCATAAATTAATTAGGAATTAATTTGGTGACTTAAAGAGATTAATTGAATAAAGGGGCATAAACTGTCAAATGTGTGATAGTTATATTTTAGGCTATGAATCCTTAAGGATAAGAGGGTGGACGATTTTAGGGTTTGGAAGAACCTAGAAATCGTCCAAGGCCTAGTCCATAGGGATCATAGGATTGCTTAGGGCCTAAGTTATCCAATTAGGGTTTTAAGGGTGAAACCCTAGGAGCTCACTAGTATAAATAAGACCCATAGGGTTGAGGAAATCGGCACCCTTGTTATTGGAGTAACCCTGGCCGATTTCTCACCCTCCTCTCTCTCTTATCATCCTCTTGCTAGTTGGTGTTTGTAAGCCATTAGAGGAGTGACAATTGTGACTCTAAGCTCCAAGGACAAGAAGATTCAAGCAAGCAACTCAAGGTATTCCTTTAGATCTGATTTCATATGTTATGATTTGAATGTTTACACTAGATCTATCAATCAAAGTCTTGGATACATTGCATGTTCAATTAGAGAAACCTAGATCCAAGCATTAGGGTTTGTATGTGCACATAGGAATGTTCTTATGGCTCAAACCCATCACTTCAGTAGGCATAGGAGCTTTAACAAGAGCAACACTAGTAGAAGTTTGAGTAGCAGGCACTGTTGGGACTTAAGTGTTGCGTCATTGTGGATTTATTATGAGTCCGTTTTTATATCCGGGTTGGGCCTGTCCACCCATTAATTATTATTAGGGTTTTACTATTTAATGTACATACATGCACTGTATCTTGTAATCATCACTTTTGTAAACCCTATACGCCTTTACAGTAGCTGTTCTTTATCAAGCTCTTCTATGGCTGTGATTAACAATCATTCGATACATTTGATCTTCATTTTGTGTTCTTGATTCTTTTACCTGTTTGAATCTATTCGATCACTCAAGTTTTATTTTTACCAATTGGTATTAGATCAGGAGACTGTGTAATCCATATGCATCTCTTCTGTTAAAAGAGCGATTAGGGTTTCCGCTTTAATAGGATCTAGAATCTGCCATCTTCTTCGACTTCATCGATTATAGACATTGAATCTTGATCTTTATTTTACCATAAACTCGATTTTAGGTTTACACATATGGTTCTTATAGGTTTTTATCAAATCAACAACATGCATCCTGACGATTCTTCAGTTAACTCAATCAATCTCTCAAGCGGTATTAGATCTACAACAAGGATCCATATTCTTTTTCCAAACGATTATGAAGTATGGGCACTACACTTTGAAGATTATTTGCTAGGGCTTGAAGACAATGGTTCATTGATATGGGATGCAATAACCAAGGAGATGTTTCCTCACACAGGTACAAAAAGAGTTATCAAGACTCAAGCAGAGTACAACGATCTTCTTCTTGAAGTTGATGATATTCCCAAATATGAAAAAGACAAGCTAATTAGCAATGTCAAGGCCATGAGAATTATTCGATTTGCTTTGCCAGACGAAACGTTTCGCTTAGTAATCTCCTGCGAAACTACAAAAGAAATATGGGAGAGGCTTAGAGAATTATCCTCAAGTTACGTTGATCTTGAACATTCCATCCAGACGCTATTACTTTCAGAGTTTGGAGCTTTCGTTTAGAAGCCTGAGGAGAAGCAGAACCGAACGTTCAACTTCTACAACCATCTACTGATCAGGATGGTGAAGAACAAGATCAAAAGTGAACTGATTGAGCAGAAGGTAACGTTTATGAACAGGCTAAGGTCTGAGTGGAAAGTTGTGGTGACGACAATTAAAGCACACAAGCAGTTCAAAAATTACTCCTTAGCAAAGCTCGTTGGAATTTTGAGGTCACATGAAGATGAAGTGAGAAGTGAAGGAAAGGTTGTTTCTGGAATGGTTTCTTTAGTGCTTGTGTCAAAGGGAAAGAAGGTGGTTGATGATGGTTCGGAGTCTAGTCTCTCCAATTGTGAACTCTCTAAAGAAGATTATGGTTTGATGGTGTCCAACCCAAAGAGGACCGCAAAGAAGAATTTCAGTAGCAACAAAAACCGAAATTGGCAGGGGGTTATAGTTTTGAGAAGGTAAAGGATGAGAGTGTGAACAACTCTCAAAAGGAAGAA
Source organism: Lactuca sativa (assembly GCF_002870075.4). Taxonomy (NCBI): domain Eukaryota; kingdom Viridiplantae; phylum Streptophyta; class Magnoliopsida; order Asterales; family Asteraceae; genus Lactuca; species Lactuca sativa. The sequence continues at coordinate 172,498,645 of NC_056631.2, forward strand.
ACAAAGATGAGAAGAAGCTTGTAGGTGACTCCAGCTATGGCTGTAATTATTGTCATGGAAAAAATCATCTAGCATAGGAGTGCATGCTACGGAGAATGAATGAGAATAAGGAAGAGGAGGATGATGAGGCTTATTTCCTTAGAAAGTTGGAGGAGGTCAAGAAGAAGAAGATTGTTGATGACGATAAACCTGCTACAATTGTGCAGGAACAGGATGATGAGTTTGGTAGAGTCGAAGTGTGGTCAATTGAATCCAATGACGAAGAGGTTCATAGGCCGACTCACGGGACAAGCTTCGTGGCGAAATTTGATGATTCATAATTCAGTGGAAGGTGCTTTATGGTGATAAATGAAGTTCCGAAGCTTAGAGGATACACTACTGATGGCGGTCGTGTCTTCGACAGTTGGTTCGCTACGAAACCCGTCACTGAGCATATCATTGAATGCGAGAAGGTGATAATCAAGGTACACACCATTCTTAAATCTATAAATATTTTTGTGCCTCAATATGAAACTAAATTAGATGATCTAAAATATATGGTATCTAGTTTTAGTGAAAGATTAAAAAGAACCTGTTTGAATAATTCTAACTTAACCGATCAACTCGGCAGGGTTTCGAACAAAAGTGAAGAGAGGCACGTGTGGATTGAAAAGTTTGAGTCTAATTTGTCTAGGTCTAGGGATGAGTTCATTTATTTGCAAAGATATAATTTGGGGCTTTTAAAACAGTGAAGCATTTTTGTTTGATTGCTAAAATACTTTATTTTAATATTACCCAGTTACATCTTGATTGTGAAATTGGAAGAAAATTCATAAGATGATTTTGCCCTTTCTTGAATTGAAAGAGGACGAAATCGACAAAGATTTTTATAGGTACAAATCCATCGTCTTATCTGACGAAGTCTCAGATGCCTACAGAATAGGACTGGACAAAATTGAATCTTTCATAAAGTCCAGAGATCACAAAAATATGTTGAAACAACTTTTGGATGAAAATGACAAAGAGAAAATCAAATCTGATACTGTGTAGAAGTTTGACTCACTAAACACTAAGTTGAGTTCAAAAAACAAACTTAATGTTGAAAATACATCTGAATTCGACGATGATAGTCATATTAGTGAAATCTCTATGGAGGATGAGGTTGATTGCTCTGAATTTATTAAAAGCGAACATGAACCTGCGAAAGTCTTAATTTCTGAAAATTTAGTTGATTTTGCACGTTTTTATGAAGTTAAATAAAAAGTTGTAAAAGAAAAAGCAATTGTTTTTCCAAAAGTTCAAACTGTTCCCAATCAAGTTTTTGCAACCAAGGGACTGAATAAAAATCAGATAGCATAACTAACATCCACGGTCGAAGACAACAATAAAGATGGTTGTGATAAACTTTTCTGGTCAGCTCCAATTGATAATGCAGAAGAAACCAAAGTCTCTCAAAAATGACCTCGTGGAAATCGAAGAGAATATACGTAGCAGAACCGCTGAACAAAGTCAACTCGAGCTACGAAAAGGGGAGTCCAAGTGGAACCAAGAAAGTTCCGAGTGATACATCAACGATACAAACCAAAACTCCCACCAGAAAGCCAAGATCTAGGACAAATATTCATAAATCCTCTGAGCAATTCGCAGCTCAAAACGTCAAAGAAATGCGAGATATAACAAAAATCTAAAGGACAGAAAGCATTTCTAGAGATCCAAAAATCCCAACTTCGTTTATCAAGAAAAATCAGCTAATCCAAATGCGAAAATCTCTTCACATGCGAACCCTAATAATTTTCCACGAACTCAGTCTTAGTCTCCACAGGTTTCAAAACAAGAGATTTTTCAAAAGCAATCTTCTTCAAATCATGCGAAACCTATGGAGAAAACAAAGTCTCACTTCTCTCCAAACACGAATGCTTCACATTCAGCCAAAACATCGAAAGATGTTAAAGTTAAAGGAAAGATAGTTTTGGAACCTTAAATTCCATTTAAGAGGTTCGAAAAGAACATTAAGAAGAAAGTGGTCAAGCAACAGATCCAAAATAAGCAAAGGAAAATATCCACAAAGGATAAGAACTTAAAAGCAATAGGATCACTATTTTTCAAATTAAAGAGATACATAGCACCACCTTGAATAGAAGATCTTATTTAGTTCATGTTGCTATTACTTTTCTTGTTTCTATGAAAGCCTCACGTGGACCCAAACAAATTTGGGTTCCTAAATCTCTTTTAGGTTATTCGTGACGAGCAGTCTTAAAGGGCCAATATATTTGGTTTGGGTTAGGCATTAATGCATGGATGGTTTAGGGTTGTTATTAATGTGTTTTGGACATCTTTTGTGTTTGTTTGAGTTTTCGGTCAGGCTTTGACCGAAAACCTGTTTTAGGTCTGATGTGTGTTACTATATATTGTTGTCAGGTTGTCAGAGGTAGTTGGTTTTTCAAGTAGGTTTTCGGTCAATCCAAGTTGTATCCGACATTTCATAGTTGGATTGTATGCAAGCTTGGTTGTTTAATCTTCTTCTTCTTCATTTTTATTGCAGTTGATGGATCATTAGATAGATCCCACAGATTTGGGACCTAACAATTGGTATCAGAGCACTTCTAGTGTCAATCAACTGTGTTTTCTATTTTCGGTTTATCAATAATCTTGTGATCTTCATTTTCGGTTCATTGGCAAGTTGGAATTTGCTCTAGTTTGAAGAGTAGATCATTGTTTTCTTTATCAAAATCAAGATATGCATCATATTTAAGTTTGTGATGGAATTCTTATAGTTTTCGGTTGTATCTACACACACCGAAAACTCATTGTCATTTTTTTCTGTTCGGATCTGTGTATTTGGAAGCAATTTTGGAAGTTTTGGTTGTGCGAAAAATAGTAATCGGATCAAGAATCAACGTTTTCACTGAAAAAATCTTTAGTTTTTGGTTCATCTTCAGAAACCGGAAACTATTTTTTTTTCATTCTTCAGAAACCGAAAATCCAAGCATCTTTAGAAACCGAAAACCTTTCATCAACCTTAGGAAACCGAAAACTCACTTTATCCAAGTTTTCGGTCTAACTTTTCCACCGAAAACTTGTCTTTGATCATTTTTATTTTTTTCTTTCAATTTAATTTAAAAAAATGGATTCTCAAAGCATGACAGTACATCAGGAACTTGACACCATCATGGGAACAACTTCTTGGATTCCCCGACTCTTAAATGCCGAAGGCTTTCTGGAATGGAAATACTGGATCGAGAAGTGTATTAAAATGAAAGACTTCAAGATTTGGTGCAGTATACTTAGGGGACCAATTCAAATTACTACTATAGTGGATGACACAATTGTCGACAAACGGGTTGAAAATTATACGGATGAGGATTTCGAAAAGGTCGAAGAGCAAGAGAAAGCCCTTGCTACGCTTACAATGGCATTATCTCCAGAAATCACTTAGGGTTTCCATGAGTATACATCTGCAAAAGCACTTTGGGAAGCATTAATAGAAGTTTATGAGGGTAATGAGGATATGAAGCAGAGTCGTCAGGACATGCTTCGACAAAAGTTCAACATGTTCAACCATGTCATGGGCGAAACTCTTGAGAACCAGCTCCAGAGGTTCATTACTCTCACTACAGAAATGAGTTCTGCAGGTGTTTCGGTAACAAGATCAGAAATCAACAAGAAGTTGTTAAACTCCCTTCCAAAATCCAGGGATATGAATGTCTCAGTGATCAAGAAAACAAAAGACTTAAACAGGCTGAGTCTGACAGAAACTATGGCTATCATCAAGGCTTGTGATCTTGATGACAAGCAGAGGGAGATTAATCATGTTAATTCTTATTCCACTGCAAATCTAGGGATCCAAGCCACAAACAACAATGCTTTTTCAAGCTTCACTGTTGCGTAAGCTCCTCAAGTTACCCCAACTCCACATGTTCCACAAGTTCAACCTTTCATGACTCATCAATCGATTCAACCTACATCCTATGTTATCCCTTCCATGCAACAAGTTCAAGTCTCTCAACAAGTTAATCCCAGTGTTGGCTCATCTAATGTTGTATCTCCTAAGTCTCATGGTTTCAGTTCTCAGATGTCAACCATGAAAGAAAAAGAAGAAAACATGGCTCTTGCCATGGGTTTGGTAAATTGCTACAATGCTTTTGTGGCTGGAGAACTCTCCCCACAACTTTCGTTTGCCGACCTTGATCCAATTCATCCTGAAGATGTAGAAGAGATGGATATAACCTGGCAGATGGCCATGGCTGTGTTCAAGGCAAAGCAGTTTTCTAAGAAAATTGGCAAAAACAACTGGAGCGTGAATTCCGACAAAAAGGTCGGATTCAACAAAGGCAAACTTCGCTGCTACAATTGCCATGAGCCAGGGCACTTTGATAGGGAATGTCCAAAGCCTGACAAAAGGGAAAATGTTGATCGAACCATGGTGCCAGTTACCTATATCCACAGCAACAGCATAGGATCCTCATCAACCAATCAACCTACGAATCTGGCAATGGTGGCTCAATCCTTTGATTGGGAAGATCAAATTCAGGCCTTGAATGTTTCAGGACCTGAAAATACTTATTTGGCCCAGGTCGAGGATTGCAAAGAGAAAGAGGCAAAGATAGATTCCGAAGAAGATATGGTGAACCTCCAGTTTGCCTTCATGGTGCAAACCACTTCTAAGCCATCTAAGCCCGAGGTAAGTGAATCTGGTTGCTCTCCATCTTGTGCTAAAACTATGAAATTTTTGCGAGAATCAATAGAATTAATCAAGAGAGAGAACGAGGACTTAAAATATGAGGGATACACACTTAGGAAAAACCAAAATCCCTTAAAGATTCAACTAGAAAATAAAATAAAGGACTTTAGGAAATTACAAGAGGATTACAGCAACAAATGTGAGAACTATGACCATATCAAACGAGAATTTGAAGCTGTGACTGCTGAACTTGACTCATTGAAAACACGTTTTGAAAATGCTGAATTCAATTTTAAAAAATTTGATGGGTCAAGCGAAGTTGTTGCGAAAATAATAGAAAACCAAATGCAGTGGAAGGATGTCACTTGTGGAAACCAAAAGAAAGTAGGACTAGGTTTTGAGTGTGTCCCTCCTCCTTATAATCACAATTATACCGCTAATCCATTATCTCATGAAGAAATAGATCAAGAACCTTTTCTTGAATATGGAAAACCTGCTTCTGAACAAGTTACATGTTCAAACGATAAAGTTTTGGATACTAACGTTTCAAATTTGAGTGCAGATAAGTCCATAGCTTAGGGGGAGCAGAGAGATGAAAAGTTTGATGTTCTTAAGTCTAATAATGATGATGTGTCAAAGTTTGGTGTCAGTCTGTGTAATGAGTCTACGTTAAATTCGAATTTAAACAATTTTGTGTCTGGTGGTATTGTTTTTTCTGATGATAAGATTGCAACTGATAATGCTTTGTGTGATAATGTATCTTTTTCTGATTCAAATGCTTCTACACCTTCCACATTTGCTTCAAAATCTTGTGATTGTTCTTGCAAATGTGAAAGTGTTATAAATAAAAATAAAAGAAAGAAATTTGTCAAAAGCAGTGTCAAAACCAATGATAATAAACAAATCTGTTTTAACTGTGGCACTGCTGGACACATTGCAAGAAACTATTTGAACTAGATATTTGTATCTCACACATCAAAAAGAGGAGAGAATGAATTCCGGGGACGATCTTTAACTAGAAAATCCCCGAGAATTCGTTCTCGGGATGGTGACTTGAACATAAATCCAAACAAGAAAATGACCAATTTTCAAAAGAATAAACAGGTTTTCCATAAATTCAATAATAGTTTGCCAAAATCAACTCAGGCTAAGCCTAAGTCGATTTTGTCAAAGGGCAGGACCGGATCTTTAAACTCTTTGAGTAGAAAATCGCCCGGCTCGAAGCAAACTAACAAAGTTTCAAAACCTAACTTTAAGTGGGTACCAAAATTGAATTCAGATCAGTCACCATTAACCTCTAAACCTAATTAAAGGAAAGAATCAAATGAAAATTTTGTGAAAGTAAAGGGTAAACCCAGGATTGTGATGACCTAGGTTCCCAAATCTGAATAAATTCGCTCCTTGTGCAGGGACGGTCGCGGAGGAGTATCGTCAGACCTTGGTATGTCGATAGTGGCTACTCCCGGCACATGATAGGAGATATCTCCCAATTGCATGACATTCAAAAATTTAATGGGGGCTATGTCTCGTTTGCGGGTGGTGAAGGTGGAAAAATAACACAGAAAGGAACAGTGACGAACGGAGTGCTTAGTTTTGAAAATGTCAACTATGCTCCTGAATTGAAGCACATTCTGTTGAGCGTCTCTCATATTTGCGACAAAGGGTATTCGACGCACTTTACCGACAAAGAATGTCTTATTTTAAAGTCGGGCATTGTCATTCTGGAGGAGTGGATTCTTCTAAAACCTAAGCGGGATAGGAATGCCTACATCATAGACATGAACAGCAATATTCCCGACGAAGTCACTTGCCTATTCTCCACAGTCTCAGAACAAAATACGATGTTGTGGCGTCGTCGTCTCGGTTACGCTAATGCAAAGAATCTGAATCGGCTTGCAAAGAACAAAATGGTCCGAGGTTTGCCTGTTAGAGATTTCATTACGTTTGAAAAGTGTGTTTCATGTGCTCAAGGAAAACATCATCAGAATCCAAACTTTCCAAATCAGGTTAACTCCATTAGTCAAGTGCTCCAGCTGTTACATATGGATTTATTTGGTCCGGTTAACGTTCTCAGTATCAACCGCAATTCATACTGCCTCGTTGTGATAGACGATTACTCTCGTTTCACTTGGGTTTTCTTTTTGTCCAACAAAGCTGGGATCGCTGAACTCATCAAGAAGTTCATTGTGATGATAGAGAACCAGACCAACAACCGAGTGAAAGCGTTGCTTACTGACAATGGAACGGAGTTCAAGAACGCTGTTCTTGACCATTTTTGCGCTGAGAAAGGGATTGTGCGTCAATTCAGTTCTGTTCGCACACCACAACAAAACAGTGTTGTCGAATGGAGGAATCGAACTCTTAAAGACGCCGCAAGGACGATGCTGTGTGACTCCAAACTTCCTGTGTTCTTTTGGGCGGAGGCGATTAACACGGCGTGCTATGTTTAGAATCGCGTGCTGATCAACAAAGCCAAAATGAAAACACCGTACGAAATGCTATACGGACACAAGCCATCTGTCAGCCATTTCAGAGTATTTGGCTGCCCTTGCACTCTTTTCCACTTGGAATCCAACCCCAAATTCAATGCAAAAGCCGATGACTGCTATTTTGTTTGATACGCTGCTCGTACTGCATACAGGGTTTATAACAAGAGGACGAAACAGATTGTGGAGTCTTTCGATGTTCGTTGGCTTGAAGAGAACGAGACAGACACTAGAGTGGGTCCAGATTGGCTATTTGATTACACATCTCTTTTCAAATCATTCAATGTGTCGTCGAATAATCAAGCAGGGTCTACGTCTAGTTCGAAAATCATTATTGAAGACGAAGAGGAAGAAGTTGTCTACAGACCACCATTGGTTTCTTCTGATCCTCCGGCGGTGTCTTCTGCTCAAACTAGTTCTTCTGAGTCCTCCCCTCAACAATCTTATCCTCATGCTAATGCTACTCCTCTAACTCCGGTGGAAAGAGAGTTCATGAAGCAAGAGACTTCCGCTGTAACTTCAAATCTGATGGAACTTCTCTTTCTGGAAAGAATCGCTGATGAGTTTGTAGCAGATCCGAAAAACGAACCTAGTTCATCTACCATGGATCATTCAGCAAATGAAGGAGTGATTAACATCCATAATCTTCCAGTCTCTATCAATAACATCAGCCACGAGATCCATGCTCGCATTTAGCGCAACCATCCTATAGAGAACGTCATTGGCCAGCTGGGCGACGGTGTTCAAACGCGAAGTCAGAGTGGAGACGTCAATACGTGTCTGTACTCCTACTTTATTTCTCAAATAGAGCCCAAGAATTTCGAAATGGCTCTGAATGAGCCCAGCTGGGTTGACGCCATGCATGACGAACTTAATCAATTCGAGAAGCTCGGGGTTTGGAAGTTGGTGGAGCTGCCCAAAGGAAAGAAATCTCTTGATACCAGATGGGTCTTTTGGAACAAGCAAGACGAATCGGGTGTCATCGTGCGTAACAAGGTGAGATTAGTGGTTCGCAGGTTTCGGAAAATTGAGGGTCTTGATTATACGGAGGTTTATGCTCCGGTGGCGCGCTTAGAGGCTATTCGTATCTTCCTCGCATATGCTTCCTATATCAACTTCACAGTATACCAGATGGACGTCAAGACGGCTTTCTTGTATGGCAAGGTCAAAGAGGAGATTTATGTTGACCAACCTCCCAGTTTCGTTAACTCAAAGCTTTCCAACCATGTCTACAAGTTAGACAAAGCTTTGTATGGGCTGCATAAAACTCCTAGAGCTGGGTATGCTACCCTAACTTAGCATTTACTCGATCACGGCTATTCCCGAGGCACCATTGATCAGCCTTATTTATCTAACATGTCGGTCTGGATCAAATTCTTGTTTAAATCTATGTGGACGACATTATAGTCGGGTCGACAAGCCAACAACTTTGCAAAGAATTCGAAGATGTGATGAAGAAGCGGTTCGAGATGAGTTCGCTTGGGGAGATGACCATGTTTTTGGGGCTTTAGGTCAAACAATCTTCAACTGGAATCCTTATTCACCAAGCAAAGTATGTATATGATATACTGGAGAAGTTCGGGTTCCGAGACGCAAAACCTACTCTTACACCCATGGCGAAGAGACCTTTACTGGCTCCTGGTCTTGAAGGCGAATCCGTAGATCAGACGTACTATCGATCAATGATCGGATCGCTCATGTATCGGATTGTTAGTCGCCCAGATGTAATGTTTGCAGTCTGTCAATGCGCACGCTACCAGGCTAATCCTAAACTTTCTCATCTTATTGCTGTTAAATGGATTTTTCGGTACCTTAAAGGTTGCCCAAAACTAGGTCTTTGGTATCCGAAAAATCCCGAATTTGACCTTTATGCTTTTGCAGACAGCAACTATGGCGGGTGCGAGCTTGATAGAAAATAAACTTTAGGAGGATGCCAATTTCTAGGAGATAGACTGGTCTCATGGCAGTGCAAGAAGCAGCATACCATCTCAACCTCAACAGCAGAAGCGGAGTATGTCGCTGCGTCTACCTGCTGTTCTCAAGTTATATGGATCCAACATCAACTGTTGGACTACGGTTTGAATTTTCAAGAAACCCCTATATTTTGTGATAATGAGGATGCAATCCAAATCGCTAAAAATCTGGTCCAGCACTCAAAGACCAAGCACATCGATATCAAAGTGCATTTTATTCGAGTTTGTTATGAGCGCTCGCTCATTCGGCTAGAACAGTTCCCCACTGCTAATAATGTGGCGGACATGTTCACCAAGCCGTTCAACAAAGCTCGATTCGATGTGCTGGTCAATCTTTTGAAAATGATTCACTTCAAGGATTAATTTTTGTCTAGGATAGTCTAAATTTTCACATTTTAATTTCATTCTCACTCATGCACAAATTTAAGGGGGGGGGGAATAAACAAAAATTAGAAAATGTTAAAATAAAAAAAAATCAAAAAATCAAAAAATAAAAATAAAAAATAAAAAATATGTCTTTGAAGTGATCATGTGGGAAGTGATATCAACAAGTAATAACAGACAATCTGATTCTGTGTAAGGTACCAAAGCTGAATTGTCTAGGCTATGTGTTCGATGCGCTGGTAGGCACGAAAAGTTTAATGGACTTGACTAGGTGCAGTTGAACTTAAGGAATTAAATGACTTAATAATTCTTGACCTAGATAGTTCTATTTAGCCTAACAATATCATGCTTGGGTAGGTTGAGCAGGGAGATATACATGAGAATCCACCAGTCACATTAATAGAACCCATATCTAGAAGTGTGGTTTTAGCTTTTCCTCGATGTACGGACTCTGTCCTTAATTCTGGTATTGATGGGGCGACTGGGAATTCCGATAAAGTAGGTCTGTAGAAAATTGTTTTCTTTCTTTCTTATTGTTAGTCATATGTTGCCTCCTTTGTGTGATCAAAAGATCCGACCTGGACTGCAACATATGCAACTCTGTATCTATGAATCTGATATATGCTATTCTTCTTGTCTGTTAGCCATATGCTATCTCCTTTTCGTGATTCATAATCCGACCTGGCTCACAGCATATGCAACCTTCTAATTCTCAATCCTTCTAAATCTCTAATTAATAATGTGTATTATAAATTTATCCTCTCTCTTAATAATTGTCTGCTCACCTAAAGTAAGGAGTATCTTGGAAGTTCTTGATTATTAGGGTATATCAGAAAGCGGGAAACACATTCTAGTACACTTAAAATTGAACCATTATAGATTGTCTGTAGATCTCGCTGCTCAACTTAGGTGGACAACAATATCATTGGTCATCGTCAGATGAATGGTCCTTAGGAAGTTTATCTAGGAACATAGGATCAACTTTTCTTGTCATCTATAGCAAGTCCATAATTTGTCATAATTTTTCGTGCTTAAGTGGTCCACAATACTGGTGATCGACCAGATCTATTCATGAAAAGGAGAGGAACTGATAAATGGCAAATGATTGTCTAACAACTATGATCCCAAAATCACAAAAATTATTACTTTTAGTTAAAGACTTAATTTTAGGTTTGAATTAAAATTTTAGCATTTAAAATTTTATTTCAATTTTTATTTTATTCTATTTTTAATTTTTTAGGATTTATAAATCTTAGGAAATTTTATTTCACTTTATTTTTCTGAATTAATCCTCAAATGGTATTATTTTTCATAAAGTGTTGGGTATTGGACCATTTTTTAAATAAAAATTTTGCAGCCCATTAGTGTTTGAAAATTGGGTTTGGAATCCGGGTTTGGACCAGATCTTGAACCGAGTATATAAAGGAAAATGGAATCAATTTTCGGTTCTTTTTTTCTCTCACAGAATACCGAAACCTTTTTTTTTTCCTCTCTAAGTCTCGAAACTTTGTTGTGCTCTTTTGTTCAATCAACCTCAAAACATCAAAGGTATTGCAATTCCGAACACTGCTATGCATTTTTTTTCTTAAATCAACCGTGAAATCAGTGGGAAATCATGAAAATGTGAACTGTCGGCGTTTTCGGTCCAAGCCGAGCCGTTTTCGGTCAAGTCAGCTCAGACGGCTTTCGGTCCAGCTGAGAATTGCCCTTCTTGGCTTTCGGTCTAGCTCATTTTTAGTGTGAAATCTGGTTTTCGGTCTTCACTTGTGTGTTGGTCCTTAGGTTTTCGGTGTGACTTTCTTGACCGAGAACCTAATCTTTGACTTATAAAATTAATTAAAATGGCCAAACTAAAAGAATTAAATTGAGAAATAAAATCAATGAATTTTAATCAAAAGATTTCTCAGCTGGTCTATTTTGTGCAGATAAAATGGCAAGTTTCAAGGTTGCAGAAAGTCACAATGTTTCCATTTTGCTTGATGATCCTCCTATGGCGCACAGTGAATTCAAGTCAATGATGTTCAGGTTGCGTGAATGTTGCATTTTCTCAGCACTCACTTGGAACCCCATAATCTACTTGGATTTAAACAACGAGTTCTGGAGTTCAGCTAGCATCAGAAATGAAAGCAACGGAGCGCAGACAATCGAAGCAACTGTCAAAGGACGTAAAATTGTCATCACTTAGCAGTTTATCAGAGACACATTGAAGTTTGATGACAAGGCTACTTATCCTACCGACATTGATCTGCGAGTTGTTGACGAGTACCTTGAAAAGATGGGATATGAAGGCGTTTTCCCACCGACCCTCAAGAAGCTGCTACCTCCATACTGGAGGTTTCTGGCTCATGTGTTTGTTAACTATATATCAGGGCGTAAGGGTGGAGCGGATGAGATCTCTTCAAGGAATACTCAAGCTATTAGTGCACTGGCAGCGGGAATCGACTTCAACTTCTCAAGATTTATCTTAGAAGAAATGGTCACTAATCTCAAAAAGAAGGCGAAGGACCAATTCCTGCTTTACCCTCGGTTCATCCAGATCTTTCTCAACTGCCTTTTTCCAGACCTTGCCAAGACAGGAGAGATTCTTGATATGAAGGCTTTTGGACCTAACACAATCAGTCTGATGAAGCAAAATCGAAAAGGGAAAATCATGTTCCAAGGAAAAGTACCCTTTTGAGAAATTTGGAAAATTTGTCGAGCTAACCGACTCTTCTGGATCCCATGGGTCACCTGAGCAGACTTCAACTGATCATGCATCATCAGATTATGCAAATATAAATGATGATGTAATCGACGTTTCAGACCATGAGGAAGAAACTGCTGCTGCTCTAACTAGCATTGTGGCTGAGGAGCATAATTTCACAAATGTGACAATTCAAAGTGATTTTGTGGAGGTTCCACAGAAGAATTCACCGAAACTGAGGAAGGAGAAGAGAATGAAAGAGTTGATCTTTCCGGTTATGACAGAGATGATATTGCTGAACAATTCATTGGACCTGAGTACACCTTGTCAAATGAAGATCTCGATGACATCTTCAATGATATCAATGATGGTGCCAATCCAACACCGGAGATAAGGGAAAATGTTGACAATCAAGAAGTTGAGTTTCCTGTTCCCGTTCAAGCGGCTGATTCTTCAATTCAAATGGATGCCTCTTCAGGGATTCCTCCCCTTAAAAGGGTAATTCCTACATCTGATTCAATTGTGAGTGAAGCCCAGACAGACCTGACCTCCCAGCCCCTGATGAAAAGACGAAGAACTGATCCAAGGGTGGGAGTTATTTTTCCTGGGCTAATTCAAACCACGGAGACTCCTCCACTCACAACTGCTGCCCCTTCTTCATTTGTGCCCATTCAGGAAGGCCCCAGCTCGATTCATGAAGTTGGTGGCTAATCTGTTGGCTTGAGTTCGTCTCCTCCAAGGCCTTATCATGATGTTGCCTCTGAAAGGCTTGCCATGCATTTGGCTCATAATTTAAGTCCAACACACTCCTCACGTGGAAAAGGTATATCCTTTGAGGAGAATATATCTGCAGATGATGACGTCTCAGTGCCTGATTTGAGAAAGGATATTGGTGTATTGAGCCAGAAGAATATCAAGCTTGATATCAAAGTTGCAGGTCTTCAAACTGAGAATGTCAAGCTCAATACTCATGTTGTTGATCTTATTAAAGAAAATGCTCAGAAAACAAAGCAGATCACCTATCTTCAGACACATTTTGGTTTGTTGACCGTCAGTTATTATGAGTTGAAAAAGAAGCTGGAAGAAGAATTTGGTGACAAATTCAAATCATCTGTCATTGAGCCCAGAATTTATCTTCCTAATCAAGACGCTCCCATTATTCCAACTCCTACAAGAACAAACAGAATTATCGATCGTTTCGACAATGAACCAGCACAGGCTCCAAATGTCGTGGCGGAAAAATGTGCTAAACTAGACAGGTCTGCTGAGAAGGGTCGACTTTTGTTCAAGAAGAACTCGGATCAAAATGCTCCCATAACCCTCTGAAAATGTGGATCGTAAGAAGGAAGAGTGGAAATTCTGAATTGTATAAAGATGCTCACGATTTCAATTCTTGGACCAGGGTTGATCTTACGAAATTGTCTAAAGCCCCGTTTTCAAATCCAACAAATGAACCCAAGGCAACACAATTCAGGTTGTTTTTAGAAGGTCAAGTGGCAAAGGGTTTTCCCTCTATGAAGACAGCATCGTCTATCATCAAGATTTACCCCAATGTCATAGATCCCAAAACCAATCAGCCTTTTCGATCTATGATGTGGTCGGAAACCAATCAAGTAAAGCAGATTGCTATCCTTCAGAACCATCCAAATGGATCTTTACAATCTATGGAATACTGGGTGTTGGATGAATCCATAGCTGTTGCTGTCATCAAACTCAAGCATGGGTGTATTCGTCTTTATGACAAGAGGGATCTGCTACAGTTTGGAAAAAGGGATATCCATGAGCTTTCTATTCATCAGATCAAGGTGGTTGATTTTGAGCCTGCTGCTAAGGATTACACTTCAATGGTCGCATTCATTATTGAGAAGGAAATATGGAATGGAGCTATGGGACATTCAAATGTGCTGGTGGTCGATAAAGATTGATTCATGCTAGCCCCAAACCAAGGGGGAGATTGAAGGGCGAATATATTTGGTTTGGGCTAGGCATTAATGCATGGATGGTTTAGGGTTTTTATTAATGTGTTTTGGACATCTTTTGTTTTTGTTTAGTTTTCGGTCTAGGTAGGTTTTCGGTCAGGCTTTGACCGAAAACCTATTTTCGGTCTGATGTGTGTTACTATATATTGTTGTCAGGTTGTCAGAGGTACTTGGTTTTTCAAGTAGGTTTTCGGTCAATCCAAGTTGTATCCAACATTTCGTAGTTGAATTGTATGCAAGCTTGGTTATTTAATCTTCTTCTTCTTCATTTCTATTGCAGTTGATTGATCATTAGATAGTGGTTGCTCGCATCACATGAAAGGAAGGAAGGAAGGAAGAACTGTGAGAGTTCAGAGCACTAAAGGATAGAGGAAGAGTGAAGTATGGCAACAATTCACTTGGAGAAAACAAGGGTTATGGGATGATTAAAAATGGAGAATTTTCAATTCACAAGGTCGCATACATAGATGGCTTACAACACAACCTTATAAGTGTTTAGCAGTTGGTTGTGGGAACGGGATTAAAAGTTTCATTTGACGATGAGGGATATAAGATTAACGAAAAGGAGACCAAAATATTGCTCCTAAAATCAAAACGCAAAGGCGAGATGTATCCACTCAATCTGAACCCCATCAAAGGGAAGTCTTCCATCTACCTACTTACGAAAGCTTCTACAGATGATAGTTGGCTGTGGCACCAAAGACTCTCGCACCTCAATTTGAAAGACATCAATAAACTTGTTCTTGGTGATCATGTGCAAGGTATACCTCTCTTAAAGTTTGATAAAGAACATCTTTGTGCAGCCTGCGAAATGGGAAAACAGAGCAGGAAGAGTCATCCAACAATTGTGAATACGAAAGTCACAGAACCACATGAACTATTGCATATAGACCTTTGTGGTCCTTCGGAAATTGAAAGAATTAATGGTAAAAAATATATACTTGCAATTGTTGATGATTTTTCTAGATTTACATGGGTGCATTTTCTTAAGCAAAAATTAAAAGCCACTCCTAAGCTCAAGGATTTCATAAAGCAGATTGAGATACAGCTGCGAAAGTTGGTTCATAACATTCGCAGTGACAACGGCTTAGAATTCAAAAACCAAGCGTTTGAAGAATTTCTGACTGAGAAAGGAGTAACTCACAACATTTCAGATCCTTATACTCCTCAACAAAACGGGGTTGTTGAAGGATGAAACCGCTCGTTGTGCGAAGCTGCGAGAACCATGTTGTCATTCGCGAATCTGACGCTTTACTTCTGGGCGGATGCAATTGGAACAACCTGCTTTACCCAAAATCGATCAATCCTCAATAAGCAATTCTCTGTCACTCCATATGAGATATTAAATAATAGAAAACCTAATGTCAAATTTTTCCATGTGTTTGGTTCCAGGTGCTTTATCTTTAATTCTAAAGAGCAAAGGAACAAATTCGATGTGAAGGTTGACAAAGGTATTTTCTTGGGGTATCCTCTGACTTCTAAGGAATATAGGGTTCTCAACAACAAGTCCAGAAAGATAGAAGAAACCTACTATGTCACATTTGATGACAACTATTTGAAGAAGTATCAGAAGAATGACAGTCAATCAAAGGAGATCTTTCCCAAGCCGAATCCAGTTACAATTCCACTCTCCAATCTCAACGAGGAGTTCATGAACTTATTCGACGAGCCAGAAAAGGACATCTCCTCGGAATCCAAAGTAGCAGACAATAAGGAAGACGAACTGAAGAAATTCATTGATGACGCTGCGAAAGATATGGAACACGAGCACCCCACTCCGAAAGACTATGAAATTCCGTCTCAATCACAAGGTGCAAATGCTACACTACATGGGAGAGTTCTACATCAACCTCCACACCTAACACACCATTGCAGGGGGAGCATTCAACTCCTCAAGTGACCCACAAAATTCATCTCTAAGGGGAGAATCCTACACTGAATGAAGAAGTTGAACATACATTATTCGAGGGGGAGAATGAAAATGCGAATGATGATTCGGATGGGCAGTTAGAGTTTGAAGAAGTGAATGTTGAATTGGATCCAACATATGATCCAGATTACCCTCCGTTAACCAAATCGACAAGAGATCATCCAAAAACTCAAGTAACAGGAGATTCGTCTTCAGGAGCTCTTACGAGAACACAACAAAAAGCGAAGCGTACTACATTATTCTCTAAAGTGGAATATTTCATATTTAACTCGTTTATCTCCAAAATTGTACCTAAAAATGTTCAAATTGCTCTTGATCACTCTGATTGGGTGCAAGCAATGCAGGAGGAGCTCAATGAATTCGAACGAAATAAGGTTACGAGACTTATTCCCACTCCAAAGGATGCATCCATTGTTGGTCTAAAATGGGTGTTTCGTAACAAGCTGGACAAAGAGGGAAATTTGATAAGAAACAAGGCACGACTCATTGTTAAGGGATATTTCCAAGAAGAAGGTATTAACTACGAAGAAACCTTCGCACCAGTTGCAAGGTTGGAATCTGTTTGCATCTCTTTGGCATATGCAGCGCATAAGAACTTTGAAGTATATCAGATGGATGTCAAGTGTGCCTTTCTGAATTTGGAATTAAAAGAAACAGTGTATGTGGAACAACCACCAGGGTTCATAAACGAAAAATATCCAAACCACTGTTATATTCTGGACAAAGCAGTTTATGGCCTAAAGCAAGCTCCAAGAGCCTGCTACGAAACTCATACTCTCTTTTTAAAACAGGCTAAATTTAAACAAGGATCGATCGGCCCAACCTACTTTCGCAAGAAAGATGGTGACCGTTTGATGATCGTCCAAATTTATGTTGATGACATCATCTTCGGATCAACTAACCCCAGCTTAACTATTGATTTCCGAAATTTGATGGAAACTAAATTTGAGATGAGCTTCGTGGGTCCGATTAAATTTTTCCTTGATTTAAATATAATACAAAGTTAGGAAGGTATCTTTATCAATCAGGAGGCTTATACAAAGACCTTACTCTCTAAGTTTGGAATGGTGGGAGATTCGAATGTGAAGATTCACATGGCATTCGGAACGAAACTAACACCATCTCTAGACAAGCCAGCTGCTGATATGACACTCTATTATCAAATGATAGGTTCATTGATATATCTGACGTCTAGTCGTCTAGACATCATGTTTTATGTTTGTTATTGTGCCAGGTTTCAAGAAAATCCTCATGAACCCCACATGACTGTTGTTAAGAATATCTTCAGGTACCTCAAACGAACATCCTCACTAGGAATATCGTACCCTTCAAGTTCAGGTTTCTTTGTGCAACCGTTTTCAGATGCTGATCTAGGAGGTTACGGTTTGGATCGAAAGAGTACAACGGGAGGATGCCAATTTCTTGATGGAAAAATCGTAATTTGGCAGTCTAAAAAGCAAACTTGTGTCTCCCTATCAGCTGCTGAAGCAAAGTACATAGTTGCTGCCTCTTGTACTTCACAAGTCATCTAGATTCAAAGTCAGCTTCGTTACTATGGCATAAATATGAAACGAATCCATTTGTATTGCAACTCTGAGAGCGCCATTCATATATGTCACAACCTAGTGCAACATTCAAATACCAAAAACATCGCATTAAGGTATCACTTCATCAAAGATCATGTGGAAGATGGAAATGTTGAAATACACTTTGTTAGATCCGCTGATCAGCTAGCCAACGCTTAACGAAAGCCTTACCTGAGCAAAACCTTTAATCGCATTTTTCACGGCTTAGGAATGATAGAGGCTGAATCTGTTCCAAAACCACCTTAGCCCTCATAAAGTTTTGGTTACACTACAAATTGGTGCGAACGCTCATAGTGACTCACAGTCAACTGTTCACACTGCGAATTGGTGTGAACGCTCGTAGTGACTCATGGTCCACTATTCATACTGCGAATCGATGTGAATGTTCGTAGTGACTTGCAGTCTACTATTCATTCGTGGTTCAAAACTTCATGTATCCTTTGTACATTTTCTTTATAGATATTTTATTTCTTTTTGTTTTTATTTCTTTTTCAGAAAATCGAAAATTCTAAAATATTTTATTTCTTTTTGTCTTTATTTCTTTTTCAGACAAAACAAAAATACGAAAATATTTTTTTATCACTTATTTCTTTTCGTAAAATAATCAAAAATACCAAAAATATTAGCTAATTGAGCAAGTTTGAAGGAAAATATCTTGGTGATCTCAATTATGAATGATGGGGCAGCTATACATTTTCTAATCTATGCACTAGTTAAGTGTCCTTAGAAGCATGTTGTTGCATGTACTCTGAAGCCTCAAAGATTATATGTTGAAGCCTTAATGAGTCGATAACACCAATCGTTTCTTCCCAATTAGGTTGTTTATTCACATAAGTCATGAGCTACCTTACTCTTCTTGCATTGAGTTAAGAGTTAACTGCTTGGTCACTTTCACATAGCATAGGTACACTATTTCTTTGGAACCACCTCCTATTACTTTTCCGTCACTTTCACATTCATAAATGTAACCCTTGAGACTCTCAGAAATTACCACTGAGGTTTATGGTTACACAACTTTTGTGTTTATGATCTTAAATTCGTTATTACCACGAATTGAGTGAAACCCAAAATCCAACACATATTTACGAATTGATGGTGAACACTTTAAATGTTCTAGCTTATTCACCAAAGAATTAACGAATGTCCACCTTCGTGGTTTGTATCCTGAAATCTCTTTTTCTTTTTATGAGATCTTAATGAAATGTTATAGTCCTAAGACGTTTCTTCCCAATAGATCCATTTTTTATTTTTTTCTTGAGATTTCTATACTTATCCAAGTCACTTAAAATAATTCCAAAGCATGCTTTTTCTTATGACTAAACTAGTCAAACAAGTACTTCATATGAACGTTTGGACATATGTTGAGTTTTAGACTTAGTTGAAGAAGAAGCCACCTCTTTTGCCTTAATAAAAGAAGCCTTTCATTTTTAGACTTGGTTCATCTGTCCAAGGCGTACTCTACAGCAAGTTACCAAAAAGGTGAGGAGATAATTATGTTTGAAATCTTCAACAAGAAAACCCAAATCACAAAATCACCGTTTTGTAGCCTTCTAGGGCTTCCTCAAGGTCGTGACCTGGTTAACCCTAAGATTGTCTCCAACTTTTCCATCTTGGAGATGTTTTACCAAATGGGGTACAAGGAAGTTTTAACTAATGTATCCAAATTCAAGAAGCCAAATTTATTGCCGATGTCGAATGGACTATTCACCCTCATCTTCAAGAGTTTTTCAAAGAGGGCTACGGGCTCCGACTGTACCAGCAAGCTTTTCATGACGATTATGTATGGTATCTTTTCCGGCATCAATCTGGACTATGGCTTAGTGCTTTGGGCTCAACTGGTCCAAAGTACCCTTTCGACTACAGGACACAGTGAGATCTCATGTGCTTGTTTTTGGACTATTGTGGTTCAACGGACTATTAAGAAGCTTAACATCCCTATCCTCGAAGATTCTTGTATGGCTGCTATTCAGATCTTCCACGCCACCAACATAATCTTGGTAGACACTTCCATATTTTCATTCAATGGCTCAATCCCTGAGGCGATGCTTCGTAGCATACTAGCAACGAGTGAAGTTATGCGAACCTATCGCAGTATGATAGTCTCCAATCTTTGCCTAATGACCAATGAAGTGCGAAAGGTCCTTGACGAGGCAAACAAACCAAAGAAGGGAGGAAAGAAAAAAAGGTGTGATAGCTGGTCCATCTGAACCAGCCCAAATCCTAAAGAAGAAGGTCATGCGAGTGGCTCGCAGACCACGTACTCCCACACCAAGTGACCACGAAGACTCGCAGTCCAACACAGTATCGGAGATTCCAGTTCAAGAAGATGTTCACAATGAACATGATGATACTACTGCAACGTCGCAACCCCAGGTCTCGCAGCTAGTCACTTCTACTCCTGACGTAACTTTTCAAATATCTACCACTGTTCCGATCAGAGATGAATTTTTCCAAGATTTCTCAGTTCCTTCACCCACCTTTGTTGTCTCCACTCCAATTCCTATTGCTCCTTGCCCACCTATATATATAGGTGTTTCGCAACCTGAGGTTACTGTTGCCCAATCCACCCCACTATTCACAGATTCAACAGCCACCACAACCACTACCACTAGCGAACCTCCAGTGTCTGTCAATGCATCTGATGCGGGGGCAGGTGCTTCAGGTTTCACTTTTGGTCATTCCTCACCACCCATCTCACCTCTTCACCATAACGATCCAGATACCATTTATGGTGAAGATGAAGAAGATTTTGGAGGTTTCACTTACAGTCCATTGAACATTAGGACTGAGAGTGATGACGAAGCTCCAGTCACTCGAGGGCAGTTAAAGGATCTATCTGAAAAGTTGGATTCCTTGATTGAATCCACCAAGACATCCTATCGTGGTGATTACTCACAAGAAACTATCAAGGCGTTCTTTGAAACATTGACGAAGGAACATTCTACGAACCTTGACAACACCAATCAAGCATTTGAGGCATCAGCTTCTGTGTGTAAAGAAACGACCAAAAAAGTCAATACACTAATCACTGATGCTTGATCCTTCATGAGCACCTTTCAGAACTCCTTTAAAACAAATATTGTGAAGGCGAATGCAACCATTTCCAACCTTGCATCAACTCTTCGCATAGAGAAGGATAAACTTGAGGAAGTTCGCACTTGCATCCAAATTGACAACTCAGAGTTCAACTCCTCCATTTCTTCTAAAATAGACAAGCTTCATGAAGACTTGGCAATGGAGAACAAAATTATGGATCGGTTCGCAGTGAAAACGGAAAAAGTAAAGGTTCTAACTATCAAGCTAGAGCATGCTAAGCAGATCAACGAACTCTTATCTGAAAAGGATGTAATGAAGAGTTGTGTTGTAGATATGAATAGCTTACTATCAGACATTATCGATACTCGTGACTCTCTTATCATGATCACAGTTAAGAAGCATCTAGTTAAAAAGCTCAGGTCGGTGTTCGCAATGCTAAACAGAATTGAAGGTGTTTCGGAGTCAAGCTCCCTTCCGAAACAAGGGGGAGAAAGTATGAAACAATCTAAGAAAGAAACCTTGAAAACAACTGTGAAGCCAATTGTGAAGCCAAAGTCAGAAAGCGAACCGAAGGATAATGTAGTTTCGGATTCGAAAGGCAAATAGAAGCTCACTGATTAAAGAATCATTGATAACAGTGAAGAAGAAGATCCTGATGAGCATGAGCTAAAAAGAAGGAAGGCTCGTGAAGCTCAAATTATTGAGCATAATTGAATTGTGAGAGAAGCTTAAGAGAAAGAGAAGCTCAAGTCACTTTGGAAAGCCGAAAGCTTTTATTTCCACTGTGGACTTTGGAGCAAATTATGTGCGAGGCTGTAGATACTCCAAGCCAAAATTGGTTAGAGCCTGTTGTTTCCTTCGACTTGCAGAACACACAGGATTTGCAGCTTGATCTACCAATAACACCGAAAGCCTTCAAGTTCTGTAGCTTTGTCAAAGTTGCGAACGTTCCTCTGATAGACAGCGGTGCAGACCATTTTCTCTTCTCATTCTATTTGAAGCACATGAAGCCTCAGTATAAACCTGGAGTGCGAAAAAGATAATTGTTGCGAAGGTTTCAGGACCAATCGAAATTGATAGCTTCCTAAATGCTCACTTTAAGGTTGCTAGAGGTTTTA
The DNA here is from genome assembly GCF_002870075.4 of Lactuca sativa. Taxonomy (NCBI): domain Eukaryota; kingdom Viridiplantae; phylum Streptophyta; class Magnoliopsida; order Asterales; family Asteraceae; genus Lactuca; species Lactuca sativa. The sequence goes on from NC_056631.2 coordinate 172,520,480, forward strand.
TGAGTCAGGTATGCGAATTTACACTTGCTGATCTACCCTGCCTGAACCTGTACGATTGGATTTTGTTATTCAACATGCTGCTCAAGGACGAACAGAAGTACGAAATCGTTGTTGCTCATCTCAAACGAATTTCAATTTCGTACATTCAAGAGATTGGCAAAATGGACGTTGAGATAGCATCTATTTTGTGAAAGAGGTCGTTTGTGCTCCCCAAAGAAGCTTCTGAAGACTTTGATAAAATGAAGCCAGGGAAAATACAAAAGGATGGCTGGTGCTTAGCGTTTCAAATGAAAGAGCGAATTGATGTTGATTTTCACAAAGTTTGCTTCTATCTCGCTGATAAGCATCTTTACACCACTTCGTGCCTGCAGTACATCCTGGAGTTTGTGGACAAATGCAAAGGGAATCGTAAAGAGGATAAGAAGTGTTTCTCTGATATGATCCTGTGGTATATCCAGGTTTGCAAGGCATTGCTCAGCGTCATTCTAAAACTCTTTGAAGTTCAGAAGCATACTCCACAGTGAAGGTCTCCTGCCTCAATTGACACAAAGAGGGAGATTGTTGGGACTTAAGTGTTGCGTCATTGTGGATTTATTATGAGTCTGTTTTTATATCCAGATTGGGCATGTCCACCCGTTATTTATTATTAGGGTTTTACTATTTAATGTGCATGCATGCACCTTATCTTGTAATCGTCACTTTTGTAAACCCTACACGCCTTTACAGTAGCAGTTCTTTATCGAGCTCTTTTAAGGTTGTGATTAATAATCATTTGACACATTTGATCTTCATTCTATGTTCTCGATTCTTTTACCTATTTGGATCTATTCGATCACTCAAGTTTTATTTTTAACAGGCTCCATTGCGGGGGAAACCAAAGAACCCAAATTGATAAGCCTAGTAATTTCAGAGCTAGTCTTATCCTTTGAAGATGAATTCATGTTAATGGGAAAAACCGGACCTAATGCCAAATTTTTTTGATCAAGTTGAGAACATTTGGAACCAAGTCAGACACTAAATATTTTTTGGCAAAAATCGAGCCTGGCAGCATCGATAGGGGATTTAGAAACACAGGTAGAGGCAGAAGCAACGATAGAAATCATAGTAGCATTGGATTGGATGATGGCTAAATATCATGAACCCTCAGGAGGAACAACGAAAGGAGGAGGTTCGTTAACAACTTGACTAACATCTAACAAGATAGGTTCAAAATGAATAGGGTACTCATGCAACATAGGGGTCTCATCTATATCCACAACAACCACGGAAATAACTAAGGGATCATTTGTGGGATTGATAAAAGCGATGTTGGTAGTCTTTGGAGACATGGGACTCCTTTGATGCTTGAAAGTATAAGTATTCGTCGAGTTGACGTGACGCTCTATTACTACATCCAAAGATAAAGTTTTTTGAAACCAGAATTAGCTATCTCCACATCATCGAGGGGAATTGACTTTTTCATCTTATGTGGAACCTGAACCTTGCTGATGTGCTTAAAAAAAAGAAGCATGAAGTTTGTTTCTAAGCCGCTCAGTCTTGATCACCTTCATCCTATCATTGGATGGAGTATGAGAAGGTGAGTTCCCAGCCTCGATAGTAAGAGGAGATTCAATGATAGACTCAAGTCGAGACTAGCTCCCCCTCCCCCATAGGATCCAAGTGATCTGGTGCTCGGACGATCAGATGTTTTTGAAGCTCCAACAAGATGCTTATGATGAAGTCAATACAAGAGGGTAGGATCCTTGCCTCAAAGGGTGGGAGCATCCTTTTTCTCCTCTTTACCCCAATCACTCTCTAACCCAGCCATTTTAAGCATCCCCTCGCCAAGATCGGACTACTTCATGTATTTCACAGACAAACATTCAACAACAGTTTTCTCCATAGGATTTAATTCATAGGCAGGTTTAGAATCTCCATCTGTAAGATTAGCAAATTTTATGCGACCCGAAAAAGCATACACGTCCACAAAAAACTATTCTTGCTTCCATGTCGTAATAGAAGTGGATAGCCCATCATAGATGTTGATTCTATCTTTCCGAAGGGAAAAGGATATTCAGTAGTGACTCACCATGGTTATACAGAAGTATCGAAATAGGGTAAGAATAGGAATGACGTGTAGAGATTTGAAATGCATCACAAAATAGATGATCTTACGAAAACCGTTTGGAGTGATTTAGGTGATATGAAAACCATAGTGATCAAAAACAATTTTAAAGAAATCAAATGCAGGAAACCTTAAACCAACCCGAAAAAACTAATGATATACCCCCACAAAACACCAAAATGAGGATTAGTTATGGGTTGCGATAGAGAATGAAGTTGTGGATGGAAGCAAGGATCGATCTAGTACAGCTTGACAATGCTACTTAATTGTTTTGGGGTAAGGGAAGACAACATCACTTGAACACCCTGATTGTCTTTCACCATAGAAAATTACAAAGAGAAAGACATGAAGGAAAGGATTAACGGGAGTAATGAGAGGAAAATTGAAAATCGTCGATTGAATGGTTGAAACTGTGAAGTCGCCCCATAATTTAGAAAATGGAATGGATTTGATGAGAAGTGACGGTTGTGGTACAGTAGGGTAATGTCGGCTTCATACTTATCTGTTTAGATTATGGTTCAGTTGCAAAAGTCTTAATTCAAATCATTACCCACAACGATCTGAACTAGGGGGACTTAATGAGTTATATACCTGATTCAGTCAAATAAGCTCCCCTGTGAACTTATAAAGAGACTGGAAGGCCTAACCTATGCAAAGATAGGCCGAACCTGCTCATGGGGAAAACTACAACGGTTGAGTTGATCAGAGAAATGATAAAATACTTCACATAACCCCAAAAGTACATGATTCAGGCCTAGATGCCTCGATTACAACTAAGGGTGGAAAATCGGGCCATTGTGTCGTGTTTTTGTCTGACATGACAAGATACGACAAGATTTTATGTAACATGAACACATCACGATACGATGTCATGTTTTTTAAGTAACATGAAAACAAACCAATTAAAAACAACAAACATGACACAAAACGACAAACATAACATAATATAACAATTAGTTTATTTAATTAATATTTAATCATATATAACACGACAAACACAAAAAACACGACAAACAAATACTAAATTGTGTTATTTTCATTTTGATTTTTGAACTCGAACACGACATGACACAACATCGTGTTTTTCATACTTGACATGGACACAAATTCAAATTTCAGTTTTGTCATAATTTTGTTTCATGTGGTGTATTTTTTTTCATCACGTGTGATCATTTGTCACCCAAATTACAATAATAAACAATTGTAGTATATTGTTAACAATAGTTGAAGTGCTTAGAATCTATCCAAAGTGACTAATGATTTGTCATAAGTTCAAGCTTTAGTACCTTCGGTGTCAGAGCATTAATGATGATTGGACTGCATTAATGACGATTAGACTGATGTCATCCCATCTGAGCAATATGATCATTCCCAATGAGAATCATCACAAAAAAGGATGATACGAAGGATATAGGTATGCCAATTTGATCACAAACATTTCTCTTGTGGATTCAATTGAATATTAACTTAACCATTGGAGTGTTCTCCCGGGACCGACTTCGGAGAACATCTGATTGGTTGTGTTGTCTTTCAGGTTCGGATTCTCAGTTCTTTGATAAGCAACCAGGTTCAGCTCACCTTGTAGAATCGGGACAAAACTAGGAGTCTTCATTAATATATATATATATATATATATATATATATATATATATATATATATATATATATATATCGTGAAAATGTTTGTGGCTTCTTGGGAATCTTTTAGTTCGCAAAAGACTCTAACCATATACATATATATGTGTGTGTGTGTGTGTGTGTATGTGTGGGTGGGTGGGTGGGTGGGTGTATGTGTGTGTGGGTGTGCGCATGCGTGTGTGAAATTTTATGTTTTTACATATAACAAAAGATGGTTTGTCAAAATAATACAAGAATGAGTATTTATTTCTTAGTTGACAACAACTCATATTTAACGATTAGTCACCGACACACTTCCACCTGAGTTGTAAGCAAACTAAAGAAATACTTACTTATTCCAGTATCTATACACCAACGCTACTTATGTCTATTAAATATAATTAAAAAAAATCCTACTATTATCTATTGATACAATACCCTCAATGATCAAGGTTATAAGTGCTTGTTTACTTCATATTTGTTGGGGCTTTCGGTTGTAGCCTTAATGAACCATTAAATTCCTTCAAACTGTAACGACGTAAATTTTCAAAAAAAAAAATTCATTTTTAAAACATAATTTCATTCTTAACAAAATCCATTGTATCACATATTATCTCAATAACCAACCCCAAAATCTCAAGTACATAAATCTTCATCAGTGTGTACAGATCATGTTGGCGCCTTCCCGCGATCCTCGCTAGTACCTGAAACACATATCACATAACACGGTAAGCATAAATGCTTAGGAGTTCTCCAAAATACCACATACAGCACATATGCCACTCAAGGCCATAGCACTATGGGACCTTCCGATCCATGTGTCTCAGGGAACTTCCATCTCAACCTGGTAGACCTTCCAGCCCTACCTGTATGACCTTCCGGTCCTCATCATCTTGGCCTTCCGGTCCATACATTGTTCACCTTCCGGTCCATATCATAATGACCTTCCGGTCCATACCATACTACTCATAACATACATAGCACATACATATTATAAAACAGCATACATCGCATTCTACTCGTAGCACATAAGACCTTCCAGTCACACATAATTACCACTCTAGGTAAAGTATAGTGAGAAGACTCACCTCGTATGAAGTCGGATAAAATCTCATGCTCGAATATCCTGACCTAGCCTTCTCCTATCAACAGGATAACATCTCTAATCAAAATCCTCTCATTTTCTCATCTCCAATAATGGGTAGAAGACCATTCTACCCCTCTCTGACCTCTCTTGATTCAGCTTGACCAAAATCCCAAGGTCAATTGAAGTCAACTCAAGTCAACGGTCAAACTTTGACCAGACTCGTCGAGTGCACATGGGTGACTCGGCGAGTCCAAGCGTGTCCTCTGGATCCTTCTAAAGCCTCACTCAACTCGTCGTGTGAACCTTCCACTCGACGGGTTACCACTGGTCATGAATCGCGGGGCAACCCGATCCGACTCGTCGAGTTCCCTTATGGACTAGGCGAGTTTCCTCCATGGCAACACTCATTCGACCTTCTGAGGTCATATATGTTTCTCTAACTTATAGATCTGGCCTTCTAGCACCCAAAAGTCACGTAAAAGTCTGAAATTGAGGCTCAATCATGGTGTATTTTGCTCTATACATCATTATGACTCCATTGAGGCTTCATAGCTTCAAAGCTCCAAGGTTACTCCTTCATGGCTGCCTACTTTCGGGTTCTCTGGACCTCACAAGGTCCAGATCTACAAAATAACTCGAAAAAACGTTTGGATGCACCCAAAACCCCATTAATAAGGTGATACAAGCCCTAACTTAACCACCAAGGGAAAACTACTTAAACACAAGGGAGACAAGAGCTTGTACCAGATCTGAAGCTTGAAATAGAGATAAAACTGATCCACCAACTCCCCTCTGAGATCCTTGCAACACCCTTGACCTTCTTCTCAAAGAAATGACCTCCAATTAGCCTCTTTATCCTCTTTAACTCACAAATAGCTCAAGGGTTTCTCTCAAGGGATGAAGACACTGATGGGAAGGGGACAATGAGGCTATAAGTGCCTTTAAATAGGCCCGAGAGAATTAGGGTTTCTGTTAACAGCGCTGACTCGGCGAGTCCTCTTGCCGACTCGTCGAGTCCATTCATTTTCCATGTCACCAAGTCGCGATCCTACTCGTCGAGTTACTCCTCATAACTTCGAAATTAAATACTCATTTTATCATACCTGGAAATCCGGATGTTACACAAATACTTGCAAAATTTTGCCTATCGGAACCACCACATTTTATTGGTATGTACACACTTAAGCAACCCTCGCATTTTAGGGCTTCAACAAATGATAATTTGTCTTAGATTCCTAACAACATAAAATACACTTCGACATGGTTATATTTATCATTGACAAATGTCGAGTTTGTAGTTAATATATTCGAAATTGGTCATGTTTTAGTGAATTATGCATTGAGAAATCATAATTCCGTAGGTATGGTTTGAAAAATTCTCATTTTGCAGTGAGATCTATCACCATTTTTTAGTTTATCTTAATATGAAAAGTATGTGTAACATCCGTCACTTGAGGTAATAATAATTATTTAATATCTTGTAATTTATTTGTTGGTCATGAGATAGATAGTGGATTAATGAGTTGGGCCTTAGCGAGTGGGCCGTTGTGGTTGGGATGCCTGAAGACATACATTGGGCGTAAGCTTGGCGTATGCAGGGCGTAGTACAACATTAGATTTGGGGGGCTCATGTGCATACGCGCAGCGTATGCGAGCAGACTCAAAACCCTAATTTTTAGGGTTTCAGCCATATAAATACAGCATTATATCCCAAACCCTAGCCTCCTTACAGCCACCTCGATTCAAAAATCCTAGAAACCCTTTCATACTTCATCTTTGTGTGTTTTTGGCCTTATGAAGCTTACTTTGGTGATTTGAAGCTTGAAAGTAGAAAGAAGGAGTTAGTGAAGAATAACTTGAGTATCTTGAGCTCAAGGATCTGAGATTACATCACCATTTTTCACTCATTTGAGGTTAAAATCTTTCAACTTGCCTCTTGAATGCCTAGTTCTATGTTAATGGAGTTTTGGACCACTTTAGGTCCCAAGAATGGATTTTTATGGTTCAACTTCGTATCTAGGCTTAGGGTTTCCACCCTTAGTGCTAAATGTGTCCCCATAACAATAAAGTTTTGATCTTTAAGGTCCGTTTGTGACCATGCATGAGTTCTAGTCATTTCCATGGAAGTTAGTTGCTATATTCCAAGTTTGGGTCCATTTGGTGGGTTACAAGCTACCAAGTAATTGACTTTATGAGTTAAGACATGTTAATGGACTCAGATCTGTAATTTAGGCTTAAGGTCTTAAAGGATTAAGCACTTTTGAGATTTATGGCTTAATGTGGTAGTACGTTGGGCTACAAGCCAGTACGCACAACGTACAAGCCATGCAAGTTGTACGCTTAGCGTACAGAGGAGAACGCCCATCGTACTCTCTGTTTTTGGGCTTCACGTCATTTGGGCCTCGATTTGGGCCAATCTTTGGACGTATCGGCTACTGGGCCTTAATGGGCAATCAGAAGTCATATGTTGGACTAAGGACATGTTTGGGATTAAGGGAAGGCCCATTTGAGGAGTTAGGCCCAATTTAGAAAATTAGGCCATTAGTGGGACATTAGTGGACTTGGAAATATTAGATGGAACTAGGCCTAGGATATGGTCCAAATTAGACCAGAGGGTAAAATGGTCATTTTACCCAAAGAACGATTATTGGATGTTGATTAAGTGTTATTGTGATAATGATAGTCGGGGAGTCGTTGGAGCAGCCGTTAGAAGATTCCTTACCGTAAGATTTCGCGTTCAGCTTTGCGAGGTAAATTTTCCTCCAGTAGGAACGGGTCGAAGGCACCAATGTCAGCCTGTTTATGTATGTTAGTATATTTCGGATTAAGGTCCGATGTCAGGCAGTGCCCGATGTAGGTTTATATGTTTCCGGACTTCGGTCTGATTCCGGGGAAAGCCCTAGGAATGTTTGTATGCTTGATGTCTTCGTGATTCTTGCATGTGTTTGTTTTATGTGTTTCCGGACTTCGATCTGATGTTGGCGAAAGCCTGAGGAATGTTTGTATGCTTCCAAATTTCGGTCCGATGTCGGGCGGGGCTTGAGGAATGTTTATATGTTTATGTTATGTGATTGTTATATGTATATGTTGATATGTTTATATGTATACCGAGCTTTGCTCGATGCCGGATTTCGGTCCATTGTCGGGCGGGGCCCGATGTAGCAGGAAAGGCCCATATTATGTTATTATGTGATTATGTGATTATGTGTATGGTATGTGGTAGTTTGGGGAGACTCACTAAGCTTCATGCTTACAGTTTTCAAATTTGGTTTCAAGTACTTCTGGTAGCAAGGGGAAGACGTGATGACTATAGTGCACACACCATTTGTTTAGCCTGGGATGTTTATACTCTGATATATTTGACAGATGTTTATGATATTTTGAGATACATGATTTATGGTTTTTATGTGATGAATTGTTAACTATGGTTTTATTAATGATTTAAAATGAATTTTGGACCATATTTTTGGGATGTTTCAACATGGCTTTCCATACTATGAAATGTTTACTGAGATAATGTAAAATTTATCAAAGCATATGAATTCGGAATCAATACATTGTATTAGAATGTGGTCCAAATGGTTTGTTGCCTAACGTTATCAAGAGTTGACAGAAGGTGCCTCTTAGCCAAAGGTTGAAGGTTCAAGTCTCACTTATGACAAAAGGTATAGTTTTGAGAGTAGAATAGTGGGTGTGTGAGTTAGTGATTCCAAAAATGATGTTTAGAGTATGAAGCTTGAATCGAGATCTTTATTTGTGTTAAAGCTTCAGAGATCAATGTTTTGGATTAAGCTTGAGTGAATTTTTAGGATTTACTTTTCTATAAAATTGATTAAAAATACAAAGTTTAGGTTTTTATATGATCATTTAACATATGCCCCATCGATTTCATAATTCATACCTGCCAAAATTAGCTTTTGGTGTGCAAAATTGGGTAACGACTATAAATTGATAAACAAAAATAGAAAAGTGGTAAGGGTTTATTATTTAAAGAAAATTGTTGATTACAAAGAAAGGTAAATGAGACTATAAATAAGATATGTCTAGGGTTAACCTAGATAAAAGATCAACAAAATGTCCACTACAAAAAGAGCTTAAAAACGTATTATTATTCTAACATCTCAAAGTCACAATGTGGTAGAAATTAGCATCAAGAGTTTTTCTTGCAACAAACAAAAACTAGAATCCGATTCTACCTTAATAAACACTCATATATGCAAACAACCAAACAATATGCATTTAAGTAGCCACATAAAATTTGAATCATAGCAACCAAAACCAAGATAAATCTACATAACATCATCCAAAACCAAGACAACCAAAACAAATATGAATAACATCAGCCAAAACCAAACTAGTGTGCACTTTCTGAAACCAAAGTAAATCAAATTTGTATTTCTGTAACATAGAAAATGAACCTTAAAGATACCATCAAAAGCATTGCAATAAAGATAGCAAAACTTGTATATTTACAACATACTAACCAATCTACCATATCCTCCTCTTTCTCTCTTTCCGTCCCTCAATCTCGCAATGTTTTAGCAATAAACATTCAGATTTTGTTGAAAAAAATATCAAAACAACCATCTTAATGGCTAAAACATTGTACTATAACGACCTAAATAGTCAAGAACCGAATGAAAAACCAACAACTATAAATATCCTAATGCTATAACTGCTTAAACTGATGCTTAATAGTGATCCAGAAACAAAGCAACAATTTGTGAAAAAACATGTTTCAATTGTGAGAGAATAGAGAGAAACAAATGCCAACGCCAACCAAAAACATACTAGCAACAAATAGTAGCAAAGGTTAACAAATGTATATAGCACCGGTTTTTTCGATGGATAGTATCAACTGTTAAGCAAATGTTAACAAACGAATATAGAACCAATTTTTTCCAATGGATAGTATCAGTCGAGTCCATGAACATCGTCGATTTTTTTCAACTTTCAGCAAATACTAGTAAAGTGATGTACAATCATAAAATAAAAAAAATGGATCAAACATCGCTATGATACCATATGAATTGTTGAACATATATAGAAAAATTGATATGTTTTTTATTGAAAGAAATGTAAATAATACTTAATATGATAGCTATCTACACTTAACCTAACTAAAGGTTAAAAAGTACTAGATATAAAAAGAGCCCAATAAACTTATTATTATGCATGTTTTGAACATTTTGCAAGCGACAAGACAACTTCGCAATAATGTTGTGTGAAATTTGATGGCTACTTCCAAGGAAAGCTCTAACTTTGCAAACTTAAAGTTAAGTAGTTCTAAAATATTAAATATCTTTTAAAAAAGGAACATTCGTATTCGTATTATAGTTAACATATCGGTTAGCTTGGAAATATCAACCCTAATAAATAAATAACTTTTTGTCACATGTTATCTTCTTCTTCATTTGGACATATGTCATTTTTTAAAATTTTTAAATTTTTTATTTTCCACTTGTCATTTTATATTTTTCATTTTATTAAATTAAAATTCAACATTTAATATATAAGGTAATATATATGTAAGGTATTTATTAGAAAGAGTTTATATATATAATGTATTCAATACATTAAAGTCTCATTAATTTTAATAATTCAAATTTTTTCTCATTTTTTTTTTAAAAATTCAAAATTTTCAAATTGTTAAAATTTCATATTTAATTTTTTTTTTTTAAATAAACTCATGTAATACATATGTCTCACACCTAATATGAAGAATATGTAAGAACACAAACTCAACCCAGAACACCAACTCTATAAGGAAGAAACTTTGGCCTGAAAAAATACAACCATATTTCAAAGAGGATGGTCCGTAATTTTAATGGTTCTATGCACAAAGTAAAAAAAATAATAAATAAATAAAAATGGCCCCTAAATATAATTTAGAGTAAATTATAGTTTTGGTCCCTATGGTTTGCTTAAATTCACACATTCAATCCAACCTTTAAAAATTTGACAAGATGCATCCATATGGTTTAAAAAAATTGCACTGCACATCCTTAATCCACTTACAAAGACCATTTTACCCTTACTTTTATATATTTATTTTTCTTATATATATGTTAGTTATTGTGTTCTAACTATATATTATATTATGTGCATATAGGATTGATTCTGAACCAATCATTTTAGTTATTTTAATAAATTAATTGACACATATTACATGTTAAAAATATAATGACTATTAATATGTATTAATTATTTTCTTAAAATAACTAAAATGATTCGTTCATAATCAATCCTATATTCACAAAATATATATATATATATATATATATATATATATATATATATATATATATATATATATATATATATATATACATAATTGTTTAATTTTTTTATATTTTAACGCTTATATTTTATTTTATTTGTTTATATTTTTATGAATTATATTTTCAAAATTTTATTCGAATATATTTTTTAATGTTTTTTTGATCTTTTGTTTTTTTATATATTTTTAAAGCTTTTTATAAATATTTTGTGTATAAAAAATATAAAAAAGTTAGTTAAATGAGAATATGATTAACACATATTAGGTATATAACTATTTATTTTAATAGAGTTATTGTATAGGCTAACCGAAATTCAAATCGAGTATCAATGGATTCAAATTCAATTTTTTAGTTTTATAATTTTTTTTACATTTCGTTCTGGATGGAAAATGCTATTCAGAGTTCATATAACTCAAACACATGTGTCAATGTTTTCTAGCTCCTTTTTTTAGAAAATTTGTTCGTTTTCGAGTTATATGATTATCCCCACAAGGATGCATGTTGTCAAATTTTCAAAGGTTGGACTGAATATACGAATTTGACCAAACCACAAGGACCAAAACTGTAATTTACTCTATATTATTATTATTATTATTATTATTATTATTATTATTATTATTATAGAGAGTTAGGTTCATGTGAGACGGCCTAATTTTGTGAGACCGTGAGACGCTTTTTTTTATTTATTTTTATTTTTTTATTTTTTTTTAGTTAATTCAAGTTCCGAAAATAATATTTAAAAAATAATTTTTGGATTTTTCCATTTATTTTGCATTTTAAAATTATTTTTTAGAATATGTACAGTGTAATATTCTATTAGAATATTTCACGTATTTTTCAAAAAAAATGAGATTTTTTTTTATTTTTTTTAGTTAATTCAAATTCCGAAAATAATATTTAACAAAAGAATTTTAGATTTTTCCATTTATTTTGCATTTTAAAATTATTTTTTAGAATATGTACAGTGTAATATTCTATTAGAATATTTCACGTATTTTTCAAAAAAAATGGGATTTTTTTTTTAGTTAATTCAAGTTCCGAAAATAATATATAAAAAAAGAATTTTTGGATTTTTTCATTTATTTTTCATTTTAAAATTATTTTTAGATTTGCTCTCACGATCTCAAAAAATTAGAATGATATCAAATGAACTTGAACATATATATATATATATATATATATATATATATATATATATATATATATATATATATATATATATATATATATATATATATATATATATATATATATATATATATATATATATATATATATATATATATATATATATATATAAAAGCAAAATTCATTAATAATCAATCGGACGAGCGCAGATCACTCCTTTTCTCAAGTGGGATACTACGATAAAATTTGACACCTACTAGACTGATCGTCGCTAATTTATAAACTAGAATGAAAACAGGAAAAAAATCATTTACAAATAATCAGCGACGAAACCACAGCAAAATCCACCCAGATCTAAAGTGTTTGCGACAACTTAATACGTCGCTAATTCAATCACTAGGTCTCTCGTTAATTTCATCGTTGATCTGTCATTGTTTGCTTTAGCGACAAATTTCCAATGAAAATATCGTTCCCGATTCCTTTGTTTCAAGTCACAATGTTATAAGGTCAAAAAGTTATAAACTCTTGCTCAATATATTACTTAATTTGAGGTCATCATGTTAGTACCCCTGATCGATATGTTGTTGATGGCTACCGATTTGATGGGCATCTTCGTAGTTATATGATCTATGAAAACGAAACAAAAACCGCAATCCCAAGATGTCCGTACCAAATTCTATGTGAAATTACCAAACGGTGCATCCGACTTTTTGGGTTAATGCAACTTTATCAAGTGTAGCAGAAATAGTCCATACAGTTTCCTGATTCTATATATTTCGTCCATCTTTAAATCTGATAACTAATATGGTCTCTAAAATGAATTGTTTTACAAAACTGACCCTTCTTCACTTGTATCATACGAATCATGTTAGTTGCTCGACATTTTTCAGTGTCATGGTTACGGTATTTAGTCAAACGAGTAACGGATCTAACCCAAATTGACTAACTTTAACAAAAATAAGCAAAGTGCAAAATACTAACATAACAATGATTGAATAAAACTTAATTTTTAGCACGTGTTATGCTTATATTTTTTATGTATATTCATGTTCATGATATTCATCATTACCAGATTTGTCGTCTTCTTTCCACCAAAAGCCATTACCATCATCAACCATTCATTACACCATCACCACCACCAATATTGCATACATAAACAATGTATTAATAAAAAAAATAAAAATAAATAAATAAAAAGAACCTCGTGTATAAAACATATTACCCCGATCTACTAACCATAACAAGAAGCAATGCTTGCAAAACATGTCATCGGCTAAACATAACAATTAATGATTGAATATACTACATGTTATGCACATATTAGTTCAAGAAAATGCTGAAAAACCGTGAAACAACAAAAACACGAATTAATCTTTTTAAGTAGACTAATAAGGACAAATTATCAATAATATTTATATGCATAAAAACAAAAACGGAAAGGACACTCTTAGCTATAATATATGTTGGACTATATTCTCTTCACAAGAATAAAGATAACACTTGGGTTGTCAGACAAAGGACCACAAAAGAGTGGGGATAATCTTTGGCCTCGTCTCTTTGGTGGTTTCCATGGGAAAAGTTTCTTTTACTCTCTTACCCTCTTGGGGGTATTATCGTTTCTTGTCCAAACCCTTACAAGTTAAAATCATAAGTATAGACCAAATTATACAACACTACAACACCTACATCATCTTTTTGCCATCAATTATTAGTATAATAATTACTCTTAAATAATTTTGAAAAATAATAATAATAATAATAATAACAATAATAACAACAACATAAGAGTATCTATACCCTTTAGATTCTAACAATACTCCTAATTATTATATTAACTTTTTCTTTAAATAATTAAAATGATTAAGTAATAATTTAACTTTTTACTTATAATGATTATATTTTTACTTATAATTATTATTATTATCTAATAATAAAAAGAAGATAAAAAGAATATAAGTTCCTATGGGGAGGTGATGATGATAAAAAGAAAATAAATTAGGTGTCTTGTGAAGTTGCTACAATGTCGAAGAACAAAGGCGGTCTTGGTATTGGTAATTTTGACTCGTCTAATTTGACGCTTCTTACCAAGTGGTGATGGCGGCTAAGGAGTGGGCATAATTCGTTTTGCTTTTCTTGCATAAAGTCAATTCATAAGCTAATGTTTATTGATGGTAAACATTTTGCCAAGAAATTCATAAAAGGTGTATGGTTGAATATATCTCAAATTGACCTAGAACTAGAAGTTAAAGGTATTTCTATTTCGGAGCTGTTTAAAAAGGTGGTTGGAAATGGTGATAAATATTTTTTTTGGAAAGATATTTTGTGCGGTGGTGTTGCGTTAAAAGAGTTATTTTCTAATTAATTTATATTTGTTGGAGACTAACAAGTATTAGATAAAGTTAATGATAATGTTGATCATAATTCAAGGAGGAGATGGAGTTGGTCTAGACAATAAAGGAGAGGAAGAGAAGCTCAACAACTTGTTTATATGATTATTCTACTTGATATTGTTAATTTTGCAGGTGGTACAAACAAATGGCATTGGAAAAGTGATGTTAATAACGGCTTTTCGGTTAAAGATCTAAGGTTGCTCATTGACAGACAAGGTGATGGTATGGTAAACTCTTTTAATTGGATAAATTAGATTCCATTAAAAGGTAACTGGTTTGTGAGGGGGATGCTTAAAAATAGGATTCTTATCTTTCCAAACATATTGAAACGTGTGCTTAATGTTTCATTGAGCTTGTATCACTTCTGTTGGATCGAGGATGAGAACCTAGCTTTTCTTGCAATGTAGCTTTGAAGTTATGAAAATAGTTTAGGTAATTTGGAAAACTTGGAATGCCTTTAGGAACGAAAGGCGAGCTTTTGTGCTTATGGTTGATGATATTAGTATTAGTACTTTTAATTGGATAAAAAAAATATAACTAATTCGTGTAAGCTTGATTGGTATATGTGGCATATGTCTCCTATTTCAAAAAAAAAATTGTAATTGGCTTGAGTTCCACGCTTAAGTCTTGTTTTTTTGTGTTACTGAATTTTTCTCGTCGTTCCAAAGAAAGCTAACAATAAAGTGATAATTAATAAATTTTGTTTAATATTCAAATAATCGATTACCTTTTAAATCTATTTAATAAAACAGTTTTTTAGATTTTTAAATTTATAAAATAAAAACATGTATTATATTTTGTTTATATTATTTATATGCAATCTAATAAAATTATTTTTATATAAAAGAATTATATTTAATTTAAAAAAAAAAATTAAAATACGACACACCGATAATAAAACACTATTTTGACGCAACGAATAATAAAAAAATTCAAATACATTTGCACCTAATCTTTGATTTGTATCCAAGGCGTTAGAAAACTACTAAGTTGATTGTACAGTTCAAAATGCGACCAATACACAATTTTCCATGCAGATGTTCACGGGCTTCTCTGGGCATTCCAATACATTTTAGTAGGAGGCATTAGGTAATGTACTTTCAAAGACACCAATATATAATGGTTGTCATTTATATGTGCTAATGTAATGGATTGGTAGGATTGAAACTCTTCAGGACCTCTTCAAAAACGGAAGCATGTCATAGATTGTTATTGGCTTAAACAATGAACGATCACACCAAACTTGTTAGCAATCATATTCATCTAATTTCGCAAAGGTGCGGACGATTAATACCAACAAAATGACTCATATACCTCACTGAACCTGTCAGTAAAAACTATGGTATGTGTAATATTGATTCTCTAACTCTTCAAGCAATTTTTGTCGAATATATAGCCACCGGTCTTCATTGTACCCTAGACAAGCAGCTAACGCTCGAAACCCATAATTTTCATCACCGTTTACATCATTTATATCTTCGATGTAATCACGAAATATATCTAGAATACTCTTCATTTAGAATGGATCATGGATCGGTGGTCCATCATTTAAGTCAATCTCATAAGAATAGTTATGTCTTTCCGGTTCTTTGTTTAAATCCAACCCAACAAAATTTGGTGCGGTTGAGAAGTTGCATCTACGAGGAGCTTGATTTGGAGGAGTGGCTTTCTTTTTCTGTTGTTTCTTCACACTTGGTCGTCTACATATGTTTTTTTGAACTATAGGTTCTCCAACGTCAGTTTTATGCAGATCCCATATCTCTTCTAGCCGTCTCAAACAAACTATTTTCCCAACTTTTAATTGCTTGTTGAAGTTTTCTCAAAAATTTTCAACTACATCATCGCAGCAAATATTGTCCTCTACTATAGGGGTCGTATCTGAAATATCAAGCTTCCTCCAAAAGATATATATTGAATCCAAGTGTATATTTTCACCTACATTTAAATATAAAATAATTATTTATGTAATATTTTGTTGGGATACATATATGTATAAATTTGATGATGCAAAATATATACATTATAGTTATAGTTTATATGTTTATTGTAGACAGTCAGTCTTGTCTAAGTAAGTGTAAATAATATAACTTAGATAAGTTGATCTTTCATAGTTTGTGTATATAGTTAATCTGAAGATATGCTAATGGAAGTTCATATGTCGAAGACTAAAAATCATCCCCTAATGAGAAAAAAAGACACTAAAGACACTATCAGCATGAAGGCATTGAAAGTATTATTAGCACGAAGAGCATTCACTGAAGACCCGATCAGTGTGTTCATATGCTGAAGTCATTACACTGATGACGCACTGATCAGGTGATACACTAATGGTTATATATTGTTGAAGCTGAAGCTTCTTTAGTTAAAACTGAAGCTGATCAGTATGACTCCATGATGTTGACGCTGAAGACTAATACAATAATGGTCATACACTATCAGTTGAAGTTGAAGGTACTCTAGTTGAAGCTGAAGTTGATCAGTGGACATCTTCCTGATGCTGATGCTGACGTTGATATCGATGATCAACGTATGACGTGCTGATGTTGATGTCCGAATCTGGAGCAGATCAGAATTACTTGGTGAAGAAGCATTATGAAGATCTGATATGGTATGTTCCTTAAATAATAGATATACATTTATCATTGAAGATTCAATCCCTTCAAATCAGAGATTTGGATTAAATAGAAGATCTAGAAAATCTACGGAACTCTTATCTCCTAGGTTTATACTAGTATTCATACTAGCCTCTCTCAGTAGTTGATTGTCGATGATTTGTATTGTTTACTGAGAGATAGAGTTTATTTAGATCAAATTTAGAGTTCTTTGTGAGTTCTAAGTCGTTGTACTCTTTCTCTTTATGAGAACATTTTTCTTAGTGGAGAACCCGATAAATAATATTGGTTACTATTTTTCAAATACTTGTGTTATTATTCTGCATTTCTATTAGATTCATTTACAAGTATCAGGGTTATGGCACCTTCAAGTAGTCTCGTCTTATTTTGATTAAACTTATGTATCTACAAAACATGTATTACTTTACTATCAAACAAATATAATGAATCTATGTAATGTAATGTTTTATGTTTACTATGCTTACTATGTACATTGGTTGCGATACTTCATGACGTCCTCCACCCCGGAATGTTTCCGCCTTCGGTTTTGGGGCGTGACACATCTACCTTCAAATATTCTATAGCTTGGATTACGGCATCCTTCTTCCAAGTTATAAAATATTGTGTTGGGTCCTAGCCTTAATATTTCATATTGGGTGTTATATTAAGGGCTTTAAATCAACTATCTTGAATATCTCCCAAAAGATGTCTGGTTCAGACATCTATGATCTTCCCAAATCTCTTGGAACTTCACTTCCTCCACCTCCTCCAATTATTCTCCTTAACCCACAAGTTCAAGGTTACTCTAGCCCTATTGACAAGAAAGGTCTATGTGTAATCACATTTGGAGATGAAGTCACATATTGACAAGCCGGGAGAGTTGGGTGTTAAAGTCTTAAGAAAGTTGGATGTTCAATCACTTTCTAAGTGATATAGTGAGTTACCTTTGGGACTACTATGAAATAGACTATGACATAACCCTTAATGATCTTATCTATTTGCTTGGTGCTGTTGAATCAGAAATGATTTGAGAACTAGAAAAGCAAATTTGATTAGAAGATCAACTTTCAAAACCTTCAATGGAAATTGACAATGGTTTCATTGGATACCCAGTAAAAGCTTTCTCTTCCCATTGGAAAGGGATTGGCCATAGTCAACTCGGTTGACCAAATGGTAAAGAGAAAGTCTAATTCTGAGATTGTCCCATGTACCAAAGTGTTCATATGGTTCTATTGCCAAAAGGAAGGGGCATTGGTTGCGAAGCTGCCAAATTTACCTAAAAGATCATAAGGTTGGTAATGTCAATAAGTTTGACTCTGCTTCTGGTAAAGTCCACTATCTAACTCGGGTAAGTTTCTATTCTGAGATTCTTATACATGATGTGACTGGGTCACATGTTGATGTTTTCAAAATCTAAGGAAAATTGAAGGAAACTTAAAGAAAGAGAATGTTGAATCTGATCTTGAAGATGGATTTCTATCGCTTGATTGAAGATTGGATTCTTGAGCTACTCTTAGAAGTTATGATAGATTGCTAGGAAATATGTAATAGCATAGTTTTCATTTAAAGTTTCATTGTAAGGAAAAGTTTTTTCCGCATTTTATAAATAAATAAATATTTGACTTTATTTTAGTTTATATCTCCTTGCAATGACTTTTATTGAAAATTGATCTTTATATGTTTCTAGCAATAATGGAAATGTGAATTTGATTCTTTTGTTTGTGGTAGTGTCTAAATTTACCAAATAAGGAAAGCTTCTCATCACCCAAGTTTTCAGTTGGATAGAAACTTGGAATCATACAAGTTGTACAACATTATGAATGAGAACTTTCAGCTTTGAAAAACTAAGACTAGTTCCTTGTTCACATTTATATGTGAGTCAAGTGAAGGACTAAGGGATCGAGTACACATTCTTGTGCACTGATCAAGTCCACCACAAAAGATCTATAAGACTATTCGTCATGATTTACTAAAGTTTAGTAAATATGGTTACACTTACAGGTTTAAGTGTAATTCTGATACATTGGAAAATTTTTGATGTATGGCAGAACGAGTGAGAAGAATCAAATTAGGCGGAAGGATAAAACTTTCTCAAATCTGAAAAGATGGGAGAGTACTTTAGTATCATATTATATGATCATCTTAATGACCAAGAGACCTTATCACAATTCATCCTCTAAGTGCATTCTGATAGCTAAGAAGAGGAGCTATGAATTGTTGAAGTGGTCAAATCAAGAAGATTATTCATACCTCGTTTAAAAAACAATTCTTAGAGTCATACTCCATGATTGTAACTTGAGTGACATATCTTAAAGGAAGGTTTGTTAACACTAGTCAAATGTAAGAGTAAAAGTATCCTACTCTTGTACATTTGAAATTGGTAAGTTGTGATGTTTTGGATAAAACAAAGACCAACTAAGACCAATTGTGTGAAGTGTTTGTTTTGATAAAGAATCCAAACTATCTCTTGAATATTTGGCAAGATAGTCTTATATGTCAAGAGGACAGTGGGAGTCTTAAAGATCCTGGAAAGAATTTCAAGATCTAATCAAGAATAAAAAAACTTGTAGTTTAACACTAGCACACGACGTGAGGTTTATAACCTATCGTGTTGACATATTTCTATTTCTGTGCCCATTCCAGTTAAAGTTGGCTTTGCATATGAGTTCTTATAGTTCTCAATTGGTTGCATAAAAACTTGGAAGCAATGGCAGGCCCTTGAGCTGCCAAGTGGCAAGAAATTAAGATTGAGTTTAGTCCATATGAGTTTGGATTTGTCATTATCATTGTCTTGTGACTATGGTTTTGACAATTCACATGGACAAGAACACATACACCATAAAATCTTAAGGGTCATATTGTTTCTCTCCAATTCATGAAAATGATCGTGAGGAAACACTTGCACCAAGTAGATTTGATCCAGATGGCAAAAGGCACTACTAGAAAAACAGCCTTTTACGACGCTCATTGCGCGTCGTAAAACGCTCAGACGACGCGCAAATGCGCGTCAAGAAAGG
The DNA here is from genome assembly GCF_002870075.4 of Lactuca sativa. Classification (NCBI taxonomy): domain Eukaryota; kingdom Viridiplantae; phylum Streptophyta; class Magnoliopsida; order Asterales; family Asteraceae; genus Lactuca; species Lactuca sativa. Next base: position 172,540,716 of record NC_056631.2, read on the forward strand.
CCTTGTCATAAAGAGAGACGACGCGCTTTTGCGCGTCGTCTATAGACGACGCGCATTTATGACACACATTTACGACGCGCGGTTATGACACGCAATGCGTATCAAGGAAGGCCCTGTCATAAAGGAAGACGACACGCATTTGCATGTCGTAACCTTACGACGCGCATGTTTATGACACACAATGCGTATCAAGGAAGCCCCTGTCAAGAAAGGCCATGTCATAAATGAAGATGACACACATTTTTGCGTATCATAATTTTAAATGTTCTAAAAAAAATATTTATATATTTATTAATTTTTAAATTAAATTTGCATTTAATGTCTCATAATAGAAATAAAATATCATATACGAAAAATACAATCCATTGCATAAAATTTAATGTCATACAATTCTATTTCTTACAATATCTAAATTTGCATCTAATCTACTCTGTACATCGAATTCCAACTAAGTAAAGTTGCATCTTGCCTTTCATAATTCTTTAAGACTAATGCTCCAAGCAACTGATTATATGGATAAGCAGTTGTACATTGGCCCATCTCACTCAAGAATGACTTAGCCAAATTCAACTCCAAGTCTTTACTGCATCTTGCTGATAATGCTGCAAGATTTGAATCAAGTGGCTTCATATTCCTTTCTTCCATCAACTTTACCTGATGCACAAAATACATGAAACAAACTACAAGGTCTTTATCCACTAAAATCAACAAAACATACAAATTGCAAACAAGAAATATACCTCAAATTTTGTTGCATCAAAGTTCAAACACATACCCACAAAGAACACTAGTTGTCCATGGAACAACCTTGCGATATTCTGCCTACATAAATAATAATTAAAAAAAATATATTATTGTGCATTTAAAAAGGTAGTAGGAATGAAACAAATAATGATTAGAAAGTAAAATACTGATGAAATGTATGTATGTCATGCATACGAAATGATATTATTATTATTATTATTGTAAAAATAAAACAGGAAAGGAAAGGAAAGGAGACTGCTGACCTTAACATGTGTATTAGGAAACGCAGAAGTGAACAATGTTTCGTGTGTCTCATCTGCATGAGTCTCATCTGCAGGCTTTCTTCTTGGGACACTAAGAACAAAAGCAGCTTGGTCCCACGTTGCAGCGGTTGATGTTATCCTATATCCACCATCCCATCTTCTATGAATACCTTCACTTGGATACAAAAAGTCTAGCTTCACAACCTGAATCAATTCACATCAATCACTTATTAAATTATTAAATATGCATAAAAATACCAATCAAACAACCAACACTTTTGTTAAATCCACCGATTTTCCTACCAGCAAGGTCATCCAATAAGGTAGTCTTACCTGCTCCACTATGTTATATTTGTCTTCTATTTTTTGTTTTATTATATAAACATGATACTGACTTGTGGTTATTTGTGTTGATGGTACAAAATTAGCCAACGTGGACCCATCGTCAACATTGATTTACAAGAATTAAGCACTTTCTTCAATGAAGAAACCAAATTTCATAAACTTGTGAACAAAAATATCGAAACTTTAAGTGAAAATACATCAGAACCCAATTCTTCATCCCTTATTACTCACACTCCAAAAAAGGACAAAAATATGGTTACAATGGTATGTCCTTTATTCATGTATATTTACGTATAACTTTTATATAATTATATCCATGTTCTTAAGCACTTTTCATCTACTCGTTTTAGATAAAGCCTACATCAGAAATGAAACAACAAAAGCCAAAATTGAAGGCTCATGACTTTAATTATGTGAAGGCTAAAACAAAGGAAATTAAAATTTTACACATGAAGGAAAAAGAAAAGAAGGCACCTCAACCTGCTACTCCCATTGCACTTTCTGTGAGAAAAACTATAAAATCAGAAGTGAGTGTTAACATTTAACATTTTCTTTTACTATATTTATCACTTTCTCTTTTTTTCTTTTGACATAAAACTATTAAAATCGCATGGATGAATCATGAATATCTTATGTTAGGAATCAAGTATGAGTTTTGTGAAGGCAAAAGTATTCCTCTAAATAAAAGGTATCATTTTTTTGGATTCCATTCCAATATTTTTTTAATATTTTCTTTATATTTATAGGATTAAACAAACTACAATGACATCAAGTGTCAATAAGGGCTCTACAGGATTCACTTTTAGGAGCGATCAACGAGCAAAAAAAAGGAAAGAGGCAAGACAAGACAAGTGTCTATTGTGCTTTTTTTTCTTGAGATATTAGATTTAAATGATATATTTGAATGTTTATTTTTTTAATTTTTCAGGAAAAAAGGGTAGCTGACATGGGTCAACATTCATATTCTTCATATGGAGGACAAGGACAAGCCACACAGCCTCAACCTTCAACTTACCCTCAAAATCAAGGATATGGCCAGCAACAGCAGCAACTTGATTAGTATGGTAAGCCCCTTGCCTACAACATGCCGCCACAGCAGCAGAGACCATATGGTCAGCCTTACGGACCACATCCACCTCGTTAGCAGCAGCAACAGTAGCCTTACCCTATGTCAATTGGGCCCACCCAACAACCTTACCCTCAGTATGGTACTACTGCCCCTGCTCCTGTTAATAATGATGGGTATAATCACCCTGGTGGTTACGCTCCTCCTCCGCCGGCTTCTAGGTATGGACAGCAGGTGGCACCTGGTTATGCTCCTCCATTACACCATTACCACAACAATGAAAACATTAAATAATTAAAGAATTAAAAAAATAAATAATTAATTCTTACCAAATCAAGAATAGTAGGGTGTAATGTTCCATTTTCACCCTCATTAATATAGTCAAGCTCCTCAACAAAACGTACAGCCCATTCATCAACTAACCCAACAACATATGAAGAAAGGGTATAACGGTCATACATGAGAACTGAGTAAGAGCTATATATAGAGAAAGGGTAAAATGGTAAGACAAGATGAAAAGGTAAAAAGGAGCGTCTGAATAGTTAACTATTAAGAGGAGCTCTATTAACTATTAAGTGAAAAAGAAATAAGAAACAGGTAGTAAGGTTAAAGAAAAAAAATAAAGAATAATCACATTAAAAACCTCATCAACAAAGAGTGGGATAAATATGGTGAGCATTTTGGACCTGAGATCCACATGATCCGCCTCTTTAGTTGCCTCTGTTGTCCAATCAAATCACCAAATTTCAATGTTCTTGATTCCAACTCCTTAAAATTTTAAAAAATAAATAAGACTAAGTAGTTTTTTTTTAATTTGTCAAACCCGAGAGAAGTAGTTCAGCAATCTCCACACCAACAGGGTTGAATCTCATATATATCCAGATGCAAATCTAATGTTTAAATACAATTACAACATAGTTCAAAGAAAAAAATTATAAAAAAAACACTAGTTTGGCTGTGAGTTTTTTGATTACCTGAAGGAAGTATATAACTCCATTGACAATGAAATATGCAGGTCTGAGTTTATCAGCTGGAAGGCTTCTTGCCTGATATTCAGAGGCATGAACTAGATTTATTATTTATATCAACAAAAAAACATTACAAAATTGTGAATAAAGATAATAAAAAAAGGATTACAGAGTTTCTTAATTGTGAATACCTGATAGTATATCTCAGCCCAGAATAACACAAGTGACATGTATGTTGAGAAAATAGAAAACTAGGAAAATCCAAATTAAAGAGCTCTTACTATGGAAAGGCATATGAATGTATAAGAATCAAATATCCAGGTAGATAAAAGGTAAAGAAACTATGAAAATGAGTAGCAACCTTACATCCATTAACCACAAAATTCATCAAGTGGGAAACTTTTTGTGTTGTCCATCCGTATTTCGGTACTCTCAATTGAATGTGAATAAGTTGCACTTGTGTGTTTATTCAGACATGATTATAGTCTTATACACTTAAGCAACCACAAATCATAAATTATATTTTAATCTGAAAAATAATTTTTAAAAAAAACTCAAATTATATTTTCCTATAATCTCCAGTTGATAGTCACACCAAAAATAGAAAACCCCCAAAAATTATCATACCCACAAAGCATATATAAACTAATTAATTCCAAATAGCTCAACTTCTAGCAACGATTAACACAATAAAGGATTACGTACTTGATAAGTAGCTCTGATTACAGGGACTGTTCATTTGGATCCCATTCAACTGATAGAAACTTGTAACACAAACCTTTCAATATGAAATAATCCCAAAGAGTAAGACTAAAAGACTGTGGGATTGAACTAATCACTTATACTGAGAGACATTGTGTATTCACCTTCAAATGGAAGAGAAGAGAATAAATATAAGACTTCAACATATATGCAGAGAAACAAAAAGCTAGAAGATGAATTTAGGTGAAAACGGGTGAAAAATTGAAGCTCTAAAATGAACTACAACCAAAAGCTAACCATACCTCATGAACTGGAATCCAAATTGAAATCTAATTCTATAATTTTTGTTGAAAAGACCCAAAAATCAAATGAAGGGGAACATATAATTGTTGTTCTTTCAAAACCTATAAAAGAAAAGATAATAAGGATGAATCATGTGGTGTTCAAGAGGAAGATGGAAACAAAACCCTAGAACGAAACCACGAGCTGGTCGGACCGATTAAAAAGTAAGGAGGTTGAGAAGAACCGTAAGATAAATAGTAAAACCCACCTCCAAGTCTCTTTGTGGCGGTGGCTGGAGCTCCTGATAGAGGGTGACTCACCAAAGGGAATGACGCTTCAAACCAAGCAGGATGTGGCACAGTGGCAAATAGCTTTGGGGAAACGCTTGGAATTTTTTTACTTATTGATAGAGACGTTGGCATGAGCGAAGAATGCGGTGAAGTTAAGAAAGGCCACCCACCATTTTTTTATTGGATGAGGAAGGAGCTCATCGATGTGTTCCCTTTTGAAAAATACAAAGCAATCAATTTGTAGTACCAATTTTACCTTGAACCTCTGATTTCTGATCTTCAACATGTGAATGGTTCAAAAGCGCTAGTTAGAAATTATAAGGATATGGCAGAAATTGAACTCCGAAATGGGAATGAGGGAGAAAACGAACTCCCATATGGGTTTCATTTTGAAAAACAGGTTCGTTGGAATGTTGGATAAATCAAACCAGGTTTTAGGGAGAATTTTTTGAGCCGATAACCTAAATAGTGAAGAGTGAATTTGGAATTAAGAGAAGTTGTACCAAGTTATAGGGGAGAAATCAAACTAGTTTCTTCCTTATTTTGGGAGGACGGACCTGAAGAGATCGAGAAAAAAATCCCTAGTTGGATGATTTTATGGCGAGGAGGATGGACGCGGGGAAGTGATCCTATGCTCATCGGAGAAGAAGTAAGCCTGAAGTGAGATCGTCGATTATTGCAGAGGCCTGGGAGAATCGATCGAGAATCGGAGAGCGTTTTGAATTTCCTTGAAAAAGCCCTAGGTAGAATGGTTGAAAAAGCCCTAGGAATCAGTGAATAAAGGGGGATACAGAGGAGAGATTGAAGAAGCGGGCACTTCAAAATTTTAGAATCTCAGAGGATTTCATTTTTTCCCTTCAAAAACGCGCGTTTGATAAAAAAATATAAAGCGACATTTCTAGAGGACACACGTTTAAAACAAGTGCCCTCCATGTTTGCATTTTTTTGTTGGACATTAATTTTAAGGCACGCAAAAAATGTGCGTCCCCTATCCTTCAAATTTTGGAAGGCTGACATTATTTTTAAGGGCACACAAAAATGCGTATCGTAAATCAGCGAGTGTCATTGTTTGCGCGTCATTAAAGGGTATTTTTCTTGTAGTAAATAATAATATATCTGATACAATCATCCAAATATGAAGAACTCTACATAATCAGAGAAGGGTAAGTATGGTAAGTTTTCTTATCTTTGGTACTATCTAACCGAATCAATTGTGTATGGTCCTTATAATGTCTCTCAGATGAGATAAGAATTTTTAAGAGGAATGATCAACGAAGATACAAAAGTTTGTGATGAAAGAGAAATAAAGAAAGTTCGAAAAATAAAATGGTTGTTGATGCAAGTCCTGTATCATGTTTCCTGAACTAATGTATAATCCAAAGGCGCCCCTATTTGTTTTTTTCATGGCCGAACTTGATCTAAAAGACAAAATCAGAAATCAGAAACAAGAAGATATTTAAGTGTTGAAGAAGGATCTGGTTGAAAGAGAGAAAGAGATATCAGATCCGAAGGAGAAGATTAAAGAAAAAGATGTTCAGATGAAAAGCTTTTCATTTGTAACTATTCAAACAAAAGATGTACCTAAAGAATGTTCATCATCAAGAAACCTTAGCTTTCACCCTGATGAACATCACATTAGCTCTTGCACCAACAAGCCTCACATTGACAAGATTCATGTTGAGACATTACATGTTGTTAAGTCAGTTCACACTGACAATTCGAGTCTCACTGCCAAGAAAGTTCACACTGCCGCTCTAGTTCATGCCGCCAAGAAGTCTTGCACTATCAAGACTTCACACTTTGACAAATCAGTTCACACCGATAAGTTTGTTCAACTGCAAAGACTTTTGGCATTATCAAGCTATATCAGGCTGTAAAGACATCATCTCACACTATCAAGACTCAAGTTCCATCTCCAACCTCGAACATTAAAAGAGCTCAAGCAGGTAAATTCTCTTATGTATTTTCTTGCTTAAATAATTCTTTTTACAAGGCAAAACCTACAAAGAAAAAGAAGCAGAAGCACACAAAACCAAAGAAGGTATGGGTTCCAAAGAAGCCATCTTCAGAACCAAGAAAGATGAAGCAACTATGGGTTCCCAAGAATTCATATCAACAGTCTAAAACAAAGCAAAAAGATGGAGTTAGAAAGATTCATTGGAATCAAGAGCATATATGAAAGAAGAATAGTGTTTTGAAACCTTGAGGTGGTGGTTCTAAATCTAATCAGAAATATTCAAAAGTGAGGTATGTTCCAAAAGCAAATCCCAAATGGGTTCCTAAGGTTGTTTGTTAATTTCTGAGGATGTGAGAGCGTCTATTTTTTTTAAAGATTTATATTTGTTGTCTCTTTCATTGAAGAAATGTGTGTCAATATTATTACTATTATTTCTGTTTCTAGAAGATTTCTAGAGAATTTTTTTAGGATTTGTATGTAGATTAATGTGATTAGTCAAGCTAGATGGTTATGGTGGTTATAATCTTTCTCTTTGGAAAGGAGTGACATTCTAGAAAGCATAGTTGTCTCCTTGATTTATTTGTTGGGAAGATGCATATAAAGATACATCATATAAAAGGTTGCAAGAATTATGTTAGATGTGATTGAAATGAGAGAGAAACTTGTGGTAACTGGTCTCTACTGATGTTTCACAAAGCAGTTCGAGGCATCACTTTCACTTGCTTAAGAGGAGATTGAACTCCATCTGTTCATTACACTCTCACACTAATGTGTTCATTGATAGGATTTACACGTTGGTTTGTATACGCAACTCATGTCACGTTAATTCTTCATTTGAAGTCAATGTATTTTTGCTTAAGTTAATGCTCTCATTCATTGATTGGTCTCATACATTGATTCATTGAAAAGAAAAGCTTGCAAAGTGACATAAAGAGTATGGTTGTCTTTGCATTGATCATGTGGGTTCATTTCAAGTCAGAAAAGATGGATGGTGAGAGAATGTAATTAATGAAAAGTTGATGTACTACTACTATCAAAAGAAAGAGATGCATAATAGGGGAGTTTCTTTTCATTTTCATGCTCCAAAGTATTAAAATGAAGAAAAGTGAGGGTAGTTTGGTCAAAAGAAATCCATAAAAGTGCTATGTATGGATGTTATGTAATGTTCATGCTCTCTCTCATTGGAAAGTTACATTAGGACCTAAAATACAAAGGACATGAGAAAAGTCAAAGTCTACCTAGTGCACCTATTTTCTCACGTTGAAAAGAGAAAGCCATACCTTCTTCTAAAAAGTTGCAAGAAACAAGAAAGAGATGTTTGGGAAAATGATGCGGCAAAAAGGTATCTCATGTAAAAGATCAGGTTTGTTTTGATGACAAAGGCATGAAATTGGAGAGTTTCACTGAAGTCATAAATCCTTGAATATGCTAGAAGGGTAGTCGAGACTGTATAAGCTATGGTGTAACATTAATTGTTTTTCTAAAAGTTTTAATTGGATTTTCTTTTTAGTTCAACTCTTTCTACTTGATTTTATTTAGTTTTAGCTCATTTTTTATGGTTTAAATATAATAATAATAATAATATAAAAATTCTTTTTCTGAAGTTTTAATTAGCTTTTCTCTTTAGGTTGAATTGTTTATTTTTCTTTTTAGGTGTTAAATTTATTTCCTCTTAGTTCGTTTCAAATTTATCTTTTATACTTATTTTGTTTTTCTGATTATACATTAAATCTAAAACACAAAAGCAAGTGGTGTGCAGGTCTTTTTGGAAAAGATTTGCAAGTGTACATTTTCTATCTCTTGATAGAAATATGGGGGGGGGGGGGGGGTAATGCTTGCAACAATAAACGAAATAGAGTCTAATCAACACCTCATGGTGAAAAATTAAGGTTTATGTCTCATGTTTAAATTATCCATGAACGTTCGAAGTTATTTACCCCCTATAATTCTAACAATGATACCTTTATAGTGTGTGCAATTTTTTTTTGATTTCAGGCACCGATTTGAATTAGAATAAAAGATAACATCGATGTTAGATCACATGATGGTTCTTTTGCTTAGAAAATATGTTTTCAAGTAGAGTCTTGGTGACGATCTACCTAATGTGTCAATACACATTTACTTCAAGATTTACAAGTTTACTGCACCACTTTAAAACTATTTGACAATGAACTATGTCTTCTAGTATATGCCATGCTTTGTGATCATACATTGTTTTTACAAAGTGTCTCAAGTGTTAAAAGAAATGAACCACAAGATGAGGGTGAGCAATCAAGTTTGACAAAGGCAACTGAGCTGAAAATTGAAAAGAGGGTAGTAATGGTTTTTGAAGCTGAAACATATGCTTCATTTAGTATGGTCACTCATTCTAAAATCATTGTACCATTTATGTTTAGACGATGACATTTCATAAGCCAAGTATGTAACTATTGATAAATCATTATCCCTAGAAGCATGTTATTGTATGTGACTAAATCTCTCTAAGTATCTCATCAGCGAGACCATCCGTTGAGATGACATTGAGTCACCCACTCACAGTGATTGTTACGTATTAATATATTTTCTAGTGTGAGATTGCCTAGTCCTGATCAGAAAATTATTATAAGGATTGGGTGTCTATTTTATGATTAATTGTCTCTATCTAGACTCCATCCCTAGAAGCATGATTTTCGTATGCATCAAGTCTCATGTTCTGCTGAAACATCGAGCATTACTCAGTGGCTTTCCTTGATTGCATAGTCATCAACGTAAGAGATACTTGTCTAGTCCTTAAATGACAAATGGTTATTCATGTCCTTGACCTCCTAGTATGAGGTATGACATGGTACCAATCTGAACTCCTAGCTCTTACTATCCTCTTCCTTGATATTATAAATGTTTGGTTGTAAAACCAACAAGTCTTAAAACATCTATCACTCATGTTAATGATCTTGTTATGACGTTGATAGTGAGTAAAACATACTTTTTGTTGATATCAAGGAATTTCCGTATTAAACCATACGGTAAGGGAGTTTCAGCATCCCAATGTCTAGGAACACATTGTACCACCCATACAATATGGGAGGCATGAAAATCAAAATGATGTCTAAGAACCGCTATAATAAAACATACAACAGTGAGCATTAAACATTCACATGTCAAACAACACATGTATTACACCATACATTATATAAGACATAAACATCCCACCATTTAACTTTATTTGATGTTTTTTTTATTACAGGTTACTTGTTGTCTTCTTAAAAAAAAGGCGGCGGATATTGATGATGTCAAAAAGGGGGAGAAATGTTTAGTTCTATTATATTGTCACTTGTTCATTTATAGAATAACAGACACTCTTGAAAGAAGAAGGTTATACATTTAAGGGGGAGCAAACCTCAGATGTCGTTTATCTGACGAGGAGCAAAAATCAGCATATTACTTCATCTATATTTTTATTAATTATTTCAATCTTTATTAGTTTGGTTTTGCCATCATCAAATGGGGGTTGATTGTTAAGACACATATTTGTATAGATTTGATGATGCAAAATATATACATTATAGTTGTAGTTTATTTGCTCATTGTAGACAGTCATTCTTGTCTAAGTGTAAATAATATAACTTAGACAAGTTGATTTGTCATAATTTGTTGATATAGTTAATCAGAAGATAGTTTGATGGAACTTCATATGTCGAAAACTGAAGATCATCCCCTGATGAGAAAAAGACACTAAAGGCACTAAAAGTATTATCAGCACGAAGAGCATTCACTGAAGACATGACTAGTGTGTCCACATTTTGAAGTCCTTACACTGATGGTACACTGATCACGTGGTACAAAGAGAACCATTCACTAAAGACCTTATCCAATGGCAGTGATGACTGACCAGTGTGTCTAATAAATGTGTCCATACGTTGAATTTCATACACTGATGACACACGATGATGGTTATACACTACTTAAGTTGAAGCTGAAGCTGAAGCCGATCAGCGTGACTCCTTGACGCTGACGTTGAAGACTGATACACTGGTGGTCATACACTATCAGTTGAAACTGAAGCTACTCTAGCTAAAGCTGATCAGTGGATGTCTTCCTGACGTTGTCGTTGACGCTAACGCTGACGCTAATACCCCTGATCAGCGTATGATATGTTGATACTGATGTTTGAATTTGGAGTAGATCAGAATTACTTGGTGAAGAAGCATTATGAAGATCTGATATGTTCCTTAAATACCAGATTTGCATTTATCATTGAAGATTCAATCCCTTCAAATCATGGATTTTAATTAAATAGAATATCTGGAGAATCTACAGAACTCTTATCTCCTAGGTTTAGACTTGTATTTATACTAGCCTCTCTCATTAGTTGAGTGTTGATGATTTGTATTGCTTACTGAGAGATAGAATTTTTGTAGATAATATTTAGAGTTCTAAATCACTGTAATCGTTCTCTTTGTGAGAACATTTTTCTTAGTGAAAACCCCAATAAATAACATTTGTTATTATTTGTCAAATACTTGTGTTATTATTCTGAATTTCTAGTAGATTCATTCATAAGTGTTATGGTTGTGGGACCTTTATAATTAAAAATCTCTGATATATTGTAGTTGAACGTACTAACTGGAATTCGAGTAGACAGAAGCATGCAAGCTCATGGTAACCCATAATTATTACGAAGTTTGCAACAACAATTTGAGGATTCTAACATTAGATCTTTCAGCTTTTGAAGCTCACATAATATTATATATAACATCCCAACAATCAAGGTAAACTTTTTCATTTTTGAAACCAATCCAAAACCATAAGTGTTTACAAAGCATAGTTTCCAAAAGTCGTAAACCTGAATCACAGTATTCCAAAATCATAATCTCATAAAAATCCAGAATTATGTGTATGATCACGCCTTCGTCTTGCCCCTATCGTATGGAGTACCTTAAACCATAAAAATCAAACTGTAAGCCAAATCTTAGTGAGTTCTCCTAAAATACCCTACACAATAGAACATATACATTCATACATGTTGCTTCCGATCATATATTAGACTGGAATACCCTCGGGCCCATAACCATCAGGCTGGATTACCCCTGACCCAATCTGTCATTAGACTGGAATTTCTAGGCCCAATCAGTCATCAGATTGGAATGACAATATGTAACGGGTCCAATCAGTCATCGGACTAGAATACATATCTCAATCATTCATCAGACTGGAATCACCCGATTTGTCGGCTTACGCACTTAGCAGTAAAGTCTCAACCCAAAACCGCACTATATGGACATATGAAATAGATAAACATAAACATATAACCAGAAAGTAAAGGTAATCATACAGATCTACCAATCTAACATATCACTGCCTCATAGCAACATCCTATACACAAGGATACATAACACAATCTAGTGGGACGACAATGGTGCCTTTGACCCACGAATACAGTGAGGAAAACTCACTTCAAAGTCTGAAAAATAGATGCATACATCAATGCTCCAGAATCTATCTCTACCAATCACCTATACAATTAACAAGGACCCAAATCTCAAACTACTATTCAAATTACCCAAAATGCCCTTAGGTCAAACTTAGTCAAAGTCAAAAAGCCAAAGGGTCAACACAGACTGAGTACGGCCAACATACTCAGTCACTACGCTTAGCGTAGTAGATCCTTGGCCAAATTATGGGGCCTTTCCCCAGTACCCTCAGCGTACCACCAGGTACACCCAACGTACTCGACCTAATTCAACTTTTCTTCATTAAGTGCTTATTCCATTAAGACATTACTTCTAAAGTTCAGATTTAGTCCCAGGTATCAATTTAAGTCATAAAGTTTCCAACTTTATGACTTTCCATTTCTATAAGGAGTCCAAACACCAAAACCCTAACTTAGTACACAAACCAAAGCATCATAACTCTTGCGTGGAGGGAAGAAAGGGACCAAGATCACATTTTTACGACTCAAAGCACCAAAAAACGTATGAAATGACAACTCACTGGATTAAAGTAATCCATACTCATGAATACCAAGATTATAGGACCAAAATGCATAAAACGAAAGAACTAAGAAAGATCTAAGGAAACATTCATCAAGTTTCTAACTTTATACCTTATGGAGTTGAGAAAAGCAATGTCGTCTCTAGATACACAAGCTTGAGCTTCAACAATCAACAAGCTTGGACTTCTCTTTCTTTTAAAATGCACCCAAAACACATAAAAAGAATCAAGATTTACTCTATGGGCTAGGGTTTCGAGTTGGAGGCTCAAGAGAGTGGTGGCTGATGTTAGGAAGGACCCCAAGGGGTTAGGGTCCTTAAATAGGGCTCAAACCCACGAAATTAGGGTTTAAACACTACGATGGTAAGCTTAGCATACCATAAGTTACGCTTAGCATAACACCCTAAAAATGTGTCTCCTTCAGCCTAGTATGCTCAACGTACTACGTAGTGTACGCCCAACATACTGTTATACTCCTTTTCCGTCTTAACTTCAAACAACCATAACTTCTTCATTTCAACTATGTTTTTGATTATCCTTATATCCACATAAATGTATCAACAAGCTCTATAATTATATCTTGATACTTCTGACTAAAAACATCTCATACTAAAAGCCTTAATTTATGCAAGAAGCCCAAAACATAACCTTTACCATTTTACCCCTCAACTTCCATCGAACAATCCAGGGTTTAAATCACTTATCCAACATCATAAACCTCCAATAGAGTCTAAGATTCATTTCATTGAAGCCCAAGGCCTCCATTTGATCCATTTATTGTCCACAATCCTGAAATAAGAACTTCTCGAAACAGGATGTTACATTATAGCTAAAGCTTTGTTCGAAACAGTGGCACACAGTAATCGGAAACACGTCAAATTGTGTTGATTGTAGAATTCAAAATTTTCTTTAACTTGGCATGTACACTCTTAACTCTATTAGATGTGTGGTTTCCAAAATTTAGATGTTGATCAAACCAAACATACAAAGACATTTATGTGTACTTCTTTAACCATGTATCCATTACGTATCTTAAATCACCTAAGAAGTAAAATAAATTAGCAAATAAGTTCATAAATAGTAATATGAAGGTTATGATTTAGAAACATAGTCAACAAACAAGCTTACATGGATAATCTGTCAACATTGATTGAAGTTGTTTGTAGTTTTCCGTATATGTCATCTATGTTGGAGACTCAACTAGTAAGTTCCATAGTATTCTAAAGGAGTCCCGATTGTATTTCAACGTGATAATTTTTTTTGCAATGTTTCAATATATTTTACTCAATATGTCATCTACACAGTAATCAAGCAGCATCCATAAAAACTGATTTCAAATGCATTGATGAGTGCGAACTCTCTGTCTGTGATTATTACATGTGGGAGCATACACTTATCGAATGTTGATCTTAGATAGTTTAACACCCAAGTATAGTTGGCCTCCTTTTCTCTATGTATAAAGGCAAAACCTATAGAGAATGTCTTTTGAGTTGAGCTCACACCAACTATGTAAACAAACGGCTTATTATAATTGTTCGTTCTGTACGTGGCATCTATTATCAACACATGTTGAAATGTATTTTATATCTTCCAAGATGTTAAATGAATGAAAAATAGATTCTCTAAGTCATTTAAATCACTTGTATTAAGCTCATAGAGATAATTATTGGTGTGAAAAATGGACATGAGAACCTGCATTAGAGTTTTGTCTGCTTGCTTGTGCATGCAAATCTTTTGGTGTGCGTTATATATTGTTTTAATTATTGACACACTGTTTCTATTTTGCCCATTCAATGTTGACAAGATATCACCTAACACTACATTCTTTCTTGTTAAATTTTCCACCAAACTATTCTCACAACAGATAATCATCGTACAAATATCTGACCCTTTATATGTTTTGTAGGTGCATGATTATGTTCCTCACATACTATCGGTTCCTCACGCTGAACACATCCAAATTACCCTTAATCAATAATTAGTACAATTTCCTATAATTCTAGGTCTAATTCATATCTCCTCATAAGAATGGGTAAAAGACTATCGTACCCCTCCTATACTTGGCCCAACAAAGCAAGGCCCAAACCCAAAATGAATCAAGACCCAAAATGGCCTAAAAGCTATTCAGGTGTGTATGGCCAACGACAAGGCATATTGGAAAATTTCGTGTACAGGAAGATTCCGTCTCCCACGATGTGGCAATACTTTCTTCATGTCGTGACGATGGTGAAACCTATAAATAGAGTTGTAAATTAACTCTAATGACATATATTGAACCATAATTCGTTCCCTATGAAAATAAACCTCATAGAAGTCGTTTTGGGGGTCTAGAAGGCGGTTGGAGGGCCGTTAAACTGATATGGAGCGAAGATCTGAAAGATTCGTGAGCAGATTCATGTCAGAAATCATTCGGTCGGGGAATGATTTTAGATATGGTCGGAGGGCCGTTAAACTGTCTGTAAGGTGTGGTTTAGATGCGATAGACTAGGAATTATAAATAAAAAACTAGTGCATTAAAAATAAATACATATAGTTTTTAGTGCCGTTGTCGGGGAAAGATTTTCAATTAATTTAGTTTATTTGATTATTCATTATTTGTTTTTGCATTTATTTTATTTTTATTTTTATTTTCCTTGATAACATGTCACTTGTCGGGAAGGTTTTTGTTGTTATGTATAGGAATTTGTGATCATACGCATTGCTTGGTTTTTCTTTTTTGCATGGGTTTCGAGATTGCAAGCGATTAGGGAATTCTTAACTTGTTTAGTCTACTAATTTGGTGATTTTTTCCAACTCAATCCATGAGGCATAGTATAGTGAGACGTGTTGTGGTGGTTAAGTGGAAGACTAAACTTTTGCTACCCGTGACTAGTTGGGTCACTCTTGTTATACATATTAGTTAATGGTGCAAAGAAAACAAAGGAAAAAGCCTAACGGGTCCCAAAAGTTTTTGTTTTCATAAACCAATTCTTACATGCAATGGATTTAATCAACAATTGTTGCATGATTTTGATGAAGACGAGTGATTGTGATATCCTTTTTAGTTGTTTTGGTTTTATAGTTTTATAGTTTAAATATTTTACTGTGCTTTTATTTTTATTTTTATTTTGTTTTCCATGTTGATTCTCTTTGATGTTTTAGATCTTTGCATAATTATATTGCCACAAATGCTTTCAGTAAGTTCAACGATTAGGATGAGAGGGTTTGAAACGATAATTGAGAGACGTGACAAAAACTCAAGTAAGGGGTGTGACTTTGTTTGTTGATAAGAGTTTTTGAGTGAATTAAAGGTTCTTTAACCTTATAGACTGGAGATTAGATCTAGAGACTGATGAGGAATGTGTGTCATCTCAGCATTGCTTCCTTACTTCTAGAATTGTGCTAGAACAGAATGAAATATTTTTTAAGAGCCCAGTAGCCACGACGTGGCCATCTTTCTGTCACGACGTGGGGAAGTGAAAATCATGATCCAGTTCTGCAAAGTCAAGGACCACGATGTGGTCATCATACTGCCACGACGTAGCAATGCTCTGTGACGATTTTCACATACTTGGTCCATCACTATTTGGAGTACGTTCTCTTGGAGCATTATTTGGTCATTCATGGAGCAATTCAAAAGTCCTATTTTCCGACCATTACATGAGATGTCTCGACCACACTACATTCAATTTCAATCTCACCACTACTATCCCTGGGGAGTCTGTTCCTTTTTCTCCCTTTAGATTTTATGTGCTTTAATTTTTTATTAATGCAATACGAACATTGCATGAATTAAGTGTAGGGTAGGGGTCGAATATAGTAATGCAAGCATATTGATTTAAAAATTACAAAAAAAAATGACTAGGATTAAAAAATGGAGTATAGAGACTTGAAATAATGGTCTAATTTTGAAATCTAGTTAAAAAATTGCTATATTGTTGTGTTGAGAATTGGGTTGCTAGTGGTGTGCAGGACGATCTGATGCAAGCTTTGATGTTTAATTGAGCCAATATATGTTCTAGTGTATTTGTGGCTTCCATTTCTTAGTGAAATTACAGGACAAAAACATAACATTGTTTAGTTTGAGGGACATAATATGTTTAGCATCGTGTACCAGACATATATCTAGGAAAGCTTATTTAGTTATTTCACTTTAGACTAATGCATTTAACCAATAAAGGTTGAAGTTAAGCTCCCTTCCTTAAGCATATACTTTTCATTTTAGGTTTTAGTTTTGAGTGAGTGATTAAAAGATACACACACACACACACACACATATATATATATATATATATATATATATTTATAGAGAGAGAGAGAGAGAAAGAGAGAGAGAAAGAAAGAAAAGTTGAGTGAATAAAAGCCTACAAAGTCTAAAGATTTGAAGATTGAAGATATTGAAGAATAAAGCAAAATTGCAAAAAGTCAAATGAGTATTTTATTATATTTGTAAAATTTATTTTCTAGGTTATTTTTCTATATGTATGCTTGAGGGTTTAATAAAAAATTACTTTGAGGTTAAGAAAGATTTTCAATGATATATTCATAGGGATGCATAAAATGAATATTGTTCAAAATAACTGAGATTTATTTATGAGGATTGTGAGTATTTAGGATTGGGGAAGTATTTAAGAATCATTAAACACAAATACATGCATTGCGGTCTTAATGTAATGGATGAGATCAAAATGGATTTTCTTGTGCGATGTTGGTATCTAAGGTTTTGATGTAATAGTATGATGATTATAAAATCAATTTTGCTTGGGGGCAAGCAAAATACTAGTGTGGGGTAGTTTGATAACGCATATTTTATACATATATTTTCGGTGTTTTCTTATTACTTTATATTAGGTTTTTATATTATTAGGAACTAAAAGGTAATTATAATGCTTTGAATTATATTTTACAGATATAACATGTTGCTAGAGCGAAAAGGAAGCAAAAGGAGCTGAAAAATACACAAAAATGATGTTGTTGGATAGCTTGACCCCCTCGTTAGTGTTTTGACCATATCTCATGACTCGTAACTATGATTGTTGAGAGAAAAACTTTGAGACGCACTTGAACAAATCGTTAGAACAAGTATATAACGGAAATAGTTAATCTCGAAGGATCTGTTAGCTCAACAATAAAATTAAGTATTAGAAGTTAGTGAGTTAGATGTGGAAAAGTAAAGAAATGTAAATGACAACAATTGTTATATCAAGTATACACAAAAGCAGATTCATAACAAGGAATGCATTCAAACCAAGTTAGTAAATGAGATCTTGCTTAGTGATTAAGTCACAAGTGACTTGGTCTTTTAAAAGAGATGGTAATTGATTATGAGAGTAAAAAGGTTTGATAAGTAAGATAGAATGAGAACTGATGTGCATTAGAATTTGATGAGAGATTCACACTGGTACAGATTACATGAGAAATGAACTCTATTTATAGAGACGAGTTTACAACTCTAACAATAGTCATGCAAGGCATACTGGACATTAGAGTGTTTTACAGATAAGACAAAATAAACTAAGTAAAGATAAGGGATGCAGTGTTGAAGACTTCGGATGGCCAGATGATAAGATTGCTTGACTGCGGTTGCTTAGAGGTTGCGGTAGCTGAAGTTCAAGAGGGTCACTTTTTTTTATTCAACAATTTCCCCCTAAGTGACCTCTTTAACTTTGATCAGTTATCAAGTTTAAGGAACTTGATCAAGATCCACCAAAACTTCCTGACGTTCTCTAACCATTTCATTCTTCTTAGTATTTCAAACTTAACCTCTGTGGTGGTATGCTTGGATTTTTCAACTGCGTTACGGCAGATCTCAAGTTGTTTTCTGGTGAGACGGTGCATGGCAGTCATAGGAATGAAATATTTGACGTTGTCAGTCTTCCTCTTGAAAATGACTCCTAGCTCAAGATAATTGGTCGCTCCTAATGAGCTTTCTTCATAGCCTTCGGTAGGCATGGGTGCGGAGTCAAGTGGTGGCAAGACAGCAATCTTGGAAATGATGGGATGGATGTCTGCATCTATTTTGGCGAAGTCACAGACTGTTTCCTTAAGAAATGTATTGGCCCTTTCAAGTTAGATCTTCATGTTCGGATGCTTCTCATACTTGTGCGGAAAGACCTTGGCAATGAGAAACACTTCTTCTGGGTTCATACATGGAAAATCAGCCTGGGTGCGGATGTAGTCGTGCTCCCTCCTGGTCAAGGTGTACTGGATGGACTCAGCCTTCATGAGCTTCCGGATCTTGTAATTTTTTACTGCTGATGGTCTATTGTTAGACCATATGTGTTCAAAAGGAGAGGCATGCTTAGCATAGAATTGGCTAAGTCTCTCGAACTCCATTGGAAGTCTCTTCTCGTCGGGAAGGCTGCGGTCGAACTGCTCAAATACAGTAAAGTATCTGGCATTCAGTGAGATTGGGACATCCCAGTAACCATCTGAGGGGGGTTCCGCATAGGTAAGATGAGGGACATAGTCATCATCAAGAAGCCTTCTGTGGGGATTGACCCAAGAGTTTATTAGGGACTCATCCATAACCATGTCGAATCCGCAAAGTCTCCAAACTTCTTCAGCAAGCTTGGCTGCTCTCCAATCACTTTTTCTTTGAGCAGTGGCAGGAGAGTCATTTGTGCTGGGAGAAGACATATACTCTACCAGATTCTTGAAGTGCGGGGGAGTCTCTGGTTTTTCAGGAGTAATATCAATTTGAGGAGGGGAGTTGTGAGGTGGAGTGTGATGAGATGGTTGCGGTGAAGGTTGCGGAGTAGGAATTTTTCTAGTAGAGGCTGGGGGAGTTTGATGATGTGACAGGGATTAGTTGGAATGATGGACTTCTTCACTTCCCCCTCTTGAGGAGTTTAGCCCCGGAGCCTCCTTAAGCCATTGACCAAGGCCATCAACCTTGTCAAAAACAGTTTGAAATTGTGCTTTGAGGGCGTCTACCAACTATTGATTGTTGGGAATGGAGGGATCGCGGAGTAGTTTATGAATCTCCTTGGTGAGTTGGAGAATTTCCGGCCCATGAAAGTTGGCTGATAGGGATCTTTGCATCCTGTTGATAGTTGTTTGGAGAACGGAGATTGCGGACTCATAAGCAGTATGAGTTTCAGCAATCAACTTCTCAGAATGTGAAGCTTGATCTGCAATGGCTGCTTGAAGGTCAGTTTTGATTGTGGTAACCTCAGAGATGAGGTGTTCCGCAGCAGCCATAAACTCCTTGTGATCAGCTTGACGATTGTTGTCAAGTGATCTGATTCCCATCTCAACCTTCAAAGAGATGCTCTCCGCAACCAGTCTCTCTATGGTTTCTAATCTTTCTATTCTTTCCATCAAGGACTGCGGTCCCGGGCTGTCTTCTGGTTGCGGTCGATTTAGCTTGATCGCAGCTAAGATTTGATCAACCTTAGCCTGAAGACTAAGGAATTATTTTCTTGTGACAACTTGATTTTTCTTCTTCTTCTTTTCCTTTGGCTTAGAAGTGGAGTGATGTGAACCACTGGATTCTTCATCTTCATCGAACATCATCAGATTGTCATCAGAAGGAGAGGGTTTATTTACCTCTTGTGGTTCATCATCATCGAAGCCAAAAATGGGAGCAGAGCTCACTTCGATTTCAGGTTCTTCATCCTGTGAACCTGCAGCAGGGGGGAAAAGGGGGGTTGAGAAACATGCTGATCAGCAGCAGTTTGTTGAGCTTGTTGAACTTTGTCTGTCATTTCGGACATCCATTCTTGAACCTTCAGAATGGTGGCTACGGTATTGGCATTGTTTATGGCATCTGCCCAATACTTGGCCACGGCTTGAATTTTCTGTTCCTTGAGCTGTTGTTGCTTGATTTGTTGATCCTTGCGAGCTTTAAATGCCCTACGGAAGGCAGCATATTTCTTGGCTTCAGCCTCGTTAGAGGGTTGATATCTGCTCCAAGAATCATTAGAATCTTCTCTGTCAATTCCTATAAATCACACCAAGGTGTCCCTTGGGTTCACGGATCCTTGCACATTTGTGCTCACCGTGCCTAAACCACCTGATTGTAAGGTAAGCAGAGTATGATTTCCTGAGCTTCCTTGGTCTCCTTGACCCGTGGTCAAGTTTGGCCTCGGCTCAGTTCTAGCAAGGGCGGAAGAAGTGCCCTACGGATGGGACTGTGTTTGGAGTGTATGGGTGACATTCAACAGGATGGAGTTCAACTCCTCAGATGAAAAAATATGCAGTCGGGAAGCCCCAGAGACTTTAGGGCGAGAACCAGTATTATCCCTTTGGGAATGTACTGGTGGGGAGTCTCCTCTTTGTTGTGATTCAGACTCACTTTCTGAGTCTAAAAGGAAAAAGATGGTGGTGTTGAATGGATGTGCAGGCATCCCAAGGACTACCAGAGCCTGTGGAGTGGCTGAGGTATCGGTCCGATCATGCATTTGGCTAGTGGAATCACCTTTTCGTTTCTTGAGGATAGAGATGGGTTGGTTATCCTCTTCAGAATCACTACCAGAGTCATGGTGACTCAGTTCAGCAGTTGTGATTACGGGTGGTGTTTTTCTCTTCTTTGATGGTTTGGATGGTTTAGGGGCATCCTTTTTGGGAGTGCTAGATTTCTTTGAGGTGCGAGGACCATGGAGAGAAGAAACCTTATGTTTGCGTCTTTGAGAGACGTTAGAAAGAGTAGTGGAAAAAGGGATTGCGGTACCTTTAGGGTTTAAGGATGCGGATGGGAGAGGCGGGGTAGGAAGGTATGGGTCAATACCTTCCGTAGCCTCTATGTGATCTGAGACATCAGCAGTCTCGAGACCAAGAGAAGAAAGAATGTGTGTAGGGAGTCTGCGGATGGGACCAAAAATAGTTTGATCTCATGAAGGATTGTACCTTTTTAGTTCTTTGGTGATGAAGAAATTGATGTCATCACCCATGTCAATCTTTGCATCCGCATGCAAGTCAGATATGCATAGAGACCAAAATCGTGCAAAGGTAAGCTCGGATGGGTTCTGCATTGGGCTCTCCTTGGGAATGTATTGGAGAAAATCATCCCAAAGAATCTGACCGTACTTCATGTCGCGGCCTGTGAAGATGCTCCAAACCAGTTCTAACAATTTTAAGCCCATATTGTATGTGCCTCCGGTTCAGTCGGACAGACTGCGGATGATGAAGTGACAGACAAACTGCCATACCGCAGGCAATTGGTTCTTCTTGAACTCACTAATTCCTTTGATCGGCTTCTGATAGCCCATTTGATATAGTGTAGAGGTCATGTCCGCCATTGATGGTGTGAAGAACTTGACGGAAGGATGAATCAGAAGGTTAATGGCTGAAAGGAACTTTTCTTTGGTCAGGATGACCAAGGAATCATTAACAAGGTTTAGGTGAACTTCTTGATGGTTATCGACTGGGCGATATGCAGAAAAGGCGCACTTGTAGAGAGTGGAGAGTGGAACAATGTCTGTAAATGCATCAAAAGGTCCAGACTGGGGATGATTCCTCAAGAACTTGATCATCAATTTGGTTGGTGCATTGTAAGTGGGTTGATCGTCGAACAGTACTTTGAAATTGCTCGAGGCAATTGTGGGAGAATCTAAACCAGTTGGCTCACTGATCCAGAGGCTTTGGTTTGTTTCTTGGAAGCACCAAATTTCACCATTGTTGAGTTGATAAGAGCTTGAAGAATGCAGAGAGGGATCAAGGTTTTTGATAGCGTAAAAGGTTCATTGTGGAGAAGAAAAGGGTTTTATAGTGATTTATTGGAGCAGGAAGCGTTTATGTTTTGACCTAGGTGAAATTGGGTAAAAAAAACGTTTGGGTTTAACGTGCGATAAGCATCTTTTAATCTTAACCACAAATTGACAAAAAAGGATGAAGATTGAAATTGGGATTAACAAAAAAAAATGGATTCTACATTTAATAAAATGTCAGAGGTAAAATCACGTCTTGAGAACGTGTGGAGGGGGGTGAGAAAAATTCGTTGGATAAAGTAGAAGTTGTAACGGATGGGATGGTTTGGGGTAATAGGAAAAGACATATTAGAGGATTCGATTTGCAAAATCTTTTATTTTGTCATCATACCTAAAATAGGTCTGACACGAGGTTTTTGGAAGAAAAGAATGTGGCAGTTTCTCAAAGGAATGTTTTTATTTAATGTTTTATTTAATGAAGAATCATTAAATAGCACACTATTTTTTTTTAAATGAACAGTCTGTGAAACAATTAATGTGACTGCGGACGAACACATCATTACGGATGGTTTCCTTGGCATTGCGGATGACTGCAGTGGGAGTAACTGAGAAGAGCACTTGTACAAAAGTTAGTAACAACAAACAATAAAGACCCATGAAAGATAAATATAATATATGGTTGCAGTACATTGACTGCGGTACACAGAATGTACAAAAACCATCTGTTATAAGTGTCTTTCATCTAGAACCGCAATGGAAACCAACAAGGTCTGCGGAACCTATTAATTCAAGAAGAATTGGGGGTCCGGATTCATCATCCCTAACATTTGTAAGAATGCATTGAGTTTGGTAGAGTCAAGTGCTTTTGTAAAGACATTAGCAATCTCTTCATGAGTAGGGACAAAGATGAGTTCGATGTTACCTTTCAGAATGTGGTCTTTGATGAAATGATATCGTAGTTCAATATGTTTCGTCTTGGAGTGCTGAATAGGATTATGATAAATCGCTATGGCACTTTGAGAATCACAGTAGATTGGTATCCGCATCATTTTGTAACCGTAGTCTAATAGTTGAGTCTTCATCCATAGAACTTGAGAACAGCAACTGGCTGCGGCCACATATTCTGCTTCTGCGGTAGACAAAGAAACACAACTTTGTTTTCTTGAGGACCATCTGACAAGTGTACCTCCCAAGAATTGACATCCACTAGATGTACTTTTTCGATCAAGTTTGCATCCAGCATGATCCGCATCGGTAAACGCTTGCAGACTGAAAACATTGCCTGCGGGGTACCATAGACCAAGAGATTTGCTTCCTTTCAGGTACCGAAGAATTTGTTTGGTTGCGGTCATGTGGGACACTTTTGGGTCAGCCTGATACCTTGCACATACACCAGTAGCAAAAACAATGTCCGGTCGGCTTGTAGTGAGATACATTAGAGACCCAATGATACCTCTATAAGTCTTGTGATCCACATATTCGCCAGAGGGATCAGCAGAGATCTTATATCTGAAGGCCATAGGGACCTTAGCCGAGGAGCAGTTGTCCATAGAATATTTCTTCAAAAGTTCAGTGGTGTATTTCTCTTGATGAATGAATATTCCTTGTTGAATTTGTTTGACTTGAAGACCTAGAAAGAAATTAATCTCTCTATTCATGCTCATTTGGAATTTGTTTGTCATGGGCTTAGCAAATTCATCCACCATTCCTTGATCAAACGATCCGAAGATGATATCATCCACGTATATTTGTACAAGCATAAGGTGAGAACCATTTGCTTTTCCAAATAGCATGGGATCAATTACTCCTCTTTTGTAGCCTGAAGAGACTAAGAATTCAGAAAGAGTCTCATACCAAGCTCTTGGAGCTTGCTTCAGACCGTAGACTGCCTTTTGAAGCTTGTAGCAGTGGTCAAGGAATTCAATATTTTCAAACCCCGGAGGTTGTTGCAAATAAACCTCTTCTTTCAATTCCCCATTGAGAAAGGAACTTTTAACATCCATTTGGTGTACCTTGATGTTTTTGTGGGCAGCATATGCTTAAAAGATTCGAATTGCTTCCATTCTTGCCACCGGAGCATATGTTTCATCGTAGTCAACACCTTCCAGTTGACTATACCCTTTTGCAACTAATCTTGCTTTATTTCGGATGACCGCATCAGATTCATCTAACTTGTTTTTGAACACCCATCTTGTACCAATAATAGTATGGCCTTGTGGAATGGGAACAAGTTGCCACACTTTGATTCTTTCAAATTCTTCCAGTTCTTTTTGCATTGCAGAAATCCAATCTGGTTCCAATAACGCTTCATTGATAGATCGAGGCTCAACTGCGGACATGAATGTTGCATAGTGATAATGATCAGATAAGTCTTTGGCAGATCGAGTATGGATACCTGCGGATGGGTTGCCAATAATTTGACCTGGTGGGTGATCTTTCGTCCATACGTGTAGACGAGGCATCAGATGGTCAGCAGCTGTGGTAGAAGGAATGTTTTCAATATCAGAGGTTGCTTCGGATGGACAAGGAAGTTCCCCCTGAATTTGTGAACAGCCTGTGAAATCATCTTGACTTGTTGGAGCGAGAATGACATTTTCTTGAGTAGTTTGAAGAAGTTCCTCCCGGATTGCTGATGGGAATTCCTCTGGAATTTGAGAAGGTTCCCCCTGGACTGCTGATGGGAGAGAAATGATCCTTGAGTTGGTTCGAGTGTCAATGGTCTCTATGATTTCATCATCCGAATCCGAAGATACGTTTGATGGTAGTGATCTTTTAGGAAGAGGAGCTTGAGCATCATCAAATACTAGAACCTCGATGGTTGTTGCTTGATCCGGAGTAGAGCTTTCCCCCTCAACCGGAGAGGTGAAAGTATTGAGAGATCCTACTTCGGATAGAGATGGACCAGAAACATCATCGTGTTGTTTTTGAGCAGTTGGTAACACAAGAACTTCGGATAGTTTTGCAGTTTCAACAGGGTCGAAAAGATCATCATAATTGACTTCAACCAGGTTTAGAGGACCTGAAGAAGCAGGAATGTCACTTTCCATGATGGCAGTGGTTTCAATAGATGGAGGGGCGTTGCGGATGTAAGCATCATCGAACTTCACATCAAAGCTTTCAATGATAAGCCTCGTACGTCTGATAAGAACCCGATAAACAACCTTGTTTATAGAGTAGCCAAGAAAAATGTCTTCATCGGACTTCGGTTCAAATTTGTTAAGCTGATCTCTGTTATTGATCACAAAACATCTACACCCAAAGATGTGAAAGAAACGAACATTTGGTTTCCGTTTGTTGAGACCCTCATATGGTGTTTTATTGAGGCGTTTGCACACGATGCTTCGGTTTTGAACAAAGCATGCAGTTGCTACAACTTCAGCCCAAAAGTAAGAGGAAGGTGTGCAAAGTTAAGCATGGATCTGGCTGCTTCCACTAGAGTACGGTTCCTCCTTTCTACTACACTATTTTGTTGAGGTGTATACAGAGCCGAAAAGTTATGAGAAATACCTTTTGACACCAAGAAGTTGTTGAGAGGATGATTAGTGAATTCAGTGCCATTATCACTGCGGATGCGTCTTACAGGCAGTTTGATCTGAAGTTCTATCTCTTTGATGAAGTTGATGAGAATCTGCGGTGTTTCGGATTTGAGTCTGAGGAAGAATACCCAAGTGAAGCGAGTGAAGTCATCAAATATAACCAGTATGTACTTTTTGTGATGAAGATTGGCTACGGTTGATGGACCGCAGAGATCAATGTGTAAAAGTTCAAGTGGTTCAGATATTGAAGAATCAATCACCATGGGGTGACTTGCTTTGGACTGCTTACCACATTCACAAGCAGGACATAGAGTGTCATTGCTAAAATTGAGAATGGGTAATCCTCTGACCAGCTCTCCAGTAACCAAGGTGTTGATATACTTGAAGTTGAGATGAGCGAGCTTGTGGTGCCATAACCAGCTAACTTCGGATACAACTTTGGAGAGAAAACACAACTGCGGTTTTCCAATGATGAGAGAGACATCCAAAGGATACATGGTACCCTCAGATCGTGACTTGATCAAGTAGGTACTTCTATCACTTGTCATAACGTAACAGAATTGATCATCAAACTCAACTCGATGGCCTGCCTTACATAGTTGGCCAACACTGATAAGATTGTGTTTAAGGCTTTCTACATAAGCAACCTTCTGTATTGAAAAGTTCCCCGTAGTGAGTACACCGTAACCTCGGATGATTCCATTCGCATTGTTGTCAAATGTAACATTTCCACCATTGCATATAGGCCTGAAATCCCAAAGGTATTCTAATCTTCCGGTCATGTGCAAGGAGCATGCACTGTCGATCAACCATTCTTCTTCTTGATCCTCCTTGCATAATGCCTACAGAAATTAAGTGGTTAATTTGGGCACCCAAGCGAGTTTGGAGCCCGGAGTCACATACGAGGTATTAATCGATGCATGATGTGAGGTGACAGGGACAGGTTTTAAGTCAACTTCCAAGCCTAGTCATGGGTGTTTGAGATCTTTTGGAGCTTTGTGAGATTGTGGATAGTTACAAGTCTTTTGAGAACGATGAGATTTTTCATGAGAGAAGATCTTTTGATATTGACATTGACACGTGAACTTTTTAACATTTTCTCTGACATTTGACTTAGACTATTGTTTTGAGGAAAAAGTATGCTTATTTCCAGTCCGAGGATTGTAAGATTTGACCCTTTTGTCTGTGTGTTTTGAAAAGGTGTTTTTTGTAGGTCTCGCAGGTGTGTAGACACGTGCAGGCCTTTTGTGAGGTGATTTCTTAAACTCTTGAGGTGACCTTTTGAGTGTCGGAGTTGGCAAAATTCCTTTCTATTTTTGAGTTTTTTAGAGTGACTTTGGAAGGGTCGGAGTAGGTAGAATACCTTTCCATTTTGGATTGTCTAATGAATAGACTTGAAAACCATTTGATCGAAAAGACTTATCCTTAGAGTCAGATGATTTTTGAGTAATGTAAGAAACAGTAAACTCCTTCTTTTTTGTTTTCTTGGAAACAATTGTTTTGAAATGACAATTTAAGAAAACAAGTTTTTCTGGACTCTTTGACTTGGGATATTCCATAAATTTCTTTCGTTTTGAATGAATTTCCCGTTGCTTCTCACGGGAACAAAATTCTTCTTTAAAAACTCTTTTAGCTTCGGTTTTAGGAGAACCGCAGTCAGTGACATTTAATTGCGCTTTCCTTAAATCTTTTGAAGATTTTGAAAAACAGGGACTTGATTCATCCGAACTGGAGAAGTCATGATTTTGAGAACATTGACCAAATTCAAAATTTTCGATTGGTAATTCATGATTAATTGGTTCAATAGTCACAAAACTTTTGACTAAGGTCTGCGGTGTAGTGCTTTAAACAACCGCAAAGTAAGCCTTGGTGGACACTTTAGTGGGACAATTGTCACTGGGTAATGGGACGGTTTGCAGTCCAAGACTGCGGTTAGGAACACTGCGGTCAAACTGTAGAGATGGAAAGTCTAATCTGACTTCAGGACTTTCTACAACAATTTCCTCATCGACTACGGATGAAGTCTGAGAATCAAAGTGATCTATGTTATCAACATGATTAGAAAATTCAGGGAGAATTTCCTCGATAACACAGTTATTACTCAGATCATGGAGTTTACCAAAATGAGCTTGGATATCATCAGGAAATGTTTTGTCATTGACTGGAAATAAGAAGTTGCGGTCTGGAGGGACATAGGGACGTTCCGGTGTGAACCGAGGTGAGGAGTCTGTTGCGGTTGGATACCCATTGTACCAACCCCAATTAAAAGTGTTATCAACATTCCCATTATTAACAAGATTCTCAATGGCCTCAGTTTCATTAAAAAGCTTTTCAATTAAAAGATTTAAGCGTACAGTTTCATTATGTGCTAAATCTCTCTGATTTAAAGCTATTTCTAATTGTGTTTCGCTTAACATCCTAGCATCCTTTTCTAGCATCAAGTCCTTCTCTAACATTGCCATTTTGAGTCTCTTATTGTCCAAACGTCCTCTAACGTGGAACATCTCCTGCGAAGCGATGTTCTTCTAATCTAAGGCTTTATTGTAGTCTGTAAGGACGGCAACACATGTGTCATTAAGTGTGTCCAAGTAAGGTTGACAGTCATGCATGCAATAATTTAAAGTTTGAATCATAAGTTTTACATGTTCCACAATGCTGAGAGTTCCATCTTTTGCATATAGCAATGGTTCTTCTATAGCTTGGTTGAGCCGTCTTCATCAGCAGTTGCCATCATACAGATCTTGCCTCCTCTTTTACTGCGATCGTCTTCATCTTCGTCTCCGGATGACCACACTTGATGATTTCTTTTCACTTGAGCAATGTAGGCTTTTCCCTTTTCTTTGTCCTCTAGTTCTTGAGCCATTCTGAGATAGAAGGCTCTATCTTTCACTACGTTTGCCTTGCAATCCTTGGCAAAATGGTTTTCTTTGTTGCACTTGTGACATATAACAATGTCACTTTTGTCTTCTAAAGAGGTATCAGAGTCAGTTGATTGAGGCTGCAGTGGTACGTCTTTAGACTGTGTTTGTTGAGGCTGCAGTGGAGAGAGAGGATTCTTGGTGGAATGAAAGTGATTATTTTGAAAGTTGTGGTTGAAAGGTGGTCGGTTGTACTGTTGATTTTTAGGAAATGAAGGTGCTAAGCGATTGAATTTTTAATTGAAAAGGGCAATGGCATTTTGAAATTCTTCTTCATCGTCATATTCTGAGTCTGCTTCATATGACTGTGGTGATGAGTCATACGAAGTGGGATAAGTTTGAGTGTGAGATGACTGTGCTACAAGAGCAAGTGGACCTCCAAAGTCTGAGCAGTCCTTGAGTACAGTGGACTCTTGAGCTTGTAACTCACCATAGAGCTTATAGAGGGACAACGAGTGAATCTTCCTGTCTCCTTGAACAATCATTTTGGCTGTTGTCCAATGTCTTCCCAAGCCAATAAGGAACTATAGGTTTGTTTCATGATTGTTGCGGACGGTGCCCGCATTGGACAGTTTTGTGACAATCAAGTTGAATCTCTTAAAAGAGTCTTCCAAACTTTCACCGAAGTGAGCTTTGAAGTTGTTGAATTCATTGAGGGCCGTAGTGAGCTTCTTGTGTTGAGCCTGCTCTGAACCTTCGTACAAGTTTTTGAGAACATCCCAAATCTCCTTTGCTGATTTGCAGTTTATGATGATGTCGAAGTTGTCAGGAGCAACTCCACAAGAGATTTCATAAAAGGCAATAGCATCATTTTCCATCTTGTTGAGATCATCTTTGGTGGGACAGTTCAAAGCCGGTTGACTTCCTCCTAGCCTTGTTGTGGCTCCAACAGTTTGGACTGGTGTGAGGACTGGAACATGTGGTCCTTCTTCTATAGATCGCCAAACATCTCTACCAAGTCGTCTAAGATATCTTTCCATTCTTTGATACCAGTGATGGTATTCATTCGCAACCAGTATTGGGGCTCGATTAGAACCACCAACAATGTTGGAGACATTTAGTGATAACGATTGTGCCATTTTGAAGATTTTTTTGTGTTTAAGAAATGAGCTTCAGTGGTATAGAAAGCTCTTCGAGAAATCAGAGTTCCGATTTTCAAAAAGCAACCACTATGGCTCTGATACCAATTGTTGAGAGAAAAACTTTGAGACACACTTGAACAAATCGTTAGAACAAGTATATAGCGGAAATAGTTAATCTCGAAGGATCTGTTAGCTCAACAATAAAACTAAGTATTAGAAATTAGTGAGTTAGATGCGGAAAAGTAAAGAAATGTAAATGACAACAATTGTTATATCAAGTATACACAAAAGCATATTCATAACAAGGAATGCATTCAAACCAAGTTAGTAAATGAGATCTAGCTTAGTGATTAAGTCACAAGTGACTTGCTCTTTTAAAAGAGATGGTAATTGATTATGAGAGTAAGAAGGTTTGATAAGTAAGATAGAATGAGAATTGATGTGCATTAGAATTTGATGAGAGATTCACACCAGTACAAATTACATGAGAAATGAACTCTATTTATAGAGACAAGTTTACAACTCTAACAATAGCCATGCAAGGCATACTGGACATTAGAGTGTTGTACAGATAAGACAAAATAAACTAAGTAAAGATAACGGTTTCGGTGCTGAAGACTTCGGATGGCCAGATGATAAGATTGCTTGACTGCGGTTGCTTAGAGGCTGCGGTAGCTGAAGTTCAAGAGGGTCACTTTTTTTTTATTCAACAATGATTGATGAGATTCAAAATGTTTTGAAAACTAGACAAAATTCCAGACAACTTTCATTTTTGAGAAAAATGTTGATTCCTAGTTCCCACACTGTGGAAAAGCATTTCCACGACGTGGAAAATCGAAAAATTTCATGCACAGGAAGATTCTATCTCCCACGGCATGGCAATACTTTCTCCATGTCGTGGGGACGCTAAAACCTATAAATAGAGCCGAAAGTTAACCCTAATGTCATATCTTGAATCCTAATTCATTCCTTACGAAAATAAACCTTAGAGAAGCCATTTTAAGGGTTTAGAAGGCGGTCGTAGGGCCGTTAAACTAATATGGAGCAAAGATATGAAGGATTCAAGAGCATATTCATGTCGGGAATCATTTGTTTTGCTTTTCTGATCACGAGTAGTATTCTAATTGTGTACAAGGTTAGATGAATCATGAGATTTTGGATTAAATTGCATATTTGGTTTGTTTATTCATATTTAATTTATTGTTTCAAGTTTTATTGAAGATCCATATGTGTTAAAGGTCATTGCTTTATTACCTATTGTTGAGTTTATGTGATTAGAAGAACAATCTAGTTATATGTTATTGAATCATAGTTGTTTTATTACCATAAAATAATTGTGACTAGTGTTGGATCAAATCATAGGGTTAGGTTAATAAAGTTATGAACTTTAATGTGTTTGTATGTCTTAGATGACCAATCTTAGCATGGTTTAATTCTAATAATGTTTAA
The DNA here is from genome assembly GCF_002870075.4 of Lactuca sativa. Lineage (NCBI taxonomy): Eukaryota > Viridiplantae > Streptophyta > Magnoliopsida > Asterales > Asteraceae > Lactuca > Lactuca sativa. The sequence goes on from NC_056631.2 coordinate 172,571,917, forward strand.
GATTAATAAAAGTCAAATCTTGCATGATATGAACTGAATAATGAATTTAGGGATAATTAATTGCATGACGTTGAAATTAAAAGTCTTTATAGTCATTAGTATTTGTGTATGGACTAGATACATAAATCAATTTATGAATCGGTGAATAATGAATAAAAGACCATTACAATTGTAATTATCCATGATTTTGAGATGTAATATAATTTGAACCAAAGTACCTGAAGTGATTCGTTTCCAATAAGTTTATCGAGATTAGCTGTTAATTTAATAATAACCCCCCCCCACTTTTATTTATTTTCATTTATTTAATGTAACCTATAATAAAAAATTCTAATATTAATTCACTACCGTTCCCATTGAGTTCAACACCCTTGCTTATAAAAAAAATATATTGTACTCGATCAGGTTCACTACCTGTAAAGTATGGTTTAGATGCGATAGACTAGGAATTATAAATAAAAAACTAGTGCATTAAAAATAAACACATCAATGTCATTTATGGATCATCGGTTTCTGGTGGCTCATAGTGGTCCATTTATTCTTGATTTTGGTGGCTCTATCTTTATGAATCATAGTGGTGAGACCTTATCAGAAGACCTCTATTGTTTATCTCAATGGGTTGACCTTTATATAAACTTATGGTGGCTTCAAAATTCCATTCTCGTCATTCTTGGTGGCTTGTTCCTGTATGGAGTGTCGCGGTGGGTTCCCCAAAATCCTTTGTTGGTAATCACAGTGGATTAACCGTTACAAAATTTATGGTGGATTTGAAGTGTTCCTTATTGTTAATCCAGGTGACCATGCCTTTACGAATTATTAAGACATGTCATAATCCACCTGGTTACCTATAGTTGGTTCATATAGGTTATCATGATAGATTTGAAGTTTCCTTTATCATTGATCCCGATGGCCACGTCTTTACAAATTTTGGTGGTAGATATCGCTTTCCCATAACACTTTCTATAAGATTGTCATACATGACTTCAGTGGTTTTGCTTGACGACCTCCACTCAATGGTCGTACTTTAAATCTCTCATTGTTGCCCATTATCTCTTCTATAGCATCGACGAATAATGCATCGTCAAGGGACAAATTGAATGGGGACAATACATGCATTGCTTTTTTCTTTCCGAGGACATGATCGTCTCGAGGTGGTTAGATCATGTGTGGGGTTTCTTGAACGATTGGTGAACCATTGCACATCATATAGACACATAATAATGATCGCATGCATATGTATATTTATTAATATATTGCATGTTTATGAGATGTTTGGCATGATGCTAGAATTCCATGCTTAGTTGTTATATCAGTTATGATGATGATAATGAGCTTTGTAATTGTTTGCATATTGTTCGAATTGCATGCTTGGAGCTGTAATGAGTTGCATATGTTAATTATGCATTGAGTTATGGGTAAGAAGACTATGAGAGGTCTGGACACACTCTTCGAGTTATAGTTTATGTGAGACATTGACAATTCTAGATAAGTCTTTGTCAGAAATGTATGGGCATTATGGATGTAATAAGTCTTATCGAACAACAACCATTTACACTAAGAATATTACAAATTCTAGTGCTTCAACCAAGCCTCGTACTTGAACCCCATACAAAGACTAGATTTAGAAATTCATTCTTGCAATCCATTTCTCAAAATCTGATTACTAAATGGTTTTCTCTTAGTTGGTCGGTTCATCCCAAACAACTGACGTCTTTGTAATATGTGATGAGATAACCATATCTCTATGGTTTCAGATGAAACCTACTAGACCGACGAGGTTCTCCTGCTTCAAAAGACATAAACATCTTGTCCCTACGCATTTTGAACCATCAGTTAGAGAGCTTTTCATTCTTAAACATGTTCAAGTTAGACGTAAATCCTAATTTTTTTGAAAACAAACTTTTTCTTTGTGAAATAATATGTTTGTGCTTTCCTTAGTATGTCAATCAAACCTACAATTTTTTGATTCATAATTTACTTTATTTAGTGTTTTATCTAATCTTATCATTAGTAATTTATACATATATTGAAATCCTAATCAAACAAAGAAAAATATACTATACTACAACTAATAATTCAAGAAAAATAATAAGGAATGTTTCCTAACCACGTACATGATATATGGTTTGAAGTTTAAACAAACATCAATCATATACAACTCGTTTTAGAATTTAGATTCAGTAAAATAAAAATCAAATCATCTCAAAAATAATATCACATTATCATTTATTTCATATGTCAAAATATTCAATGCTAATGATTTCTAACTGGGCCAAACTTCATAAACATAAATGGGGCTAATGGACTTATGCTGTCATTTTGAGCCCAAAAGTGTTGAGAGAAATAAAAAATGGCATCCATGGTGACAAAGTTTTATGTTGACGAAGAAGAGACGGAGTTTCTTCAAATTCCCGCCACTGCTTCACCGGTAATCGACGAATTCCATAGTTCTTAAGTTCATACAGCATTTCGTTAATCCTGCTTATAGGTGAAGTTGTTTCCTCTTCACTAATTATCTTCTTTTTGTTATAAATTTTAATTCTTCTAGAGCTCCGAGAAGTTAGCTTTTTTCTTCTTCCATTATACATGTATGCTCGTATTTTTATCGGATCCTTTTTGAGAAATTGAATGCGAAGATTTAAATTCCATGCGACTTTCCCATTCTCAGTTAACAATCGACTAAAACAAAAGTCTACTTGTATTATGTCATTGCTTGCTTCAGAAATACTGTAATTGCTTTAGGGTTTTAGCTTTGAACTTTGTTAATTGTTTAGAGATTTGACTGTTGCATGCACAAAATAGAGACTTTATCGACACTTCTTTTCATATAAATTCATTGATAGTAGATACTTAACTGCTTTTTTCTCTAATCATGAATTATTGTTCTGTTGTTTTAGGGTTTAAGAGCTGAAACTCTTGTACAATGGGTGATCTATCAAGGTAAAAGATGTCCTAATTGTTTGAACTATCTATAAACCCTAATTCTTATCACATGTCTACATGTTCTGTATGATATAGGGAGGATAATAGCAACACTGTTCGTGTACTTGTTGCAACAGATTGTCATCTGGGCTATATGGAAAAAGATGAGGTTCGAAGGCATGACTCATTTCAAGCATTTGAAGAGATATGCTCCATAGCAGAACAGAAAAAAGTAACATATTTCTCCTCCCACATTCATCATTAAATTTTTGTAAGTGGATGATATGATAAAAACTAACATTCAATCTGTCATCAGGTGGACTTCCTACTTCTTGGTGGTGATCTTTTTCATGAAAACAAGCCATCAAGAACAACATTAGTGAAAGCAATTGAGATTTTGCGTCGATATTGTCTTAATGATAAACCAGTGCAATTCCAAGTTGTCAGTGACCAGACTATAAACTTTGCAAATGTGTAATGATCTGTTTTACTTTTGGTAACATCTACAAATGGGATTGTCTTTTTTCTTTTTTCTTTTTTCTTTTTACTTTGTGTCAATGTGAACAGGTTTGGTCATGTAAACTATGAAGATCCTCATTTCAATGTTGGCTTACCAGTGTTCAGTATTCATGGAAATCATGATGATCCAGCTGGAGTGGTAATATTCATAGTAGAATTAGGGTTTAGGGTTTAAGTTATAGTGAAAATAACATCTTTTTTGTTTTTTACAGGATAATCTTTCTGCAGTTGATATTCTTTCAGCATGCAATCTTGTAAATTACTTTGGGAAAATGGTTCTTGGAGGATCTGGGGTTGGGCAAATCACTCTCTACCCAATTCTTATAAAAAAGGTCCCTTGTGAATTCTTTTTATCAAAGTTTAAAAAAGTATAATAATGCAATAATTGTTTTATATGACTTTTACAGGGTTCCACTTCTGTTGCTTTATATGGCCTTGGAAATATAAGAGATGAACGTCTAAATAGAATGTTTCAGGTTCTTTCTTCTTAATTCTTATCCAAATTATGCATATTTTATTTTCTTTATTTATTCTTTTTAATTTTCTTTTCTGTTTATGTATTATGATAGACTCCACATGCTGTACAATGGATGCGACCTGAAGCTCAAGAAAGCTGTCAAGTGTCAGATTGGTTCAACATTCTTGTGCTTCATCAAAACAGGTTATAAATAATATTAAATAATATTTGAAACATATGATTACTAAAGTTGAGAAATAGAAAATGATTTTGAGACATAGCAAAATATTAAAGTTATTTTTTATATGCAGAGTGAAGACAAATCCCAAGAATGCCATAAATGAACATTTTCTACCTCGGTTTTTGGACTTTATAGTTTGGGGGCATGAACATGAATGTCTTGTGGATCCTCAGGTGGAATTTGATTCCAAGTTGGAATGGAATGTAAAAGGAATGGAATGGAATAAGCAAGATAGTGGAATGAGTTTTCATATGAACTTTTTCATATGGATTTATGACACCATTCCATTCCATTATGCAAACCAAACAACTTTTTTTTTTTTTTCAAGTTTTTGTATTCCATAAAGCTTTGACTAAATATTAATTTATATTTTAATGTTTAAATATTTAATAGGAAGTTCCAGGTATGGGTTTCCACATCACTCAACCAGGTTCTTCTGTTGCCACATCACTTATTGATGGTGAATCAAAACCAAAACATGTACTTCTTGTAGAAATTAAGGTTCTTCCTGAAAACAAACTAGAAAAAAAATACATTTTTTAATTTTTTTTTTATTCCAATTGTCTGACAAATATTTATTCAGGGTAATCAATATCGACCAACTAAGATTCCACTACACTCTGTAAGACCTTTTGAATATAAAGAGGTAGGTTGATAATATATATGCAATTTTGTTTTTTTATAAAATTTCTGAATGAGTCTTTTTTAATAGCTGAATGTTGATGACACAGGTAGTGTTAAAGGATGAATCTGACATTGACCCAAATGATCAAAATTCAATTCTTGAACATCTGGACAATGTGGTAATTTTTTTTTTAATTAATCCTAAGATTAATTTGACATAGAAATTACAGATATGGTAACTTACTTTAAATTGCATTAGGTAAACAGTCTGATAGAAAAATGTGGTCGAAGGGATGCTAGAAATTCAGAGGTTATGCTTCCACTTATCCGTGTAAAGGTACTAAAACGTACTTAAAATGACTATTTTACCCTTTATCTAATAACTAATGATAATAATAATAAACAGACTTATGCATGTTTTTCTGTTTTCACATGAATAAATTTTTAGGTTGATTATTCTGGATTTATGACAATAAACCCTCAAAAATTTGGTCAAAAGTATGTTGGCAAGGTACTTTCTATTTTTTTTTTTTTTTTTTTTTTTTAATTTAGTTTCAAGAGTAAATCTTTATAAAAGTTGAAGCTTTTCTTTAATATTGGTTCAACTGACATGATATTTTATAAAAATTGTAGGTTGCAAATCCACAAGATATACTTATCTTTTCAAAAGCTTCAAAGAGAGCTCAGGGTGAAGGTTAATAAGATTATCTCAAAACAAGAAAAAATTGTAATTATTCAATTTATTTTCAAAACTTTTAGTAATTGTTTAAAACTTTTTGTTGGCTTTAGCAAAAATTAAGGACACTGATCGATTGAGACCTGAAGAACTGAATCAGCAAAACATTGAAGCTTTAGTAGCCGAAAGTCAACTGGTACATGGTCAACTCCCTTTGACTTCTTATTATAAAAATATCAATCTACTTTTTCACTTTTAACAATATTTTATAATAATTTTTACAGAAAATGGAGATTCTTCCAGTGAATGATTTAGATGAAGCATTACACAATTTTGTTAACAAAGATGACAAGATGGCTTTTTACTCTTGTTTACAATACAATCTTGAAGAAACACGTGTAAGCATTACATTCTTTTTTTTTTTTTTTTTTTTTAAATTTCTTTTAAAATCATATATATATTTTATGATGATGATTATCTGATCATATTTTTATTTTCTGAAAACAGAAAAATATATCTCGGGATCCAGATAATCTGAGCGTTGAAGTTGAGGATATAATTGTCAAAGTGGAAAAGTGTTTAGAGGCAATGAAAGATAAAATCTTGATTTAATTTTGGTATTTTTCAGTTCTATTTTATTGATATAATAATATAATATAAATGCAGACACGAGTGAAGGAAAGATCCAAGTCTAAAGAAGATCAACCATTTTCATCTAGTGCTCAATTCGATGAGGTAGGTAGGGAGGGGGCGGAATTGGAATTTGGTATTCCATTCCATGGTTGTTATATGGATGGAATTCAATTCTTTTTGGGCTAATATTTATTTTTGAATTTCTTATTTATGCAGAATATGATAAATAAAGCTCCTGGAATTGGAAGTGCAGTTTCTTTTAGTGATGATGATGATGAAAGCACACAGTTTATTGGGTCAAAGTCTACTGCCAGGGGCAAAAAAGGAACATTACAAGGATTTAAATCAGCTCGTGATGTCCCTGAAGTCAGCAAAACTTCAAGAGGAAGGGGTAGGGGTAGTAGGGGGGGTAGGGGGTCTAATAGTTTGAAGCAAACTACCCTTGATGCATCCATCATGTTTCGTCGTTCAGAAAGGTCTCCTCATTTTTAATATTATATATATATATATATATATATATATATATATATATATATATATATATATATATATATATATATATATATATATTTGTTTAAGAAAATAAAGTTAGTTTATTTTATTATTCCAGATCAGCATCAGTTGCTGCATCAGCTTCTGTTCAAAGTATAGCTGTTGATGAAGAAAATTTAGATTCTGATTCGAGTGATGAAGCTGTGAAATTTGGATTAAATGAGCTTCATGATACTTCGGGGGTATGAATGTTTTTGTTTTTATTTATTTATATAGCTTTTTGTTTTTGTTTTTACTTAATCAGCTTAATGGATTAAGCCAAAAAGTGACTTAATGTATTAAGACATTAAAACTTAAGCTATGTGCAGTTTCCTCCATAACCTCTCTTAGGTTAAAACTGATGAATATTTTGTTTGAATTAATGGTTGTTTTTGGAATGTAAGGGTAAATTGGTCATTTAATCTCATTCAGATGATTTTTTCAGTCTAGAAAAGAAACAGACTTAATAGGGTTTTGGAGTGTTTCTTTTCTACTTAATGCTAGGGGGAGGAACACTTTATGCATTGAAAAGGGTAAAATGGTCATTTACTCGTATAAAAAATAAAAAAAATCTTAATGTATAAATAAATCACTTATTCAAGACAGACATCAAGTGTATATGGGTGTTTCTTTTGATTTTCCTTTTTAAGTTCTGAGTTTTGACAAATGACAATATTGCCCTTCTTTTTCTTTTGATTGTTTTAAGGATGATGACACGAGTATACAAGGTAAGGGCCGAAAAAGAGGTGCTGCTCCTAGGGGAAGAGGTAGGGGGTCCACTACTGCTAAAAGGGGAAGAAAATCAGACAACACTTCATCATCAATCCAACACATGATGATGAGTAAAGATGATGATGATGATGATGACGATGATGATGATGATGTTCCAAAGAAAACAAATAAATCTCAACCAAGGGTAAGCAACATGTTTTAAGAAAATATGGATTTTAGCACATCATCATCATCATCATGATTTATCATTGTTTGCTACTTTTTATCTTTATGCAGGCGACAAGGAACTATGGTGCATTAAGGAGGTAGCACAAGCGAGGGTATTATCGTAATTTTGTAGTGTTAGTGTGTGTTTCTATGTATAATCCAGGCCATGTAATCTGCATTTTTTGATTTTGACATGCATTAGTTAATGATTTGATTTGTAGTTGAGATTTTGTGAAACTGCAATAAGAAAGTTTTGAGAACAATATAAAATCGGGAGTTTGTGAGCTTTCTTCAAAAAAAAAAAAATAGTTTATGTGGTTTCAACATTTTGGTGCTGTTTGTTTTTTCTGAGGAAAAATGTCTGCAGTCTGCGGACCACATCTGTAGACCTCTGCAGTAGAAGAGGTGGACCAAACGTCTGCAGTCTGAAAAAAGAAGACTGTTTTTTTTAACATCTGTAGGCTATTAAAATAAACTGAAAGCTAAATAAACTGATTTTTTAAAACTTCAAAGTGATTTTTTAATATTTCTATGACTTTGTTATAAATAATTAACAAATCTAGATCAACTTTTATGTATTATTGTATAAAAAATAAAAATAAAAATGTTATGAATTAACGGATATATTTGATAAAAACCAACAACTTTGGTTGCAAAGTTCTAACTAGACATTATAATTAGTGATCAAAGACTTTGATATATAAATTGATGGAAATAAATTTCGATTTTTTCAATTAATTCTATTAAAAACATACCATAAATATTTTCTCGAGAAAAATTGACGATACTATATTAAATAATGTTTTACAAAATTTGACCCAAAAATATAAGAATATAGTATGATTTTTTTTTTTTTCATATTTATATAAACAACTTCTACGACTATTATTGTAATAAATCTTTATTTATAAATTTGTCAAAAATATCATGTTTGTATTGTCGAATGTTTTTTCTTTTAAGTTTTGTAATTTTTTTTCATTAATAAAGTTGGAAAAAATATAAATTAAAAAAAAACTTTAAAAAAATAAAGATATATATGTTTTTTAGGCTAGAAGATGTCTGAAGATGTTAGAAGACTCTGATCCACATCTGCACCAAGAAGAGGGCGCACAGACATTTTTAGGTCTGTAGTCTTCACAAAAACAAACAGTCTGTGAAGGTTAATGTATGCGCGTGGTCTACGCGGCGCAGACAGAAGAGGCCACGCAGATCTGCAGACAAAAAACAAACACTACCTTAAACATGAAATGCGATTTGGAAGTGGTTTCCTTTGGAATTATGTATTTAATAATCGATTGGTTTGATTTGATTTGATTAAAATAAGTCATTCCAAAAAAGTTTAGTTGTAAACTTAATTTTGCAAAACAAAATGTTGAATTAGACATCATAATTCAATATTATACATGAATGATAATGCCTAACTTGTAACAATTTAATTGGATCGATCATGATCCAAGGTGGATATATATATATATATATATATATATATATATATATATATATATATATATATATATATATATATATATATATATATATATATATATATATATATATATATATATATATATATATATATATATATATATTAAAAACAAAAAAAAATTATGTTATAACTGTTTAAACTATAAATGGTTGAACATAATATCTTTTTGTGTTGAAATATATTGATATTAACCGAATAAAGAATTATCAACTTTCATATATATATATATATATATATATATATATATATATATATATATATATATATATATATATATATATATATATAACACAATAAACAATTGTTAATATAAAAAATAAAAAAAAAAATTGACCACACCATGGGTTCAACATTTCTATGGTTTTTTTTTGGCTAATTCTATCATTTTAAACAATAACGTGAATGTTGTGATTATAATTGATGATATGAATTTGGATATGAACTCTGTCAGAAATATAAATTTCAAAAAAGGAAAACTTTGAAAGTATCTAAATCTTACACAAAATAACTCTGAGTTATTTATAACTAGACCAAGCTTTATATAGGCAAATAAACTTTTCTATCATGGACTTATTATTAAACATCCTTTCTTATAATGGACGTACTTTTGCTAGTCTAGTCTATTTATATCACAATTATAATTTCACGATACATATTAGATGACTAAGCAAACACTATTCACATTATTACAAACAACAAAACTTCATTATCCAAGTAAGAATATGTATTATATAATTGTTTTCAAACATCTTGACGCATCGTTCAGGTATAACGTTCCGATCCATCCTAATTTTTATTAACGTCATCGTATGTGCAAAATTTGGTATCAAAGCAACGTATTGTTTTTATTGTGAATTCTCATCGTTATGAATTATCATGCATCATCATAAATATTATTATGAATATGAATATTCATCGTTATGAATTATCATGCATATTACTTCTCATAATCATCATAAAATATAATAGTCATAATAACCTCCACTATCACTATCAAATTTGAAGCTATAATTTTTAATCGTAATTTTAATCTAAAACATAACTAAATTATTGTTCTTATAGAATTATAATTATGAGTTTTCCAAGTCTTAATTTTAATAAACAAGAATTTTTTTTTTTCGTAAAACAATAAAACAGTCTAAAAAATTTATTTTCAATTTAAAAGTAGATTCTAAAATATCACTAATCAATACTATATCTAATATTGAAGCAATATATATAGTAGATATTAGTATAAATTGGCAACAAGAACAAATAAAAAGTATTGAAGATAAGATAACAAAACTAATTTGTTAATTATGTCTCAAGAAATAGAAAATTCACCAATAATTATTAATAACGAAGAAAATGAATCTGGATACACTTTTGATGCTCTAATAAATAAAAACATTATTAATCAAGATGCTATACGAAAAACAAATTTTACATTAACAGAAAAACATAATTTTAAGTATCACACGTTAAAAAACTTCTATTCTAGAAAAAATATTATATATTATGGAAAAATTATAGGAGAATAACCTATACCTATAGAATCAACTCAAAGAAATATTATTATACCCATAATAAATAAACAACAAATAAGAAATCGGTTATCTAATATTAAAGAATTTGATAGGATAAAAATTGTTTATATTCATATATCAACAATTCAAGTAATTTTAAAAAGCACTTTTAGTGATTTAGATACTCCATTAGAATTAGAAATTAGAATGATCGTATAATTATGGAAGCCATCATAAAGCAACAACAACATCAGAAGCAAAAACAAAAAGCATCCCTACTCAGACATGGAAGAAACTCTCTTCATGAAAGAATAACGTCAGCAATGACACAAGCACGCATTATTGAAGCAAATATATGTCCTTTCGGTGGTGGGAGGATTGACGTAAGCAATGACGAACAAAGAAATTATTGAAGACATGTGTCATTTCCGTGTGGAAGGAATTGTAATTATTTGTCATTTATTTCGTATAATTATTATTACTAGTCGAGAGAATGTGACATAAAGTAAGTGTCGGTAGGATGTAGAATGTGACATAAAGTAAGTGTCAGTAGGACGTAAAATAAAGTGTAAGATCCTTCATAGTCTAGGGGTCTAAAATGTAAATATAGTTTGTCGTATTGCAATCATACGATTGCAATAATAATTGTAACCGACTCTTTCGAGCCTATAAATAGGGCTTTGCCCAAATGAAATAAATCAGGAGTTATTTGTGTGTTTAAGACTTGAGTTAACTCTCAATGTTCTCAAATTTTGCACATACGATGACATTAATAAAAACTAGGATGGATCGGAACGTTATACTTGAACGATGCGTAGACTTGATTTATATAATGGATTTGTTTTGATTATTTGGATGATTATATGGATGGTTTTGGATAGAGGAATAAAATAGAAATCTATTTCAATAGAGAAGAACATTGAGAGTTAACTCAAGTCTTAACACACAAATAACTCCTGCTTTATTTCATTTGGGCAAAGCCCTTTTATAGGCTCGAAAGAGCCGGTTACAATTATTATTGCAATCGTATGATTGCAATAGGACAAACTATATTTACATTTTAGACTCCTAGACTATGGAAGGTCTTTCACTTTATTTTACATCCTACTTATACTTATTTTATGTCACATTCTACCGACTAGTACAAATAATAATTATACAAGACAAATTACAATTCCTTTCACACGGAAAGGACACGTGTCTTCAATAATTTATTTGTTCGTCATTGCTTACGTTAATAATTATTGAAGACACGTATCCTTTCCGTGTGGAAGAAATTGTAATTTGTCTTGTATAATTATTATTCGTACCAGTCGATAGAATGTGACATAAAATAAGTGTTGAAAGGATGTAAAAAAAATGTAAGACCGTCCATAATCTAGGAGTCTAAAATGTAAATATCAACAATTAAGACAAATATTATTTAACTGTGTATATGTAAAGCCACAAGGATCATAAAGGGATCAACATGTCACATGTTAATCCTTGTGGCTTTGTTAATCCTTGTGGCTTTACATATACACATTTAAATAATATTTGTCTTAATTGTTGATATTTACATTTTAGGCCCCTTTGATCCTTATGGCTTTACATATATACATGTTAATCCCTTTGTGATCCTTGTGGCTTTACATATACACAGTTAAATAATATTTGTTTCTTTTCCTTCTTAATTGTTGAAATTTGCCTCTACAAGAATTATGATTATTACTTAAAAAGTTAATATTGATCTCACCATTAGAGGTGGCAAAAATTGACACGAAACCCGACACGAAATAAACGGGTTTGGATAAGATATTTTAACCCGTTTAAATAAATTGGTTGACACAACACGACACAAAAATTAAACGGGTAAGGTTAGAGTTGAGAATTTCAACTCGAATATGACTCGAAAATGACCCGTTTATTTATATGCAAGTTTTTTGAATTATTTAAATAAACTAGAAAGATACAAAACCAAAACCATAAGTAAGAGAAAACCTTCAAATTGAGTCGTTTTGTAATGTTGAAATGACTTAGCCGTCTAGATCAAGACTTAATTTCAGTTTTTCCATTCTCTCCCAAACTACCCAGTCTCTTTCACCACTCTCACATCCTCGCGACCTTTTCATCCGCCTCCCCAACTCCCACTCTTTTAATTTTGTCATCTAAACTTGCTATGACTTCATCTATTCTGCCTCCAAACTATTAGTTTTTCCTTTCTGCCTACCCAACTCCTACTCTTTTAACATGCTCAATCTTTTAACCTCACATGACAAGACATATTTCAAGGTATAGCCCTAACCCGAAACCCGACACGAACTCGACACGAAAATAAACGGGTTGACACGACACGACACGTTAATTAAATGGGTCGGGTTAGGGTCAAGCACTTTCAACCCGTTTAGTGTTTCGACACGATAAGAACCCAACACGACACGACACGATTGCCACATCTACTCACCATTAATGTCTTAATCAACATTATATTATGATCAATGATCTTACAAATCATAAAACGATCATTTCTATAGAAATACATTGTATTTAGCCCCTCTAATTCATTACCATATTCATCTATTCCCCCAACTTCAAAATATTCACAGCCAAAATTTTCAAAATAGACAACATATTTCGTATGTACATACAAACCAAACCATATATGAAATTAAGGATACATATCCCAAAACTCGTTTCACAAATGAGAAGAACACATTATCATAAATGGATTTTGTTGAAGTTTTTCAAGACAAAAAACAAGTTTACAAAATTAATGTTGAATTTAATTTTGCTACCGAAAGTAGACCTTTCGACTTGTATCCTTATCTCTGTTTTGGGTGTTGGTTTTTTCCTGTGTCAACAAACTTGCAAAATGAGACAAACAAAAAGAATAAAGATATTGCTAAAATTAGCACCTATGTTAATTGTATTAAAAAAAAAAGTTAAATGCAAGAAACAACAACATACTGTCAATGTTTTCTTTATTAAAACATTATACTTTGACCCTAAAAACAGCTCAATTTTCGTTTCAAGAACATGTAGATTAGACTTTAACAGAAATACATGTAATTTAACTTTAGACTCTAACCTATATTTACTTCCTTTTGATCCAAAAAAAAGAGGTGCATTTTCCTTTTTTGCCCCTTTCAATATGACTAAACTAAAATTCGGGTAAAACACAAAACATGAAAAGATAAAATATCGTACCTTTAGGGAAATTAACTTTTTACTTCCATTTTTCTGTACATTCCCTGTAGATTGAGCTCCTTTATCTCTAGATATAATACCCTTTTGACAAGTAACAATCTTTGTTGATGCAACTTTTTTAATACCAAATCTTTTTTCAGCTTCTTTACCAATCATTTGATTTTGTTGAACCTGCAACTTTGAAGAACAATCAAGATTAAAAAGCATCAACAATCTCACATTCCCAAATAACATTTGAACATTCTTTTTAAGGTAAAAAGTAAAAAAGTTTTCAACTTTGTTGTTACCTTGGAAGCGAGTATATTACTTATACTCCCTTGTTTGTTGGATTTGGTTAAATTTCTAACATTTTGAGCAGGGGCCTCTTTTGTCACATTCAAAACTCTAGGTTTGTTTTGTGCATCTTTACACTGATTCAAAGAAGAAGAGGAAGAAGAAGCTACACTTGATTTTCTTGAAGAAGATTTGAGCCCTCCTTCTGAACACCTCACAACCCTTACAGCTGGCCTTGTGGCACAACTTCTTCTAAGATTGTTCCTTAAAGATGTCAAGAATTCACTACTTTGGTTTGACTTTGACACCTCTAATCCTTTCTTTTCATGGTGTTCATTTCGATTAGATGTAACACTGCTCATTGCACTGCCTTCTTTTTCTTGTTCTTGGCTTGAAAAAGAACATAAACTTGGTTTTGGTTTTGAAAGTTTAGGTCTAGAGGTGTTGTTAGTAACACCACTTTCACAGCTTGAAGATACTTTTGGGGTTTTAATGGAATTGGGTTTTGTATTGTTACTTGATCCTGTGGTTCTAGAAGACTTCATGGTTAAGGTTTTGACAGGATGTTGCTTATTGGAGATAGTAAGATTGTTTCTTTGTCCCCATGCTTTTGTTTTGTAGTTTTTGCCTCTTGATTTTGAGACTGAAGGAGGGAGTTTTGGAGAAGGTGGTTCTTGAATGGTTATTGAGTTTGGATGGAAGATTGTTGAAAGTAACTGGCTTGAAGAACATTGATGAAACCTATAAAAGTTAACTTGAGAATGTGATAGAATCCAAATGAAAGAAGAAGCAAAAAGCAAAAAGCAGGTAGTTCTTTGATGCTTACTGATGGATTATATCGAACCATGAGTCATTACTGCAACAAAAGAAACGATAACATTGGACATTAGTACATTACAATCATCTCTAGCATTAAACAAGCTTATTATATAACTAAAATGAAAGGAGATACTCACCTCTCATCATTGGTCAAATCGCATATACTGAGATCAGCCCACATGGGTGCTTCAATTTGGTCCTGGATGATATGATTAAACAATGATATGAATACCTAAGATATAAATATTTTCTCATGGAAATTGCAACAAATGCATTTGGAAAGTATTTTGTAGGTGCTATTATCCAATTAAATAGAAATTCTTTTGAGAATCTTACATTAGACTACAGTGTAACAAGATTAATTGTTGCAATTTCATGGAAAGAGGGAATACCAGTCATAAGATAGAATCAAAATACATTTTGCACGCATGTAATATTTATAGAGAATGCAATGGACCAGGACTACAGGCTGAACAGAAATCCTTCACAGAGCTAAACCAAATGAACACTGATTTGAAGTGCAGGAAACAATTAATTGAACAAACACTCGAGAGACGATGATTAAAAGCATCAGGCGAATGATATACTTAAGAAAATAACCTAGAAACCAATTTCTTATCCTAGAAAGTGGTTTCATCAAACTGAAATCATGAAAGTACAAATCTGATGACACCAGGAGTACGATTTTACCAGAAAATCCCAGTGATCTACTGAGTCGGTGGTCTTAACTGCTTCAACCCCAGCGCCGATGTTTTTTCCACCGCCATCGACGGAAGATAATGCCGTTTTTCGCATATTCTTGCGTTCCGTAATCATCTTTTGATTCTACAACCCAAGCATCAAGTTCTGAGAGAATTTCGATTTCTTCTGCGATTCCATTACCTTCAAGGTCCGTTGAAGCGATTCTTCAATCTACAATGCCGTTAATCTTGAGTCGTGAACCATTTTGAATTTTTTTATAAAATGTAATACAAGCCCTCAAAATATTGATAAATATCAATCAAGTCCCTATGTTTTATTTTATGCACAAATGTTCCTCTGACTATTTATAATTTTATATCGTCAACAAAGACCCTTACAAAAAAATGAAGGATGTCATCTACTTTGATGGACATTCAGACCAGTTTTGGGTCGGTCTTGAAACGGTTAGGTCTGGGTCTCGGAACGATCCGGTCTTTTTCCGGACCGGTCCCGTCGGTCTTTTTTCGGTCCGGTCGCGGTCTTTCCGTATGTCTTTTTCGGTTCGTTTTATGGGTTTTTTTGGTTCGGTTTTTGTATTTTTTTTATTCTTTTGTTTTTTTTTTTGAGTGTTTTCCATTAACAAATATGTGATTAACACCAAAATGATAAATTAAGATTTATTAAAAATGATAATTTAAGTTTAATAAAAGAAAAAAATGAAATAAGTTAGATAATTTGTGATTAAAACTTTGTATAATTAACAAAAAATGATATATTTATAAAGTTTGGTTACCGGTCTTTTTTTCCAAACTGGTCTCGTTCGGTCTCGGAACGGTCCGGTCTTTTTGGGACCAGTCTTTTTCCGATCCGGTCTTGTTTTAGACCGATTTAGTCTCTGTCTTTTTTCGGGTCCAGTCCAAGACCGATCTTTTTGTGCAGGTCTTCTACAGTATCAAAAAGTTAGTTTTGATTGGAACCAATTAAAAATGAGCATGAAAAGAAAATAGAGGTTGCAGAAATACGAAAGCTAAGATGGGCTTGAAGTAGAACATTGTTGGACAAAATCTCAAACTCTACTTTCAGAATTTCCTTTGGAGTGACGTCGAACATCGAGAAATTAAAAGATAATAAAAATTTATAGGAGTTCATACATGTAAAGAGACAACCGATTGTTGTTGTTAGAAGGATAGAGACAATCTCTGTTACCAATGCATGCAACGAGGAGAGGATGGTTGAGAAGAAAATGGAAAGATAAAATGAGTTTAGACTTGAAAATATTAGCCCTTATAAAAGACATGATATCCGATAGAAGGGTTTGAAGATTGATTATTAAGATAGTAGAGTAGTATACTTTGTCTATGATTTGGTGTTGTCTTTTGCGTCTTACATTTATTTACTTATTTATTATTATTATTATTATTATTATTATTATTATTATTATTATTATATAATATTATTATTATTTTCATCTTTACTTTTGCTTACATTAGTGTGTTTGTACACGGTTTATTTGTTTACCATGTCCATCATTGATGTTCATTTAAAATCATCCGTTCGTGTAATGATGCTTATATTTCAAATTTGTCACGTCAATTTTGCAATAATCATCCACATTAATGAAATATCAATACTCTTTCAAAATGGATCTTATTGCCACATCAACAACCATTTTGATACTCTTTCAAAATGGGTCTCCCTACCACATCAACAACCATTTCGTACATTTTCAATAAAACTTAGTTGTTTATGTTAAATATCTAAATATATGCAAATAAATCTATCATAATTATTATAATTAATATGAACATACACACTAATTAACTAGTATATATATTTTTTTCTTTTGACGGCTTAATACTATAAATTTACAGTGAATAAATAATCCCCCACCAACAATATTTCTTTTCATTCAACAAATATAAAAAAATTCAATCCTATATATTACCGGTGGGGCTTACTATTAGGTTGATTTGGCATTGCAACTCTCCTTTCAATATTTGAAAGGTTTGTAATACATCTAAAGTTGTGATAGCGCCGTTTTATTTTACATTTATTATTATGGAATGCCGGATCATGGTATTTTTATTGTTGTATTTGGTTATAAAATTTTTATATAAATGGTTCGCTACTTTATTTTATTTTTTAAATTGATTTGTTGTAACCTTGATTCTAAAATATTATTTTTCTTCAAAAACCACTTGATGCACTAACTTAGAGCTTATATTTTACTTTCAATAGGTAAAACGAGTAAAAGTATATCTAAAAATGAAATGATTTGAAACTGCTAAAAGCGTGTATTCAGTTATATCCAAAAAAAAAAAAAGAATTCCATAACTATTTCAACAGCAAGTATTAAATAATTTGAATGGTATAAATTTTATATGACAATTGAAAGAAAACAAAGAAATTTATCTTTTCATATATTTTCACAATTCACTATAACAGTTGAAACCCATATACCCCAACAATATAAAAAAAAAATAATAATAATAAAATAAAAAAAAAAAAAAAAAACACTTTACCATTTGATATAAGATTTTTCTTTTTTTTTTCTAAACAACATGAAGAAGCAAACCTATATAAAGTATAAACACTAGTCAGTATCTCTTGCTTAACTTCCCCCACCATGACTGTTTTGTCCCTCCTCCTTCCCCATTTACACCTTTTACCAATTTTGCCCTTGTCTCCTTTAATCGATTCTTGTACTCTTTCTTCCATATCTCAAATCTATCTTTGACCTTCTTAAACTCTTCCATTTGTTTGAGATAAGGCATCTGTTGTTGTTGTTGTCCAATAATGGCTTTAGCATTATCATCAAAATCATGTGTTTTTTGCTCCAACTCCTTCGATAGATGATCCACCACCCCACCACCACCACCACCACCACCATTGTATTCCACAAGATTTTGAGTTCCTGAAGAAATGCCGCCAACGCCAACGCCATCCCCCCCTGAATCCCCAAGGCTCTTCTTGGCTGCAACCAGACTCTTCTGCACCATTCAACAACAAATACATGGTAGGTAAAAGGGTAAAAAGGTAAAATCACTTAAAGGGTAAAATGGTAAATTGACCTGTAAAGAAGCAATCTGTTTTTGCCAAGCTTCCTCCACAGACTTCATTTTGATTTCATGTTCAGACCAGCGTGTTTCAAATTGCTTAATTTGGTCCCTCAAAGCCGTATTTTCTTGCTCCTTTTGACTCAGTGACATGTCTCCCTTGATGATCATCTTCTGCAGCTCTATAACATCCGAGGGCATAATCGGAAGATTATCTTGCAACATACCCTATACACACACCAAAAAAAAAAAAAACAACCATTTTGTTAAATTATATTTAGTTTCTAAAATAAAATAAAATAAAATTACCTTTGTAGACATCTTCCAGCTGCAGACATGGGTGAAATACCTTCTAGCCAACCACCCACGACAAACTGACTGTATATATACAATTGCATTCAGATTCTCATCCACTGATTTTGCTCTTGGCTTCTTTCTAACAACATTCCACTTTCTTCTTGAATTTTCACCACGAATAACTGCAAACACATTTCTTACATGATTGCAACGTGACAAAATAAAAATAAAAATAAAAATAAACAACCAAATTTTCTTACATGATTGCAATGTGACAACTCCTGCCATTAGTTCACGGAAATCACAAGCAATTCCAATTCCAGAAACCCCCTTCTCCACCTTATTTTCAATAACTTGTTTTCTTAATTTCTCCAA
The DNA here is from genome assembly GCF_002870075.4 of Lactuca sativa. Taxonomy (NCBI): domain Eukaryota; kingdom Viridiplantae; phylum Streptophyta; class Magnoliopsida; order Asterales; family Asteraceae; genus Lactuca; species Lactuca sativa. Next base: position 172,591,137 of record NC_056631.2, read on the forward strand.
AACCAAAAACTGTTCTTGTCTGAAATATATTTTGGTGTACCCAAGTTGGTATGCTTCCGGAAGAACCCGGAATTGTTGCAAAACAGCAACCGATGTACTCAACACATCCTGACAATAGCTTTTCTTCGAGAGAAGAAGACACCCAAACCTAAATTTATATAAAAACAAATTATCAAAAACATTGCGCTATTAACTATTCTTATGTAAAAAACAAAGGTTTTACTTTTACTTTTACTCACCTGTTAGCAAATTCTTGATGTGACATACGTGTAGGATAGCGTGATTTTGAGATTTTTATAATCTCCAAAATGCCACTGCACCTCAGCTGCTGCAACACGGTTTCTTTATCAAATGTTCCCTGAAGTTGTTTTGCATTTGGTCTTATGCATCGGATGAAATGTGGGTTTGACTTTTCCAACATTTGAATCATTTTGAACAATTGGTACTGAAAAAAAGGTAGGGATAGTTAGGTAATTTTCATGTTTATCTCTCACTAAGCTAAATAAAATCTCAAAAGCTGTAAACTCGCTTCTTGTAAAAGATTAAAATCACAAAAACGGTAAAAAGGTAAACTCACTTGTAAAGGGTAAAAAGGTAAATGGTAAAAGGGCGTGAATCTTTTACCTTAAACTTTGTCCCAAGAGTTAGATTATCGAAATCAGTTTTCAGAAAATTATTGCAGGATGATGAGAGAAATTGGAGGGTATCAGAGTGCAGTGTGTCTCTGTTCTTTTCCAAGAACCCGGTTGACTCATATTTGACCTCCCCAGCATAATGGTTGACCTTAAAAGATCCCTTTTCATCATCAAACCCCAAAATCAAATTCAAATGCTGTTTGATCTTGTTGAAAAAGGTCAAATCAGTGGCTTCTGATGTATTTGAAGCTTCATCTAGTATAGATAGTAGCCCCATGTTTTTCTGCAACCCATCATCAAATATAAATTTTTTTTTTTTTTTAAAATGAAAGAAATTGCCCTAAAAAATCATACCTTTTTCAAAAAAAGAACATAAAAGAATCAATACCTTTTCAAAGAGGTCTAAACACCCTTGATTGTCCACAAACTCCACCTTTTTCCACTCAATACCCTCCGATTCATATTCCTAAAAATAAAAAAAAATAAAAACTCATTTATTAAAAACTACATAAAATTTCTAAAAAATAGCCCTTTGATTCTCTCACCTCTTGTTCAAGCTTAAATATATGTCGAACAAAGTGCTGCTGCAGCCTCTCATTAGCATAGTTTATCAGCAACTGATCAAAGCTATTTTTCTGAAGATTCAAATATAATTTTAAGTTTCTATTATGAGTTTAATAAATAAATAAATTATATACCTGAAATGACTCAAAGCCATAGATGTCCAAAATGCTTATACACCTACTACCACTCTCCCCCTTCAGTGATTTATTAATTGTTTCTACAAGCCAACTGAACACACTTGTGTAAACAAATTTCACCAATGCATCTCTCACATCAATCGCCTATTACAAAAATCAAATTAAATTAAATATCTTTAACTAAATTAGAATATTAAATTCATAAATAAATACCTGCTGCTGGTTTTTATTGGTAGATAGAGTCATCATGAGGTCCTTCACATTGCATCCCATCAACCTAGCAGCACTTCGACTAGCTGATAAAACACAAATTATTTTCATAGATAATTAATGTATTATTATTAAATAATATTAAATGAATATTCAAGAATATACCTTCATCAGTGACAACTTGAACATGATTTTCATGATCGATTACTTCAAATGATATATTCCCTAACCATAAAATTGAAGCCACCAATTTAAAGACACGTTCTTGATCTTCATGAGAAATTTGAAGGGCATCCATGGCTTCCTGATCCAATATATAATATAAATTAATTAATTTCTCGTTCTCCAAATAATAATATTAATCAAATTTACCATCAGTTTTTTGAAATTTTGAGCATCATCAACATCATGAATTTTCAAGCATCCACTTTGATTCAGGAACTTGTACTCACTCGCCATTCTTAGATTCAATTTATCTATCAAGAGATATAAAAAAATAAAAAAAACATAATTTTGAGCAAACAATCTCAATAATAATAAATTAACTTTGAGATAAAATAAATAAATAAACCTCTCATATCAGATGGAGCACCAGCACACATTTGGTAAAAGATATGATATGACCTTTCACTTCGACACAGATGAGATATTCTTGACTGGTCAAAAAAGTCAAAATTACTTCAATAATTTCGTTTTTGAATTGACACGATAAAATCTTGAAAATAATAAAAAGAATAAGTACCTTTTCAAGAAGAACTGTTGATGTTTAAGCAAAGAACATTTAAAACCTGTTAGTAAAACTTAAGTAAATCAAATAAACTTTAAAAAGTAAATATTGCTTACGTGTATGAATGTAAGCCCCACAAATTATCCCTTCTGAATTATAATGAATATCAACTAGTTTCCCCTGCACCACATTTAAAAAAATTAAGTACCTTTTCAAGAAAAAAAAAAGTTTTTTTTAAAAAAAAAAAAAAAAAAACCCACAAATCGGCTGGAATTTTTATTCCTTGATGTTTTTGCATTCCCAAAAGCTTCCAATATACAGCAAGTTTGACTTATTTTGACTGACATTTCACTCTTCCCAGCTTCTATCAAATACTCCATAACTAACTTTGCTGTTACACTCTTTCCAGCTCCACTTTCCCCACTACAATAAACAAAAATTCCATTTTTTCAAAAAAAAAAATGATTTTTCACTTCATTCAAGTTACAATACAAACTAACAAACCTGATAATAATCGACTGATTTACACCATCTGCAAGCATCAGCATCATAACAAAAAGTAGAGTCAAATTACGTAAATACCCTCGTCTTTATTTTATTATAATACTCAAGTATCTGTAAAACTCACCTCTCATCATGTGAGTGTAGGCAGCATCTGCAATTTTATATGCATGAGGACTTTCCAAAATCTTTTCTTTGTAAGCCATGATGACATCACTTCCAGCAACTGAAACATCTTTGAAGGGATTGATTGCTAATAAAACGGGCCCCACCATAGTCTGTTTCACATGAAGGATAAAAAGATTATGATGAATGAAGGAAGTATGTAAGTAAGTAAAATTCATTATTCAATAAGTGATGGAAAATATATTTATGCATACATAAATTACATCACGTTGATATCTATACTGGATATTACATAGAACAGATGGCTCATTCAAGTAACCAAGCTCTACAAGATTGTTGACACCATCAAGGATTTCTGTATTTGTAGGGAAGAGATCTCTTGTAGACACTGTCATCACCTACAAAAATAAATATAATTTTATATTTTAGTTTATATTTAATTACAATTAGCAGATGTATTTATAGTAGTAGACTTACAGTTCCATCCAAAAGTATAACAGATGCTTTTCCTCCAAATGCTGATTGTATCTTTCCCAACTCCCAAAACCCATTTTGGACACGACACCATACTCGGAGTTGCTGAAAGGGTAAAATAGTCATTTACTCACTCACATTCAGACACCAGTCACACATCATTAATGGCTAGGTGATATTATATTTATGTCAATGTAAACAAGCAGTATGTTAGAATTTGAAATTTTGTCAATTGCAACCATTATTTTGTCTGTAATTATTGGTCCTACTCCTATCTGTTGGTTTTAGTTTCTAGCTACAGTCTTTTTTATAGCTTTTTTCAGTAGCTTTTATCAATATGAAAGTTAAAATAGTGATCTATTTGATACTTAAAATTCAGATGTGGACAAACAAATAGGATTTTAAAGAAAAACCAAATTAGTTTATGTTTGATAAGAATTGAGATTAAAGGAATCTGTGAATCATAAGGTGAAACCATGAAATCTTACCTTCTTGATATAATAATCGATGCTATTATCCCATCCAGAAGCCAGTGAGGGTGGTGGTGAGGGAGTGGCAAGATTGGCACCACCGTTCTCCGCCAATCTATGTTCATGCACAGCCGCCATGGTGTAAGGTGATTCGCCACATGAAGGAGTTTCCAACACATTTTTCCGGCCAAAACTACCATTACTGACAACATCTTGCTTCCTGCTGTCACCAACCTCTGGCGACACGCCAAACATGGCCAGGCCTGGACGCTTAGGAAGACGTGCCCTTGATGCCGGCCGTGCTGGTAACGCCGGCGGCAAGTCCGCTGGCTTCTTGCTCTCCTCTTTCCGCTGGAGAGAGTCGAGCATTTCCTCCAAAGAACTCCGAACTATCATTTTCACCAAATTACAACGTCCACTCGATTTGAAATCAAGGCCGACTAAATCGACGTATAGACGAAAACCATCGTCTTCGAGATTCGAACAATGCCGAAAAGAACTTTAAAACCCTAATCCGATTCAGATTAGAAAAAAAATGAAGAGATTATAGAAGCCTGCGTTCCAGAAACGGACAAATTTCGTAAAATGAAGAAAATCAAAATTCAATTCAGTCTGAACTTTACAAAACCTAACCCAAACAACTGAACATTTCCTCGAAAAACAATTTGGGGGCGAACAGAAACTTCAAACCTAACAAACAAATTATGGAACTATGAGCTGTAAAAGCGACATACAATCATCATTTATGTTTATATGCGCATCAAAAACAAGAATCGTCCGAAATAAGCAAAATCGGAACTGGGTTTTGCGTTAAAATCGAGGGTTTCTTGTTTTTAAACTAATTTCTACTGCCTTGAAAGCATGAATTACAAGATGATGAATTATGGTCCAACAGAGAGAAAGAAATGCAAAGATTAATGGCAGAAAGAAGGAATTATCTGATGAAAAACAGATGTAGTGGTTGTTTGTAGATTAATTTGGGGGATTTGAGAAAATTAGGGAAAAAAAGGAAATGTGATTTGTCTGTTTGTTGCTTAAAGGGAAATTTTGAATTTATTCAGGTTGGTGGTAGTGGCGGGGGGGTACCATGATATGATCCGTTGGGTTTCTGATTGTAGTGAAGTAATAATAATCTCATTACTCTTTTTTTCGCTCTAATTTCTAAAGAATAATAATATTATTTTATTATTTTTAAGGTGTTATAAATTGTAATGTTTTTTTTTTATTATTTTTAAAATAGATTGTAATAATTTTATCCAGAGAATAAAATGTGATATTTGATTTTTATGTGTGTCAAATTTTAATGTTCTTAATTGGCGAACACTTTTTATATTATTTGGGGTAAATTTCGTTGTAAACGTTTATGTGTGGTTTTATTTTTTATCCATATATCATCAAATCTAACTATTCATTTAGTGCATTTTAGTTTTTATCTCGTTTTTGGCTGAACCCCTAAAATAAATTTTTTAACCAAAATGGGGTTAACGAAAAAAATATTTACCATATAGTTTAAAAAATATTTATCAAAATAGTGTTTTTCTTCAATTTTTTTTCAATATTTCATATTGTTTTTCTATTTATTTAAAATATCGGCTTTTTTATTTTTTTTATTTAGTTTTTTTTTTTTACTATTTATTGTTTTTAAAAATCAGTTTATTTTTTTTATTTTATTTTTGTTTAAGCTTTTTTTTAATATACATTTAACATAAATATCTAACACGCAAAATAACTTTATTATTTTGGTTCATTATATGTCTATTTGATTAACTGTTTTCTACCGTTTATATAGTAATTACGAGTTTATTTTAATTTTTTTACCATTTATTTATACATATATTTTAAAATTTTAACCCTTTACAGAAAAAAGTTTTTCTCATGTTTTTATTTATATAACATTTGCATGCTTTTTAATTGAGTCTCGTTACATTGAAAATAAAATATAAAAAGCAAAAGCTTACATATTTTTTTGGTCCACCAATGCCATCATTGACAATGTCCATGGAAATCTTGGAATTAGACCCTATAAGCATCTCTGCTTCAGATGTGTTCTTAAACATTTCTGTCTCATCAACCATCAACATTTTGGTCAGATCAATTCGGGTCACGTCGAGGTTCCTCAAATAAAGTTCTTAATGAACCGATCATATGACATTGCAAGCAAAAGAAGAACCAAATTAATGGCTTGCTCTCTCGGAAACACGACACCCATCCTATCCAATTTGTCAATGTACAAATTCATTTTTTAGAATGTGCACACACACAAAATTTCCATCTTCATATTTACATGCCAAAAAGGCTTGAGTTGTTTCATATCTTTCAACTCGTGACATTGGGAGAGTCACATGAGGAGGAAATGGAAGAGTTGAAGAAGCATGATGTCCAGTTCCACCATTACTCGAAGAGGATAAGACGTTTTCACCTTTATATGAATGTTGAAGACACTCTTCAAAAGATTGAGGAAAACTATTTCCATAAGAATGAGGAACACCATCATTTTCTTGATTTAACATCTAAAATTGGGAGAAGAGAGAATTCATGTTAGCTGATTTTAATCCTTAATTATTAACCCAAAATTTAAATTAAGGTTAGGATCCATATTTTCGATTCGAACTTTAAAGAGGGATGTCGTAATCAAATTCAAATCTATTTTAGGTAGGTAGAACATTTCACCAACTTCAATTACATGAAACTCCTAAATATTTTGAGTTTCATTGAATCATATCAATGACATGTTTAATATCGATTATGATCTTACCAATTGTGGATGGGATGTCGAGGATCATAATTAAGATGTGAATATCCATGCAAACCCGCCCAACCACCCTTGGTCGATTTATTCTCCCATTGATGTGTCGATTAACTACACACACTCCATTAAGAATTATTAACACAAGTTGTTTCATCATTTCATCTTTATAGTCCCAAATTAGTATGCGGTTAACCACATATGCTCCACTAACGACTCATAAAGAAACAATGTGCGTTTTCATGGATTAGCATACACTTCAAATTTTTCCTAAAGTAACTAGAGTTGAGATTTATATAAAAGGTTCTACTACTTTAATATCACTATACTTTTAAGAGGTTATGTCCTATTAAATTTCTTCGGCTAACGACCATCCATCAACACAAAGGAGCAGTGGGTGAGAGTGGACACCCATTCAACGATCATTTTATAGGTCAGTTCCTTATACCCCCTTATAGTGTAGTTTCGTGAATGAGGCATACTAGTGATTTGACTAAATTGTCTTACACATATCATATATAGTATAAGATGTATTTTAAAACTTTTCAAAATACTAGGTTAAAAATTAATTTTCAAATTGAACTTTTAATAATTAATTAATTTTAACCAATTAATGATTTACCAATTATCATTTAACTTAAATCAATAAGGATTTAAATAATTATCTTTAATTAAACAATTAATAAAATAATTCAAATTTAAATCATTAGGGATTAACTAATTGTCTTTAATTAAACAATTAATAAAATAATTTAAATTTAATCCTAATCCAATAACCCTTCCAATTTTCGAAAATAAAGGTATTAGGGTTACTAGATTTTAATTGTTCAAATTTTAAGGCATTTAAAATTAGTAGGATGGAGGCTATGTTTTCAAGAACCCTAAGCCTTTTTCGAAAATTTAAGACCATGAGGATTTAATTTCCATAAACCCTATTTTTGATCAATTCACAATTATGCACAATCAATTAGAAAAATAAGACTCTGATACCTCTGATGGATTTTCTAGGTTATAAAAAATACATATGAGAGGAAACACATTTAAACCCTTAAGTTTACATGCAACTTAGAAAAGATATATGTTTTCTCTATTGATATCAATAAACCATGAACATCAAGAAACACTAAAGAGAGGCTATGAAAATCAAAATTAACATAAAGATTAGGGTTTACATACCTTTTGATTATTATAACAAATAATCAAATCCTCTTGAAGTTTCTTGGAAAGCAAGCACCAAAAGGATGATGTCTCTAATGGCTCACACCCAAAACCAGAAACCCTACAACGAGGATGAGAAAGGAGATATGAAGGAAATTTCGTTCCTATGCCTTTAGCTAATGTGAATGAAAATTGCAAGTCAATGGGTTCTATTTATAGTTTAGGTAAGTTGCATGCAAATGAAGATTTGAATTAATTAAATAATAAATTGAATCCAAATTCAAATCTTTTCCTTTTATGAAATCAGGAGGCTTCCGGAAACCCTAAGAAACTCTAAAAAACCATTCACGATATGGATGCTTCTAGAATTTCCACTTTTGTTCAACTATTGAACAATTACAAAATCACGCCTTACACCTTCAATTAATTTCAATTAATCCCGAATTAATTCTAGATAAATTCCGATTAATAATTAATCAATTCTAATTTATATCATATTAATTTATCAATTCTAATTTATATCAAATTAATTTATTAATCAAATAATAAAGTAATAAACCAACTATCTATTTCCAATTAACATAATAATCATATAATATATTAACAAATTATTTCCTCGTAATTTTCAGTTAGTTTATTAATGATATAATAATCTGATAAATCATCTTCTCTCTATAAATGTCATTCTAATAATGTTTTAGTTATGAGGGAAACCAAAAAAGAACTTGAATTAGACACCTTAATCTAACAGTCTCCCACTTGGATAAGTCTGTAACTACAACTGAAAGTATATGTAACGCCCCGTTTATAAAATAAATAACTAAACAAATAAAAAGCCTAAAATGAATAGTTATAGAAGTTGGGGGTTAAAATGTAAGTTTCGGGTTAGTTTAATAAATATTTATGAACACATGGGGCTCCGTGGTAATTATTGGGACTTAGTTTGAAAGGAAAAGATAAGGGAGGGGTCATGTGGTAACTTAAGGACTTCATTTGGAATGAATTTTAGAGGACAGGGTTAAATAAGTAAATTATGGGCTAGGTTTGAAGGAAGATTTATGGGGAGGGGCTATAATTGTAACATCCCAAGTCAGAATCAAGAGTTTAGGGGGTAAAGTGTAAGTTTGGAAAAGAAGGACTTGGCGAGTAGGAGCTTCAACTCGTCGAGTCGAAGCGTGTGCCGGGCACATGTTAAGTGACCGGACTCGCCGAGTCGGTGGCTGGACTCGACGACTCTGTGCTGGAATGAGAAACCCTAATCCCCAGGGTTTGCACCCTATTTAAGGAGCCTTAAGCCCCCATTTCGGCCCTTTATTACCCCTCTGAGGACCAAAAGCCCTAAAATCATAAGAGAAGAGCCTTGGGGGCATTTTGGAGCTTAGATAAGTGATTTAAGAAGGAAATCTTGAAGACTAAGGAGCTTGGATCAAGGAGGCTTGAGGAGATTTGGTTTACTCTTCAGTTGGAGGTTGTTTTGAGGTAAGGATTCGTCATCTTGGCTTATTCCTTCTAGATCCACCTTTTTGGAGCTTTAGGGTTTGTTTGGAAGAATTTATGTTGAGATCTTGATGCATGAGTTAGATCTGGAGTTGAAACTCCAGATCTGAGTTCCATATGGATTCTATGTGAAGAAAGCCCTTTGATTAGTATGCAAAAGCCATCCCTAATGAGTTAGGTTCCATTTTAACTTGGTTTTTGATGAATGGGTCATGGAAGCACGTAAAGGTAGCAACTTTATGTTGCTAATGAACCATAGGGACCCTGATTTAGTGTTTGGAGTAAGGGAGTGGCTCTGTGACTCGAGATTATGGAACTTCACGTTGGACTCGGCGAGTTTGGGAGATGACTCGGCGAGTCGGACTAGAGATTAAGCATGAGTCGCGTAGGAACTCGGCGAGTCACATGGGTGTACTCGACGAGTTACATGAAGATAGGCAGGAACTCGACGAGTTGGAAGAACAACTCGGCGAGTCTGGTCATGAAACCCTCACCGTTTTTGGTTGAGTCGTGAATCGATGAGTCTTGGGGTGACTTGGCAAGTTGAGCCGGGATATGGGAGTTTTCAGAGCATAGGGACTCGACGAGTCAGTAGGTTGACTCGGCGAGTAGAGTCAGTCACGGAGTTTGACTTTGACTGAGGACTTTGACTTTGACCAAGAATTGACCAGTTGACTCCCAGGGGTATTTTGGTAATTGTTGATATTATTGAGTTCAGTCACTTGGTTTTAATCAGCGGTGGAGTTCGTGTCGGAGGTTGGAGCAGCGTGATCTTATTTCTGCAGATCGGCTTTGCGAGGTGAGTTATCCTCACTATATCGACAGGGTCTAAGGCACCAAGGGCGGCCCTTTATCGGATGGAAATCCGGGTAGTTGTTATGTTGTTGCTTTGCTATATGTTTACATCTTGGTAGTTAGGATGGTATATGTTAGAGACCTGGTTAAGGTTGGAATCTTGGTATATAGGATGATGCTATGTTAGTGACCGGCTAGGTCGATATCCTGGTTAGAATGTGTTATGTATGTGATCTGTTAGATCGGTGGATTAGTGATGAATTGCTATATGATTATATGTTTATGTGCGCATGGTTGGTTGATTGGGGTTGGGTTGAGGCGGGTCCTGCTTTGTGTTGTAGGCCAACATACCCAGGGCGGGCCGGATATCCCGAAGGCCCAACGAGCGGTCCGGATAGGCTATAGGCCCCACGAGGGCGAACCAGACGTGCCGAGGCTCAGAGAGTGGACCAGGCTGACTAAAGGCCCGGTGCAGGCAAACTAGTCATACTGTAGACTCAGAGAGTGGACCAGGTGGGTTGAAGGCCCGGTGCGGGCGGACCAACCACATTGCAGACTCTATGTATATGGCTAGACTCGGAGGGTGGACCAAGTGGACTGAAAGCCCGGTGTGGCGGACAAGTCACACAGTAGACCCGAAGTGCATGGCTATTCTGTTTATGATATGATATGTTATGAGTATGGTATATGTGGTTGGTATTTTGGGGGTAACTCACTAAGCTTTCGGGCTTACAGTTTTCAGTGTATTGTTTTAGGTACTTCAGGAGATCGTGGCAAGGCGAAGGCGTGATCGTACCGTTCCTCATGTTCTATGTATTTATGATGTGGTTCTGGGAAATACTCTGATAATAAATGAATTGAAAACCTTTTTGTAATAAATTAATGAACATGGGTTGTTTTTGAAAAGTTTAAATTGGTTGAAATTTTTTGGATGTTACAATAATTGCCATTATGGCAAACTTCTTAAAGGGACACGGGTATATAAGGGTTTTGTAACCCTAACCCTAACTCAAGAGTGGAAGCCGTCACCTCCTTTTCCCCCTTATGCCTCCCCCTTATGCCTCCCTCGTCGACGCTACCTCTCCACCACCGTTCCCTCCTACCGCTGCTTTATCGCCGCCTTACCTCCTCGCTTCTCCGATCAACATATCACTAGTGAACCTTGGTGCTTTCTCGTCTCTGTCGAAGGCAGAGACCTTAGCATGGAACTGTTGTTTGATCAGTAACGTTGGGAGGCGGATCATTGCCACCGCCTCTGACCATTAGAGCCCACAGCTGCCTCCACTGCCGACGATGACACCTCGATTGCCCCTGCTGCTGTTGTAGTTTGAGTAAGCAACTCCCACCGCCGGGTGCGAGCATCCCATTCGCGGTGCGTTTTTCCGATGGGTTGAGCCACCGAGCGTGGCAACCTCTATTTTTCGTTCAAGATCAATCAATGGCGTGTTGGTTGGGTCTAAGTGCATCGCCGGTTTTTCCGCCACTCCAAGTAGTTGAGGTGTGACACTGTTGCCGCCGCCTTGGGGATCCAGTCGCTGCCAAAAGCCTCGACCACTGTCGTGCTGCTGTTGCTGTCGGACCACCGTGAGCCACCAGGTGGGTGGTTGGGTCCTTAGTGCAAATAAGAAAATGTGTTTGGGGCTGTATTTCCATAGTTAGTGGGTGTGTTTTGTATAATCGGATAATGAGAACAGCCACCACCACCGTGAGGTGGTGGCTGCCGCCGAGCACCGCCGCCGGCCACCATGGTGTGGCTGTGTGTATGAGTGTGTGTGGATTATGTTTGGATGAATCATTGTAATTGTAATTAGCTTGGTTAATAATAAAAATAATAGTAACCGCCATCGTAAGGTGGTGGCCGCCGCCGTGTGCCGCCGTAGACCACCACTACCCCAGGTGGTAGTGGGTGGTGCCCCACTAGCAAAACCCTAATGGGGTTAAGGATTAGTTTTGGGCCTATTGGGCCCTGTTTGGGTGAAAAACCCTAATTAGGGTTTAGAAAACCCTAATCTTGAGTAATTGGGCCTTGGACTTATTTGGACCTACATTTGGGCCATTGGAAATGGAATTATGTATGAGGCCCATTTTAGTTCATATCATTTATCTAGTAGAGTAAAGGACTTAATGGATTAAGTCCTTAATGGATTAAGCCCTTAATGGGTTAAGTAAGAAACACTTAACCCTAATCGTCATTTTATGTGAAACCCTAGTTTCACTTGGGCCTTGAGTTGGGCTTTTCGATTGGGCTTTAGTAATTGGTTTATTAATGGGTCATCCAAGATTAATCAAATGGACTAGATAAATTAGTTGGGCTTTAGGGTAAGGCCCATATGAAGGATTGGGCCCAATTTGGAAAATTGGGCCATAGATGGACCATTGTTTGGGCCTAGATGGTTGTATGATATTAGGCCCTTAGAATGAGACATATTGGACTGAAATGAACAATTGGGCCCTAAGGGAAGTCCATGTAGAGGTTTGGGCCCAATTTAGAAAATTAGGCCATATGTTGGGCTTTAAGCAATAGTTGGACTTTTAGGCCTTTGGATTGGGCTTTGGGCTTGAATCAAGCCAAGTTAGGGGTAGAGTAGTCTTTTACCCAAGTATGGACTTATGGTTATGAGTTGGAACCCAATTATTAATTGGATGTTATTTTGATATTGACAGATCGGGAATTTGTCATCTAACAACTATGGTTTTTGTTAGCGGGACTTTAGAAGTGTGAGGTGAGTTTTCCTTCCAGTAGGAACGAGTCTACGGCCACAATGCCGACCCGTTTATTTAGCAGTAGTTTCGGACTTCGGTCCGATGCAGTAGTTCAGTGTGATTGATGTCTCTTTGATTCAAGCATGTCTTTGTGTTATGTGTTCCGGACTTCGGTCCGATGTAGTATGCAGTTTATGTGTTTTGTTAGTAGATATGATTATGTTATGCTATGTTCAGTCAGTTTCCGGACTTCAGTCCGATGCAGTTTCCGGACTTCGGTCCGATGCAGAGGGCAAGGCCCTGGTTAGTTTCCGGACTTCGGTCCAATGCAGTTTCCGGATTTCGGTCCGATGTAAAGGGCAACGCCCTGGTTAGTTCCGGACTTCGGTCCAATGCAGTTTCCGGACTTCGGTCCGATGCAGAGGGCAAGGCCCTGCTTAGTATCCGGACTTCGGTCCGATGTAATTTCCGGATTTCGGTCCGATGGAGTGGGCAAGGCCCAGTATGTGCTTTATATGTTATTGTATGGTATGTGGTAGTTTCGGGGAGCTCATTAAGCTTCGTGCTTGCAGTTTCAGTTTTGGTTTCAGCCTTTCAGGTACTCAGTTTTCAAAAGAGGAGCTCGGGAAAATTACAGTGCACACACCATTTGTTCAGCCTCGGATGTTTATACTCTGATATACTTGACAGTTGTTATAATATTTTGAGATACATTGCTTATGATTTTATATGAGGTTTATTTGTAACGCCTGTAGATAAATAATCTTAACCAAGTTGTAGAATATGTTTCATGGGTTCCGTACATATAAAGAACGCCGATATCCGAGTTATAACGAAGAAGTTATGGTCCGTCGAAGTTTTACGACAAAACCGGCACGACACCGGGAGACGTTAATAGTGAATTTTTGATAAAGGACTTTTTAGTCTTAGTGATCTAAATAAGAGTTGTAGTATACATTAAACCGAGAACATAGAAAAAAAAGAACGCCCAAATCTGACTTCGTATGAGGAAGTTATGAATTTTCTGGCATAGCAGTGCACGGCCCGAAACTCGAATTTTAGTTCGATCGGCTTTTGGCCTACGCGACCTAAATGAGAATTGAAGATCTCATTAATAGGAACTCAACGGTAAAAGGACAGATGAAAACAAAGTCCGTAAGTAGAAGTTATGAATTTTACGCGGACATTTAACAGTATAATATCCTCGTACTGTTAAATTTAAGATCGGTCGAAAATTAGCTGACAGAGTCAAAATTAAAGTTGTAGATCTTATTTTTATCTACGCGTGGATATAAAGAACGTCAAGAACGGAGGTCGTATGTGAAAGTTATGGATTTTAGAAGTCGGAAGTGTGCTGTGCGAAAATGGGTGATGTGGCACAATCCTGGCCATTGCTTTCTCCCCAAGTCTTGCCACTAGATGGTGACATGTGGCACCAAGTTCAGCCATTTTCACCCTATAAATAGAACCTCTCCCACCCTCATTTTCTTCACACCTTTCCCATTCTTTCTTTTCTTTACTCTCTCTCTCTCTAGCCCGGAAACCCCCCCCCCCTCGAAAAGCCTAGGGAACCTCCCTAGCACGAGGGGGAAGCCCCGAAGCGCACGATGACTCCGAGAAGAATAGCTTTTTTGCTCAGGAACGCTGCTCCAAGCAAATCCCGGTTTTCTATAAAACCCGCTGTAAATGAGCTACGCCTACGCTATTTTTAATATAGCTTTTATTTAATTATAGTAACGTTATTAGGAACTTATAATAAGTACTTGGGATATTATTATGGGTTATATAAGTATTATTTAACGCTTATATAATAGTAATAATAGCTAGAATATTACTTAGTCTCGACGAATAATATACTAAACTCTAGTGGTAATAATACTAAGTTTCGTCGAAGGAAATTATTTTTAAGAAATGAAGCGCTGTCTGAGTTCGGAATCACCACATTTTCAAGTGAGTGCATGGTCCCTTTCATCTTACACATAGATATGATGTGTTTTATATAAACTACGTGCTACATGTGCATATTATATGTATACTTGCTATCTATGCTGGATAAACGATTTTATACAAGTTTTATATGATTTAAATTGTATATGTATTTATATATACTTAATATGTTGGGTAAAACATGGGTAGATGAAATATGAGTTGGATGATGAGTTGAGAGGTGATATAGACCATGAGGTAAGGGTGAGAGGTGGACGATGTGAGAAGCCTTGTTCCTAAAAGCTAGCCCCGTCATCTAGCAGAGTATGGATGACAACCAAAGACTATTCTAAACAGTCCAGTGGAACACTAGCAGGCTCGCAACCTATAGGTGTTGTGAACGATGTGTTCACCGGTGTACTCTAAAAACCTCGTTGACATGTATTGAGAGTGGACTCTCGAAAACGATACTGTCAATAAACGAGATAACCCTAGCAGCTGTGCTCAAAGGACAATACTCGCAGTCGCGCCTCACATAGAATGTCACAATTATGGCAGCTGCGCCTAAGTGATAGAACTAGCAGCTGTGCTTGACAGCTGTGTCATTGACAACGATGGACTTCGTACCTATTCCTTAGGATAATCCTTAGGAATGAATAAATGAGAAATAGTTGATTCTTAGGGTAGATCCTTAAGAGTAAAGAAGATAATGGGGATGGGTAATTGGGTTAACTGTTTGATGACTAAACATAATAATTATATTATTGTGGGTTGAAAACCCTATGTACTCACCAGGTTTCCCAACCTGACCCACTCAGTTTATTTATATCACAGGTGCTGATATGAAATTGTTGGGTTTTGAGCATTCTAACACTCCTAAGTGTACATGCAACCCTAAATACCTTGGATCTATGTTTTCTCTATTATACATGCAAATAAGAACATCCAAGGTATTATCCTAATCTAGCATACAAAACAATGAATGTAACAAGATAGAATACATACCTCTTTGATGTAGAAAGTCTTCATGAAGCTTGAGTGCCTAGTGCCCCAAGTGTGACACCTCAAATGGTTCACACAACACCAAATACAAATGGATTAACTTGAGAGAATTCTACACTTCATGAAAATCGGCTAGCCCTTTCTTACTCTCTCTAGTGGCCAATTTTGTCAAGAATAAGATCTTTATATAGTGTTACAATTAGGGTAAACCCTAATTGTCATGACTTTCCATTTCATTGGATCCATGGGTTCAAATACACCATGGAGCATCCATGGACCATCCTATGGGTTTTAGCCCAACTTGATTATCCATGGAGCATTAGCCCACTATACAAGTATGGATGATTTACACAATCAACCCATATATTTAATTAGTCTTCTTTTGATCACTTAATTAATCCTAGATTAATTCTTGATCAATACTAATTAAATAATCTCATTATTCTTATTATTAATATACTAGAACTTATAATATATTAATAACCATAAGTGTCTTATTTCTCTCATTATAGTCTATCCAAGTGCATGATGCCATGCAACCCAAATGGACCATGCCGGGTCGGGTCAAGTCTTACCAATTATAGTTATGGACTTAGACATTAATCCAACAGTCTCCCACTTGGATAAGTCTAAAACTATTATTGCGTATGACTTCAGGAACCAACTGGCAATCGTAGCTCTCAAAAGCTTATGTCGAACTCTGACCTTGTCGATGAACTCTGACCTTTGTCAATGACTTGTCCATTAGATAAGGGATCATATATTCCTCCATTCTAGATATCATATGGACTGAGACATGGATTATAATCATTCTCTCTGTCCATTTGTTGTTTCCCGATTTCCGATTTATGACGACTGACTAATTGAACAAATCAAATCAGTCCTGGCCCGGCCGAGCACTTCCATTTGTCATCATCAAATCATCGAGGGGCCCACAAATATCGCTTTTATCCCGAAGGTAAAAGGAATGGATAAACTTCGACTCATATGGCTTGTTCTACTACTTGTTGAATCATACACAAAGGCACGTTTTATAGCACCGAGTTACCAAATGCGTTTTCGTGCAATCAATGTACTATCAACTCATAGTAACAACTCAAATCTCTAGGTTTGAAGAATATAAGATATTATCGTCTCATGATCACTCGTGATAAAATCCATGAAGTGATTCCAATGAGCGTGGGTTGAATCCAATACTCATAACTTATGAGCACTCATGAGTGTTGTAGCCCTTTGTCCAACACCTTAGACCTCTACAAGCCAACCCACGACAGTCTTAATTCATATCTACTTCCAACATATGACCGACTGTGGATGGTTTGAATAACTTAGTCATTCCGGAAGAATAACCTAGTTTATTCGGGAAGTCAAAACATGCAAAGTGAAACACAATAATAATGGAATCCAATATGGTATCAAAACCTATGAACATAAATAAAACACCTTTTATTTATCACCATATGATTACACATTATTCATTGTATACTGTTTCAGCTATCAACTTTATTCTTGAATTTAAAACAATAGTTGTCCCATGCTCCAAGCATGTACACTATGTTTTCTTAAACACTAGTCATGCCATACACCAAGTATGCATACTATGTTTGTCTATGATCTTTACTTTGTGAACTAGATCAATTGAACATAAATTCAATGATTCTCTTTTCACAGTCCCAAATCCTTACTGCAAATGCAAGAATTCCAAATTCATGCCATTTACTGAAATCTGTTAGATTCTAAACTTATATGCATTGATCCTCTTGTAATGATTATACACAAAGTCATAAAGACTTGACAACAAACATTACAGAGCATTCCAAAGGAGATCAACTCCTTGGAAACATCCTTCTTGCATTAAGTTTCCTTAATCTTACACAGATTGAAAATTCTAACTTTGAAACATTTCCAGATTCCATTTTGACTATCACTTCTGAACAAGAGTTGCCTCCTTACAGATTATGTCAATATGGTCCTTCCAGAATTATCACTGTACTTCCAACTGTCCTTGAGCAACCAATCTTTGGAAAACCTTAGATTGTCCTCGACAATTGTTTAATCCTTTTAGTCATATCCAGTTCTAAACCTTTTCCCTTCTTAATGCCCAGGCATTTGGAAAATTTTAGAAAGGATGAATATAGCACATGTAATCGATCCTATATACGAAGCATATGGGAATCGATTCATGATGTCTCACATAAAGACTAAACCAGTCTTTTGCTATAACATTTCCATTTCAATTTGCCAAGTTCTCATAATTCAGATTATGAAAAGGGATCCCGTAATCATAATCGAATTTAAGAACGCAAATAATGGACCCATATACATAATTTCCTTATGTTGAGCCATTCCAACATGAAATTCGTATATATCCTTGACTAAATGATTAAAACCTCAATCTAAGCTTTTAGATTTGAGATGAAGTATAATTTCCTCTCCCTTAATTATAGCAAAACAACTTTTTCCCAATTGAAACTTTTGTTTTCTATAATTAACATTGCTAACTTGCAATACTTATCATAATTATCATGCTCCCACTAACATGATGATTATTAGAATAACACTTATGCTCCCACTAGCTTTGACATGTACCCAGAAATCAGCTGGACTTCTAGAAATCAATACTTCATTGACTTTCTTACCAAAGTTCAGATTTCTGATACTAGATTGTTTTGATAAGACTTTATCAAAATCATACACCTTCCCTTAGATAGCACACTTGTGTGTCTAAACAATTATGAAGAGAGATGTCGTAATCATAATGTTTAGACCTTTTTGCCACTTCTCACAAGTCCAGGTTAGTGTGCCGGTAAACCACACACGCTCCACTAACGACTTTGAGAATGCAAATGTCACAGTTGCTATCTAGCTAAAATCTACTTAGTGAAAGTGTTTCCTCACCATCATTTTCATGAATCGGAGAGAAACCTTATGACACTTAGATTTACTGGTGTATGTGTTCTTATCCATGTGAATTGTCAAAATCATAGTCACAAGACAAGGATAATGACAAATCCAAACTCATATGGACTGAACTCAATCTTAATTTCTTGCCACCTGGCAGCTCAAGGGCCTACCATTGCTTCCAAGTTGTTGTGCAACAAATTGAGAACTCTAAGAACTCATATGCAAAGCCAACTTTACTGGAATGGGCACAGAATATGTCAACATGATAGGTTATAAACCTCAAGTCGTGTGCTAGTAAGGAACTTCAGGTTTTATTCTTGATTAGTTCTTGAGACTTTCAAGACCTTTAAGACTCCCACTGTCCTCTTGACCTATAAGACTCCCTTGTCAAATATCCAAGAGATAGTGTGGATTCTAATCAAGACAAACACTTCACACAATTGGCCTAAGTTGGTCTTTGTTTTATCCAAAACATCACAACTTACCAATTTCAAATGTACAAGAGTAGGAAACTTTTACTCTTACATTTGACAAGTGTTTTAAACCTTCTTTAAGACATGTCACTCAAGTTACAATCTTGGAGTATGACTCTAAGCCTTGTATTGGAACGAAGTATGACTCATCTTCTTGATTTAACCATTTCAACAATTCAAGATCCTTCTTCTTAGTCATAAGAATGCACTAAGATTTCCTTAGAGAACTAATTTTGATATGGTTTCTTAATCATTAAGATGATCACGAAACTGATACTAAAGTACTCTCCCATCTTTTCAGATTTGAGAAACTTTTATCCTTCTGCCTAATTTGATTATTCGCTCTGTCATACATTGGAACCTTTTTCCAATGTCTCAGAGTTACACTTAAGCTTGTAAGTATAATCATATTTACTGAGCTTTTGTAAACTATGACGAATAGTTTTATCAATCTTTTGTGGTGGACTTGACCAGTGCACAAGAATGTGTACTCGATCCCTTAGTCCTTCACTTGACTCACACATCCATGTGAACGAGTAATTAGTCTTAATTTTTCCAATATTTGAAAGTTCTCATTCATCATGCTATACAACTTGCATGATTCCTAGTTCCGGTCCAATTGAAACTTGGGTGACGAGAATCTTTCCTTCTTTGGCAAATCTAGACACTACCACAAATGAAAGAATCAATTTCATATTTCCACTCTTGCTATTAATGGAATCATATAAGCAACAATTTTTCCTCAAATGCCATTGAAAGATATTTTAAAATAAATAAAATCAAAAATTTCTTTTTATTTTAAAACTTTGCGGAATAACTTATCCTTACAATCCATATGAAAACTTGTTGCTATCTATTCCTAAGCAATATATCATAACTCCTAAGAAGTAGCTCAAGAATACGATCTTCAAACTATGCGTTAGAAATCCATCTACGCGATCAGATTCAGCATATTCTTTCTTTAAGTTTCTTCACTTTTCTTTGATTCTTAAAACATCACCATGTGACCCAGTCACATCATGTATCAAGAATCTCAGAATAGAAACTTAGCAGAGTTTGTAACACCCCAAAGTTTGGAAAGTCAAGAAAAGAAAGAAGACCTCAATTTTAAGGAGAGACTCGGCGAGTCCAAGGAGGGACTCGACGAGTCCGAGCGGGATCCGGGTTGAGGTGTTAGCGACCAACTCGGCGAGTCGGCCAAGGAGACTCGACGAGTTGGGTCTGAACGAGGAAAACCCTAAATCTGGGACTTGGAGCCTATTTAAGCGTCTCATTCTCTTTCTTAGGGTTCTTTTAGTGCCTCTTTACCCCCCAGAACATCAACCCTAGCCGCCATATCCGTTTTTGAGCTAGATCTCGCATCAAAGAGAGCACTATAAGCGTGGAGAAGGAAGAAAAGCCTTGGAAGAGCAAGAAGGGACTGTAGATCCGAGAGTGAGAAGACATTTCAGATCATTTGGAGGTAATAAGCTGTTGATTGGACTCCCTTTGCATATAGATCTATCCTTATGTGTGAGTTTTGGTCATTATTGGTATGTTTTGTAACCAATTCGGGTTGGAGGTTCAGATCTGGGGTTGCTACCTCAGATCCATGTTGGTTTTGGTCTTGAATCCCCTAAAGTATCAGCCCTTGGTATGTTGAGGAAGCATGTTTGCCATAAACCCTAGTTTTGTGTGTTTTGAGCATAGATCTCTCAATCTACACGTAAAGTTTGCCACTTTACGTGGGGAATAGGCCCTAGAAGTTTGGATCTATGAGTTGGAAGTTCTGTTTGTCTCGAAAAGCCACTGCATGGATTGAGGACTGGATAGACTCGGCGAGTCCTTCGAGTGGACTCGGCGAGTAGCTTGAAGATGAGGA
This sequence comes from Lactuca sativa, assembly GCF_002870075.4. Taxonomy (NCBI): domain Eukaryota; kingdom Viridiplantae; phylum Streptophyta; class Magnoliopsida; order Asterales; family Asteraceae; genus Lactuca; species Lactuca sativa. The sequence goes on from NC_056631.2 coordinate 172,612,046, forward strand.
GGAACTCGACGAGTAGGATGAACAGCTCGTCGAGTCGGTTGAAGTTAGGCATGGACTCGGCGAGTTGGATGAACAACTCGACGAGTTGGCTGAAGATTGTCTTGGACTCGGCGAGTCTGTTCTTGGACTCGGCGAGTCAGGTCGCGAAACCCTAAACCCTTTTGAGTTGAGACTCGAATCAGTGAGTCGGGTGATGACTCAGCGAGTTGGGCAGGACAGGACTTGGAACTAGTTGGACTCGGCGAGTCATGGACTGACTCGGCGAGTCGGGTCGCGAATAAGAAAGTCCCTAAGCTTGTGAACTCGGCGAGTCTTTAGGAAGACTCGGTGAGTAGGGTTGACCTGGAAGGTTGACTTTGACCAGAGTTGACCTAGTGACCTTTGGAGGTCAGTTGGACTAAGTGTTATTTTGGCTTTTGATAGCTCGGAGAGCTAGAGGAGCAGCGGTTTAGGGGATTGTCGAGTAGCAGCCAGAGGTTTATCAGCAGGGCTCAGCAGTTCAGGTGAGTTACCTTCCAGTAGCGGTGGGTCTAAGGCCACAATGCCGACCCACCAGTAGGAGTTGTATGATAGATGATTGTCTTTGTGATATCATCTAAGTTCGCTAGTACCTGACATGTTATATGCTAGCATGATATGCTGTATGTGATAGTAGTAGAGTTTGGTTGTTCGGACCGAAGGGTAGTCAGACACCCCAGATACGTCTGACAGTATGTGACGATATGTATGCATGCTGGCTTGTTATGTTATATGTGATCGTAGTAGTAGGGGTGAAATAGTCCCCGAGGATCGGTTGTTAGGACCGATGGGTAGTCAGCACCCCAGAATGGCTTGACACGGGTAAGACGGCACCCCAGAATGGCCGTATGGGTAGGTCGGCACCCCAGAATGGCCGTACCGGGTAGTCAGGCACCCCAGAATAGCCTGACAGTATGTATGTTATGTTTTTGTGTGGTATGTGGTAGATTGGGGGAGCTCACTAAGCTTCGTGCTTACGGTTTTCAGTTTTGGTTTCAGGTACTCGGTTTTCAGAGGAGGAGCTCGGGAAGATTGCAGAGCACACACCATAGTCAGTTAGCCTGGGAATGTTTGACTCTGATAATGATATTATGTTTTGAATTTAATACTCGAAAGTTATGTTTGACTTATGATACGTTTTATAAATCCAGTTTTAGTAATGTTTTAAAAGAAATTTTTAGTCGTGATTTTTGGGTCGTTACAGAGTTAGATAGTGGAATTTACCTGAAGTATAGTCAAACTTATTGACTTTAACATCCTTAGGTAAATTTGGCAGCTTCGCAACCAATGCCCCTTTCTTTGGCAATATAAACATATGGACCCTTTGATAAAGATACACAGGACTATCACAGACTTAGCTTTTCTCTTTACCATTTGGTCAACCGAGTTGACTATGGCCGATCCCTTTCCACCGGGAAGAGAGAGCTTTACTAGATATCCAATGTCATCATTGTCAATGTCCATAAAGTTTTAGGAAGTTGATCTTAACAAATAGATAAGATCATTAAGGGTCTTGTCATAGTCTGTTTCATAGGTGTTCCAAAAGAACTCACTATGTGACTTAGAAAGTGATTGAACCACCAACTTTCTCAAGACTTTGACACCCAACTCTCCTGGCTTGTCAATATGTGACTGCATCTCCAAGATGTGATCACACCTAGACCTTGCCTTGCCAATAGGGCTTGAGTGACCTTAAACTTTTCAAGAACTTATGGGTTGGGGAGAATAATTGGAGGTGAATGAAGTATGATTTCCATGGGACATCATCTTCATTAGGAAACCTTGTTTCAAGAGATTTGGGAAGATCATAGGTGTCTAAACCAGACATCTTTTGGGAGATATTCAAGATAGTTGATTTTAAGTCCTTAATATGACACCCAATATGAAATATTAAGGCTAGGACCCAACAAACTATTTTATAACTTAGAAGAGGTATGCCGTAATCCAAGCTATAAAATATTTGAAGGTAGGTGAATGACGATTCACCAATTTCCACCAAGATAAACGAAATGTATTATTAGGTTTTAATTGGTTTTGAAACTCCTAGATCTTTGAGATTCATTGAACTGTTCAAAGGCATGTTTCAATCTCGAGTGTGCCCTTCAGGTTTTATGACTGGGATGCTGAGGATCACAAAACAAGGTGTGAAGTAACCATGCAAATTACTTGGTACCCTTAAGTGTTTACCCCTTAATCGATGTGCCGGTTAACCACACACGCTCCATCGATACTATGATAAACATTAAGTTACCCATTTTCTACCTTGTTAAATACGCGTTAGTGTGCCGGTTAACCACACACGCTCCACTAACCGACTTAAACAAAGTGCAAAGTGTAATTTCATGGATTAGCACCTTATTCACATTTTTCCTATGTAATTAAGATTGGGTATTATTAAGAGTTTAGTTACTTAGTATTATCATTAATACTTTTAATGAAGGGAGAATTCTAGTCCTGTCAAACCCGTTCGGCTAACGACCCTCCACCAGTCAAGCAAGCGGTGGGTGAGAGTGGACACCCATTAAGTTGCCATTTTATAGGAAACAACCTTATACCCACCTTATAGACCGGCTTCGTGAATGAGGCGTACTAGCGGTAAGACTGACTTTACTCTTATACATATATATTATAAAGTATAAGGGTTGAATTTTAACTTTTAAAATTCTAAGGGCTAACTTGGAATTAAAGTATTCATAAGGAAAACTTTTCAAATTCCAAAACTTGAGGGCAAGTTTTGAAACTATTCAAAACTAATTAATTCCATAACTTATGTGTTTAAAGTAGTTTTAATCCAAAAACTCTTCAAGTTCCATAACTTGAGGACAAGTTATGGAAGACTTTAAACTAATAAAAGAACTAACTTTTTCTTTATTTTATAACTTATGGATTTAATTATGGTTACATATTTTTCTTTTAATGAAGTGACTCTTGAACTTCCATAACTTGAGGACAAGTTATTGAGCCATAAAAAAATTATTCAATGACACAAGACTCTTCATTTTGTAACTATTGCCAACTTTTATGAATTTTATGAGTCTTTAATGTGACTCTTCATGTAACTTGAGGACAAGTTACACAAACACATTTTATACTCAACTCTTAGATTAAAATGGATTGAAAACAACTATTTCAATTAACTTTTCTGTTAATCTAAGCAACTCATAAGTACAAGATAATTCAAATCAAACTTTTTCATGTAATTAGTCTAAACCTTAAACTAATACAAAACATGAATCTATTGACAATTATCTTTGAAAATGGATTAGCATGAACATTACCACATCAAAAAACTAGTTTATAAGTTCAAAACAACTTAGGGTAATGTTCCTAGTCCATTTCTAGCCAAAAAAACTCGAAAATATGCTGTCTGGGGGTCCAACTCGTCGAGTGCATGAACCAACTCGGCGAGTTGGATCGAATTGACCACATTTTAGTCATGGACTCTTCGAGTCTCCTGATGGACTCGCCGAGTCTGATGATCAGACAGCAACAAATTCGTTTTTTCAGCTTCTATTGCAGGTATAACAAGAAAACAAGCCTAGGCTCTGATACCACTGTTGGGTTTTGAGCATTCTAACACTCCTAAGTGTACATGCAACCCTAAATACCTTGGATCTATGTTTTCTCTATTATACATGCAAATAAGAACATCCAAGGTATTATCCTAATCTAGCATACAAAACAATGAATGTAACAAGATAGAATACATACCTCTTTGATGTAGAAAGTCTTCATGAAGCTTGAGTGCCTAGTGCCCCAAGTGTGACACCTCAAATGGTTCACACAACACCAAATACAAATGGATTAACTTGAGAGAATTCTACACTTCATGAAAATCGGCTAGCCCTTTCTTACTCTCTCTAGTGGCCAATTTTGTCAAGAATAAGATCTTTATATAGTGTTACAATTAGGGTAAACCCTAATTGTCATGAATTTCCATTTCATTGGATCCATGGGTTCAAATACACCATGGAGCATCCATGGACCATCCTATGGGTTTTAGCCCAACTTGATTATCCATGGAGCATTAGCCCACTATACAAGTATGGATGATTTACACAATCAACCCATATATTTAATTAGTCTTCTTTTGATCACTTAATTAATCCTAGATTAATTCTTGATCAATACTAATTAAATAATCTCATTATTCTTATTATTAATATACTAGAACTTATAATATATTAATAACCATAAGTGTCTTATTTCTCTCATTATAGTCTATCCAAGTGCATGATGCCATGCAACCCAAATGGACCATGCCGGGTCGGGTCAAGTCTTACCAATTATAGTTATGGACTTAGACATTAATCCAACAGAAATCACATTACACTGAGAGATTAAGGAGATATAAATCAGTAGTGATAATGAATGTAAGTTCTGTTTATGCTTATGTTTCTGTATTGACGATGACATCCCAAATGTTTTAAAATGAATAAAAATACTTTTCTTTGAAAATGCCTTGATAACGTATTTATCATGTTTTACTGGGAAGAAATTCCGCAACATTTTTATTAAAAGAGGTACTCTGATTTTTATAAATCATAAACAAAATCGGTCTTTTTCTGGGCATGAAAATGGGGATGTCACAGTTGGTATCAGAGCATTAGTTTAAGCGAACTAGGAATAATGATTTATTTCTAGACTTAAACTTAGAATGTTAAGCGATGATCATGAGGAGTGTGTCTAATATATTTTAGGAAGTACACTAGAATAGACACAAGCACTAGCTTAATTAGGGAAAATGCCTAAAATGCTTTTATGTGCTAAATGATTTGTGATGCTTTATGTTGTCGTTTGATTGGATCTATGGTCTGTTACCGACCAGATCTGGAAATTTTATGTGTTCAGATTTCTAAACGTTTAATTACGGTATTAGAACTGGCATGTAACTTTTCAAAGTAATAGGGAGATTTACATGTCGATCGTAAATAAAATCTTACCTATCTTAATTCTCGTTGTTTCGCCCCGAACGTCCGATTTGGTGTATAGAACGAGATGACAAGAACCCAAAGTGGAGTTGGGAACGCGAACGGAAACAGAAATCAACCCCCATTGATTGAGCAAATACCTGTTGTAGTAGCCACTCCTGAGACAATCACGATGGCAGGAGTACATGCAATGGTGCGGGTGATGTTGGATTAACAAATGGAAGAAACAAGGCGTTTACTTCAACAAAGTAAAAACGAACTTACTGTGCCAGTACGCCAGGCACCTACTCTTGAGGCAGCCATCTGGGTTGAGGTTGGCAAGAAGAGGAAATTTGAGGGAACTTCAAGGTCCAACAAGAACAACATGTTCTCACAGTCTGGAGGAGGAAGAGGTGAAACAAAATGGTGTTACGAGCATGGAAGGAAACACAACGGGGGATGCTATAAGGAAGTGACTTGCTTCAAATGCGAGAATACTAGTCACTATGCCCCCAAGTGCTCAACCAAGGAGGAAGTTTGCCTTAAGTGTAGTGGAAAGGGACACTTCAAGAGAGATTGTCCGATAAGGGCTACAACGCCAGATGTACCGCTGAAGCACTATGAGGGATGCGACAAAGAAGTGACTTCTTACAGGTGTGGAAGAATCGGTCACTTTTCCAAGGACTGTACACATAGGGATAAAGTATGTTACAGATGCAGAGACAAGGGGCACATGTCTAGGGACTGCCCGAAGAAAAATGAAGCAGCAACACCAAATGTGCCGCCAAAGCCGAAGGAAAGAGCATTCCAGAGGATCCTTGGCGAAGCTATTGACAATGCAAGGTTTTAGGAGTGAAGGCTTGATATCCAAAGATCGGGTTATGAAGTAGCCATAGTATCGTAGGGGTAGCCTATTAGAGGCATAGTCTAGGGTGAACTTGAACACCCATGTAATCGTTTCAAGAAATAATATAAAACCTTCGTTTTGTTATCTGATGTGTTGAATGATTGTGTGATTTTCTTGCATGGTGACTTGGATAAACTATGAGACAATACTTGGGACAAGTATGAGTAGGTGTGAAAGGTAGTAGAGACCTATACTACCGGAAGCACATGACTCACACTTGGATCAGGGAAAGTCACAAGGTTACCAAGAAGCCAATAATTGATTCCGTTTTATTCAAATATGTCATTACCATCATTTCGGTAATGACTAAGAAGATGATTGTTATTCCGACTCTAGTGGTCATATCGAATTGAGTCCGACTACAACAAGTACGTTACGTGGTTCAGCGAACCAAGTTTGATATAACATCTGACTTAAGCCGGAAGATTGAAATAAAAGATAATCAAAGCGATCGGTAGAGGTATCGCGATAGTTGCTTGTAGCTAGAAATGCTACCTTTTAAGATGTGATTAGAACATGAAGAAATGTATAGTCTATTCTGGAAGACTCTAAGAGACCTGAGTCTATGCGTGGGAACATACGGTGATAAGTTATTAGAATATGACACATCGGTCCATTGTAGTAATAAAATAACTTATCTTAAATTTGTTAAGAAGAAGAAGCAGTCTCCAGTAAGGATTAGGATTGTGACTTGAAGGTCATAATTTGGAGTCTAACGTGAGATAGGGAGCAAGTGTAAGATCGAGCCCCGCTTGCAATCAGGAAGTCTTAGAGTTAGATACTCGTTCGAATAAACATCAAAGTTACGGTTATTACTTAGGATGAAGAGATAACTTATGGATTCATCATGTGAGCCCTGTTTCGTTGATGATTCCGGGATGCAATCATCCTAAGGAGGAGATAATTATAACGCCCGTAGATCTGGGCTAGTCAATTTAGAGATAATACAAAAGATTATTTAGAATAAATAATCTTAACCAAGTTGTAGAATATGTTTCATGGGTTCCGTACATATAAAAAACGCCGAAATCCGAGTTATAACGAAGAAGTTATGGCCCGTCGAAGTTTTACGGCAAAACCGGCACGACACCGGGAGACGTAAATAGTGAATTTTTGATAAAGTACTTTTTAGTATTAGTGATATAAATAAGATTTTTAGTATACATTAAACCGAGAACATACAAAAAAAAAAGAACGCCCAAATCTGACTTCGTATGAGGAAGTTATGAATTTTCTAAGATTTGGCATAGCAGTGCACGACTCGAAACTCGAATTTTAGTTCGAGCAGTTTTTGGCCTACGCGACCTAAATGAGAATTGAAGATCTCATTAATAGGAAATCAACGGTAAAAAGACAGATGAAAACAAAGTCCGTAAGTAGAAGTTATGAATTTTACGCGGACATTTAACAGTATAATATCCTCGTACTGTTAAATTTAAGATCGGTCGAGAATTAGCTGACAAAGTCAAAATTAAAGTTGTAGGTCTTATTTTTATCTACGCGTGGATATAAAGAACGTCAAAAACGGAGGTCGTATGTGAAAGTTACGGATTTTAGAAGTCGGAAGTGTGCTGTGCGAAAATGGGTGATGTGGCACAATCCTGGCCATTGCTTTCTCCCCAAGTCTTGCCACTAGATGGTGACATGTGGCACCAAGTTCAGCCATTTTCACCCTATAAATAGAACCTCTCCCACCCTCATTTTCTTCACACCTTTCCCATTCTTTCTTTTCTTTACTCTCTCTCTAGAACCTCTCTCTAGCCCCGAAACCCCCCGAAAAGCCTAGGGAACCTCCCTAGCACGAGGGGGAAGATCCGGAGTGCACGACGGCTCCAAGAAGAATAGCTTTTCGGCTCGGGAACGCTGCTCCAAGCAAAGCCTGGTTTTCTATAAAACCCGCTGTAAGTGAGCTACGCCTACGCTATTTTTAATATAGCTTTTATTTAATTATAGTAACGTTATTAGGAACTTATAATAAGTACTTGGGATATTATTATGGGTTATATAAGTATTATTTAACGCTTATATAATAGTAATAATAGCTATAATATTAATTAGTCTCTACGAATAATATACTAAACTCTAGTGGTAATAATACTAAATTTCGTCGAAGGAAATTATTTTTAAGAAACGAAGCGCTGTCTGAGTTCGGAATCACCACATTTTCAAGTGAGTGCATGGTCCCTTTCATCTTACACATAGATATGATGTGTTTTATATAAACTACGTGCTACGTGTGCATATTATCTGTATACTTGCTATCTATGCTGGATAAACGATTTTATACAAGTTTTATATGATTTAAACTGTATATGTATTTATATATACTTAATATGTTGGGTAAAACATGGGTAGATGAAATATGAGTTGGATGATGAGTTGAGAGGTGATATAGACCATGAGGTAAGGGTGAGAGGTGGACGATGTGAGAAGCCTTGTTCCTAAAAGCTGGCCCCGTCATCTAGCAGAGTATGGATGACAACCATGGACTATTCTAAACAGTCCAGTGGAACACTAGCAGGCTCGCAACCTATAGGTGTTGTGAACGATGTGTTCACCGGTGTACTCTAAAAACCCCATTGACATGTATTGAGAGTGGACTCTCGAAAACGATACTGTCAATAAACGAGATAACCCTAGCAGCTGTGCTCAAAGGACAATACTCGCAGTCGCGCCTCACATAGAATGTCACAATTATGGCAGCTGCGCCTAAGTGATAGAACTAGTAGCTGTGCTTGACAGATGTGTCATTGACAACGATGGACTTCGTACCTATTCCTTAGGATAATCCTTAGGAATGAATGAATGAGAAATAGTTGATTCTTAGGGTAGATCCTTAAGAGTAAAAAAGATAATTTGGATGGGTAATTGGGTTAAATGTTTGATGATTAAACATAATAATTATATTATTGTGGGTTGAAAACCTTATGTACTCACCAGGTTTCCCAACCTGACCCACTCAGTTTATTTATATCACAGGTGCTAATATGAAGTCACATTACACTGAGAGATTAAGGAGATATAAATCAGTAGTGATAATGAATGTAAGTTATGTTTATGCTTATGTTTCTGTATTGACGATGACATCCCAAATGTTTTAAAATGAATAAAAATATTTTTCTTCGGAAATGCCTTGATAACGCATTTTTATTAAAAGAGGTACTCTGATTTTTATACTTCATAAACAAAATCGGTCTTTTCTGGCCGTGAAAATGGGGATGTCACATTATTGACTATGGTTTTTATTATTAAATTAAACGAAATTTTCATACTATGTTTTTGGGATGTTATAGTATAAACCTTTAATTAAACAGCAAAAGGTGTTTTCCAAAACCACTGTCAAACGTTGATTCAAATTAGCTATTGGCCCTATGAGAAGTGATCAACTATTCTTCTGATAATTCATGCTAATATTTATGTCATTCTAATTGATGTTATTTCATAGTGGTGGGAAAAGTTTTGTTGCATAAATCTTGATGTTACCACAAGTATTACCAACAAGAAATGACTATTTTTGTTCTTCCTTATATAATCTGTGCAGAGAAGGTCTGATATTTCTAAATCTTATTTGTTGAGAGTTGTATGTATTTATATTCTTGAACTTCATTATTACCATATGTGTTATGTTTTAGGCCCACTCAAAATGTAGCAAAGTTTCTTAGAACTACAATGGTGGGTGGAAATTTATAGACAATTTCATGACAATTGAGATCCACCATACTGTACAAGCTACTAAAACAGTGAACATGAATAAGAATGGAGACTCTTTCATGAATGACATTGTATTCTTATAGAATGAAGATTCTTTTAAGAATGACTTACTATAAAACATTTTCCTTTTATGCAACCAGGAGGCTTCTGGAAACCCTCACTACTAGAAAACAACCCTTTAATGACACACGAGTAATAACACACACTGATTTACGATACACATTTTATGTGTCCTGAAAATAATGTCAGCTTTCTAAAATTTGAAGGATAGAGGACACATATTTGTTCTTACCCTAAAACTAGTGTCCAAAAAAGTTATAAACACGGAGGACACCCATCATAATACCCGTGTCATGTACACATGTCGTTTTATATTTTTTTTTAACAAAACGTGCATACATAAATCCTTGAACACAAAATCAAGACTAGGGCTTTTTACACATCTATCTCCATTTCTAAATTGCTCTATCTCAAAGGTTCCAAATGGTGACTTAAGGGAAGGAAGAGGGCGGAGACAATGGCTCCAAAGAAGGAAAACGCCACGATGGTGGCTTTAAGGAAGGAAGATGGCAGCGATGGTTGGGTTTCATTTACGAGGTGGGATCTTACAAAGAAAAAGTCAAACCAACAGGGTGAAACATAATTTCGACTCTATAGACGACTCCTAGGATGCGATTGAAAACGTCTCTCCAAAAATCCCCAATTTCCTACCTGCCAACTTCTACATCCTTCACCAGTGTCTTCATGTATACATAGGTCCATCACTCGCGTACAACTGTAAAGATATGTGGTTTAGGGTTTCTATTTGGCGACTCATTGCCTCTCCTCTTCGAGTTTGAAATTGTCACTGGGGGAAGTAAGGGCAATGCAAGATAATGAAGGGCCTTCAACGATCCTTTGTTTATTACAGAGTGGTAGCAGAGACAACGGTGTTGCTAATAGCCCTAAACAATAGTCATCTTCAAAGAAATTATCAAAGAGAAAGGTATTGTGATGTTGGGTCAAGTTCTTCCTACACCCCAAAAGAATCAAATAAAGAAATAGCACCCGAGAAGGTAAAAAATCATCTTCAGTTCTTTTATGTTTCATATTTCTAGTAAACATTTTAACCTCACATCATGACAAGTTTGGAATTCAAGGTAGAAGTTTTATGGAAGGAATTAAAGATTATTTTGAGGCTAAAATGAGTTTTTTAATCTTACTGCACATGAGATGTAAAATTAGAGAATTAGCTTGGTTTCAAGACTAAAATCTTAGTTGGAAATATTAATCTATATGTATGTCACAAGCTTTAGGTTTATATAAAAAGTTATATATTTCATTGATATTATTTGGTAATTGTTGTAGATTATATCATAGAACAGAGAAAGGAATCCAAATAACCATATCCATGTGATATGCATCAAGAGTGAAAAGTTCCAAGCATCAATATCATTAGAAAGTCGGTGCTATGAGTGTTTTGGTGGGTAGGATTTTAAGATTTATATGATTATCATTTTATTCAAAAAAGTTAACTCATTGGTTCTTATTCATCTTGAATCTAGTAAATACTTGAATATGTTGGTTATTATTCATCTTAGTGATTGTTTGCGGAAAGAAGTGGGTGATGTAAGTAGCTAGCATTATGAGTATGATATTGGTTATTATTCATTACCATGTCTTTGATAATTTATATTTATAGCCTTATTTTAAGAGTGACTTTCACCTGCTGCAAAAGCTGAAAGGATAACATTTCGCGATTAGATTCTGTATGCAGAACAAGAACTAGCTGCTCCAGGTCAGCGCGAATTTTTTTTCTTTGGGTTATATTGCTGTATTAAAAATGCATCAGAAAATCCAAATTTTGAATATTTGACCCGGTTTTGACTTTGCATTAATCCTTATACCAAACCCGGATTTATAACAGTTTTGATTGTTGAGAAAAACTGTTATATGACAGTTTTGACAGTTTTTCAGACAAGGAATGTATATAACCAATTTTTTAGTCAGTTTTCAGGTACTCACGAAAATTACACCATCTCATTCTCTCTTTCTTTCTCTTTGATTTTATCTGAGTCTTATCCAATTGAGGATTTGGGAGTACCACCCAAATACTTCGATTTGAAAGTGATTATCACGATTCTCAGATTTCCAAGTGCCACTAAACCATATTTCTAACATAACTTTCATCTCAATGATTTAAAAAAATTCATCATCTTTAGTACCTCATATTTTCATAATCTCACAACTCACAATTACAAAAACTTTTGGTGACCATTGCCCTCAATGACATCGTTTTTCTCTATTAGCTCAATCATGTTCTTTCACTTATGTACTTCCAATATAATCATTTTAAAGAAATTTCAACATGTTTAAGTTTTCTTTTTCAGAGATTTAAATAAGAAAAGATGTTCAATAAACATTTATGTTTGGGGTAATTACTAATCTAGCCAAATTAAGTAAATGGTTATCAATTTTTAGCCAAAAATTTATAAATGTCCAAATATAGCCCACGAAACCGTAAGTTTCTAAAATCGTCTATTGTTTCGCCATATCATCTACTATTTCGTGTTTTGTATAATTTTTTTTTTCATTTGTAAGCTACAAAACCGTAGGTTTTGGGAATCCTACGGTTTCCTCTCAATTAAGGTACGGTATCCCAAACCATAGCCTACAGTTTTGGGGAAAAATACGTTTTTTTTAATCTACTGTTTTTGGTGTTTCGTCTACTGTTTTGTAAAAAAAAAACCTACGGTTTTAATTTTTTTTTAATTTTTTTATAAGATGTAGAATTATTTTAACAATTATTTTGTTAAATTTTTTTGAGAATTCAAAACATTAGCCTTTAAAAAAAATTGTATTCTTTTTGTGATATAGAGTATTGAAAAGATTGTTTATAAGATGTATAATTATTTTAACAATTATATTGTTTATAAAATGTAGAGTTGTTTTTTGACAATTATTTTGTTAAAAAATATTTTTTGTAAAATATAAAAACTAGTTTGTGAAACTTGACTACTTTTTTATCAAAGTGGACTACTGTTTTGCTAAACTTGACTACTTTTTTGTCAAAGTGAACTGCTATTTTGAACCTACCATATATATATATATTAAGTATTTCATATTTTTGAAATTATTTCGTATTTTGAAAACTGCACTTCTCTCTAGCTTTTTTATTCTCAATATTAACATAATGTGTTGTAACGATTATTTTGTATTGTTCATTACGGATGGAAGATGGGAGTTTGTTAATTCTCAATTATCATATGTTTGGCCACCCGAATACAATCCGAGAATGTTTTATTTCTGTGTTGAATTTTACCAAACCACCACGTACATCGAATTTGTTTATTTGGTGAAGTGCAAGATGGGTCTTCCTGAAGAATCAAAAGTCAGTCTGTCTTATCAATATCCAGAACAACTCTATTATTGTGGTATTGTTGATGATCGTGATATTAGAAAGCTGATCAAGGTAATAAACACCGTTGGAGATAAATATGTGTCTGTCTATGTGGTGGTTGAAGAAGGTGTATCGTGTAACGAAGTAGATGATAGAGGAAAGGCATCTGTAGCTAATTTATCAAGTGGGAAAGGGAGCAACAACCCAATAAGGTAATTTTGAAAATCCAAGTAAAAGTCAATATCATAGTGTCGCTGAAAATGTAAATGTAGTGCCTGTAGTCCCAGAACTGATTATGTATGTTACACCGGAGAATTATAAGTATATCGGTGTTAATGATGTTGGTACATATGTTAATGATGTTGGTGTAAATCATTAATTTAACCAAAAAAAGCACTAGACATGGTGGATAAGGTTGGTAATGAATCTGGAAAACAAGAAGTTCCATTTTTGCATGATGGTGAACTAAAAGGATATGGCGAGTTTGCGGATTGTGACAAGTTGGATATATCCGACCTAGAGAGTGATTCTAACAGAGAAGAATTTGATGATGAACCTAAACTTATTTATTCAGATACCATGTTTCATGGTATGCCCCCATTGCCTTCGTGTCCTGTAAACGATGATGTGAACATTCCATGTCAGAGGGTGGATATAAATGAAGAGATTAAGGTTCTAGAGATTTTTAATGACAAAGAGTTACTCAAGCTTGCAATTGGAAGAGAATGCATGGAACAAGGTAAGCAGTATAAGACTACCAGATCGAGCAAAAAGAAGTTCGAGGTGGTTTGTTTGGTAGAAAATTGTTCTTGGATGGTTAGGGCAAGGGGAATCAAATCGACTACTACTTTCCAAGTCACAAAAGTTGTTGACCAACACACTTGTTGGGCAACAAACTTGGAGTCTAATCATCGACAATCAAAGAAAAAGGTACTGGGCCACTTTATCGCTGAAGTATTGGCCGGAGATTATAATAAAGTTTATCGGGGTAATGAAATTGTGAGGGACATCAATTCGAAATTTACAATCAATATTTCATACCAACAGGCATGGCGGGCAAAACAATATGCATTGTTGATGTTAAGAGGTATCAAAGAGGATTCATTCACCAAACTACCAGCGTATCTGCACAACTTGGTCAAGCATAATTCAGGAAATGTTACTCAGATAAGAACAAATGATGATGATCGGTTTGAGTTCGTGTATATCGCGTTGGGTTGCTCGGTAAGCAGTGATAATTTTTTATAACAAATATAACATATGAATCCTAATTGGTATTTGTTAATGCCATAAAAAATAATTGTAGGTACAAGCGTTCATCAAATATTGTAGGCCGACCCTAATAATTGATGGTGGTCACCTAAAGGGTGAATTCAAGGGCACGATGTTGCTTGCAGTGACAATGGACGGTCAAAACCAAATCATGCCTGTTGCTTATGCCATATGCAAAAGTGAATGTATGGAGACATGGTCCTGGTTCCTTTGAAAACTACGTGAATGTATAGGCAACGTGGAAGATCTTACATTCATATCTGATAGGGCTCCATCCATAGCGACGTCAATTGCAAATATATTTCCTCACGCCCATCATGGAATATGTGGTATCCATTTGTATTTCAACATTTCAGCAAAATTTGGAAGCAACGATACAATACACACATTATTTTGGGAGACATGCAAGGCCTATACTATTAAAAAAATCGATAATGGGATGAAAAAAAATTAAAAAGGTAAATGCTCGTGTATGGGAATACCTACAAAATATCAATCCAGAAAGCTGGGCTAGGGCACATTTTGCTGGGAATCGTTATTTTCTTATGACATCAAATAGTGCAGAGTCGATAAATTCATTGTCAAGATTTGCAAGAAAGATGCCAATATTGATGTTGATTGAGTATTTCCGTGCAACAATGCAACAATGGAGTTTTCATAAACGTAATGTTTCAGGTACTAACATTTTATATATAATAGTACTTGAAATGTTTTTTTACTACTTATATGATCTTATGAAATTATGTATATTTTTTTAGCTGAAGCAAAAACAACACTCACCCCATGGGTTGAAACGATTATTGAAGGAAATAAGAATGCTTGTAATAATTGGATGGTGTATCCTATCTCAAATAGTAGATTTGAAGTGAAAAGCTCTACTCACAAAAATTTCATTGTTGATTTCCAACAAAGAACCTGTACATGTAGGCGATGGCAAATAGATGGCTTACCTTGTGGCCATGTCATAAAAGTGCTCACAATGAACCGTTACGAAGATTGTTCAGAATTTGCTTTAAAATTTTACTTTACAGAGACATTGAGGAAAACTTCTGAGGAGTCTCTGAACCCTTTACCAAGTCCATCTGAATGGGAGATTCCCGATGATTTGATGATTGTGAAGCCACCCATAATGGAGAGACATCAACCAAGTAGACCAAGAAACACTGGCCGTATTCCATCGCAAGGTGAGCGTCCCATATGACAAGAATGTTCTACATGTGGTCATTTTGGACACACGATGAATGATTGTACGGGTAGGGGATCAGGGAGCGGATCTAGGGGGAAGAAAAAATTGACACCAAAGGGCATAATGACTGATGAAATCGCATCCAGAAACAGGTCACTGAATGAAAGCGTGTACCTTACTTTTGATTTGAACAACACATTTGATTTAAATTGTCCTTAGATTAATGTACGAAAGCAATGAATTCCCGTATTTGTAATCTGTATTGTTTGTATTAAACTGCACTTCTGACATTATTAATTAAATCTAGACCCCACTTATTCTTTACTTTATTCCATGAAAAATAAAACACAAACATAAAACATTATAGAAAACGAGATACATCAGTAGCAAACATTACATAAGACATTTCACATATAAGAGTCTTCTACATGAAATATTTGTAATTTTTAACTAGAATCCATGCATCCTCATACTCGAAGTCACTTCCCTCGTGCTCCAAGATGTAACAGTCTTTAACCAATTCTAAAAGATCTTCGTCGTTTTTTATTTAACGATACCTATTTTTAAGATGATGATATCATCGATTGAACCATATGATTTTTTCCTTTAAATCCATCCACTTACCAACAATAGCTTCTTATGTTCTGTGTTTTCCTTCTCTTAATGAGAGGTTAAACATAGTTGTTATGCGGGTCCATTCCTCACCTTCAAAGCAGTCAGGGTTAACCATGGTTGTTACATCCTCGTAAACGTTCATCCAACATCGTGTTACCACCATTACTTCTCTTATCGTCCATGGATGTGGATTATTGGACGGAGCAGCTGCATATGAAGAAGTTGTTTGATTGGAGGCCATATTTTAAATTTGTTTGTTAGTGTGTTTTAATTTTATAGGAGCACTTAAATAAGAAACAAGACTGATAAACAACTAGGTGGATTCCCATGAGTACTGTTTGAAACTACATTATGCAAGCTACAAAGTAGTAGTCAAAGTCTCTAAAATCGTAGTCAAATAATTGTCAAAGAGTAGTCTAATTGTCAGATACCTTACATGGAGATACTGTTTGAAACGTCAAATATACTGTTCGAAAAGACAATACATTATGCAGGCTACGAAGTAGTAGTCAAAGTCTATGAAACCGTATTCAAATAATGTCAAAGAGTATCCAATGGTCAGATACCTTACACAGAGATACTATTTGAAACGATAAATATATTGTTCGAAAAGACAATACATTATGGACCTTGCCTTTACAGCTCCTACATACATATGTGTCCGCGTGTGGTAAGGCCCTTACCTCCACAACCTTAGGCACACTAAGTAATTGGTATTTATCTCTTACAAGTGATTCAAAATGAGTTTCCTTGACAGTGTCCATGAAGAAAGTTTTAACAACTTGCCTGTTTACCTTTATAACCTAAGGCGAACCAACCCGCATACTCACACTCACATCAAAACGGATTTAATGGATCGTTTCCAATCTTGTTTTCTACCTATTGGATGGATGGTATATTTCTTTTCCAAATTTCTTTTGTTTCTTTATATTTGTTAATATTTGTACATTTAAACTAATTGGTTTGCACTCTTAAAAAATACAGGTCTATGCATTCGTAAATTGTTTCTTGCTTGTCCTCTACATAGGTAGTGTCTGTCTTAGAGGGACTACCTAAAAACAATGTTTGTAGCGCTTGCTAAAGATGGGAACAATCTGACTATCCCTATAGCATCTGGTATGGCAGTTAAAAATAATGTGGTATCTTCTACGTGGTTCCTAATGAGGTTAAAAGAATGTCTCGGAGAGGTTAAGGAAGTAGCGTTCATATCCAATATGTACGATGTCGTTGGCTCTTGAGTAGATAATGTTTTCACTGATTCTTATCATGGTTACACTTGTACGAGCGTCCATAAATATTTACGCACAAGAGTTGGCTCTAAAAGATCAATGTAACATAAACAATATGGTTTTGTAAAATGGAAATGTTCATTACCATTATCTCAGGTTACTCCACATCGAATATTATACGCTTGCATCATTTATTAAAACCACAATCTCAGGTTACTCCACATCGATTTAAACAGAAAACTATAAGCAATTAAAAGCAAAATAGGACTACATAGGGATTAAAATGACCATCAACGGCTCTGGTATTTCCCATTCAGATGCAGGGGGAACAACTTTCACATTTCTAGTCTGGTATGTAGTTCCAAACACATCAACAAGATAATATATTTGAACCATATCGGTTAATTCCGTGTTTTTTGTATAACGTGCTGCAACAATAGCATGACCACATGCTATACCCAGACTGCGCCATTTCCCACAAGAACATGTGTGTTGATTAAGATCTAAAACACACCTTCTTTTTAGATCAAAAACTTGGAAAATATCAGAGGGGAACGGAGATGGGATCTCAGGTGGAATTTTTGTTGCTTTCCATCGTAGACACTTTTGCATCCTCCTGTGAAGGACCATCTCTGCGTAAGGAGTGAATACGATGTTCAACATCCATGAAAAGTAAAATGATAGTCAATTATTGATAATTTAATGGTTTATAAAATTTTCTAAATTACCTCCCACGACACTGCGTTCTGCAAACGTCTGTTGGATGTACTAGACAATTACATCAATTAGCGTTATTATCGGTACATTGTGTTGAGTAACCGATAATACCAATAGGAATTCTAGAATATTAATGTTTAGTACATTCCAACGTATATTAGGGAAATAGGCCCGTGTCCATTTCGTTTTGCCGATGTTGGCAAGAACCTCATGTGCTGCATGACTTAACTTTGAAAATGATTTTTCAAAATCTTGCGTGGTATATGCTTTGCATGCAAGGAAGAATAAGTAGTCTAAATTTGTGCTTTGACCAATTCTTAAGTGACAGTAAATCACAACACTCATAGACGAATAACCATGATAAGCCTCAGGGAATACCTGACCCACAAAAGAAGAAATGGTATCGTCCATATGATGGGTTTTAGCCATAAGAACTTTCCTATGTGCGCATGCAAAACCCTAATGCTTGGATCTAGGCTTTCTAATTAAACATGCTTTGAATCCAAGACTTCTAATGACTAATTAGGAATATGAACAATACTAAATCAGATCTAGAATCATACCTTTGAATCTCTTGTTTGATCTTGTTGTCTTGGAGCTCTAGAGTCACAATTGTCACTCCTCTAATGGCTTACAAACACCAAATAGCAAGGAGGATGATTTGGGAGAGAGGTGAGGAGAAGGAATTCGGCCAGGGGTTCTCTACTTTAGATGAAGTGCCGATTTCCCTTTACCATAGGGTCTATTTATACTTGTAGACTCCTTAAGGGTTACAACTTAAACCCTAGTTGGATAATCTTCTCTTAAAGCAATCCAAATCCATTCCTTAGATAGCCTTGGACGATTTTAAGCTATCCCTAGCTTCTAGAATTCATCCAACCCTTATCCAATATGGATTTATAGTCTAAAGTTTAACTATCAAATAATTGACAGTTTATACCCTTTTATTTAATTAATCTCTTTAAGTCACCAAATTAATACTAATTAATTTATGACTTATATTAATCAAATAACAATATTATTATTCTTTATATTATTCTCATAATATATTAATAATATTTATTCTCTCTTAATAAATCATCCTATCAAGTTGCTATGGTGAAGGCAACCCAAAAGGACCATGCACAACCGGGTCAAATGCTTGCCTAATATAGTTGCAGCCTTAGACACTATTCCAACAGTCTCCCACTTGGATAAGTCTAGTAACTATATGCACAAGTACAATTCGATTTGTAATCGTAGCTCTCAAAGACGCTGTCAAACTCTGATCTAATCAATCTTGTCCTTTAGATAAGGGATTGTATAGTCCTCTGTTAGATATCATGCTGACAATTCTATGGAATGATTAGTCTAGCATTTAGGTTTCTCGATCTCTGATTTATTCGACATAGAACTTAATCGAACACATCAATTCATTTCTGACCGAGCCCGGCACATAAGTCAAATCAAATCATCGAGCGGCCGAGATATCGCTTTTACCTTCTTAGGATAAAAGTTACAGATAAACTTTGACTCATATGCATTTACTTATTCATTAACCAACTTTACACAACAATGTGTTTTATAACACCGAGTTACTGATGCGTTTTTGCATTATCAATGTACAATCAATTAATAAATAACAAACCATATATCTAGGTTTTAAGACTATATGATATTATCGTCTTGCGATCACCATTTTATATCATATTCCATAAGGTGATTCCAGCAAGCACGGGTTTGTTCCAATGCTCAAAACTATTTATAAGCACGCATGAATGTTGCAGCAATCTTTTGCTATGTCTAACACCATTTAGGCAATCTACACACAAATTCATGACAATCTTCATTCATATCTACTTCCAACATATGAACGATCGTGGACAATTTGAATAATTCGATTATTCTTAATTAACTCAATTATTCTGGAAGTCAAAACATGCAAAATGAAGCAATAGTTAAACAATTAACATAAGATAGTAACATTACTCATAAATAAAACTCCTTTATTTAATCATCAAATGTTAATTATATTTATCTATTACACGTTTCTAATACTATCTAATCTATGCTAATATCATCGTTCAACCCAATACTCCTAGCATGCTGCAAGTGCTTAACCCTACTCAGTCTTTTCGTAAGCGGATCTGCAGGGTTATCTTCTGATGATATCCTCTTCAGTACGAGTTGTCCTTCTTCTACACGATGTCTAATGAAATGATATTTTCTATCGATATGTCGTGATCTACCATGATCCCTCGGTTCCTTGGTCAAGGCAACCGTTCCTTCATTATCATAGAAAATCTCCATGGGCTCCTTTATGGCAGGTATGACTCCAAGATCACTGATGAAGTTCTTCATCCATATTGCCTCCTTCGACGCTTCGCTCGCTGCAATGTACTATGATTCGCACGTTGAATCAGCTACGGTTTCTTGCTTGGAACTCTTCCATGTCACTGCTCCTCCATTCAGGGTAAAGACCCAGCCCGACTGCGAACGGTAGTTGTCCCTGTCGGTCTGAAAGCTGGCGTCACTATACCCTCACACCTTCAAGTCATTACTCCCTCCGAGGACTAAGAACCATTCCTTCGTCCTCCGAAGGTACTTAAGGATATTCTTCACCGCAATCCAATGGGCTCTGCCAGGATTCCCTTGATATCTGCTAACCATGCTCAAAGCGAAGGCTACATCAGGGAGAGTACAAGTCATAGCGTACATGATTGAGCCAACTGCGGAAGCGTATGGTACTCGGCTCATTTCTGCTATTTCAGCATCGGTACTCGGACTTTGAGTCTTACTCAACTTGGCATTACTTTGTATCGGTAATTCTCCCTTCTTTGAGTTTTCCATATTAAAACGTTTTAGTACCTTCTCTAAGTAAGTGTTCTGACTAAGTCCTATTAGTCTCTTACTTCTTTCTCTTACTATCCTTATTCCCAAAATATAAGAAGCCTCTCCAAGGTCCTTCATAGCGAAGCACTTCCCGAGCCAGGACTTAACTTCCTGCAGAGTTGGAATGTCGTTTCCTATGAGTAATATGTCATCTACATATAGAACGAGGAAGCTAACTATACTCCCACTGGCTTTGACATATACACATGATTCATCTTCGCTTCGTACAAATCCAAACTCTTTGACTTTCTCATCGAAGCAAAGATTCCATCTGCGAGACGCTTGCTTAAGTCCATAAATGGACTTCTCAAGCTTACACACTCTATTCGGATGCTTCGGATCCACAAACCCCTCTGGCTGAGCCATGTAAACATCCTCAGCCAACTTTCCGTTAAGGAAAGCGGTCTTGACATCCATTTGCCGAATCTCATAATCATGAAATGCAGCAATCGCTAGCATCACTCTAATAGATTTTATCTTCGCAACCGGTGAGAAGGTCTCATCATAGTCAACTCCAGGAGTTTAAGTAAAGCCCTTCGCAACTAATCGCGCTTTATATGTGTGTACGTTTCCATCCACGTCGGTCTTCTTCTTGAAGATCCATTTGCACCCAACGGTCTTACGTCCGGGCACATTATCAACCAAATTCCAAACTTGGTTATCGTACATGGATTGGATCTCGCTATCCATTGCCTCTTTCCATTTTGCAAACTCCGGGCCTGCCATGGCTTCCTTATAGCTATTAGGTTCATCAAGGTTTATTAGTGTACCACCACTAATATACTTGTCCCCTTCGGTAGTAATATGAAAACCATAAAACTGGGGTTGAACTCTAACTCTATCGGAACGTCTAAGAGGTAAGGACTCGTCAATCGGTTTAACCGGAGTTTCCTCCTCGGGTTGAGTGCCAGCGGTAGAGGTTCCTTCATCTATCGACTCTTGAATCTGTTCAAGCTCGATTTGCCTCCCACTGTCTCCTTGGCCTATGAGTTCTCGCTCTCGGAAAACTCCTCTCCTCGCAACAAAGACAACATTGTCCTTCGGTCTATAGAAGAGATATCCAAAGGATTTTTGCGGGTAGCCGATGAAAATACATCGCTCACTTCGAGGTTCGAGCTTGTCATGAGTATCTCGTCTTACGAAAGCCTCGCAACCCCAAACCTTGATATGTGCCAACGAGGGAGCTTTCCTTGTCCACATTTCGTGAGGTGTTTTGGCAACCTTCTTAGTAGGGACTCGGTTAAGGATATGGGCGGCAGTCTCTAAGGCATACCCCCAAAAAGAGAACCATTCTCATTATTAAAAGAAAATCTAAAACCTTGTCTATATAAACCATGAAATGAAATGATGTTTCTAGCCATTTCTGGCGAATAGCAACAATTGTTCAAATCTAAACATAAATTATTCCTAAGCACTAAAGAATACACTCCAATCTTGGTCACAGGCGATGATCTTCTGTTCCCCATGATTAGATTGATCCTTCCTTGCTCCACATCCCTACTTCTTCTTAGTCCCTGCACATTAGAACAAATGTGATAACCACAACCGGTGTCAAGAACCCAAGAAATAGCATGATTAGAATCGTTAGATTTAATTGTGTATATACCTGCGAAAGACAGCTTGATCTTTCCTTCCTTGATGGCTTGCAGGTACTCTGGGCAGCTTCTCTTCCAATGTCCTATCTTATGGCAGTGGTGACACTCTGCCTCCTTAGGGCTGGGCTTAGCAGGATCAACTTTGGTCCCACTAGAAGAGGCACCATCTCGGGCTTTAACCTTGCGATAGTTCTTAGACGAAGCCTTCCTCTTTTTTCCCTTTCCTTGACCAATAGCCCAGACAGGAGCAGCGGGTGGATTGGGAGTTGGTGCAACAGACTTGTCTTTGAAGTTGCTCTCAGCGACCCTCAATAGACCTTGGAGTTTGCTTAGAGTGACCTCCTCTTTGTTCATGTGGTAGGTCATCCTAAATTGATTGTACATCGGAGGCAAAGAGTGAAGCACCATGTCGATCGCCAAGTCTTCCCCGAAGTCAACATTTAACTTGCGAAGGCGGTCGACATACCTTTGCATCTTCTTCAGGTGCACGGTAAGAGATTCTCCATGACCCATCTTAGCGGAAATCATGTTAGTGAAAATCTCATAACGCTCTTGTCTCGCGTTCTGGTGGTATCTCTCCAATAAGTGTTGATGCATTTCGTACGGGTACATGTCCTCATAGGACTTTTGGAATTCGGAGTTCATGGTGGCTATCATGATGCAATGTACCTTCGTTGCATCGCGCTCATGAGTTTCAAAAGCGGTTATTTCCGCCGAAGTAGCGATTTCAGGGTTGATTTTCTCGAGCTTCTCATCGAGGACATACTCCTTATCCTCATAGCGAGCAATGGTGCGAATGTATCTTATCCATTCGCTAAAGTTCGTTCCATCGAAGGTGACCTTTTGGCAAAGGCTCATCAATGTGAAGGAACTAGCAGCAGCGTTGTTTGCGTTCGACATCTACAATTAGAAAGGACAAAGATAGATTAGAATATGAATCCCTAATTATCACCCAATAAGAAAATTAGGGCTAGGATCTAACAACAATATTTACTTATTAGAAAAGGGATGTCGTAATCCAACATGCAAATAAATTGAAGGTAAGTGAATGACGATTCACTAATTCACCACCACAAAAAACTAACTATAAGTCCTAAATGTATTGAGAATTCCTAGGTTCGGATGAGATTCATTGAAACTGTTCAATGGCATGTTTAAATCTCGATATGCCCCTCTTGTTTGTGACTGGGATACCGAGGATCACAAAGCGGGTGTGAATTACCATGCAAATTCACATGGTGCCTTCATTGTAACGATCACCTATTCGATGTGCCAGTAAACCACACACGCTCCATCGAACTATGATAAACAATGAATCACCCTTTGCCACCTTTTCTTAGAACCAATTAGTGTGCCGGTAAACCACACACGCTCCACTAACTTCTTAGCAAGGGTGCTAAGTGTAATTTCATGGGATTGCATCAATTCACTTTTCCTAAAGTAACTAAGACTGGGAAATTTTAAAAATGTGCAGTTACT
Source organism: Lactuca sativa (assembly GCF_002870075.4). Classification (NCBI taxonomy): domain Eukaryota; kingdom Viridiplantae; phylum Streptophyta; class Magnoliopsida; order Asterales; family Asteraceae; genus Lactuca; species Lactuca sativa. The sequence continues at coordinate 172,635,935 of NC_056631.2, forward strand.
TTACATATTATACTTTTAATAAGAGAATGAGGTTGCCTTATCCTACCCGTTCGGCTAACGACCCTCCACTGATCAAGCAAGCGGTGGGTGTGAGTGTACACCCATTAAGCGCCATTTTATAGGCCGCAACCTTATACCCACCTTATAGATCGGCATATTTAGTCATACATATATATTATTCTTGTAATATTATATTAGTATAGGGTTGTATTTTAAACCTTTTAAAATCTAGGGTTTGAAATTTAAATTGTCTAAATTAAAACTTTTAATCACAAAATATAAATTTCAAAACTTGAGGACAAGTTTTAAACATTTAAAACACGGAGGATCAAATAACAAATAATTTTAATTAACAATTAATTCCCTAATTATCTATATTTGATTTATTCAAGATTTCATGCAAGATAATTACCAAATTAATCAAAATAATTAATTAATTATCATATAAGGAAATTAAATATTTTATTAGTTGATAAATATCTGTAATTAGATCAAGATTATAGTCATATATATCAAAAAATCGGATTATGGTTGATCTAATATGATTAAGGTAAGTTTCCATAAGATAATCATGAAGAAATCCCGAATCTGACCATTCCTGACGCTTGGACTCGCCGAGTGCACCAAGGGACTCGCCGAGTCAAGCCAACTCGCCGAGTCCACTATGGAACTCGCCGAGTCCATGACTCAGAAACACAAAAATCGAATTTTGCAGTTAAATTTCAAACAAACAAGCAACAATTAAATAGAAACCAAGCTAGGCTCTGATACCACTGATGGGTTTTAGCCATAAGAACTTTCCTATGTGCGCATGCAAAACCCTAATGCTTGGATCTAGGCTTTCTAATTAAACATGCTTTGAATCCAAGACTTCTAATGACTAATTAGGAATATGAACAATACTAAATCAGATCTAGAATCATACCTTTGAATCTCTTGTTTGATCTTGTTGTCTTGGAGCTCTAGAGTCACAATTGTCACTCCTCTAATGGCTTACAAACACCAAATAGCAAGGAGGATGATTTGGGAGAGAGGAGAGGGGAGGGAATTCGGCCAGGGGTTCTCTACTTTAGATGAAGTGCCGATTTCCCTTTGCCATAGGGTCTATTTATACTTGTAGACTCCTTAAGGGTTACAACTTAAACCCTAGTTGGATAATCTTCTCTTAAAGCAATCCAAATCCATTCCTTAGATAGCCTTGGACGATTTTAAGCTATCCCTAGCTTCTAGAATTCGTCCAACCCCTATCCAATATGGATTTACAGTCTAAAGTTTAACTATCAAACGATTGACAGTTTATACCCTTTTATTTAATTAATCTCTTTAAGTCACCAAATTAATACTAATTAATTTATGACTTATATTAATCAAATAACAATATTATTATTCTTTATATTATTCTCATAATATATTAATAATATTTATTCTCTCTTAATAAATCATCCTATCAAGTTGCTATGGTGAAGGCAACCCAAAAGGACCATGCACAACCGGGTCAAATACTTGCCTAATATAGTTGCAGCCTTAGACACTATTCCAACACCATATTGGTTATGAACACAACTTCCCTACCCTCTCCGATAGCATCCTTCAACCTCATAAGGAACCAAGTGTAGGAGTTAACATTATTTGCCACTTCGATACCAAATTCTATTGGCGTAGTGTTGTTGTTTCCATCCATAGAAACTGCTACGAACATTGAATTAACATACTCTCCTCGAATACGAACACTGCCTATGAAGATGACTGAAAGCATGCATCTTAAGAATGCGTTGATCTATTTCATAGTTATTACAACACAATTATTAGTTTTTAAACTAATTTAAATCTTTTTAGCACAAAAAATAAACAAATCGAAAGTACATTACCACACATTGAATAGCAAAAAAACATAGTTCAAACCGATCCAAAACATCGGTTTTGATGAAAGTGTAACTATGGGGATTTGTACGCTGAATGTTGTGGAGGTAAACAGGCGAGCTGGTAAAGCTTTCTTCATGGTCATTGTATGAGAAACTCATCTTTAATGTTGACGATTTAAACAATAATTTAGTGATAAGTCTTTCTGTAATTCACTTCAAAAGCTATTAAAAGGAATAAAGTAGTAGTAAAATGCTAGTAAACTGTAGTGAACGGGTATAACACAGTAGTGGTACTCAAATGCTAGTAGACAGTAGTCAATGATTGTAACAAATTAGTCAAATTACAATCATGTGTCCGAAATTCACTGTATGATAAGACAACACATAAACTAGTAGTCAAATGCTAGTAGACAGTAGTCCATACCTATAACACAATACTCAAATTACAATCATATGTCTGAAATTCACTGTACGATAAGACAACACATAAACTAGTAGTCAAATGCTAGTAGACAGTAGTCAATGCCTGTAACACATTAGTCAAATTATAATCATGTCGTAAGCCCCTTACCTCTACAACCTTAGGCACACTAAGTAATTGGTAACTGTCTCTTGTAACTTATTCAAAATGAGTTTCTCTGATAGTGAGCATGAAGAAAGCTTTTACAACTAGCCTGTTTACCTTCATAACCTAATTAATTTGTTCGTGCTATTAAAAACGACATAAAATAACATAAGATGCCATTTTTAGCTTATAATAAAAGTATGTTTTTAGTGTGATTTTCATGTATTATATGTTGGTTTCGTTGCTTTTACATAGTTGTTCGTCGGAAAATATTCGGATTTCAAATCCGATATCGGTACATCATTGGTTTTACCCTCCAAAGAATGCTTTGTGCTGTTAAAAACGACATTAAATAACATAAGTTGCCGTTTTTAGCTTACCCTAAAAGTATGTTTTTAAGTCTGATTTTCATGTTTTATATGTTGGTTACATTCTTTGTACGTAGTTGTTCATCAGAAAATATCCAGATTTGAAAAGAAATTAGAATTACAAATAAACATAATGTTACTAATAAACATAACATAAAACTTAAAGGAAATTAGAATTACAAGTGAACATAACATTACTAATAAACATAACATAAAACTGAATGGATATTTGAGTTACAAATAAACATAACATTAATAATAAAGATAACATAAAAACTGAAACGAAATCAGAATTACAAATAAACGTAACATTAATAATAAAGATAGCTTAACATATTACTAACGTGCAAATGGTGGTAAGACGACCATATTTTCAACTGGTATTTCCCAATGCAGAAGAATTAGAATAGGATTAACCACCTCAGCTTGGAATGCATTTCGATACACCGCAGAAGTCAACTTATAATTTACCAATTTCTATGTTTCTTCAATTTTAAGACTTCTTAGCGATGCTATACCATGTTCACAAGGTATGCTGCATTTTTGCGATTTTACGCAAGTACAAATACCACGTTTAACTTGCACCGTTTCTATGGTTAAATTTAAACTCACTTCAAATTTGTCACTACAAATATGTGTAACCTCATAACCATTAGACTGGTTCATTCTTCTTTCAAGCACGTGTTGTGCATAAGGGGTAAGATGACCATGCATTCCCTCTGTGAAATTATTTGAGTTACAATCAAATAGGGGTATAATAAGGTAAAAGTTCAATAACAAATATTTATTACCTCCAAATGCAGCTCGATAGTCGTACACTGTTTGTATCGACTAATGGACCACTTCAATGATTGATGTTATTGGTAAATCATGCGTGTTTGTTGTTAGCCAATTCAATCCAATCAAAATGTTGATATATTTAACATTAAAACGAACATTAGGAAAAAAAGGCTCGAGCTCATTTTGCAATTGCAATATTTTCAAGCCAATGAAGATCATTCCTATTAACATCATTTGCTAATTTGTTCAAACAAACATAAAATTCAGACACATTATAAGTTTTGCATGTCTTCCAGAACAACTGTTCCACAATGGTACTTCCTGTGGAAGCCTTAACTTTATCGACTATATTTTTACAACAATGCCCATGCTATGAATCTGGTTATACCCGCTGAATGGAGTAGTCTATGGAATCAAACATATGGCTTATGAAACCAACTTCGATAGTGTCACCTAAGTATTCTTTTAACCTTGTCATGAACTAAATCCAAGCCTCGTCACAGTCTATGCTTCCCAAAGTGAATGCTATGATCAGGGGTTCATGATTACCATCCAAAGCAAGAGCAACATACATTGTCGTTATGTTGGCCCCAATAAGGGGTACATAACCAACAAATATTGTTGGTATCATGGATGTGAGAAAGGTAGTAATCTGTAAGAAACGATACCAACATTAGGCAAATATGAACTTGAAATAAATAATAACTTAGTATAGAGAAGGAAATACTACGCATCCTAATGCGACAAAACAAAATTGAAACCGGTCTCTCATATCTTTCTTAATGATTGTGAAAGAGTTACGATTTGTTCTTTCAAGATTATGAAAGAATATTGGTAGGTTCGAAATTTTATTTTTGTATACCTCATTGAATCCACTCATTTTGCCTATTCATATGTTCAATGAATAAGGTGTCCACTATAAATGGACTTCATTTCAAATGGAATGCATAAATGGTAATTACAATCATATGTCTGAAATTCATTGTACGATAAGACAACACATAAACTAGTAGTCAAATGCTAGTAGACATTAGTCAATACTTATAAAATAGTAGTCAAATTACAATCATGTGTTTGAAATTCACTGTACGATAAGACAACACATAAACTAGTAGTCGAATGCTAGTAAACAGTAGTCAATACCTATAACACAGTAATCAAATTACAATCATGTGTCTGAAATTCACTATATGATAAGACAACACATAAACTAGTAGTCAAATGCTAGTAGACAGTAGTCAATACCTATAACACAGTACTCAAATTACAATCATGTGTCTGAAATTCACTGTACGATAAGACAACACATAAACTAGTAGTCAAATTCTAGTAGACAATAGTCAATACCTATTACATAGTAGTCTAATGGCAGTATATAGTTGAAGATATATTTACCTGTCAACACTAAAAAAATTTACTTTTCATAAACCAAAGAAATGACAATTTGCAATTGTGGGGCTCAAGGTATTATAAGGGCCTCAAGAACTACCAACAACTCTGGACGGTTATTTTACGTTTGTCCTAAAGAGGTTTTTGGGTTGTCCTATAATTATTTATATTATAACTTTTAGTGAATATTTACACAATATACATAATTTTTTTTGATACTTATTTATCAGCCACCACAGTCTGGGTTTATTTGTTGGGTGGATGGTGCAAAAGACAATAATTCATTGATAATTTCTAACTTAGCTCGATCGAAGAAGAAGCTTCAAAGTAAAATACTGCACTTGAAGATAGCGTTACTTTGTAGTTGGATTTTTTTTGTGTTGTTGTCTACAAGTTGTAAAATGTAAAATGTAATGTATATGTTATTGTTTGTAATGGTTTATGTTTCCATCTATGGTAACTTCTTGTGCTATCCTTTTCATATTGTTTTTTTGAAGTTGTAATATATATATATATATATATATATATATATATATATATATATATATATATATATATATATATATATATATATATTTTTTTTTTTTCTGATTTTGTTTAACTGTAGAACACATGTTGTTTACAAGTTGTAATATATTTTTTTTGTGATTTCGTTTAACTGTAGAACACATGTTGTTTACAAGTTGTAATATATTTTATTTTTTTTCTGATTTCGTTTAACTGTAGAACACATGTTGTTTACAAGTTGTAATATATTTTTTTCTGATTTCGTTTAACTGTAGAACACATGTTGTTTACAAGTTGTAATATTTTTTTTTCTAATTTCGTTTGACTTGTAACAATTAGTTGACATTAAACACATCATAAGTATCTAATTTACAATACAGTACTCTTTCAAATACAATTATTTGACATTAACATAATTAGATTACTAAACATAGGTAAACTAAATACTCTTACAGATTTTTTTCCTAACCAACCACTAATAAAAAGCAAACATACAGATATATTACCTAAAAATTACAAATAAAAGACATACATAGACATATATTCTGCCTTTAAATTAATTCAACAAACAAGCAAATTATTAAAATACTACTCCTCTTCTTCCCACATAGGAAACTCGTAAGGATACTCTTTTTTCATAGCAAGGACTTCCTTTTTTTCCTCCAAATAGTACTCACGAAGTTCTAATTCACTCTTTAGCTTTCAAAAAATTTCTTCACTAGAGCAGATCGAACTCTCGGCAGATTGGATTTCTTGCCTAGTACATATAATCCAATTCCTTTTACGGTCAATATCATCCCAATAGTTGTCTAGAAGGTTTCGTTCGAAACGATAATCTTCAAAAGCCTTATCCACATTAGCTTCTCTTTGTAACAACACTTTTTTCACTTCCTCATCCATCTTCTGCCCTAATATAGGAAGATCGACGTGGGGAGGGGGATTGGTTGAAACGTTATTGGAATTTGACTCCAACAGTGGCTTATTGTTGGACGTAGATGGCCAATTAAATTTTGCTAGGATCCTTTTCATATCCTCTGATCTTTCTGTCATTTTCACACTACAATTTTTTTTTTTATTGTTTCTTTGATTTCTAAATTGATAACAAATTTACATTAAATATGACATTAGATAATAGTCAACGACTATAAGATAGTAGTCAAAACCTATAAAAATAGTCAATCGAATAAAATAGTAGTCTAACACTAATAGACAGTAGTCAAAACCTATAAAAAAGTAGTCAAATAACAATCATGTGTCGAATGTTCACTGTAGGATAAGACTACACATGAGGTAGTAGGCAATGACTAGTAGACAGTAGTCAAATCCTATAAGAATGTAGTCAAATTAGAATAATGTCTTGGTACGATATGACAACACATAATATAGTAGTCAAAAGTTATTTGATAGTAGTCAAAGCCTATAAAAAGTAGTTATTTTGTTAATTATATATAGAGATATAAATGTATGCGTCTGAGATTTACAAATCATATATTAGTGGTTAATCTATAACCCTCATACACATATAATCATGTCCACCTCTCAAGAAAAATGGTGGTTGATGCCACAAGAGAAGCGATTGCAAATGTTAATAAAAGAAGAAGAGATCAAGAACGAGATTAAAGGCGTTGAAGAAGATAGGAAACGGTTGGATAACTTACAAACCGATATTTGGTCTAAAATGAGGTCGGTTCAAGACAATGAACGCGACATAAAAACTGCAAGGATTTGGGTACGAGATGCAATAAACTATGCCAACAAAGAAGAGGTTAAAATGAAAAAGAATCTCAAAAACATACAAAAAATTTATGACTGGGTGATTCAAGAAAAAGCAAAATTTCCAAATGATGATTTTCCAGATGTTTGAATTTAATAATTATTGATTAATCAAGTAATAAGTTTATGCATTATTTATGAGTTTATATATGTAATAAGTTTTATATTTTCTTGTTTATTATGAATAATCTATATAATATGTACTATTCTCTTGCTAGTTTGTTTTTGTTTAATAATTAAGGGACATTTTGCTAACCAATCATCATGAAACAGTACACATTGAATGTCACTAAAAACATACAACTCGGACTAACTAAAAATCGCCTGTGTAGAAGATCCATAATATATCATGGCCATCCTATAGCGAAACTGAGTAGCAGCAACAACAGGTGCCATCGATATACCAATCGGTCGACCTGAAACAAGCTGCTCCATGAGCATCAGCATAAATACACCGCACTCTCCAAACATCCCTTCTTGTTGGGGCACGTCCGTAACATCCGTAACAGTGATGGATGCTTTCTGAACAGGCAAACCCATGTGGTTCCAATAGCCAATTTCCAGCAGAATACGGTCTATAAGCTCTTCACACCGCACAAAATCAATAATCTTCACGGTGTCAAATGATCGGAAGCTGTCGTACAAATTCAACGACAACGTGTCCATCCATAACTCGCCAAGTACCTAATGATGTGGGTTGATGCATATTGGAAAATAAACTTGTTTTAACACACAACCGTTGCAATTAGTTACATCGTTTAATTAGTGTAGTATGACAATTAATGTGACTGATAATATATATATATATATATATATATATATATATATATATATATATATATATATATATATATATATATATATATATATATATATTATTTCTTTACTTACACAGTCAACTTCTAGCCAATATTTACATCCATCCAATAGGTCAAACGGATTTCCCATTGCACTTCCTGTCCTTTGGAACATCTTAAATGCGCCAAAAAATGACGATGGCATGATTGTCCATCGAGCATTGTTCGGTCTCCGCTAATTCAAAAGCCTTCCTCATACGTCAACATGTTGCATTTAAATTTAATTTAAACATAAGTAGCTTATAAATTATTTAAATTTTAAATATAAATGAATGTCTTCATACCGCTTCTTCTAAAAATCCCAACTCACTTGCATAAAAAAGCAAATCCCAAAACTTTGCTTCCATTTTTTCATTGTATAACCGATGTTTCAAAAAAACAGCTGGTTTGTTTCCCATGTATAGAGAAGGGCGTTACAACCCGTATTGACGTACGGCTCCAATAAAAGTTTTGGGGGATCGCGGACAAATACGGGGGGTGATGGTTCGTTGTGTATTACCCTATATGTACGATATCGGGGGGAATTTTGAACCTACATTATATACGTAGTCAATAACTATCCATATAGTAATAAAATTATAGTAAATATGATTTTTAACAGACTTACCGAAATGTATGGAGAGCTAAGATATTGAGAAGGTTTCAATTGCCTAACCGGACGACTTTGTTTCACAACTGGAGGCTTGGGTATATGATTTTCCGCATCCACAATATCGCTAGTAACAACCTTCTTTTTCTTCTTCTTCTACAAATTTTTTTAATATACTATAATAAAATAAAAAGATTAATATACAACAAAAAATTATAACCTCCTTCACAATTTCTATTTGTTTTCTAGAATCAAACAATAGTGGATTATCAACATCTTCATCCTCATTTACTCGATTTGATTTCTGTAGACTACCACCCACATTCTCATTCCCCACATTTAAAGAAAAAATAATTAATAAAAAGCTTCGTTAAAAAATTAAATAATACATCATATATATTTAAATTGATAGTAATGCCTCAAAAGCTTCGTTAAAAAAGTCTTCCAAATCATCACCGTTTCGAGTTCCACATTTATTTTTCAATCCTCAGATTTCTTCCTCCAAAGATTCAAATCTTGCCATTATTTCTCGCGCGGTTTTTTGTTAATTCCCACCGTATGAGTTCCCTCGGTGGACTTGGAAGATTGACTGTTTCCCACAGGATGTATGATACGAAGATGCCCCCTACATAAATTATTTCATATATTAATACTAGTTGAAAATTTTTATTATACTAGATTCAGCTTTTACAAATTTACTTACATCATTTCTAAAGTTGTAGCGTACAGAAGAAGGGCAGACGATTCACAATTCAGACTAGTAATATATGACAAATAATGTGAAGTAGAGTACTCGACATCTGAGGCAATCATCTTTTTTTTTTGGTTGATGCGCCTCGTCCTGATCAACATCAAAAATATCGCAAACTTTCGCCCAAGTTCACCTCCTAATATGAAACCAACGCAATATACGAGGATATAAATAATTGCGTCGTATCGCAACATTTCCCCGAATTATTGAGAACATCTCTCATATCTAAATCTTGTAATAAATTTACGTTAATTTATAAGTGTTAGCACTAACTAAAATTTAAAAAAAAAACGATATATTATTAAATATATTTTTTTAATTACTTAAATATATCTTCAAAGGAATAACAAAACCCGATAGTGTGTATACAATCGCTTTTGTTGGATGGTTGGACATATGATCCTCAAATTTCTTAAACATACCCGGCAATCTAGGGTATGTTTTAGTCCATAGATAACTCCGCCACGAGAACTGAGATTATAAGAAAAAAGTATTAGTTAAACGTATAAAAATTAGTATTTTATTATAAATATTAAATTGACAAATACCTATTCCATTGATCCAAATTCTCCACCACCCACAAAAATTCCTTGGTGACTTTATCATTAAATTCCTTTCCCAAAAAACCTTGATTAAGGATATAAAACAAAATGGCACGGACACCGTCGTGAGCCGATATGTCATTGAACCGTTGATTCAAGATAAGGAGCTCTAAATCTTTTACAACAAAAGAAGTGTTCGTGCGATATGGGAAGACTCTGGACCGAAATGTATTTACACCATATCCGTGTTTGTACATGGCTGAAAATTCGATCCTTGATGTAGGACACCGGCTCATGTAAAGTCCGGTCACAAGACAAAACTCCTCCGGCCTAAATGATAGTGTACGTCTAGAAAACCAAAAATATAGATGTTCAGCGGCGTCCGTTTCAGCAGTAGGACGCAACATATGCAATAACAGCCTATGAATAAGAAGTCTGTTTCCGGACTGAGCTGATAGGTCCAACAAGTAACCGAAGGTAGTTGTTGAAAAAAGATCAAGCACGGGACCGTTCAAGCGACCCAAAACTTCATGCAATTTATGGCATGAAGCTTTGACAGATAAGTGACCCATCATCGTTTTGTCTGGAAGCTACAAAATTAAATAAACATTAAGGTTAAATAAATTTTTATAAAAGAAAAAAACTGATAAACAATTAGAGAAAGCACACAATATAAGACTTAATCATTTCATATACTCTATTTACTTTGTATAAAATAATAAATGAAATTAATTGACTACATTTTTTTGTATTTTCTATACTATTCGTATACCAAAACACAATATAACATATTTTATAACAAACCTGAAAGTACCAAAACACTATGTTATTTTATCAATATAGTATACTTCAAAGTATCTACACATTATAAACATAAAAACATTTTCAAATCGATAGTACATTGCTATTGTATGCTATAATTTAGACATAGAAAATAACATCATTTTTAACAACATGCAAACATTGAATCATAACATACATACAAAGGGACAATCCTTAGAAATACGTTTAAAAATATTTTTTTTGAAGAAAAATGAACAAAATATCTATAAAACCATAGGTTTTTTTTGGAAACCTACGATTTTTTTTCCCAACAAAAAATCATAAAATACATAAATACATACAAGGGGATACAAATGTTTATTCGTTATAAATTTTTTTTATTAAAAAAAAAACAAACTGTATTTTTTGGGAAACCTACGGTTTCCTTTTTTTTTTCCTTTTTTTTTTTAAAAAAAAAATTATACGACTACAAAATAAATAAAGTTCTGACGCAGTTGAATCCATTTAAAAAAAAAACGAAAAAAAAAAAATTCGTACGGTTCATGCGAAACCGTAGGTGTACAAGTCGACACTGCACAATCTGTGCATTTGGGCACTTGTACATCGTAGGTTTCGTATGAAACCTACGGTTTTATATATTTTTTTTTCGATTTTTTTCAAAAAAAAAAATTAACCACGTATACAAAATCTACTCCTAATCACAAACACGGTAAAATTTTGATGAAAAATAGACAAACCTGGTTGTTCTTCTGATGCTCAATTGAGAGAAAAAAGTAGCCAAACCAAAGAAAACAATAGGAAAAATGACCTAATCTGAATTTTTTTTTATATACTTTGGGCTAATGGGCCACAAAAAAGTAAACAGGCCCGTGAAACAGTAACCCATTAGCACGAAACAGTACTTTAAGGCATAAAAAGTCTACAGAATACTGAGTTACCTTATTTTATATAACTTTAGACTAAAAGTCTACAGAATACTGAGTTACCTTATTTTATATAACATGGATATGAAAACATGTTCCATTTTATAAATCAACCCTTGGGAGTAAACTATGCAGAAATTAACTTAAATTATTTTTTGCAGAACTTGTTATAAATTAGAAAGACCTTTTACTGTTTAGGAGGAAATATTTACGATGAAATTCAAAAGCGCTCATCTGTCAAAGCATTTTATCAAAAACATGTTATGCTTCCCAATAAACACCGATTATCAAATGCCCAAGAGATAATATTTGTTTCTATTTATTTACCAAAATATTTAAATTTTGTAAAGCATGGTAACTTTATTCTTAACCTAAATCAAAAATCACATGAAGAAAACCTTAATAAAAGAATCAAAATGCAAAACTTTGGCAGGAAATGACAGTTATAGAATCTTCCCCAAATACAAATCACAATTGAATTTCAGATATAAGGGATACTTCAGAGGTGAATGGAGAAAACAGAGAAGGCAGAACATTAGTGGTGGTCGTGGTCATGGCAATCCCATTGAACTTCATTGTTTCGGGAAACTTCACACAATCTATCCTAGTAATGCTTCCACAACCTTAAAGAAACTACAAATGTCATCCACTTTTGGGTGTCAAGATCTAGGAAAAGAAGAAACCAAAAATAAACTCATAAAGTCGAAGAGTAAGGGAGCATAATTAGTCTAGGTATGACATCAACAAACTCTAAACCTTTCATCAACAAATTCATCAAGCTTACCCCATAAAAGAGATTTTCCATTGAACTTAGCTAATATAGGATGTCTAAAATAACCAAAATTTTCACTAGGGACTTTCAACAAACACCTGGATGGCATCTAGATTAGGATATCTTACTTGCATCTATATGTATTCAAACAGGAAAACTTATAACCAATTCAAACAAGAAACGCAACAAAAATGGATGATCAATACTAACAGATATAAAAAAAAAAACAAAGATGCAAATATGTATTTACCAAGCAAAGAGATGAACTAAAATGGTTTTGCTCTTTAAAATCTAGAAAACATAGGTTCCTTTAAATTGATAAAGTTGAAAGGATCTTACAATTCAAATCTAAGATTTAAAAAAGTTCTTATTCTTTCCATCCAATAATGCTTGTATGATCAATAAAATTAAGATCTCTTGGTAGCGAAGAGAATGTATGAAGCAGATCTGAAACAAAATCGAAAATCTTTAGAGCCAATTTTGGCAAAAGAAGTATGTTGCATTAACTGAATAGAAAAAGAAAGAGAGAAATTCACCATTTTGAGTGACGAAGGGATAATCAGAGGCATTGAGATTTATTAACCAGTCCCAATTGCCATCTTCTCTGAACAAAATTGTCGCCGCGTGAAGCGTATTCGCCACCATAGTAGGTCTCCAAGAAGCACCCTTGGGGGATTTTGTAACATCCCAAAATTTAGAGCCAAAATTTTCATTTGTTAATAAGTAACTATAAAACCAGTAGTATGAAACATCAATAGTGTTAACTCATTTCATAATCAAAAACCAGTATTTCAAATAACCCAAAACATGTCATAGAAAAGTAATATCAGAGTACAACTCCCAATGATCTCATAATGCAGAAATCATAGTGTGATGTGCTGCGATCATGTCAGATCCTTTCCTTTTGAAGAAGAAGCACCTGAAACCAAAACTGAAAACCGTAACCACGAAGCTTAGTGAGTTCCTCCATCATACCACATACCATACAATAAACATACTTCCTAGAATATCCAGGTGTTGGCCTACCCCTTCGGTCTCTTTCAGCCGGTACTGCCTAGCATATCAGGGTGCTGGCCTACCCCCTTCGGTCTCTTTCAACTGATCACCGCCTGGCATATCAAGGTGTTGGCCTATTCCTTCGGTCTCTTTCAACCGACAATTGCCTGGCATATATGTGTGTTGGCCAACCCCTTCGGTCTCTTTCAACCGGTTAGGGGGTCTATTTCACCCCTATCACTACCATATAATATCCTAGGATATAAGCACATAAATCACATACTACCTAGCTTGTCTAGGTGTTGGCCTACCCCTTCGGTCTCTTTCGACCAATTACGGGGTCTACTTCACCCCCTACCACTACCACGTAATAGATAGCATACAGGCAGATAAATCTCAACAAATAGTGGCAATCCAGACAATTATCACAAAGACAATCATCTCTACTGTAAACAACTACTAGTGGGCTGACATTGGTGCCTTCGACCCACTTATACCGGGAAGGTAACCCACCTCACACTGCTAAAGTCCCACGAATAAAACTCTAGTTGTTGGGTGACAGATTCCCGAACTGTCAACATTAAAACAACACCCAATTAATAATTGGGTTCCAATAAATAACCATAAGTCCATGCTTGGGCTAAAAGACTACTTTACCCCAACCTAGCTTGATTCAATCCCAAGGCCCAAGCATACATTCTGAAGGCCCAAAATTCAAACAATGATCCAAGGCCCAACATATGGCCCAATTTTCCAAATTGGGCCCAAACCTTCACATGGTTTTACCTTAAGTCCCAACCATTTATTCTAGTCCAACACTTGGCATTCCGATGGTCCAATATCTCATAATCATCAAGGCCCAATTATAGCCCATTGGCCCTATTTTCCAAATTTGTCCCAAGACATTCCATTGGCCCTTATCCTAACGCCCAATGATTTACTTAGTCCATAAACATGTTCCCCATTAGGCCCACGAAGGCCCACAACAACTTATTCGAAGAAATGTCCCAACAAGAACCTAAACCTAATTAGTGTTTTTCACATAAAATGACAATTAGGGTTAAGTGTTCTTAATTAATCCATTAAGGACTTAATCCATTAAGTCCATCACTCCACTAGACCAAACATACAATGTGGTCGGGCATAATTAAAAATTCCAAATCCAATGATCCACACGCAGGTCCCGATAATTCCACTACTCACATTTCCAAAATTAGGGTTTTCTAAACCCTGATTAGGGTTTCCAACCCAATCGCATGCCAATTAGACAAATGGTTAAATTTTTAGATTAATTAATGTTAATTAAGTCAGGCACTACTCACAGTCACCTCGGGTAGCGGTGGTCAACGGCGGCTCACAGCGGCGGCCACCACCTTGTAGTGGTGGTTATGATTTTAGACTAAATATGTCCAAGCATCCCAAATAACAATCATACACAAATGCACACATCCACCAAGTTGGCGGCAAAATGGCGGCGTAAGGTGGCAATCACAACCTCAAGGTGGTGGTGACGGATTGTTTCCTTGAACAATCCAGCCAAACATTACATTGTAAATCATTTATCTAAAATAAACACACAATATCACACACACACACCCCCATACAGCCGCTCTTGTGGCAGCAGGCGGTGGTTAGAGTTGATAGCCACCACCTCATGGTGGTGGCGGTGGCTTTTCTTGTGAAGTACGGCCAAGCAACCACACATATGACATGCACTCTAGTAGCAGAAGCACACACGCACACATCTTTGTCTCAGAAAAATGAACACAACCACCGACCTGGTGACGTACGGCGACAACATCGACTCAGAATGGTGGCAACAACAACTTTAGCGACGGCGGACGATAGCGGCGGAACAGCCGTTGAAGCGGTGGTGGCGATGCAACAGAAGAAGAATAAGCGAAGAGGGTGGGCGACTCCCGCCGAAAACAGCAACACAACACCCCCGGACTGCTCTTCCGATTACCTACTGCCACGACGCCCCAATTGCAGCCTTCGTCTTCAACGGTAACGTGACAGCAAGAGTGGATCTCGATGGTGCAAGGAGACGACGGGAGAGACGATCGCACGTTCACCAGAGAATGATAGTGGTGGCCCACTGCTGGTGTGTATGTGGTGCCCTTCGTTGCTGCCCGCAGCTTCTCCAGCGGGTTGGCTTTGGTGGTTTCTGGCTTCAACAGGCAAGGAGGCGGTGGCCGGTGGTGGGGGTCATAAGGTTGGCGGCTGATGAATACTACTAGGGTTAGTGTTATGGGACGAGGACGGGTTATATGCATCCGTCCAACTCAAACTTGTGACCATATTAACACTTTCATCCCCTCCCTCTCTTTTCCTTCCAATTTAAGTCTAGATTTACTTAAATAGCCCATCCTCTACAAAATAGTTTCAACTTAAGTCCATATATCACTATTCATCCCTCAACATTCCAAAATCGCTTAAATTTTAGTCCAATATTTAACAAAAACTCCTTGACTTCTAAAATCTTTACAAATTAATCCGTAAATTACACTTAGCCCCCAAAAATCTAACTTATGACATATTCAGCCCTTCCTTCTCTAAACATTACAATTTAAATCCCTATTTTACTCTTTAACCCTTGCTTCCAAAACTTTATTTACAATAAGGACCCGAATTTCTAGAAATTATGTCATTTAGCTCCTTATGACTAACACTAGTAACTTATTACGGATTTAGGGCTACTATTCATTTATTAATCTTTATCCTTTTATTTATTTAATAAACGAGATGTTATAGGTTTGGTTTCTCCCTTTTTGTATCAAATAGGGGGACATGCGTGCCTTATTAAATTTATAAAATGATGTCTCTACATGACACTCATTTAATTTTGATGCCTTCCGTGTTTGTAATTTCTTTTTTGTTGGACTCTAATTTTAGGGCACACATAAATGTGTGTCCTCTATCTTTCAAATTGTGAAAAAATGACATTGTTTTTAGGAGTCGCAAAAATAGTGTATCATAAATTAGTGTGTGTCATTGTTCGCATGTCATTAAAGGGTTGTTTTCTAGTAGTGAAAAGGATTTCCCGATACTTAAAACATACACCTAATCTTGGGTTGTGATATCCTCGTGACTTTGAGTTCAAGTTGGTGAGATACACTGATTCCGGTCATGGTGGGTGTGGCATTGATCATAAAAGCACTTCAAGAGGAGCTTAAATGCTTGGAAATAGCTTGGTAAGTTGGTCCAGTAAAAAGCAGACATCAGTGGACTGTTCTACCGTTGAGGCTGAATATGTTGCCTTTGGAAGGTGTTGTGCTTAGATTCTATGGATTTAAAATCAGCTCTTGGATTATGGTCTAAACTTCTCAAATACACCCATCTGTTGTGAAAACACCAGTTCCATTCAGATGATACAAAATTCAGTGCAACATTCCAAGACCAAGCACATCGACAACTGTCATCATTTCATTAGGGACATAGTTTTAAAGGAAAAAGTGGAATTGTTCTATTCCACCCACTGATTAGTTGGCTGACATCTTCACCAAGGCATTAGACTAAAAGATTTTGAACAAATTAAATGCAAATCTTGGCATGCTTTCAATGTCTTAATGGTTTTCTAATAGTATTATGTCTTATGAAAAACTCAAAAACAAGTGCTTTATTTACTATAAATGCAAAATCTTACATTTAGTATTTACAATCCTATCTAAGATTTATCTGCATCTTATTGCTTTAGAATTTGTAAGGACTAGAGCTTTCTTGAAAGATCTCAATGCTCTTGGTGTTGCGAAAAGGAGTGGAATCATCTACTCTTATTCTTGTGAAAACCAGTTTTCTCATCCACTAACTGTTATGCATGCAAAGAGCAACTGTTGATGCAATAAGTCTTGTTTTCATCTGCTAACTCATAATCCGATAAAACCTAAAATTCCCTCATGTTGATCTTGGTGACATAATGGTTTCATGGATTTGAATCAGTTAACTCGTTGATTACAACGACATATCTCTATTTCTCTTTTGCTCTTGATAAATATGAAGCAGATGTGAAACTATTTAATGATAAATGGCTTCATCACTCTTGACTCATGGTGAAATGTACTGTGTTTTGGTGTATTTATCTTTGTTTGTTCTCTTTTATAGCAGAAATTTCAAGTGGTAGATATCTCGAAAAATGGAAGTGCATTAATGACCATTCAATTCCAAAGATTCAATGGAACAAGTCTTTATCACCTTTCTGAAAAAGTTTCACATATTTCGTTGTTTAAACTATTTTCTTGTTTGACTAACTCTTTTGTTTGTATTCTTATATTGTTTATTCTTTTGTACCATTTTCCAAAGGAATCCGACAATGGTAATTTTTAACCTAGTATGAAACTTTTGACACATCATCGTCCCTAGAAGCATGTTGTTGTATGTGACAAAATCTCTCTAAGTTTCTCATCAGCGAGACTATCTAATGAGAACATTGAGTCACTCTCTCAAGCTGATTGTCTAACATTGTCTAAATTCTCAAAGTAAGATTGTTTGGTCCAAATAAAAAAAATATTGATAAAAAGGCTGGGTGTTTATTTTTTTAATTTAATGATCTTTACCTAACCCTGTCCCTGGAAGCATGTTTGTCGTATGCATCAAGTCTCATGTTCTACTAAAACATTGAGCATAACCCAATAACTTACCCTACTTGCATAGTCATCAATGTAAGAGATACTTGTCAGGTCCTTAAATGACAAAGAGTTGTTCATGTCCCTGACCTCCTGGTTTGAGGTATGACATGGTACCATTATCAGTTAACAGCAAATATTTTATTCTAGATTGCAACTTACTCTATGATACGGAAGCTTAAACCACTTCTTGTTGATGGGTTAAACCGTTAATGATTCACACTGAATTCACCTCGGTGTGACTAAAACGATCTATTATCTCAACAAGTCTTCTAATACAGAACTTGATGATTCACTGTGTAAAACCATACACCGATAAAATTTTGAAAGTCTGTGTTGATGGTTACTCTATGTATCGTAGGCTATCACACGTACTGATCCATTCTTGCCCTTACATTCTTCTTTAAAGTTTTATGATTCAACATAACGTACCATATGCTGATGAGAGCTCGACAAATCTGTGCCGATGGGTATGTCATTGTCAATGATATATTACAAGTACCTATCCATTCTTGCCATTTTTCTTCTAATAAAGAGATTTATGATTTAGCGTATGAAACCACATGCTGATGAGATCTCACAATACTATTTCGGTGAATGGTAGTTTAGCTGCTGATGTCAAAAAAGGGGGAGAAAATGAAAAGCACATTCTAAAGGGGAGTTGAGTCAAGCCGATGCCAACTTTCTCAGCTCAACTCAAGCTCATTATCTATTCATCTTTCATTTGTTGCAATTCATAAATTTTTGATAAGTCATTCATCTTCTCGGGGGGGGGGGGGGATTTGTTAAAACTGCAAAAGTTAAGATTTCATTCTTACTCTCAGGTGGAGCACGAGCCAAAATCATTCCACTTATATACAAATGAAGTTTAGTTTTGACATCATTAGATAAGGGGAGATTGTAAGGTCATACCTTATGATCAGATGAGTCAAACACCGAGCATGTTGATCTATCAACATTAGCGTCTACTACATCTATAACGCCAACGTATCAATCTTATCAACGTCAACTTACAGTTTAGTTATCTGATTGCAATATATTTTATATAAGGTGTGACCTTACAATCTCTCCCTATCTGATGATGTCAAAACTAAACTTTCTTTGTATATAAGTCGAATGCTTTTGGCTCGTGCTCCACCTGAGAGTACGAATGAAATCCCTTCAATCAAGGGATTTCAACATTAGGCCAATCCCTTCAATTAAGGGATATACATGTATGGATTAGTATATATACAACATTAGGTCAAACCCTAGCGTTCCTATCATGGCTTTGTGTCACTCGTCTTTCTGACAAACCCGTCTTCTTGGTGAAGACAAAACTCTTTCTTGGTGAAAGAACAATTTGAGAACTTCTATGTTATTTACTATCTGTTTATTATTTTTCTTAGATTATTTTTACGTTTTTATTCATACTTGAAGTGTATCCGATCTATAAAAATCTTCATTTACCATGATTGCATTTTCATCAGTGTAAGAGATACTTGTCAGGTTCTTAATTGACAATGGGTTATTCCAAGTCTTCTAAACTAGAGTTTGAAGATTCCCTATATAATACCATACACTGATAAAAGTTCAAAACTCTATGACGATGCTTATACAATGTACCGCAGTCTATCACAAGCAACAACCCCTTATCATCCTACTTTTCTTCTTAAAAATTTCATGATTCAGTGTAAGATGCTAGGCGCTGATGAGAGCTTGAAAAATCTATGTCGATGGGTATATCTTGTTCCAATGTATATTACATGCACCTACCCACTCTTTCCCTTTTTATCCTAATAAAATAAGTCAATGATTCGGCGTATAAAACCATACACTGATAAGATTTCGCAATACTATGTCAATGATCTATAGTATCACAACATGCTATCAGGAAACATCACTAACCCATCCATCATTCCACTGCAACTCATGATATGTCGATACCTTTTGCTACAACTCGTGACATGTTGATACATTATGCGTCAATATGTAATACGATGTTTTAAAATGGTAATTCTCTAATAGTAACTTTCATACGAGGATAAGAATGCAAACCGTAAACTTGGGATTAGAGATTTTTACGACACCTTTTCTCCCACGATGATATGTCGAAGGTGGGGGGATTTTTGAATATAAGTAAGAGTTTTCTTTCTCCTAGGTCACTCCATTTCCCTTTTCAAGCGAACTATCTCAAATCCCACTCTAATCATTTTCATATTCTCCAAAAGTTTTGCTACTTCAGTTCAAATTCTTCAGAGACATCATCAATGGCTAGAGTTTTATTTGCTTTCGTTCCTACTATAGATATTGTAAAGGCTCCAAATACCCCCGACACCCCCATTGTAATCCATGCCAACAATTTCGCATTCTCAGACGCGATTCCACTATAACATCAAAATTCATGCATTGAAGACTCTGTTGAATATTTGAAGTGTTTCCCTCTTCTCTATACCCTAAGTGACATTCCAAAACCCTTCTTCCTAAAGCAAGTGTGTGAATTCTGTTACCCATGTACATGTGATGTATATGCTTAAACAATCTATGGAAGTATCAGAGATGGTCATTCAAGGGTTGACATATCTACAACACTCATTCAACAAGTCCTTCGTCTCCCTCGTTCAGACGCATATGACAAGAAACCTTCTGAAGCCATATCCAGATCAATTCTTCCACAAATTGGGTATGATATTTCTCTTCAGGGAAAATGAGACCCTATAAAATATGTTCTTCGTTAGTGTCTTAATGTTGCATGGAAATATCTGATGGGGGTTACAGGGAATCTAGGGTAGAAAATGCGCAGCTTGGACCAGTTGAATTTGTTCGAGTTAAGAATTCTATACGCCATTGGTTGTAACAGAAACCTAGATTTTGCTCAACTTTTCTTTGATCAGATGGTGGAGTGTATCAGCGGGAACAAGCATCCAACATATGTTCCATATCAACACCGTATTCCTCTTCTTGAGGTGATGAGTTTAAAAACAACCTTTAATCTATGAAGATCGATTAGATCTTGAACAAGTATGTAAATATAAAACAGTAAGAACGCAAAAATAAGAACAAGACAAGATTGAATCAAATGAGTCGAATGATTAAACAAAATCCTCAGAAGAGCTCGATTAAGAACATCAACTGTAGAGGATTGGAAGATTACAAGAACGATTAAAGAAACCTTGAAATACTATTCTCCGACGCTTCCGTCCTGCTGAAGTCCTTGCAGGAAAGCGCCGACGCCACCAAGACGACTTTGGAACCAATTGCTCAGCAATTGGCCAACTTTGTCTCAACGAAGTTGACTTCGTTCGCTACCCTACGCCAAAATATAAGCGACGACAACTCGGCACTTCGTGCCTCCATCGATGCCCGCCTCGCTAAGCTACAAGAGGATCTTGCAGCTGAAAATTCTTTGATGGACGTTCTGGCGAGCAAAACAACCGCCCTCAAGGTCAAGAGCACGCAACTTTCCAACTCCGAACAACAATTGGAAGCTCTTCGATCCGAAAGGGAGGTGATCAAAACGTGTGTTTCGGATGTCCACACAACATTATCCAACATCCTGGAAGCACACGATCCCATTCTAAACCATTCGGTGAGGCGTACCCTCGCTGAAAAACTCTCTCCGACCATGGAACTTCTCAGCAAAATCGAAGGCCTACCGAGTTTCGTGTCCATTCCGAAACAAGGGGGAGATGAGAAGAAAGGATCAAAACCACCTCCTTCCTCCAAAGCTACTCACACAACTGAACCTCCTCCGACTGGTCATGCTTCGGGTTCGGGTGTGAAGAACAAGGGAAAAAACATAGCTGAGGAAGAAGATGAAGATGAAGACAGGGAGACCATTGCTGACATGTTGAAATGAAAGAACAGTCGCAATGCTGACGATGATGCCAGTCGTGTGGCGCGAGAGGCTGAAGAAGTCGAACGCAAGCAAAAGGAAGCCCACGATCTCCTTGAGAGCCGGAAGACTCTCTTCCCTGCCTGGACCAGGGAGCGTTTGATCAAAGAGGCCATAGAAACTCCCAACATATTATGGCTCGAGCCGGTTATCTCGTTCGACTGCAACAATACTGTCGACTCGCAGTTTGATATGCCGCTGACTCGAAAGGCGTTCATCTTCCACGCCTTCTCTAACATATTTGAAGTCCCACATCCGAACGCTGAGCTTGACAGGGAGCTCATTGATTTCTATCTGGCGGCTGCTCGTCCTCAATACCTTACATGGAGCGCCCAGAAGATTGTGAACGTTCGGGTGCTGAAGCCTTATGCCGTAGGGAGATTCACAAACGTTAAGTTCAAGCTCATTCGAGAATCAGCTAGAACTGCTCATCTTATCTCCCTGGCGGATCTACCAAACCTAAATCCTCATGATTGGATTGTCCTGTATAATATCCTTTTGACTGATGAAGCCGAATATGGTCCTATTATAGACCATGTCAAAAGGATGTTAGCCTGCTACATCATGGAGGTTGCCCTAATGGATCAGGAGGTTGCCACAGTCTTCAAGAAGAAACCGAAGATAGCTCCTGTGGGATCGGCCAGTGATCTCAACCAAATGAAAATGGGCAAGATCGACCCGAGACGCAACTCGGTTATGTTCACTAGAGCCGAAGGACAGAAATGTCTCTTCGCTTTAGCTGACAAAAACCTTTACACCACAGCTTGTTTGGAGCATGTGTTATCGATTATCAAACGGTGTAAAGAGAACTCGGCTGATGACATCAAGTACTTCAACGACATGATCAATTGGTACATTCGGTTTAGACAGACCATTCTCTCCATCACCAAATGTCTGTTTAGCACCGTGAAGAAGAAGGTACTTGCTTCAGCTGCTGGCCCAAGTAACAAGTGAAGGTCTCGCTCCAAATTGACGCAAAGGGGGAGATTGTTGGGCTGAAGATTATTTTGAAGATTGCGTCTTTTGGGCTCGATAGTATAAGTTATTTTGTATTCTGGTTTGGGCCTGTCCAACCGAGAGCCTTTTATGTTTTGTATATAAGTTTATGCTTGCATGCATATTAGGTTAACGATTGATACGATAATTCTAGAGCTTAACGATAGTATTTCAAGGTTTCTTTAATCGTTCTTGTAATCTTCCAATCCTCTACAGTTGATGTTCTTAATCGAGCTCTTCTGAGGATTTTGTTTAATCATTCGACTCATTTGATTCAATCTTGTCTTGTTCTTATTTTTGCGTTCTTACTGTTTTATATTTACATACTTATTCAAGATCTAATCGATCTTCATAGATTAAAGGTTGTTTTTAAACTCATCATGAGGTACACACTGGAATGGGTTATAACATTAATCATGGGGCATCTATTCCAACTCTAATTCTTTCCTAAAAAATAATCAATGCAAACCCTAAAGAAGGAGATATTCACATATTTCAGTGAATGCTTCTGTGGCTAGAACATCTGTATAATTATGATGATGTAGAAGATGAATAAGATAATGATGAACAATCCAAAAATTCTTCCATCTAGGGTGAAAATGATGAAGAAGAATCCAACAATTCATCTAGTGACTTACGTGCCTCCTCAACTTACAACAATACAGATACTGAATTGGTTGTTGTGCCTAACCAAGAAATAGAGGTTGTTGCTACTTCACCTATTCAGTTTGCACTTTGAGAGAATGAAGATGAAGTTGAAGGTCAGTTATCTGTCTCTCTG
The DNA here is from genome assembly GCF_002870075.4 of Lactuca sativa. Lineage (NCBI taxonomy): Eukaryota > Viridiplantae > Streptophyta > Magnoliopsida > Asterales > Asteraceae > Lactuca > Lactuca sativa. The sequence goes on from NC_056631.2 coordinate 172,659,665, forward strand.
ATGTCAGCAAGGGCATCTCTTCCAAGACTGAATAAACATATTCTTTTCCACTCTCCATCTCCTATTCCTATTCCTAAACCCATGACACAATGTGGATCAACTCCTCTACAAGCTGACCCATCCATTTTACTGACATCTCCATCCGAACCAATCCCATAACTTGAGACTCCACTTCATGCTGGTGCTACTAGTTCTACTTTAACACGGCCTCCTCCCCTTCAAACTTCTGCTACATTTTAGGGGGAGTCTAGTTCATCTGATTTTCAGTCAGCTGTTCTCTCCAAGCTTACGTTGTTGGTCAACTTGACTGAGTCGTTAGGACAATGTCTGAGTAATCTTAAATTTGATGTGGCTCACATAAAGTGGATTGTTTCTATGGTGGAGGACACTAAAGATATTTTTGATTCTCCTTCCAATTGTCATCACAATGATCAACCTCCACTACTACCACCACCTTCGCCTAATGTTAACAATCCTCCAGCTCCATTTCAACCACATCACCCTTCAAATCCTCCACCTACAATTCCCTCTCCAACTCTCAACACTTCTTCAAGATCTCCTCCAGGGTCTCCTCCACACGCCGATGATGCCAAAAAGGGGGAGAATGATAAAGAAATAGTAGTACATGCTGACAATGCTTATAATTTTGAAGATGTTGATGATCAACCTGATATTGGTGATGATCAACATTTTCTAGATATCGATTTCATGTCATGAGTTATGCCTCTAAAAATTATTTATCTAGAAGCCAATCCTGAGTGTAAGACTCCTCAAGGCGTTGATAGTGATGTTGAGTCTGATGATGATATGTTCGATCAGCTTCAAGGATCCAACTACTACTCCAAGACAGATCTTTGATCAGTATACCATCAGCTCAGGATGCCAGAAGAAGATGTTCTAAAGACAACATTTAGGACTTGGTATGGTCATTACAAGTTCCTAGTTATGCCTTTTGGATTGACCAATGTTCCAGCTGTATTCATGGTGATGGGTTTTACATGCAACAACGCAGATAAATTGTGACAACCCAAAACTTTTATTCTGTATGATTGGTAAACTTTATCAACATTAAACACGATTCTGTCACCTTTTAATGTCGTTTAAGGGTTCGTTTAAGTGTTCTAAGCTTGAGTACAGCCGGGAATGAGATTAAGAATGAGTCAACAAGTCGTAAAGGGACAAAACCGGGCCATACACCCTCCTGAGAGGTGTGTACGGCCGCACACCCATCCTCCAGCCGCACACTCACCCTATATATAGAGGGTGACCCCCTTCACTCATTCCTTTCTTTTGGATACACTCTACTTTCTCTCTCTAGTTTCTCTCTCTATAATCTTCATCCAAGAACACTCCAAAGGCCTCAAAAACGTGAAGTACTCCATCATTTAGCTTGTTATACTGGTAAGACACCTTGATCTAAGCCTAAACTCTTCATGTTCTTTGTGTTCTTCATCCCTTGAAGTTGTACGACCGCGCACCTTCATAAGGTGGTCGTACACACATTTAAGACCCTCCAAAGTGAGAGTTTGGCTCCCTATCTTCTAGTTGGACTTGGTATTGGCCTTAAAACACCTGAAAATCGACGTTTTGAGCATAAATGAGGAGTGTACATCCGCACACCCCTATGTACGGCCGCACACGCCTCTGTATGGCCGCACACGCCTCTGTACAGCCGCACAAACACCCTGGCCACTCACTTTGGCCGCACACACACACACACAAAACCCTTGATTTTGTGGCCATACACCTCCCTCGTTTGATCATTTATGGCTCCGACACTTAGTACAAGCATTTCAAGTCCTTAGGGTGGCTTACCTTCATGTTTAGTCATGAAATACCCTAATGTAGTACATATATGTGTTACTTTATGTTAATAGGGACCACTTCCATACGAAACATCAGTTGACTCTCAACACTCACACTGCTCACTCGAATCCCACTTTAAACAGTGAGTTCATACCCCTACGCTTTTTCCGAGTTTTTCTTGTTTTTAGTGGGGGAATACAAGCCACACATAAAGGTTTTCAAAAATTAAAAACTGATGCAATTACAACGGTTTTACATCAAACATTTAGATACTTTATCACTTCTGTATTACGCGGAGCATAAGGTATATTTTCTAAACAAAATTGCATAGTTTCCAGAACAGTACATGAACATAACAAAACAGTCACACTATAATATGTTTAGTTTGGGGATTTCATTACCGGTTTTACAAAATCAAACTAAGTACAAAGTCAAACATATAAACTATGACAAATTTAGTTTATCCATTATTAGAATATCTTACTAAATAATGAATTTGTGTATAATTATTTATACTCTACGCCGTATACAAACGATTTTGAACACGAGTATCACAAAACTTACGTATTTCGAACACGAGTATCACAGAACAACACGTAAACTAGTTAATACAAGATTGTGAGACCTATCTTCGTTATGCCCCTCGGGGTACCAGTAAATCCTCGCCTTTGATATAACCAGAGTCTCCTGGAGGGAGAGCGTGAAATTTGTGAATAGATCTATTCGGGACTGACAATCCCACACCTGAACTGTTAGCTACAGTTAGGCGGGCACGCCTGGGGTGACAAATTTTGTGATCGTACGACACCTAAAGAAACGTCAAGGAGGTCATCAGTCATTTAGCATGGTTATACGACTCACAATAAGTATAAACTAACCTTTGTTTACGGGATTTCTGTCTTCTATAGTTTTATTTTAATTAATAAAACTACCTATCTACTTACTGGAGGGTATTCTAGGGACACAACGTTTTGTTTTATTTTAAGTAACTACTGGTGGTAGCCAGGGTTTTCGAACAGAACATACACTACATACTGGTGGTAGCCAGGGTTTTCAAACAGAACATATTATACATACTGGTGGTAGCCAGGGTTTTCGAACAGAACATACTATACATAATGGTGGTAGTCAGGGTTTTCAAACGAAACATACTTTTCATACAGTAGTCAACAAACATGTTAGAAAATATTGGATTTTCTTGGAAAGCATGCATACATAATTCAGGACTTGATAACAATGGTTTTCAATACAAACGACATTTTACTTATAGTGAAAAGAAACCATTTGTATAAATTCAGTGACTATGTTTCAATAAAAAAACATGCTTATGAACTCACCAACTTTATGCTGATACATTTTCAAAACCGCTTGTATTCTCAGGACAACGATAGATAGGTACCTTTGCTAACTTTTGGAGAAGATGGAGCATTTTGGAGTCTCGTCTTTATCTTTTGCTTATACTGATGTATACAAACTATGTTTTTCAAATAGATGTTTATATGCATATTGTAATGTAATGGTTGTGTTTACTTTGATTGCTATGATACGATTGTTGTGATGCTATACATGACGTCACCCGCCCCCGGACGATTCCGCCGTTGCTTTTTGACGGTTCGGGGGTGTGACAAATTAGTATCAGAGCTATTGTTTATAGTGAACTAAGTATACCGAACCTTACATGGTATACGCTATAAATACTAAGGGGCCGAAGCGCTCTGAACTAAAAGTATACTATTAAAATATAGGTATTATTACAAAAAGTATACAAGTATTCCTATATACCGAAAACAATATCATAAGTAGAACAAAAAAAAGTATCTGGATGTTGGACACTGCGGTTAAACCTGGGCAGTTATATAATCATGTCTAGGGTCAATATAGCCTGATCAACTATATTCATTCGAGGCATGACCAACATGCGCTTGGGAGTGACTGTGGTGTTGCAGCAAGCCTAATACTTACCAAGTATTCCTACCTCAAGATATCGATAGAGCAAAGCATTCAACATAAAATACTATAGGAGTATTTTAGTCAAAGCCGAATACATTGTAGAAATTCATTACAAGTGTTGCTACTCATTCCTTCGTAGCGATAGTTTACTTGCGTTCGTAACTCTTTCCAGTTTATCGCTTAGTAGAACAATTTATCTATCCTATAGAGATACACCTTGTTTCATATCTCTTGATTCTAAAGTAAAAAGGGACTTATCATCTTCTTCTTCCTGATATAGAACAAGATAGCCCCAAAGAAAAGTCCCAACAAAAAGAACAACAATTCCTCGACAGATCCAATGCCACCACCACCTCCTGAGTTCGATCCCGCTATGTTCCAGGCAGCTGTTACTGCCACTATGACTGCCGCTTTCTCACAAATTAACCCTGGCGGCTCTGGTGGTTCCGGGAGTGGTATTCATTCCTAAAATCATGAAGGTAGTCAAGGTCACCAGAAGGAGTGCTCCTATAAGGACTCCATGAATGCAAAACCTACATCTTTTGACGGCAATGGAGGTGTTATTGCCTTGACCCGATGGTTTGAGAAGATTGAGTCTATCTTCGAAATTTGCTCTTGTTCGGAAACCAACAGGGTGAAATTCTCCGCTTGCACTTTCACCAACAGAGCGTTGACCTGGTGGAATAGTCGAGTCAAATCCCTAACCCTGCCAGTAGCAAATGCTATGGGTTAGGAGAGCTTGAAGGAGCTCATGCTTGTTGAATATTGCCCACTGGGAGAAATGCAGAAGCTAGAGCACGAACTCTGGAACCAGAAAATGATGGGTTCTGACATTGCTGCCTACACTTCTAGGTTTGAAGACCTAGCACTTCTTTGCCCGGGAATGGTCACCCCAGAAAGCAAGAAGATAGAGAGATACATTTGGGGATTGACGCCCCCAACTCAAGGGAATGTCTTGGCTGCCAGGCCAATCACTTTTGACACTGCCAAGTGCCTGGCGCAGACTCTTATAGATCACGGGGTTGATCTAGATAAAGTGACAGCCGCTCCCGAACCGGCGAAAGGGAATGGAGAGAAAAGAAAGTATTGGAAGCAGCGAAATGGCCAGTCTTCGCTGGAGCCTTCCAAGAAACAACATACGGTGACAGTCCACGCTGGCACTACTCCTGCTGCCGCTCCTACAACTCAAGCACCTACCGGTGGATATACTGGTACCCTCCCTTGGTGTAGCAAGTGCAGTTATCATCACCGTATCCTCGGCCCGTGTCGCGAGATACTCTGCAGCAACTGTGGTAAGAAGGGTCACACGGCTCGAAGCTGCAGAACACCAGCCCATCAAACCAATCAGGCCTCCGGAGATGGTGTTGGACAAGTCTGGTATGGCTGTTCGGAGGTTGGGCATTATAAAAGAAACTGCCCCAAGGCAACAATAACTGGCAACACTGGGAGAGTTCTAGCAATGGGGCAAGAGGAGGCCATTGCTGACCCTATTGTGGTTACTGGTACGTTCCTCCTCGACAACTCTTATGCATGCATTCTTTTCGATTCTGGTGCGGATAGAAGTTTTGTCAGTCATGCATTCAAGCATTTTCTCAAACATAAACCCCAATCCTTAATCAAAACGTTTACCTGTCAAAATGGCTAATGATGAGAAAGAGAGCACTAACGACATATTCGTAGGTTGTACCCTTACCCTAAACGATCATTCCTTTCCCATCGAACTTATGCTAATTTCCATAAAAAGCTTCGATGTTATCATTGGCATGGATTGGTTAAGCCCCAATTGTGCTGATATCCTTTGTTACGAAAAAGCTATCCGTCTCAATCTTCCCTCTTGAGAAACCCTTATGATCTATGGTGATAAACTCAGCTCAAACCTTCGCATCATTTCGTGTATCAAAGCCCAAAAACTTATGCGAAAGGAGTGTCATGCATTCCTAGCCCATGTTGTTAATGGGAAACAAGAAGTTAAAGACCTTGAGAGCATCCCCGAAGTTTGCAACTTTCCCGATGTCTTTCCTGAAGAACTTCCGGGAATTCCTCCTGAGCTTCAAGTCGAGTTTCGCATCAACTTAATCCCCGGAGCTACCCCATAGCTAAATCCCCATATCGCCTAGTGCCAGCAGAAATGTAAGAGTTATCTAGTCAGCTCAATGAGCTGCTCAGCAAAGGATTCATCAGACCGAGTTCATCACCCTAGGGAGCCCTGGTTTTATTTTTGAAAAAGAAGGATGGATCTTTTAGGATGTGCATTGACTACCGCAAACTGAATAAACTCACCATCTAAAATAGTACCCTCTTCCTCGAATCGATGACCTCTTCGATTAACTTCAAGGAGCCAACTATTTCTCCAAAATAGACCTCAGATCAGGGTACCATCAGCTGCAAGTCCATGAGAGTGATGTTTATAAAACAACATTCCAGACTCGATATGGTAACTACGAGTTCGTAGTAATGCCCTTCGGTCTAACCAACGCACCTGCCGTATTCATGGACCTGATGAATCGGGTGTGTCGTCCTTTCCTAGACAAGTTCATTATCGTGTTCATTGACGATATACTTGTCTATTCCAGAAGCGAGGAAGATCACAATCAGCACTTGAGACTAGTGTTGGAAACTCTAAGGACAGAGAGGCTATACGCTAAATTCTCCAAGTGCAAATTCTGGATTCGAAAAGTAACTTTCCTAGGTCACGTGGTAAGCGAGGAAGGCATACACGTGGACCCTTCCAAAATCAAAGCGATAGAGAACTGGTCAGCACCGAAGACGCCCACAGAAATCCGTTAATTCTTGGGTCTTGCAAGCTATTATCGCAGATTCATCCAGAATTTCTCTAGAATAGCCAAACCCTTAACCACTCTGACACAGAAAGGTGTACCCTTTTGTTGGAGTGAAAAACAAGAAACTGCGTTCCAGACGTTGAAGCAGGCCCTATGCAGCACACCGATCATGTCTCTGCCCTAAGGGATGGAGGACTTCGTTGTCTACTGTGATGCATCCAATCAGGGCTTAGGCTGTGTGCTTATGCAGCGAGGAAAACTTATTGCTTATGCCTCAAGGCAGCTAAAGGCACACGAAGTCAATTATACAACTCACGACCTGGAATTGGGAGTGGTAGTCTTCGCATTGAAAATATGGAGACATTCCCTCTATGGAACCAAGTGCATGATCTTCACTGACCATAAAAGCCTGCAACACATCTTTGACCAGAAGGAGTTGAATATGAGACAACTGTGATGGGTAGAATTACTATGTGATTATGAGTGTGAAATACGCTACCATCCCGGCAAGGCCAATGTGGTAGCAGATGCCCTCAGCCAAAAAGAGTACTTAGGTCGCAGTGTGAAAGCACTTACTATGACTATCCATTCACACTTATCTGCACAAATCAGAGAAGCTCAGCTGGAAGCCCTAAAACTAGAGAACGTGGCTGATGAAACCTTGAGAGGAATGGAGAAGAACTTAGAGATCAAGGGAGACAGAGTCTACTATTTCATGAACCGGATCTGGACCCCAAAGTTCAGTGGATATAGAGAGGTTGTCATGAATGAAGCTCACAAGACTAGATACTACGTTCACCAAGGATCGGACTAGATGTACCCTTATCTCAAGAAACTATATTGGTGGCCAAACATGAAAGCAGAGATTGCTACCTTCGTGGGCAAGTGTCTGACTTGCACCAAGGTGAAGGTCGAATATCAGAAGCCCACAGGTTTGCTTCAGCAGCCGGAGACACCTAAGTGGAAGTGGGAGAGGATTACCATGGATTTCATTACTAAATTACCCAAATCCACGAGTGGGTATGACACCATCTGGGTAATAGTCGATCGATTGACTAAATCCGTCCACTTCCTGCCAATCAAAGAAAATTTCAAGATGGAGAGACTCACAAGAATCTACATTCAATAAATAGTTCGACTGCATGGTGTGCCCATATCCATTATCTCCGATCGAGATAGCAGGTTCACCTCGAGATTTTGGCAGTCCCTACAGAAAGCTCTTGGAAGTAAGCTAGATATGAGTACAACTTACCACCCTCAGATAGACGGACAGAGTGAGAGAACCATCCAGACCTTGGAAGACATGTTGAGAGCATGTGTCATCGATTTCGGTAAGTCGTGGGATATCCATTTGCACTTGGTCGAATTCTCCTACAACAATAGCTACCACACTAGTATCAAGGCTGCACCTTTCGAAGCCCTCTATGGTCGTAAGTGCAGATCCCCTCTGTGCTGGGCTGAAGTGGGCGATAGACAGCTGGCCAAGGGACAAGTCCCCGAAAGCACCCTCACAGGCTCAGAAATCATCCGCGAAAGCACAGAAAATATCGTACAAATCTGAGAACGACTGAAAACCTCACGAGATAGACAAAAGAGCTACGCCGATAAAGGACGAAAACCTTTGGAGTTCCAAGTTGGTGACCATGTTTTGCTGAATGTCTCACCCTGGAAAGGCATGATACACTTTGGAAAGCGTGGAAAGCTAAATCCAAGATACATAGGACCATTCGAGATCCTTGCTAGGATCGATTCCATAGCATACAAACTCCGTTTACCTCAAGAGCTTAGTAACATTCATCATGTCTTCCACATTTCGAATCTTAAGAAATGCCTATCCAACAAAATCCTTATGGTTCCTCTCGACGAGATTGAAATCAACGAAAACCTGAACTTCGTGGAAGAGCCAATTGAAATCATGGACCGGGAGGTCAAACGAACAAAGCAAAGTCGCATCCCGATACTGAAGGTTCGCAGGAATGCCAAGCGGGGACCTGAATTCACTTGGGAGCACAAGGATTCAATGAAACAGAAGTATCCCCATCTTTTTCCAAATTCATGATTAGTACCTTTATTCTTGAATTTCGGGACAAAATTCCCTCTAATGGCGGGATGATGTGAAAACCCAAAACTTTTATTTTGTACGATTGCTCAATTTTATCAACATCAAACTCAATTCTGTCACCTTTTAACGTCATTTAAGGGTTCGTTTAAGTGTTCAAAGCTTGACTACAGCCGGGAATGAGATTAAGAATGAGTCAACGAGTCGTAAAGGGACAAAACCAGGCTATACACCCTCCTGAGAGGTGTGTACGGCGCCACAAATGCGTGTGCGACCGCACACCCATCCTCCAACCGTACTCACCCTATATATAGAGGGTGACCCCCTTCACTCATTCCTTTCTTTTTGCTGCACTCTACTTTCTCTATCTAGTTTCTCTCTCTAGAATCTTCATCCAAGAACACTCCAAAGGCCTCAAAAACGTGAAGTACTCCATCATTTAGCTTGTTATACTGGTACAACACCTTGATCTAAGCCTAAACTTTTCATGTTCTTCGTGTTCATCATCCATTGAAGGTGTACGGCCGAACACCTTCATAAGGTGGCCGTACACACCTTTAAGACCCTCCAAAGTGAGAGTTTGGCCCCCTACTTCTAGTTAGATTTAGTATTGGCCTTAAAACACATGAAAATCGACGTTTTGAGCATAAATGAGGAGTGTATAGTCGCACACCCCTGTGTACGGCCGCGCATGCCTATGTATAGCCGCACACACACCCTGGCCGCACACTCTGGCCACACACACAAAACCCTTGATTTTGTGGCCATACACCTCCCTCGTTAGATCATTTATGGCTCCGACACTTAGTACAAGCATTTCTAAGTCCTTAGGGTGGCTTCCCGTCATGTTTAATCATGAAATACCCTAATCTAATACATATATGTGTTACTACATGTTAATAGGGACCACTTGCATACGAAACATCAGTTGACTCTCAACACTCATACCGATCGTACACTTGAATCCTCCTTTGAACAGTGAGTTCATACCCCTACGCTTTTTCCGAGTTTTTCATGTTTTCATGTTTTCAGGGGGGGGGGGGGGGGAATACAAGCCACACATAAAGGTTTTCAAAAATTAAAAACCGATGCAATTACAACGGTTTTACACCAAACATTTAGATACTTTATCCCTTCTGTATTATGCGGAGCATAAGGGACATTTTCTAAACAAAATTGCATAGTGTCCAGAACAGTACATAAACATAACAGAACAGTTAAACTATAATATGTATAGTTTGGGGATTTCATTACCGGTTTTATAGAATCAAACTAAGTACAAAGTCAAACATATAAACTATGACAAATTTAGTTTATCCTATATTAGAGTATCTTACTAAATAATTAATTTGTGTATAATTATTTATACTCTACTCCATATACAAACGATTTCGAACACGAGTGTCACAGAACAACACGTAAACTAGTTAATACAGGATTGTGAGACCTATCTTTGTTAGGCCCCTCAAGGTACCAGTAAATCCTCTCCTTTAGTATAACAAGAGTCTCTTGGAGGGAGAGCGTGAAATTTGTGAATAGATCTATTCGAGACCGATAATCCCACACCTGAACTGTTAGCTAAAGTTAGGCGGGCACGCCTGGGGTGATAAATTTTGTAATCGTACGAAGCCTGAAGAAACTTCAAGGAGGTCATCAGTCATTTAGCATGGTTATACGACTCACAATAAGTATAAACTAACCTTTGTTTATGGGAATTCTGTCTTCTATAGTTTTATTTTAATTAATAAAACTACCTATCTACTTACTGGAGGGTATTCCAGGGACATAACCATTGGTTTTATTTTAAGTAATAAAACTACTATACATACTGATGGTAGCCAGGGTTTTCGAACATAACATACACTACATACTGGTGGTAGCCAGGGTTTTCGAATAGAACATACTATACATACTGGTGGTAGCCAGGGTTTTCGAACAGAACATACTATACATATTGGTAGTAGCCAGGGTTTTGAAACGAAACATACTTTCCGTACAGTAATCAACAAACATGTTAAAAAATATTGGATTTTCTTGGAAAGCATGCATACATAATTCAGGACTTGATAACAATGGTTTTTGATACAAATGACATTTTTCTTATAGTGAAAAGAAACCATTTGTAAAATTCAGTGACTAGTTTTCAATACAAAAACATGCTTATGAACTCACCAGCTTTATGCTGATACATTTTTAAAACCGTTTGTATTCTCAGGACAACGATAGACAGGTACCTTTGCCAGCTTATGGAGAAGAGGGAGCATTTTGGAGTCTCGTCTTTATCTTTTACTTATACTGATGTATACAAACTATGTTTTCCACACATATGTAAATATTCATATTTTAATATAATGGTTGTGTTTACGTTGATTTCTATGATATGATTATTGTGATGCTACGCATGACGTCACCCGCCCCCGGACGATTCCGCCGTTGCTTTCTGATGGTTCGGGGGTGTGACATAAATCCTTATACACTTAAGGGTACATGTAACCTATTAGATCTAGTCATAACACTATTGAAGTAACATTCTATTAAATAACAAGAACCCTATGAACCCTAGATATTTTCTAAATCATTGAAAAAGTTAGGGATTACATGTTGGATTAAGTGTCTAAACCCATAACTATATATGATATGTATGTGACCCGGTTGTAGCATGGTCCTTTTGGCTTGCCTTCACCAAAGCAACTTGACTGGATGAATAATAGAGAAAGAGGATAAATGTGGTTTATTAATATATTATGTGAATAATATATTAAAAGAGAAATCGTATTATTTAATTAATATTGACCGAGAATTGATTTGGAATTAATTTTGTGGTCAAAAGATATTAATTAAACTTGGAGGACTGATATTGTAATTATAAGATAGTTTCAATATGGGTTGTGGATCCCTTAGGAAAGGGATGGACGAAATCCTTATGGAATCCCACTAGATTTCATCCAAGCTAAGGATTCTGGAAGAATCTAATGGGTTGCTTAGGGATTAAGCAACCAAATTAGGTATTTGACTGAAACCTTAACTCTGCAGATATAAAAGGAACCCCATGCACCCTAATTTCGGCTACCACAACCCTAAAAGGTTTCCTAGAGCCAATTTTAGCCTCTCCCCTATCTTTCTTGTATTCTCCAATTGCTTTGGTGTTTGTGATCTATTAGAGTCATCACATTGGAGGTGCTAGGTTCTCAAAAGCTGAAGGTTATCAAGCTACAATCAAAGGCGTCACACCCCCAAACCGGAACAACGGAAACGTTCGGAGAAAGAGGACATCATGTTTAATATCACAACAAAGCACAATAGTAATCATAGTACAACATTCATTACATTCATGAAATATAACTTTACAAGTAGTTTTGAAAAGAGTGTCAACAATTAAGTTGGTGAGTTCATAAGTATATAACGAAAATATTATGTCATTTGTTCTTTGAAATGTAAATATGTTCACATAGAAAATCCTATATTTTTTGTTGTATATGTATTTTTATTCTGAAACAGCATAGTTTTAAATTCCCATAAAACTATGAAAAGTATGGTTTCTCTCTACTAGAATAGTATTCCATATGTGTACTTGTATGTAATTGTAATTATTGTATTATAGTTTTAATTTATTAAAACTATATGAAGTTGCTTATTTATTCTTACACTATTTTATTCAATATTAAATTGTGAGTTATCATAACCATGCTTGATGACCTAAGCCTCGCCTGAAACACAACGTTCTTTAGGCATTGTAATATGGTACAACAATTGTCATCCCAAGCCTATCGACTTGACTGTAGCTAAAAGTCGTGATGTGGGATTTTCAGTCCCGTATAGATCTATACACAAGTGTCACGCTCTCCCTCCAGGAGACTCAGATTATAACTTTCAGGACTTTTGTTTTAGCACTTAAATAAGTACTTGAAGCGTGTCTCACAAAAGCTATATTGATAGTTATGTGTAAAGTAATGATAAATATCTTTGAAGTAGATATATTGTAAATATCTCATAAATTATATTAAATATAATTTATATAGTTATTTTCATAGTTACTCTGAATATCTAACAAGCATATGTAGTTCCATAAAGTGTATTGATAAATATGCATGAACCATAAATTATACTTATTATAATTTATATGTTTATTTTCATAGTTACTCTGAATATCTAGAAAACATATGTAGTTCCATAAAGTGTATTGATAAATATGCATGAACCATAAATTATACCTATTATAACATATATGTTTGTTGTTATAATAAGATCTGAACCGGTAAAATAGTTTGTTTATAATAATCATAAACTAGATAATCAAATTTTGTTATTGATACGAGAAGTCTTTGTATTTTACCTGTATTTTCCCCCTTAAAACATTATAAAAATAGTGAAAATACAGGGGTATAAACTCACTTGATAGTAGTGAAGAAAAGAGTAGCACTTCATTGCTAGAAAAGTTTTATTTCTGAAAACTGGGTCTTGAGAGGGTTCAGATTTAGAAACCAAAAAGACTCTATTTTGGCAGACTTTTGGCGTCGCGGGGTGCTATTTGATTGTTGGATATGATACTGGGGCTTTGGGGTGGGGGGGGGGGGGGGGGGGTTGTAAGTGGGTTTGTGGAGTTGAAAATATTGAAATAGATGTGAAAATGATCTAAAAGTGGAGAGGGAACCGAGAAATCTCGCATATGTGTGTGTGTGTGTGTGTGTGTATATATATATATATATATATATATATATATATATATATATATATATATATATATATATATATATATATATGGTTGAAGCCTCGGATCCGAAGGGAGGGGGGAGAAGGGACGCGTGTCTCGGCTCGCAGGGGGCCACGAGGCCGAGCTCGGAAGAAGCCAGCACGATGCCACGCGTCGGAACAGGAGTGGGCCACGCCTTCGGTCGAATCAGCAAGCGGATACAAGGCGACACGTGGCAGTCTCGCATGCGAGGTCACGTGGCCGGCTGTACACCATGTGAAATTTCCGGGTTTTCTAGGATTTTTCGGTTTTTGTGCCTAAATCTTCTGAAATTCATAACATACGCATACGATCTCCATTTTTGACGTTATTTATATGAACACGTAGGTGAGAATATAATCTACAATTCTCGTTTAGACTTCGTCAGCTAATTTTGATTTTATTTTTAATATTATTATTTTTAATAGACTGGGGCAGGAAAATCCGTTAAAAATTCATAACTTCTTCATCCGAAGTCTGTTTTCGTCTGTCTTTTTACCGTTGTACTACTATTGACAAGACCTTTGATTCTTGTTTAGGTTGTGTCGGCTAAATATTATTCGATTTTTATTTCGAATTTCTAGCTGTGTACTGCTATGTCGATTCTTAGAAAACTCATAACTTCTTCATACGAAGTCAGATTTGGACGTTCTTTTTAAAGACATTCACGGTTTAACGTACACTACAAATTTCATTTAGATAGTTAAGGCTAGAAAATATGTTATTGAAAACATAATTTTTACGCTTATAGTGTTTTGCCGATTTTGTCGCAGATTTTCGAGTGGTCATAACTCCTTCATTATAACTTGGATTTGGAAGTTCTTTATATTTTTGGAATCCTTGATATGATTTCTATCACTTTATTCATCCCAGAAAAGTTTATTTAACATTTTATTTTTGAGGGTCGATTATGTAAATGTACATAGTATTTAAAAAATTCTCTTTATTACTTTAAAAAGAGCTAGTTACAAGTTAATCTATACTAATACACTGATTTGAAATAACGGGTTCTTATAAAATGTAACATTCTAACATGTTTATTAGATGTAATTTTCGTTTTATTGTATGCTAGAAGTAGGGTTTGCAAGCTTTGGATAATATGCATGTACAATTAGAGAAACCTAGATCTAAAGTTTAAGGGTTTGCATGTCCACCATAGGATTGATATAATGCTCAAAACCCATCAGTGGTATCAGAGCCTAGGCTATTTTCTATTGTATTTGATGCCTTGTTTGATCATTCATTGCTTGAAACGTCGAAAATTCTTGCCCCTGACTGATGAACTCGTCAAGTCACCAGATGAACTCGACGAGTCCAGTCTGTGACTCAGCGAGTCAGATGGTAGATTTTTCGGGATTTTGACCTATTTTGGATTGGGATAATTACCAAAAATGTTTTTGTCTAATAAAATCTAAGTTTTATTATATTTCTATGATTATCCTAATCCAAATAGGAGATAATTGTCATAAATAAGATAATTACAAGTTTATATGATAATATTAATTATTTGTATTTTTTATTTGAATTATCTTATCAAGAAAATAGATTAGGTCAAATTATGTGATAAATATTAATAATATGATTAGTTAATTATTTTTCAAATTTGATCTAATGGTTTTGAAAAGTTTCAAAGCTTCCCCCAAGTTTTGGAATTTAAAATTTTGATTAAAAGTTTTAACTTTAAAATATTAAATTCTAAAACCCTAGTATTTGAATAGTTCAAATTACACCCTTTTGGTTTTATTAAATTGATTAAGAGTTTAATTATAAGAGATAGTTCATAAATCCATAATTATATGGTTTAAGTTTAATCAAATTAAGAGTTTAATTTGTTAATAGTTTAAACCACCGAGTATTTTAAAATTGTAAAATACACCCTTATACTATATAAAATTAAAGGTCTAATATATTATATATGTATAAGTAAAAGCTGAGTCTTACCGTTAGTAGTCATCATTCAAGAAGCTGGTCTATAAGGGGTGTTTAAGGAAGCGACCTGTAAAATGTTTGTCATTGGGTATCCACTCTTACCCACCACACCCTTAACTAGTTGAGGGTCGTTAGCCAAATAGGTAGGATAGGACACAACCTTCAATTATAAGTATAATGAAGTACAAAGTAACAAAACACTTCTATAAATTCCCAAATCTTAGTTACTTTAGCAAAAATGTGAATTTGGTGCTAATCCATGAAATTGAACATTACACCTTGTTGGTAGTTAGTGGAGCGTATGTGGTTAATCGGCACACTAATATGGGACCAATGAAGGATGGCGATGGGTAACTTGTAGATTATCATAGATCAATGGAGTGTGTGTGGTTAACTAGAACATTGATTAGGTTAGAAACGTCTTTGAGAGTACCAAGCTAATTTGCATGGTTATTCATACCTTGTTTGTGATCATCGGTATCCCAGTCACAAACATGAAGGGCACAATCAAGATTAAACATGCCATTGAAAAGGTCAATGAATCTCAAAAGATATAGGAGTTTCAATTCATTTAAAACCTAATTTTCATTTTCGTTTTTCATGGTGGAAATTGGTAAATCGTGATTTACCTACCTTCAAATATTTTTCAATTGGATTATGGCATCCCTCTTCCGAATTGTAGAATATTGTGTTGGGTCCTAGCCTTAATATTTCATTTGGGTGTTATATTAAGGATTGAATCAACTAAACTTGAATTTCTCCCGTTTTGTAGATGTCAAATTCTAACAACTATGGTGTACCCAAACCTTTTGGAAAAAGCTTTCCAACTCAAGGTGATGTTCCATGATTGGATCGTGGAATTAGAAATCATTTTTCACTTCCTCTACCTCCTCCAATAACTCTCCCTAACCCACATGTTCCAAGACTTGAAAAGTTCAAGGTCACTCAAGCCCTATTGTCAAGCAAACACGAAGATGGAAAGTCTATATGTGCTCACGTCTTGGAGATAAAGTTACATATTGATAGGCTGGAATGTTGGGTGTCGATGTTTCAAAGAAGCTGGTTGTTGACTTGGTTCTTCAATCACTTACCGAATTATATAGTGAGTTCATTAAAGATCACTATATGAAGGACCACGATGTGACCCTCATTGATCTTACCTATTTGCTTATTGCTGCTGAATCAGCAATGATTTGGCGCACTGGTAAAGCAAAGTTGACTGCTAGATCAAGATCCCAAACTTCCGTGGACATTGACAATGGAAACATTAGAAGTCCAGTAAAGTCTTCTCTTCCCAATAGAAAGGGATCGGCCAATGTCAAACCGTTTGACCGGATGGTAAAAAGAAAGGCTGGATCTGAGATTGTCCCATGTGTCGTTCTAAAAGAGTCCAAATGTTTCTACTGCCAAGAGATGGGGCATTGGTTGCGAAGCTGCCATATCTACCTGAAAGATCGCAAGGATTGGAGAGTCAAGATGTATGACTTTGCTTCAGGTAAATTCACTATCTAACTCTCTTAAGTTCCTATTTGTAGATTCTTAATACATGATGTGATAAGATTGCATTTTGATGTTTTGTAGGATCGAAGAAAAGAAAGGAAGCTTAAAGAAGAGTGAGCTGAGTCTGATCGCGAAGAAATGGATTTCAATCTCATGGTTCGATGATCGGATTTTCAAGCTGTTGTTTAAGAGTTTGGATAGATTGCTTAGGAATATTTAGTAACTTAGTTTTCATTTAATATTACATTGTAAGGACAAGTTTTTATATGTTTTATAAATTAAATAAATTTTGATTTTGTATATATATATATATATATATATATATATATATATATATATATATATATATATCCTTGCAATGACTTTTGTGAAAATTGATGTTTGTATATTTCTATTGTTAGCAATATTGAAATGGATGTGATTATTAGTTATGTTATTTGTGGTAGTGTTGGAAATTTACCAAATAAGGAAATATTCTCATCACCCAACTTTCAATTGGATAGAAACTTGGAATCATGTGACTTGCATCGTATGATGAATGAGAACCTTCATCTTTGGGAAATTGAGACTAATTCCTTGTTCACATATGAATATGAGTCAAGTAAAGGACTAAGGATCTAGTACACATTGTTGTGCACTAATCAGGTCCACCACAAAGAGCATTAAGACTATTCGTTATGATTTACTAAAATTTTAGTAAATATGGTTATCCTTAAAAGTTTAAGTGTGATTCTAAATCATGGAAAAGTTTTAATGAATAGCATAACGAATAAGAAGAATCAATTAGGCAGAAAGATAAAAGTTTCTCTAATCTGAAAAGAAGGGAGAGTATTGTAGTATCATGTCTTATGATTGTCTTAGTGATTACAAAACCATATCACAATTAATCCTCTAAGGACATCTTAGTGCAATAGTATGGCTAAGAAGATGAATCGGGAATTGTTGAAATGGTTAAATCAAGAAGATGAGACATACTTCATTCCAAAATCAAGTCTTAGAGTCGTACTCGAAAATTGTGTATTGAGTGAAATGTCTTCAGTAAGTTTATGATACATTATCAAATGTGGAGTAGAAAAGGTTCTTACTCTTGTTTATTTGAAATTGGTAAGTTGTGATCTTTTGGATAAGACAAATATCAACTAAGACCAATTGTATGTTATGATTTTGTCTTGATAAGAATCCGCACAAACGCATGAATATTTGTTTTTCAAGGAATTTTCCTTGACAAGAGAATCTTATATGTCAAGAGGTCATTGGAAGTCTTAATGATCTTGAAAGGTTTCAAGAACTAATCAAGAGTAAACCTTCTATAACTAGCACACGACTTGAGGTTCGTGACCTATCATGTTGACATATTCTTATTTATGTGCCCATTCGGGACAAGTTAACTATACATGTGAGTTCTACGAGTTCTCATTTGAATGCATAAGGAAAAGGACCTTGATCAATGAAAGTTCATTGATCAGGAAGGGTGATCTACTCAACAACTTGGAAGACATGGTAGGCCCTCGTGCTGCCAAGTGGCATGAAATTAAAATTAAACCAGTTCAGTCCATATGAGTTTGATTTTGTCACAAAAATTGTCTTGTGATGATGGTTATGACGAATTCACATGGATAGGAACACATACACCATAAAATCTAAGTGACAAGGTTTCTCTCCGCTTCATGAAAATGATTGAGAAGAAACGCTTTCACTAAGAAGATTTTAAGGAGATATCATTATGTAATTTGCATTCTCGAATTCAATTATGATTACAACATCCCTCTTCATAGTTCGAATTGTGAGAAATGGCAAAAGGGTCTGAACATTTGGGACTTATTGCTATAAGTTCTAGAATTGTTTAGACACACATATGAGTTATCTAAAGAAAGATGTGTGAGGTTGAGAAGCTTAGGTAAAGTCTTATCGAAGCATCTCATATCATAAATATGAACTTTGGTTAAGAAATTCAATAAGCGTTGATTTCTAGAAGTCCAGCTGATTTCTGAATACATGTCAAAGCTAGTGGGAGCATAAGTGTTATTTTGGCAAAGACATAATTATCATGTTAGTGGGAGCATGATTATTATGTTAAGTGTTGCGAGTTAGCAATATAATATATAGAAAACAAAAAGTTTCAAGTCACAAAGTTGCAGAGGTTGAAAAGTTGTTTTGCTATAATTAAGGGAGAGAAATTTATACTCCATTTCAAATCTAATAGCTTAGATCAAGAAATTTTAACCAAATTTAGTCAAAGGACATATATGAATGTTATGTTGAAAAGACTCAACATAAAGAAATTTTATATATGGAAATATTATAGCAGGAGACTGATACAATATCATGTCTTTATGTAATACATTATGAATCGTATCCCATACGCTTCGGGTATATGATCAATTGCATATGTTGTAAGATTCGACCGTTCTGCCTATTCCAAATGCTTAGGGCGTTAAGAGGGAAAAGGAAAAGAATAGGATATGACTAAAGTAAGTTAAACAACTGTCAAGTACAATATAAGGTTCGCCAAGGATTGGTCACTTATGGGTAGTTGGAAGTATAGTAATGGATGGACCATATTGACATTATTATGAATACATAGGATTCTATTTGGAATGTGTTGTCATATGGCAAATATGGAAATGTTTCCGTAATAAGAGTTGGATAATTAGAATCTATGTGTAGGTTAGAAAATTTTATTCAAGAAGGATGTTCAAAGGAATGTACTTTGAATTTGAGAATTCATGTTAATGGAATTGTCTTATAACAATCTCCAATAGAGCGCTTGGTAATATCATTGGCAAAGTCTTTGTGACTTCGGTGCTATGACATTACAAAAGGATCATTGCGTAAAATGTTAAAATGTTAGAATCTAACACATAGCAAGAATTTAGTATTATTACACTTGTGATAAGGATTGGGAATTGTGAAATGGGCATTATTGGAAATGAGTTCAGTTGATCTATTTCACAAAGTAAGGACCATAGGTAAACATAGTGTGCATGCTTGGAGTATGGGATGACTATATTTTCAATTGAAGTGTTAATTTGGTTATCCGAAACAGTATACAATAAATAATGTGTAATTAATATGGTGATTAAATAAAAGGTGTTTTATTTATACTCAAAGTGTTGAGGCCATATTAGATTCAATTATTCTTGTGTTTCACTTCGCATGTTTTGACTTCCCGAATAATAAGATTATTAAAACATCCATAGTCAATCATACTTTGGAAGTAGGTAATGAGGTAATACAATCATGAATCCAAGTGTAAATTTTCTATGTGTTTAGACATAGCACAAGTTTGTTGTAGTATTCATGAGTGCTCCTGAAATAAGATTTGAGTATTGGATTAAACCCATGCTTACGTGAATGACTTCATGGATTTTATCACGAGTGACTGTGAGACGATAATATCTTATATTCTTGAAACGAAGATATATAGTTGCAGTTTACGAGTCGGTTTCTCATTGATAATATGTAAAAGCACCATTAACTTGGTGTTATAAAACATATTCTTGTGTGTGATTTGATGCATAAATAGAGCAAGCATATGTGTCAAAGTTTATCCATTCCTTTTACCCAATGTGGGATAAAAGTGATATTTATGGGCCCCTCGATGATTTGGTGATGACATCCTAAAGCGCTTGGTCAAGACTGGACTAAGTTGATGTGTTCAATTGTAGTCTGATTGTTAGTCGTCATAAATCGGAAATCGGGAAACAACACATGAACATAGAGAATGGTTATAATTCATGTCTCAGTTCATATGATATCTAGAAAGGAGCAATATATGATCCCTTATCTAAAGGACGCGTTGCTGATAAGATCAGAGTTGACAACGGCTTTTGAGAGCTACGATTGCTAATCGGATTCTGAAGTTGTACTTGCATTTATCGTTATTAGACTTATCCAAGTGGGAGACTATTGGATTAGGTGTCTAAGCCCATAACTATATATGGTATGTACTTGACCCGGTTGTAGCATGGTCCTTTTGGGTTGCCTTCACCAAAGCAACTTGACTGGATGAATAATAGAGAAAGAGGATAAATGTGGCTTATTAATTTATTATGTGAATAATATATTAAAAGAGAAATCATATTTTTTAATTAATACTGATCAAGAATTGATTTAGAAATAATGTTAAGGTCAAAAGCTATTAATTAAACTTGGGGGGCTGATATTGTAATTATATGATAGTTGCAATATGTGTTGTGGATCCCTTAGGAAAGGGATGGACGAAATCCTTGTGGAAACCCACTAGATTTCGTCCAAGCTAGGGATTCTAGAAGAATCTAATGGGCTGCTTAGGGATTAAGCAACCAAATTAGGTATTTGACTAAAACTCTAACTCTGCAGATATATAAGGAACCCCATGCACCCTAATTTCGGCTACTACAACCCTAAAAGGTTTCCTAGAGCCGATTTTAGCCTTTCCCCTCTCTCTCTTGTCTTCTCCAATTGCTTTGGTGTTTGTGATTTATTAGAGGCATCACATTTGAGGTGATAGGTTCTCAAAATCTCAAGCTATCAAGATACAATCAAAAGTAACATTCTAACTTGTTTATTAGATGTAATTTTCGTTTTATTGTATGCTAGAAGTAGGGTTTGCAAACGTTGGATAATATGCATGTACAATTAGATAAAATCTAGATCCAAAGTTTTAGGGTTTGCATGTGCACCATAGGATTGATTTAATGATCAAAACCCATCATTACATACCTTTTAATTGTTGTAGTAAACAATCAAGAATCCTTTCATCCTTGATTTGGAACCTAGCGCCACAAGTGTCGTGTGTCTGATGGTTCACAGCCGAACCCTAGCAACCAAGGAGACTTGAAGAGAAAGAGGGGAAGAGTAGTAGAAGAAGAATTTTCAGATTTCTCTTCTTGGAATAAAGTGAAGAACAAAAATCAAACCGAAGAAGGGTTTATATTGGTGATAGAAAGGTAGTGGATAAGGCAGGTTCCTTTTAGATAACCTTAATCCTCTTGCTTCCTCCTTAAGGCATCTAGGCTTCCTTAGAGCATAAGAATACCTCCAATAACCATCTAGAATTCGCCCCCCTCTATAGGAGGTTTTAGAATTGGTCAATGTTCAACTTTTGAGCATTGTCACCTTCAGTCCTCCTACTTTTATTTAATCCAATTAATCCCAAATTTAATTCTAATTATTTTCTGGTTAATTCTTAATTAAAATATATCATTTCTAGATAATATATTATTCTCATAATATATTAAAAAATCATTTATTGCTATTTACTAATTATATAATAAATCAATAAATCTATCACACACACACACACACACACACTCTCTCTCTATCTCTTTCTCTCTCTCTCTCACTCTCTCTCTCTCTCTCTCTAAAAGTCATCCTATTCGATTACTAGGTTTGAGGGCAACCTGAAAATACTTTGCTAATAATTCAATATCATACTAATTTAATTATTGTCTTATACACCTAATCCAACAGTCTCCCACTTGGATAAGTCTTAAACTAAATTACATGTATAACATTTAAATTAAACAACAAAGGATGCTTCCCAAAGCAACTCTAGACTCTGATCGAATTAGACAATAGTCCTAAGATAAGTGATCAAATATTCCTTCGTTCTACAAGATATCGTGTGGAGATCTCATTGTCCAAAATTTTGTTTCCTGATTTCCTAAGTTCTGAAGATTGAAAACAAACTACTAATTGAACACATCAATTCAGTCTAGGCTCGTGCAAGCACTTCAGATGTTGACATCAAATCATTGAGCGGCCCAAATATATCGCTTTTCCCATTAAGGCAAAAGGAACAAATAAAATTTGACTCGTGTTCTTGTATCTTTTACTCACCAAATTGCAAATTGCAAGTTTGAGAATTTCTTTCGCTATAGTAGGCTTAAGGAAGAGGGCCCTCATACTTCACTTTTAATCTAAAGGATTAGATCGTATAGTTTAATAGAACTTACTCATAAACATATGTGAATATCATGTTGAAATGGTTCAACATAGGAAATTCAATTTACAAAAATATTACATCAATAGACTGAATGTATATTAAATCCTTATGTGAGACATAATGAGTCTAATCACATATGCTTCAGATATAGGATCGATTATATATGCTATATATATATATATATATATATATATATATATATATATATATATATATATATATATTCAATTATACTGATTTTTCCATATGCCTTGAGCATTGAGAGTAAAAGGATTAGAATTTTTGTGTGACTAAAATTGTTAAACAACTGTTAAGAACATTCTAAGGTTATACCAAAAGACTGGTTGCTTGTGGACAGTTAGGAATATGATATTGATTTAGACGGACCATAGTGACATGTTTTAAATTGAGATGATTCTTGATCGGAATTGATGTTCATTTGGGAATATGGAAATGTTTCCATAATGGGTGTTGATTATTAAATCTACATGTGAGTTGGAAACTTTAATGCAAGAGAAGTGTTAAAAGAGTACCTCGAATTTGAACCTTCACCATGGAATTGTTTTTAGTAACAAAGATCCAATGGAACATTCTATAATCTCAGTCTCTGTGACTCATGAGCATCGTTGCAACCACTGCAATGTATTATCTCAATAAACAATCTACAATTCAATTCATGACAGCCTTAATTCACTACTTACTTCCAAAAGTATGAGCGACTATGGAGTTTGAATAACGAAATTATTCAGAAAGTAAAATATACAAAGTGAAACACATTAATAAACTAATTAACTATGGTCTCAAACCTATTGAATATAAATAGTTTCTATTATTTAATCACCATAATAATTACAACTTTATTCAATGCATAATGTTTCAAGTAATCAACTAACCACTTGAATTAAACCTCATTCATGCCATGTTATAAACATGCATATGCCTCTCTATGGTCATTCCTTTGTGAACAGATCGACTGAACATTATTCCAATGATGCTCATTTAACAATTCCAAATTCTTGTCACTATCTAAAATGTAATTCAATTCCAACCTTACATGCATTGAACTTTTGTGATGCCGAGGCTTTATAGTCACAGAGACTGAGATTATAGAATGTTCCATTGGATCTTTGTTACTAAAAACAATTCCATGGTGAAGGTTCAAATCCGAGGTACTCTTTTAACACTTCTCTTGCATTAAAGTTTCCAACTCACATGTAGATTTAATAATCAACACCCATTATGGAAACATTTCCATATTCCCAAATGAACATCATTTCTGATCAAGAATCATCTCAATTTAAAACATGTCACTATGGTCCGTCTAAATCAATATCATATTCCTAACTGTCCACAAGCAACCAGTCTTTTGGTATAACCTTAGAATGTTCTTAATAGTTGTTTAACAATTTTAGTCACACAAAAATTCTAATCCTTTTACTCTCAATGCTCAAGGCATATGGAAAAATCAGTATAATTGAATATATATATATATATATATATATATATATATATATATATATATATAGCATATATAATCGATCCTATATCTGAAGCATATGTGATTAGACTCATTATGTCTCACATAAGGATTTAATATACATTCAGTCTATTGATGTAATATTTTTGTAAATTGAATTTCCTATGTTGAACCATTTCAACATGATATTCACATATGTTTATGAGTAAGTTCTATTAAACTATACGATCTAATCCTTTAGATTAAAAGTGAAGTATGAGGGCCCTCTTCCTTAAGCCTACTATAGCAAAAGAAATTCTCAAACTTGCAATTTGCAAATTGGAAACTTCATTCCCTATGAATAGTATTGTCAACATGTAATACTAGCATAAAAATTATGCTCCCACTAACTTTGACATATATCTAGAAATTAACTCGACTTCTAGAAATCAATAGTCTTGACTTTCTTACTGAAGCACAAATTTTTGTTAAGCAATGCTTCGATAAGTCTCCAACTAGACTTCTTAAGCATATGACCTTAATTGGATAGCATATGTGTGTGTTTAAACCCTTTCATAACTTATAACTATATGTCTTTGAAAGTTCAAACAATTTCTTGCCATTTCTTACAATTCGAAATATGAAGAGGGATGTTGTAATCATATTGTAAATTTGAGAATGAAATTAACACAACCAATATCCATTTTGATCTTTATCGTATCTTTAAAATCTACTAGCAAAAGTGTTTCCTCATAATCATTCTCATGAATTAGAGACAAAAACTTTGCCACCTAGATTATATGGTACATACGTTCCCATCCATGTGAATCTATCATTTCCAACCTATATTCATAAGACAAGGTTTAGGACAAATCCAAATTGAAATTTAGCTTTCCTTTCATGGACTGAACTTCGCTTATTCTAAAGTTTTTGCTCTCCAGTAGCACAAGGTTCTACCAGGGCTTCCGTGTTGTTAAGCAGCTTACCCATATTGATCAATGTACTTTCATTGACCAACATGTTTTGCTTTGTCAGTTAAATGAAGACATAAAACTCATAAGCATTGCCAACTCTACTAGAAGTACACAAAAATAAGAATGTGTCAACTAAACGCGATGGGTTATCAACCTCAGGTCGTGTGCTACTGATAAATAAAAGGTTTATTATTGATTGACTCTTGAAACTCTCAAGATCAAAAAGACTCCCACTAACTTCTTGACATATGATTTTTCTCTCAAGGAACATTTCTTGACGAGCTAAAACAACTATTCAAAAGTTTGTGTCGATTCTCGGCAAGAAAACACTTAATAGAATAGGTCTCAATTTATCTTTTGTTTCTCGATTAAATCCAATTCGATATGTGCTAGAGTAAGAAAAACATTTCACTCCACATACTTCGAGGTGTGTTCAACCTTCTTTGTTTGAAGAGAGTTTCAAGATTTGACTCATAGTTACTAGAGCATGGCTCTACAACTTGATTTTGAATGAACTATGACTCATCTCTTGATCGAACTATTTCCAATAATATTTGATTCCTATTTTTAGTCATACAATTAAATTAAGATATTCTTTGAGGATCCATTGTGATATAAGTCCACAATTACTAAGATGATCATAAAACATGATACTAAAGTATTCTCCTTTCCTTTTAGATTGGAGACACTTTTATCTTTATGCCTAACAAATTCTTTTATTCGTTCTGCTACTCTTTAAATCTTTTCAATGTATCAAAATTATGCTTAATCCTATAAACACATCCATATTTACTAAAACATCAATAAATCATGACGAATAGAGTTATCATCCTTTGTGGTGGATTCGAATGGTCCATGTACTAGCTCCATTAGTCCTTCACTTGACTCACATTAACATGTGATCAATGAATTAGTCATAATTTTTCAATGAATAAGATTCTCATATATTATACAATACGACTTGTACAACACCAGGTATCTATCTACTTGGTGATGAGATTTCTTTTCACTTGGTCAATTATGACAATATCATAAAAATCAAATATACAATTAATATTGCTAATATTAGAAATGTAACCAACACTTTCATAAAATCCATTGCAAGGAAATATATAAAATGAGGCAACCAGATAAACAAAATTTTCACTTTTATTGAAAACAAACAAAATTTGGAATTTGTCATTGCAACGCATTAAATGAAAAACTATGTTTCTAGACATCTCCTAAGAGTAATACCAATCTATTATATTATCCTAACTCATCAGTAGTAGCTTCCTTCTTTCTCTTAGCTCCTTTAATACTATCAAAATATGATCATCACATCATGTATTAAGAGTCTACCAATAGGAAGTTATAAACAATGGAGTTAGATAATGGATGTACCTGAAGTAGAGTTACACGACTAGACTTTACTATCTCTAAGATCTTTCAGGTATTTTGGGCGAATTTGTTTCCAACGTCCCTTTCATTGGTAGTAGAAACAAGTGGACTCTTTGAGGTCAACACATGAAATGATCCCAGAACTAGCCTTTCTTTTTACCATACAATCAAATAATTTGATCTTGGATGACCCATTTCCATTGGTAAGAGAAATATTTTCTAGAGCACCATTGTCATCCATGGAAACCTTGGACATAGTACCAATAAGCATTTCTGCTTTAGATGTGCTCTTAAGCATTTCTGCTTCAGCAACAATCAACATTTGGGTCAAATCAATTAGGGTCACATCGAGATTCCTCACATGAAAGTTGTTAACAAACTAACTATATGACTTAGGAAGCAAGAGTAAAAACAAATCAATGGCTTTCTCTCTTGGGAAAACGACACCCAATCCATCCAACTCGTCAATGTACGATTTCTTTTCAGAACATGCCTACATACAAAGTTTCCATCTTGATGTTTACATGTCAATAGGGATTGAGTAGTCCCGTATTTTTCAACTTGAGGAAAATATGACGTTGGGAGAGTCACAGGAGGAGGAGGTGTAAGAGAGATGACATCTAGTTCCTTTATTTCCTAAGGAATGGAAAGCAATTTCACATTGACTTAAAATTGGAAGACCATCTCTGGAAGATTAAGGAAAAACTATTTACATAAGAATGAGGAAGACCATTTCTATCTTCATAAGATATTTAAAAATAAGAGATAAAGAGAATTCAAGTTAGTTAATTTTATTCCTTAATTATTAACCCAAAAATTTAAATTATGGCTAGGATCCATATTTTCGATTCGAACTTTGAAAAGGGATGCCATAATCAATTTTAGGTAGGTAAGGCTTTTACCAATTCCTAACTTATGGAACTCCTAGATCTTTTGAGATTCATTGATTCTTGTCAATGACACGTTTAATCTCGGATTATGTTCTCAATTTTGCGACTGGGATGCCGAGGATCACAAATGAGACGTGAATAACCATGCAAACTCGCTTAACAACCTCAATGTCATTTATTATCTCTTAATGATGTGTCGGTTATCCACACATGCTCCATCAACAATGATAATTTACGGAAGGCCCATCATATCTCTTTTATAGTCCCTATTAGTGTGCTGGTTAACCAAACATGCTCCATTAACAACATATAAAGTATGATGTGGGTTTTCATGGATTAACATACTTTTCACATTTTCCTAAAGTAACTAAGAGTGGGATTTAAAATGGTTTAGTTATTTATTTCATTATACTTATTAATGAGATTTTGTCCTATCAAATCTGTTCAGCTAACGACCCTCCACCACACACAAGAGCGGTGGGTGAGAGTGGACGCCCATTCAACGACCATTTTATAGGTCGCTTCCGTATACCCTCTTTTAACATGGTTTCGTGAATGTGTCGTACTAGTGATCTGACAGACTTTTCTTATATATATATATATATATATATATATATATATATATATATATATATATATATATATATATATATATATATATATATATATATATTAAACATTTAATTGTACACATAGTATAAGGTGTATTTTAAAATATTTCAAAATACAAGGTTCAATATTTTAATTATATAAATTAAATCCTTGTAATTTAATTAAATTTTAACCAATTTATGGATTTATTAATTATCTTTTAATTAATCATTTAATTAGATTAATAATAAGATCCAAAAGGATAATCTTAATTAATTTTATAATCAATCGTTATCTAGTCTAAGAATATCTCCTAACATTTAGGATTTTATTTAATTATCTTTTAGTTAACAACTAATTAAATAAATGATAAGGATAATTCTCAAACACAAGATACAGGATACCAAATTCCTAAGTTGAATATTCAGGTTTTAAACAATGAAAATAATATTAACTAGAGTAATTATCCTAATTAATTTGAAATTAAGCAAACAAATTCGTTGAACAATTGCTTCACTACGCCGTAGCGGACAATCGCCACATTGTCGCGAAAGGGAAAAAGACGCAGATTCGAAGATCACCACGTCATGGCAGAAGAACACTACGGCATAGCGCCACAAAAAATGTTAATTATGTTTCCTCCAATCAGGTTTTGTTCAAGTTCAAGCAATGTGCTATCAATTTTTAGACAACCATATGCTCTGATACCATTGATGGGATTTTACATGCAATAACGCGGATAAATCCTTATAGACTTAAGGGTACATGCAACCTATTACATCTAGTCATAACGCTATTGAAGTAACATTCTATTTAACAACATGAACCCTAGGAAACCTAAATATTTTCAAAAACCAATGAACAAGTTAGGGATTACATACCTTTTGATTGTTGTAGTAAATAATCAAAAATCCTTTCTTCTTTGATATGAAAGCTAGAACCACAAGTGCCGTGCCTCTGATGGCTCACACCCAAACCTTAGCAACTAAGGAGACTTGAAGAGTAACAGGAGAAGAGTAGTAGAAGAAGAAATTTCAGATTTCTCTTCTTGGAATAAGGTTAAGAATGAAAATTGAACCCAAGAAGGGTTTACATAGATGATAAGAAGGTAGTGGATAAGGCATGTTCCTTTTAGATAACCCTAATCGTCTTTCTTCCTCACTAAGACATCTAGGCTTCCTTAGAGTCCAAGAATACCTTCAATAACCATCTAGAATTCTTCCCCCTCTATAGGAGGTTCTAGAATTAGTCGATGTTCAACTTTTGAACATTGTCACCTTTAGTCCTCCTACTTTTAATTAATCCAATTAACCCTAAAATTAATTATAATTAATTTCTTATGAATTCTTAATAAAAAGATACAATTTCTAATTAAATATTATTCTCATAATATATTAACAAATCATTTATTGCTATTTATTAATCATATACTAAATCAATAAATCTCTCTCTCTCTCTCTCAAAGTTACCCTATTCAACTATTAGGTTAGAGGGCAACCCAAAAGGAATTTGTTAATAATTCAAGATCATACTAATATAGTTATTGGTTTAGACGCCTAATCCAACACATGGATCTTGTAAACCATGTTTGCAAACCATACTTGGAAAAATTCATGATCGTATTTATCGATAAGATATTGATATACTCATAGACCAAGGAGGAACGCGAAAAACATTTACATCTTATCTTGGAACTGCTACGAAAAGAAAAGTTGTACGCCAAATTCTCTAAGTGTGAATTTTTTATTAGAGAAGTACACTTGTTAGGGAATGTGGTCGACAATAAAGTAATACATGTCGACCCTTCTATGATTGAAGCATTTAAAAATTAGGAAGCACCAAAGACACCAATAAAAGTACGCCAATTCTTAGGTCTTGCTGCCTATTATAAGAGATTTATTGAAAATTTCTACAAGATAGCCAAACCCCTCACAACATTAACACAAAAAGACATGAAGTTCAACTAGGAAGATAAACAAGATGTTGAATTCCATAAGTTGAAACAAATATTGTGTAGCACACCAATCCTATCCCTTCCAAAATGAAAAAGGACTTTATTGTTTACTGTGAAGTGTCACATCAAGGATAGGTGCGCGTGTTAATGCAAAGGGAAAAGGTTATTGTGTATGCCTCCCGATGACTCAAAGTGCACTAGAACAACTATGCTACCCATTACCTTGAGCTAGGAGCTATAGTTTTCGATTTAAAGATTTGGAGACATTACATGTACGGTACGGAGAGTACCATCTTTATAGATTACAAGAGTGTCCAGCACCTCTTCGACCAAAAAGAACTCAACATGAGGCAACGAAGAAGGGTTGAATTACTGAATGATTACGAATGTGAAATTCATTATCATCATGGCAAAGAAAATGTAGTGACATATGCCTTGAGAAAGAATGAAAGTTGAAAACCATACCGAGTATGACTATCCATTCCAACCTTACCACCCAGATCCGATAATCTCAAATCAAGGATCTAAAAGAAGAAAAATCACAAGTGAAGCTTTGCGAAGAATGGATAAACAAATCGAGCTTAGCAATGATGGAACACGATACTTCAAGAGCTGAATCTGGACACCCAAGTTCGACGACATCAAAAGCTTAGTCTTGGACAAAGCTCACAAATTAAGGTATTCTATCCATTTGGGTTGTGAAAAAATGTAGCTAGATTTGAAGGAACTATATTGGTGGCCTAACATGAAAGGTGAGATTGCCACTTATGTGGGAAAATGCATAACTTGCACCGAGGTTAAGGAGGAATATCAAAAGCCCTCGAGTTTGCAGCAACAATTAGAAAGACCTGAGTAGAAGTAGGAATAGATATCAGTGGACTTCATAACGAAACTACCTAAGACATCTAGTTGATACAACATTATTTGGGTAGTAGTCAACAAATTGACTAAGTCTTCCCACTTCCTACCATTCAAAGAAAACGTCAAAATAGAAAAGCTGGCCACGACTTATCTCAAGGAAATCATCAAAGTGTACGGGGTACCGATTTCTATCATCTCTGACAAAGACAATAGATTCACCTTGCGATTTTGGAGATCATTGCAGAAATCCTTGGGAACACAACTAGATATGAGCACAACTTACCATCCTCAAACAGATGGTTAGAGTGAAAGAACTATCCAAACATTTGAACTTATGCTCTAAGTGTGACATCCCCAAAATCACGGCCAGAAAAGACCTGTTTTGTTTATACTTTATTTCAAAATCAGAGTAATCTTTTAATAAAAGAGTTGCAGAATTTGTCCCAAAACAATATTATGATAAAGATTTATCAAAAGCATTTCCTTAGAAATGTATTTCATTAAAAAGACTCGGGATGTCATGTTTGATACAGTACATAAGTATAAACAATACAACATAGGCCTTACTACATTATTTCATATCTACAGGCCTATATCCGTAATCCCTCTTCCAAAACATCACATCTATGCTCATGCGCCACTACCTGTAATACAAGAAACTGAGTGGGTCAGGCTTGGGAGCCTGGTGAGCACATAGGGTTTTCAACCCACAATAAATAAGTTTATTAACTTTATCAAACCAAACAAACCCGATTATCCGTTCCCGTTATCCTCACTTTACGTCCCTAAGACATCTAACACAAGGGACCTAGTCTAAGGACTATCATCGGGATGGACACTACTGCTAAGGGGATTCCTCAGCAATAAATGTCCTTAAGGCAACCATGTGGCGGATGGAGTACATCTGGTGAGCACACAGTTCAAATAAACACACAGTTCGAATAAACACACAGTTCGAATACACACCTACAGGTTGCGAGCCTGCTAGTGTTCCACTGGACTGTCTAGAATAGTCCGTGGTCGTCATCTATACTCCGCTAGATGACTGGATCATCCATAACATCTATAATGAGGCCTCTCATTATTTTATTTTGTCACACAACAACTAATACATCTACCCATGTTTTACCCCAACATTTTCGTAGATATAAAATACATATACAGTTTAAATCATTGAAAACATGTATAAAAATGTTCATCCAGCATGGATAGCAAGTATTCAGGTAATATGCACACATAACACGTAATTTATATAAAATACTTCATATCTATGTGTAAGCTGAAAGTAACTATGCACTCACCTGAAAGATGGTGACTCAGCACTCGGACAGCGCTTCGATACTCTCAAAACGATTTTCCTTCGATAAAACCTAGTACCAATACCACTAGGGTTTAGTTTAACGATAACCGTGACAAATTAATTAGTCTAACTATTATTATTATTATTATATAAGCGTTAATAACACTCAATATAACTCATAATAATAGCCCAAATAATTATTTTAAGGACCTAATAACATTCCTATAATTATTTGAAAGCTATATTAAAAATTGTGTAAGTGTAGCACACTTACAGCGAATTTTATCAAAAACCGAAACTTAATTGGAGCAGCATTTCGAAACTGAAAGACTCCTTTTTCTCAGGACTCCGGGAGCCTCGGGGCTTCCTTAGGGTGCTAGGGGTTTATCTAGGGTTTAGGGGTGGTTTGGGGTCTTAGAGAGAGAAAGAAACTAGAGAGAGAAAGAGATTTGGTGTGAAAAATGAGTGAGAAGTTCGGACCCTTCACATGCCTTTTACAGGCGCCTGATCTCGGAATTACGCTGGGCGTACCGAGGGTACACTGGGCGTACTCCTCGGATAAGACTTCCAGCTGGCTTCGCACGTGGACCGACCTCGGAGTGGATAAGAAGCGAAGGTACGCGGGGCGTACAGACTTCAGACGCTGGGCGTAATGCGAGGCAACGTGTCATCATCCGAAGCGAGCACCATGGGCCGCAAACGACGGTCAGGATTAAGCCACGTCATCAGTCCATGCATCAGCTTCGCAAATTCACTTTCTAACTTTAAAAATTCGTAACTTTCACATACGAGCTCCGTTTTCGACGTTCTTTATATCCACGCGAAGGTGGGAACGTACTCTACAACTTTCGTTTAGACTCCGTCGGCTAGTTTTGACTCGATTTTAAATTTTATATTATTAACAGGCCGGGACAGAATTGGTCCGTTAAATCATCATAACTTCTTCATCCGACGTCCGTTTTCGCCCATCTTTTTCTCATTACGCTACTTTTAACGAGATCTTCGAGTCTCGTTTAGGTCATGTCGGCTAAAAATCGCTCGATCTAATATTCGAATTTCGGGTTGTACACTGCTAATCCGAAACTTCTTCATACGAAGTTAGATTTGGGCATTCTTTTTATCGATGTTCTTAGTTTAACATATTCTACGACTTTTGTTTAGATTGCTAAGGCTAAATCTCGCTCTATCGTAAATTCACTATTTACGCTTCCCGGTATCGTGCCGGTTTCGTCGCGAAACTTCAACGGGTCATAACTTCTTCGTTATAACTCGGATTTCGGCGTTCTTTATATCCCCGGAATCCTTGTTTCGACCACTACAACTTTATATAAAGATATCGGGCTTATCTCACACTTTAATTTTGACGCTTATTTTTATTCTTTATTAATTATACATTTATAATTAACTAATAAGCACATAATTAAATACACATAATTCACATAATACTCAAATATTTCATCTTTATTACTTCAAAAAGAGTTACAATAGTTGACCTAGACTATTACATTGACAAATATGCTTAGCCCTAAAACACGGGCGTTACACTAAGCTTATGTGATAGACTTCGGAAGTGCTTGGGATACTCATTTACCATTAATTGAGATTTCCTACAACAACAATTATCACACCAACATTAAAGTCACGTTATTTGAGGCATTTTACAGATGAAAATTTTGTTCCCCAATATGTTGGGAAGAGGTTGGAGATACACAACTGGCCAGGGAACACATAAGAGATACATTGCTCGCTGGTCTAGAAATCATTCATGAGGCTATAGAAAAGATTATGCAAATCATGGGTCGAATTAAGGTTACACATGACCTTCAAAAGAGTTATGTCGATGTGAGATGTAAGCCTCTCGAATTCCAAGTCAGAGGCAAAGTAATTTTGAAAATCTCCCCTTGAAAGGGAATCATACGACTTAGAAAACGAGGCAATTTAAACTCGAGATACATAGGTTCTTTCAAAATTCTTGCGAGAATTGGTCCTATTGCATATCGACTCAAACTACCTAAAGAGCTAAACAATGTGAATGATATCCTTCATGTGTCTAGCATCAAAAAGTGTCTCTACGATGACACTCTTGTTGTCCCTCTTGATGAGATCCAAGTTAATACCAAACTCCACTTCATTGAGGAACCAGTGGAAATCATGGATCGAGAGATCAAACGACTAAAATTGTAACATCCCAAAAACAAATATATTTTTTTCATAGTAAAAATGTATCATAATCATCATAGTACAATAATAATCATCGATGCAGAAAATCATCAGGGGGAAATGTTGTACAGTCAAGCCAGACCCTTCCCTTTGGAACTAAAAGTACCTGAAAATGTTCAAACTACAAAAGCGTAAGAATACAACTTAGTGAGTTACCCCAAAATACCACATACCATACACATATTTCCATGGGCTACCCCCATGGTCTTTTATACTATTGTCATAGGCTACCTCCATGGTCTTTCCTCACATTGCCATGGCTACCCCATGGATAATATATATATATATATATATATATATATATATATATATATATATATATATATATATAAGTGTCATGGGCTACCCCTATGGTATTTCATACAAATGCCACGGGCTACCCTTAAGGTCTTTCATACAAATGCCATGGGCTACCCTAGGGTATTCCATGCAAGTATCACAAAGACAACTAGCATTCAACATAGTATAGTGAGGGACTCACCTCAATCTAAAGACAGACAAATTTCACACTCAAGCTGTTGATACTAGAACTTCTCCCACTAATCATACATACAATAAAACCCAAATAAAAGTTAAGGTAATAATACATACTCAAGGGTCTTGGTTTATGGATACTCTTCTTGGGGTAAAAGACCATTCTACCCTTCTAAGACTAGGACCCACTCCATTTGAACAATAATCCATTTTGTCAAAAATCACCCTTCTAGTTCTATGCCCAGATTAACACCATACTCTATGCTCATCGTAGAGCCTCAAATGAAAATACGAGGAAATTTCAGGTTACGCTAAGCATAGTTAAGATTACACTCAACGTAATACGCCGATTCACCAACTTCCTATTAAGCTCTTAATACACAAAAACCAATGCTCCAATCCTCATAATTGGATCTAATGAACTCCCTAAGGGGTAAAGTCTAAGACTTTACACCTTTGCATAGCTAGAAAGAGCACAAGGCCAAACCGTAAGTCCATAAAACGTTCTAATGTTCAAGAGCTCATGCATGAATGGATGGGAGTGACCAAGTTCCTATTAATATGACATTACTGTTGGATAAGGTGTCTAAGTCCATAACTATTTATGATATGTACTTGACTCGGTTTCCCGTGGTCCATCTGGGTTGCATGGCATCATGCACTTGGGTAGATTAAAATGAGAGAAAGGGCACTTATGGTTTATTAATATATTATAAGTTCTAATATATTAATGATATTATTTAATTAGTATTGATCAAGAATTAATTTAGAATTAATTGTGTGATAAAAAGAGACTAATTAAATATATGGGTTGATTGTGTAAATAATTTATTCTTGTATAGTGGGCTAATGTTACATGGTTTATCAAGTTGGGCTAAAACCCATAAGATGCTCCATGGTGTTTTTGAACCCATGGATCCAAGAAATGAAAAGCCATGCACATTAGGGTTTACATGGAGTAACCCTACATGTTGCACACTATATAAGAAACTCCATAACAAGAAAAATCGGCTACTAAGTGAAATAAGTGAGGGCTAGCCGATTTTCAAGTTTGTGCATTTATCTCTAAGTTATTCCAAGTGTATTTGGTGTTATGTGAAGCATTTGAGGCATCACATTTGGGGTGCTAGGCTCACAAGTTTCTCAAAGGAATTCAAGCAACAAAAGGTATGTTTTTCTTACTAGCTTTTATGGTTAAAAGTTCCCCATGCATGCTAGATAGGTTATAAACCTTGGAAAATCAAATTTTCATGTATCATAGTAAAACATAGATCCAAGGTTTCTAGGTTTAAATGTACACCATAGGAGTGTTAGAATGCTCGAAACCCATCAGTGGTATCAGAGCCTATGCTTGTTTTGTTGATATTCGATGTAAACTTGTTGAAAAACTCAAAAAATTGGTTGTCTCGACAATGGACTCGCTGAGTCCATGGGGGGACTCGATGAGTCCAAGGCAAAAGTCATCCTACCCGACGAGTAGGTTATTGCACTCGACGAGTAGGAGGCTCTGACTATAGTTTTTCGACTTATGCTGCTGGAAATGGACTAGAAACATTACCCTAAACTGTTTTGGTGTTTTAAAACTTGTTTTAGATGGTGTAATGGTTATGCTAATCCATTTACAAAGGCTAATATCAAAATTCCATGTTTATATGTGTTCATATGATTCTTGAAGTTTTGATATGAATATTCATGTTCTTATGAGTCATTGTTAGATCATAGGAATTACTTGCTAAATTGTTTAATGATTAATTCTTGATCAATTATGTGTTTTAATGGGATCCATAATTTGTCCTCAAGTTATGGATAACCAAAAGTCACTTTCTTTTAATGTCCATTTAAAACACATAAGTTACATAAAAATGAAGAGTCTTCACTTTTATGAACTATTAACTCATAAGTTATGAAATGAAAAGTTTTGAATAGTTTCAAAACTTGCCCTCAAGTTTTGTAATTTGTAAAGTTCCACACATTTAAGAATACTTTAATTCCAAACCCTTAGAGTTTTAAAAGTTAAAATTCAATCCTTATACTATTATAACATTAATGATTAATAATTATATATATGTATAAGATCAAGTTGTTTTACCGTTAGTAGGCCTTATTCACGAACTCGGTCTATAAGGGGGGTATAAGGTTGTTGCCTATAAAATAGCAGCTTAGTGGGTGTCCATGCTCACCCACCACTTCCTTTATCGGTGGAGGGTCGTTAGCGGAACGAGTAGGACAATGAATTTAATTGTCATTAAAAGTATGATGATTATTATAAAGTAACTAAATGTTTTATAATTCCCAATCTTAGTTACTTTAGGAAAATGTGAATATGGTGCTAACCCATGAAATTCACACTTTGTACCTTACCAAGTCGTTGGTGGAGCGTGTGTGGGTAACCGACACACTAACTTTGGACTAGTAAGGATAACAAAGGGTGACTTAATGTTTATCATAGATCGGTGGAGCGCGTGTGGGTAATCGACACATTGATTAGGTAATAGTATTAAGGGTACCAAGTGAATTTGCATGGTTATTCACACCTTGTTTTGTGATCCTCGGCATCCCAGTCACAAAACTTGAAGGGCACATTCGAGATTGAAACATGTCATTGAAAAGTTCAATGAATCTCAAAAGAACCTAGGAATTTCAAAACCAATTTATTTCGTTTTCGTGGTGGAAATTGGTGAATCGTCATTCACCTACCTTCAAATATGTTATGGCTTAGATTACAGCATCTCTCTTTTAAGTTATAATGTATTGTGTTGGGTCCTAGCCTTAATATTATATTTGGGTGTTTTATTAAGGACTCTATATATCTAATCTAAACTTGTTATCTTCTTTTCAGATGTCTTCCAACAACAATGCTTCGGGCTCTAACCCTACAGACTCCTTCTCTCTCATGAATCTTTGTGGGAGAGTCATCTTCGATGGTACAAACTTTATGGATTGGATACGTAACATCAGGATGGTCACTCGTTACAAGGACAAGGAATATGTCCTCGACAAGGATCTAAAGGAACTCGATGAGTCTACTGCTACTCCTGAGAAGATCGCTGAATTCAGGACACATGAGAGAGATGCCACTAAAGTGGCATGCCTCATGATGGCCACAATGCCAGTCGAGCTCCAAAAGTCCTATGATGACTATTACCCTTTTGAGATGCACCAGGATTTGATGGAAATGTACCATCAAAGTGCACGTCAAGAGCGGTATGAAATAATCTCCTCCATGATCACAACCCGAATGAAGGATGGTGAACCCATCATGGGCCACATGCAAAAGATGAAAATGTATGTGGACCGTTTGTTGAAACTGAATGTTAACTTTCCTAACAATTTGGCAATTGACATCATTTTGCACTCCTTACCTTCTTGTTATGACTAATTTCGAATTACATACCACATGAACAAGGTGGAAGTTACTCTCAGCAAACTTCAGGGACTTTTGAAGACCGCAAAAAGTGGTCTTAAAGGTAAGTCGGTTGTTACTTCTACTCCTACTCCTACAACTACCTCTATTTTGGCTATCGGGCAAGGCAAAGGGAAGAAGAGGAAGACCCCTTCGAAGGGTACCAAGGGAAAGTCTCTTGAAGGCTCCTCATCTGGAACCAAAAGTGGTTCTACCACTCCTTCTGCCAACCCCAAAGAGGCTGAATACTTCTATTGCCAGAATAAGGGGCACTGGAAGTGAAACTGCCCAAAATACTTGCAGGATGTCAAGTGGGAAAGTGAAACCATCCCATGCAGGTATCTACACTGTATTGTCTAATAACTCACCATATTATAACTCTTGGGTCCTTGATACAAGTTGTGGTATTCACATATGTTTTGATTTGCAGGGCCTAAAAATAAGTGATGATGTGGAGCATGGGAAGATAAATATAATCATGGGAAATAGGAAGACTTCACCTGTTACCAATATTGGAGTTTATACTTTGTTGCTAAGTAGTGGGTTAAAGTTAGATTTGAATAAATGTGTTTACTCATCTGAAATGGCAAGAAATATTATTTATTTTCATGGTTTGTACAAAAAAGGGTTTACCTTTTCTTTTGATAATGAATGTGGTGGTATTAATACTTTCTTTAATAAGGTTCTTTATTTTAAAGCATTACCTTGTGATGGTGTGTATGAAACTGTGTGGGTTGTAGATAACCTAGGAAATAATGTGTTGTGTATTGATTCTTCTACTAGATTGGATAAAGCATCATTATGGCATTGTCGTATTGGTCATGTAAGCAAGAAGCGCATAGGCCAACTCCAAAAGGACGAAGTCTTAGAGTCATTTGACCTAAAGTCATATGATAGTTGTGAATCTTGTTTGCTTGGGAAAATGAAAAAATCACCCTTCACTGGTACTTTGTTCAAGGGGTGAGGGTTTTTTGTACCTTATACATACTGATGTATGTGGACCCTTCAAAACCACCACAAGGGATGCTAATCGCTATTATGTGACTTTTACTGATGATTTTAGTAGATATGGTTATGTCTACTTAATCAAGCATAATTCAAGGACTTTTGAAAGGTTTAAAGAGTTTAAACAAGAAGTAGAGAATCAATTGGGCAGGAACATTAAGATGCTTCGATCCGATCGAGGTGGTGAGTATCTTAGTACAGAGTTCCTCGACTATCTTAAGGAGTGTGAGATTGTCTCACAATTGACACCTCCCAGGACACCACAGTTGAATGGTATGGCTGAGAGGCGTAATCGGACCTTGTTAGACATGGTTTACTCCATGATGAGTCGAGCTTCGCTACCAATCTCTTTTTGGGGGAATACCTCAGAGACTGCCGCCCATATCCTTAATCTAGTCCCTACAGAGAAGGATGCCAAAACACCTCATGAGCTGTGGACTGGGAAAGTTCCCAATTTGGACCACATAAATATTTAGGGTTGCGAGGCTTTCGTGAGACGCAAGACTCAAGATAAGCTCGAACCTCGAAGTGAGCGGTGTATTTTCATCGTCTACCCACAAAAATCCTTTGTTTACCTCTTCTACAGATCCAGTGAGAATGTAGTCTTTATGGCAAGAAGAGGGGTCTTTCGAGAGAGAGAGTTCATAAGCCAAGGAAACAGTGGGAGGCAAATTGACCTTGAAGAAATTCAAGATTCAAGTGATGAAGGAACCTCAAACCCTAGCAATCAACCTGAGGAGGAAACTCCTATTAATCCGGTTGATGAGTCTATACCTCTGAGGCGTTCCACGAGGATTAAGAATACACCTATGCATTACTATGGTTTCCATATTACTGCGGAAGGTGATACATTTATCAGTGACAGTACACTAGTAATCTGGATAAACCTAACAGCTTTAAGGAAGCCATGGCAGGCCTGGAGTTTGCTAAATGGAAGGAGGCTATGGAC
Source organism: Lactuca sativa (assembly GCF_002870075.4). Classification (NCBI taxonomy): domain Eukaryota; kingdom Viridiplantae; phylum Streptophyta; class Magnoliopsida; order Asterales; family Asteraceae; genus Lactuca; species Lactuca sativa. The sequence continues at coordinate 172,699,804 of NC_056631.2, forward strand.
AACGAGATACAGTCCATGTATGACAATCAAGTTTGGAACATAGTTGACAATGTACCCGGCCGTAAGACAGTCGGGTGCAAGTGGATCTTCAAGAAGAAGACCGGCATGGATGGTAAAGTGCATACTTATAAGGCGCGACTACTTGCGAAGGGTTTTACTCAGACTCAGGGTATTGATTATGATGAAACCTTCTCACCAGTAGCGAAGATAAAGTCTATTAGGTTCATGCTAGCCATTACTGCATTTCATGATTATGAAATATGGAAAATGGATGTTAAAACCGCTTTCCTTAATGGAAAGCTGGCTGAGGATGTTTACATGAGTCAGCCAGAGGGTTTTGTCAGCACGGAGTACCCAAATAGAGTGTGCAAGCTTGAGAAATCCATTTATGGGTTGAAACAAGCATCTCACAGCTGGAATCTTTGTTTCGATGAAAAAGTCAAAGAGTTTGGTTTCTTGAGAAGCGAAGAAGAGTCCTGCGTATATGTCAAAGATAGTGGGAGTATAGTTAGCTTTTAGGTATTGTATGTGGATGACATACTACTCATAGGAAATGACATCCCAACTCTGCAGGAGGTGAAGTCCTGGTTTGGGAAGTGCTTTGATATGAAGGACCTTGGAGAAGCTGCATATATCCTAGGGATAAGGATATTAAGAGAAAGGAGTAAAAGACTAATTGGACTTAGTCAGAGTACTTACTTGGATAAGGTGTTGAATAGGTTCAACATGCAGAACTCCAAGAAAGGAGATTTATCGATCCACAGTAACAATAAGCTGAGTAAGACTCAGAGCCCGAGTACAGAGGCTGAGATAGCTGAAATGAGTTGAGTACCATATGCTTCCACTGTAGGCTCGATCATGTATGTTATGAATTGTACTCGTCCTAATGTGGCTTTTGCTTTGAGCATGGTCAGCAGGTATCAGGGGAATCCTGGCAAGGCTTACTGGACTGCGGTAAAGAACATTCTCAAGTATCTTCAAAGGACTAAGGGCTGGGTCCTTGCCTTCGGTGGGAGTGAGGACTTGAGAGTGTTTGGGTATAGTGATGCTAGCTTCCAAACTGATAGGGATAATTTCCGCTCTCAGTCAGGCTGGGTCTTTACCTTAAACGGAGGAGCAATTACTTGGAAACGTTCTAAGCAAGAGATGGTAGCTGATTCAACCTGTGAATCAGAGTACATAGCAGCGAGTGAAGTGGCGAAGGAGGCAATATGGTTGAAAAACTTCATTGGAGACCATGGAGTTTTACCAGCTATAAAAGAGCCTATGGAAATTTTCTGTGATAGTGAAAGTGCAGTTGCCTTAGCGAAGGAACCAAGGGATCACGGGAGATCTAGACACATCGAAATAAAATACCATTTTATCAGACATCGAATATAATAAGGGCTCCTCGTGGCAATGAGGGTATCATCGGATGACAACCCAACAGATCCCCTCATGAAGGGACTGAGTAGGGTTAAGCATTTACAACATGCGAGGCACATCAGGCTGAAGGATGATTTAGTTTTACAGATTAGATAGATGTTTCTAAAACTTATAAAATGTAATTGACATTTGATGATGAATAAAAGTTGTTGTTTATTTATGAGTAAAGTGTTGCTGTCTTTGTCAATTATTTACTATTGTTTCAGTTTTACATGTTTTAACTTTCAGAATAAAAAATTTATTCAAAATCTCCACAATTGGTCATATGCTGGAAGTAGATATGAATCAAGACTATCATGAAGTTGGCTTGTAGATGTCCAAGTTGTTGGACATAGCAAGAGTTGCTACAACACTCATGAGTGCTCATAAGTTCTGAGTATTGGATTCAACCCATGCTCACTTGTATCACTTCATGGAATTTATCTCGAGTGATCGTGAGATGGTAATATCATATAAGTCTTCAAACCTATAGATATGATTTGTTGACCATGAGTTGGTTGTACATTGATTGTATGAAAACGCATTGGTAACTCGATGTTATAAAACGTGCCTTTGTGTATAATTCAACGAGTAGTAGAACAAGCATGTGAGTCAAAATTTATCTGTTCCTTCTTTGATTAGAAGCGATATCTAGGCCCCTTGATGATTTTGTTTTGACCTAGGTACCAGGCCCGGTCAGAACTAAATTGATGTGTTCGAGTAAGTTCTATGTCAAACAAATCAGAAATTAGGAAATAAACTGCTGGAAAATAAGTACAACATTGTTCCATGTATTTGTCCGGCTGATATCTTGAGAGTAGAGGATTTTATGATCACTTATCTTAAGTGGCATAACAACATCATCTCAGTTCCGAGAGACCTTGAAAGAGCTACGATTGCTAATCGGTTCCTGAAGTCATACTTGCATTAATAGTTATTAGACTTATCTAATTAGGAGACTGTTGGATAAGGTGTCTAAGTCCATAACTATTTATGGTATGTACTTGACCCGGTTTGGCATGGTCCATTTGGGTTGCATGGCATCATGTATTTGGGTAGACTAAAATGAGAGAAAGGACACTTATGGTTTATTAATATATTATAAGTTCTAATATATTAATGATATTATTTAATTAGTATTGATTAAGAATTAATTTAGAATTAATTTTGTGATCAAAAGGAGACTAATTAAATATATGGGTTGATTGTGTAATTAATCTATTCTTGTATAGTGGGCTAATGTTACATGGTTTATCAAGTTGGGCTAAAACCCATAAGATGCTCCATGGATGCTCCATGGTGTTTTTGAACCCATGGATCCAAGAAATGAAAAGCCATGCACATTAGGGTTTACATGGAGTAACCCTACATGTTGCACACTATATAAGAAACTCCATAACAAGAAAAATTGGCTACTAAGTGAGATAAGTGAGGGCTAGCCGATTTTCAAGTTTGTACATTTCTCTATAAGTTATTCCAAGTGTATTTGGTGTTGTGTGAAGCATTTGAGGCATCACATTTGGGGTGCTAGGCTTACAAGGTTCTCAAAGGAATTCAAGCAACAAAAGGTATGTTTTTCTTACTAGTTTTTATGGTTAAAAGTTCCCCATGCATGCTAGATAGGTTATGAACCTTGGAAAATCAAATTTGCATGTATCATAGTAAAACATAGATACAAGGTTTCTAGGGTTGCATGTACACCATAGGAGTGTTAGAATGCTCAAAAACCATCAATTACAAGCTCAGAAACATCTAAAAATGATACTCATAAGGTCTGAGCAGCTCATACCCATAAATACCAATGTTATGGGACCAAAAAACATAAGACTCAAAGGATAACTCGATCTAGCATAAAGGAACCTCAAGATGCAAACTTTATACCTCCATGAGATGGTTGATGATGTGAAAATTCTAGATCTAACAACTTCAAGCTCACAAATGCTTCTCCAATGGACTCCCCCTTCAAAGATGGATACAAGAACCACACGAAAATAGGGCTCACAACCCCTCAATTAGCGCTTTGATGTTGTGCACTTATGGTTAGCGTAAATTTCTCTATGCTCAATGTAGGACATTAAACCCATGCATGGAATCGTTTACTTATGCCCAACGAAGGAGGATATCCTATGATCAGCGTAGGGCACCTAAAATCCATAAATGGGAAAATTAAACATTAAGAATTATACCTGCGGATACGGGTGTTACAAAAATAAATTCGCATTCCCATACTGAAGGTATGATGGAACTCTCTATGAGGACCATAATTTACTTGGGAATTTGAGGACCAAATAATGAGAAAGTACCCTTAACTATTTAACGATATGCCGACTTGTGACAACCCATAAATCTCTATCTTGTCAAGTCAATCCATTCAACCAAAAGTCAGACTTATTTCTATTGCCTTTTAGCCTTGTTAAAGGTCATTTTAATGAGTTCTAAGCCTAGTACACTTAAGAATTGAGTTTTATGAAGTGTTAGCTCGAGATCAGAAGGCTGCAACCGAACCAGAAAACCCAACACATGAGGTTCACGGCCGCAAACCCTATTCACGACCGTGAACACTCTTTTGGTTGTAAACCACCCTCCATATATATGAGATGGCTTCATTTTTTCTTCATTCTCCAAGCTCCAGCCGTGAACTACCCTTTCTCTCTCAAGTATCATCAAGTGAAAGCTCTCATTTCACTCCCAAAACGTAAGTGTCTCATCCTTTACTTGCTCATGCTTAACAATCCATTTGTTCTAGCCTTGATTCGTCACTCTTAGACACCATCTTCAAGATCTTGAAGGGTTTACGGCTGTAAACCCTTCATAAGGGTTGTAAACCCTTCAAAGGATCTTGGGCCGCAAACCCTCCCAAGGCCGTAAACTCATAGATCTTGGCCGTGAACTCCTTGTGATCAATCACATGTGATTCTAACACTACATTGTGAGTGTTTCCTAGTTCCTAAGGTTGTTTCCCTTCATGTTAGTTGTTCTAGACACTAATTATATACATATATGTATCAATATATATCAATTAGGACTCTTTTTGTGCATCGGGACTTCATTCGTGGAACTTCTCATCATTACTCGAATCTTTAATTAAATCACCCACATAAGGTGAGTTCATACCCCTATAATCAATCTTTTAAATGTTTTTAAATGCTTTTGAGGGGGGGAATACAAGTTGAACACAATGATAATTGTGTTAATATTACCTGTGATAATCATCACATTAAAGAGATTTCATATGATTTTGTAAGTGATCAAATCAATTCAACAACTCTTTTATAAAAATGTTAGTTTATTGTTTATAAAAACTCTGTTTTCAAAGTACATGCATAACTCAATAGATAATCGAGTCTTTTCTACAAATCAGGATAGTTCAAAACAAACATATTAGTAAACTATAAAGGGTATAGTTTAGGAGTTTAGAACATACTAGAACAAGAACAGGAAGGAACATATACAATTACATATACATTTACAAAAAGGAACATATACATTTACATATATATTTACAAAAGGAACGTATACTTTTTAACTAGAACAAGATAACAATAATGTGAGATACTACTTCATGGCACAACAATACACTTGCTGTGTCACGTTTTGTAACCAGAGTCTCCTGGAGGGAGAGCGGGTATTGTGTGTATAGATCTATACGGGACAGACACTCCCACACCCCGAATGTTAGCTACAGTCCCATCCGGCAAGGCCAAAGGGGTGACAAAATGTCACATGGTTTCGACACCGGATGATTGTCGTGTTTACAGCAGTCAATCAGCATGGTTACAACCTTATCAAATTTTTCCTTAATTTAACTAATTGGTTTTAAGGTATTTAGTGCTTCAGTAGTTATTTTATACAATATTACTGCACACTTTCATTTTCCCATTACATCCTTAGCAATATTCTCACATAAAAGGTGATGCAAACTATTTTCTACTAAAGATAGTATTAGACTTGGGAAAACTTACATTAATACAAAAGACAAATAGAATAGTCGGGTCCTAGTACATTCAGTTAGAAGGGGACCTATAATGCTAAGTTTATGATACATTAGGGATATATATTAACCGGATCCGACAGACAGTAGGATGCGTGCTCTCCACTTCATTTCATGTTCCTTGTTTGGTTGTGGGCTTAGAGCAGATTCCCCTAGTCTACTATCTATTCGATCTTAGCTATATATATCATGTATACACCAAGTAATCATGAGGAGTATCAGGTATGGGTCAAGTCATAACATACAAATTCAGCATACTGTTTTCTAGTACAAAAACATACTTTTCAGATAGAACATTAAGTAGGAGAAACTAGCAACTTACCAGTAAAAGGTTTAATTCATTTTATTAAACCATTATAACTTAAAAGACCTTTTATGGTTAATTCTATAATACCTTAGCTTATATATCAGGGTTATATATAGTTAATATCCAATAGACAGTTGAATGTGTGCTTTCCGCCTTACTTTCTGTTCCTTGTTTGGTTGTGGGCTTAGGGCAGATTCACCCATTTAACTATCTGTTCGATATTAGATTATATATAGCTTGTATATAACTAAGTGATTATAGAAGGAAATATTGTGGTTACCATTTTTACTAAAGAAAATATATGATTTTCTTAAAAGAATGTTTTCATCAAATATAAAGAACTATTACGGTTGACTTCGTAAGTACCGAATGAATACACCAGGGTTGTATACAGTGATGATGTAACAAACAATGGGGTGTGTGACTTCCGCCTCATTTCATGTTCCTTGTTTGGTTGTGGGCTTAGGGCAGATTTACACAATCGATTGTGTGTTTACTCTGGATTGTATATAACTTGTATCCATTTAGTACTCATAAAAGGAATTGTAGAGTCATTTTTACTTTCATTCATCACATCAGAAAATATAGGATTTTATGGAGGAACAAGCAAACTTTTCTAAAAGAACTTGCAACTTACTTTTCATCACTTAAATAGTTATGAACTCACCAGCTTAAATGCTGATCTATTCTTTCAAAATAACTTGTATTCTCAAGAAACTGGTAGACATGTACGCGCTCTAGGATTCAGAAGATGGAGTATAGTAGCTTCATGTCTTGTTTTGTTATTTACTTTTGGATTCAATCTTTTGTGAATCACATACTTTGTAAACACTTTAATATTAATACAATGGTTTTTTGTTACGTTGATTACTATGATGCATGTGTTGTGATACTAAACATGACGTCCTCTACCCTTGAACGTTTCTGTCATTCCGGTTTGGGGGTGTGACATGACTAGAAGCTGAATTTCGGGATGGAATTCTTTGAATGAGGGGAGAATGTGACAACTATTATAATTAGGTCATGGTTCACTAGTCTAAGTCACCATGAACACATATTGTAATAGACCTTGAGTAATATATTCTTCTCTTTTAATGCACTTGAAGTTTTTGCACTTGGAAATGCATACTGAATACCACTCACATCTTCAATGGATATAGATTGTTAGCAAGCAAACACTATTCACTATAAATAAGTAATGACTTGGTACATTAAAAACAAGATTTATGTATTAATTATTTTTATATACAAATAACACAGTAAACAGAAAGGACATGAAAATACAGTTTCATATATATAAAGAACATTGAAAACCTAGATGACACGCAAAAGATATGAACATTTAAAGAAAAAAGAACAATACAACACAAGCTTTACCCGTAACCGAGTCTTCAAACCATTTGTTGGCATAGCTACGCATTTCGTTAAGTAAAAATAATAGCATTTTATAAATAAAAAAATACTCTAGTATTTGATTATACTTTCGAAATTTCCTTAACTCAAAGTTATAGTACTTTCGCGAAAACTACCGAATCACAACAACGGGAAAAACACCGTAAAACAACAACAAACACAAATTTTACATAGCTACACTATTCTTTCGGTGTATATTCCCACATATTCTGAACTATAATTCCATGGACATCAAGCTAGTGTTTTCGAACAAAAATGTGAGATGTCATTTTTCGTCGGACCTTTGCATGCCAATCGAGAAAGCGACACGTGTCACCAATAGAATAGTGATACTTGTCAACCATTTAGAAGAGACATTTCTCAAGATGTTATGGTCCAAAAATTCCTATAAATAGGTAGAGAGAGAGGGCTACCCTCTCTCCACACATCTCTCCCTCATCTATCTCCGATCATTCCCTCTCTCTCGGTTCCGTCACTCTGCCGCTGATCGCTGTTGTATTACAGCCACCGGTGCTCCATTCAACCACCTAGCTCCTTCTTTCGACTACCTCCAACATCTAACGACCCCCCCTTCCTCCCCTCTCCTTTGTCGCAGCCAAAAGTCGCTGAAAACCCACCGCCGACGAGGAGTCCGACAAAGATTCCGGCGACCGAAAAGTTTTTCCGGCAGTTCCCGACGAACATTTTTGTGTTTTTAGAATTCCTTTGACCCGATCTACATCCCTCTTGCAACATTTCATTAAACAAAGTGTTCTCCGTGTCATTTCCAATCATAAACCTGATTCCCGATCTGGTTAAAGCACACAACGAGAATGAGTTTCACGACCCCTCTTTTAAACTTTTTAAATGTTTTCGGGAGTGAATACTTGCAAAATATCTATTATTTATTTTTATATAAACTTTTAGATAATTAATTATTGTTTATATAATTATAAAAAAAAAACTTATTTATTGGTTTGTTAAACAAATAGGTATATATATATATATATATATATATATATATATATATATATATATTTATATATATATATATATATATATATATATATATATATATATATATATATATATATATATATATATATATATATTTATGGTATTGTTGGTTTTACTTGATTTACAACCGTTACGCTGCCGAATTTTTGTTAGAAACTTTACATGGTTATTACGCACAATCGAGCTTTTTGTCAAGTGACTTTATTATTTAACATTTAAGACGCAAACACACAGATACTTTTAGAATTATGTAAATTCGGGGAATTTACATGATACTTATTCAACAACTAAGCATAATGCTTTAGCCAAGATCTCTAACCTATAACCGTTAATCCTAAGCGAGCGAGGAACGTTATATATAGATATATATGAGTTGACACCCCACATGTGGTTGCAAGCTACAACCATGGCAGACGAGTCACAACAGGTGATAACTTTCCACCGGTTATGATGTTGATGAAGCGTCGTGCTAACTTTTTACAGCACACCACGATAGTGTGGGGCATACAACGTTGGTGCCAAACAACAACATGAACACATCATATAGCTCGGTTATAAGGTCTCATTGTAACACGAATACACTCGAGAAGTACTCAAAATAAGTTGATATAGGGCTTATAATGAGCTATTACAGACTTGTGCGGTTTACAAGTACTATTACACATAAGTTAAGTCAGAACTTATACACAATGATTACACACTTGTACGATTCACAAGTACCATTATACATAAGTCGGGTAAGAACTTATACACAGTGAGCACATACTTGTAGGGTTTATAAGTATCAGTAAGTTAGGTAAACACTTACACACAATCAACACATACTTGTAGGGTTTACAAACATCTTTTTCTTTTTATAAGTCAGGTAAGCACTTATATACCTTAGACACCTACTTTTTGGTTATAAAGGTACTTTGAGCCAAAACATGTGAACTCACCAACTTTATGTTGACGTATTTTCAGGAACATAAGAAGTTGGACTGTCACACACACACACACACACAGAGAAAGAGAGAGAGAGAGAGAGAGAGAGAGAGAGAGAGGAACACTCATGAGAGTTTTTGTTATCAATCACAATCACATACTTTATGTGTTTAATGCCTATCTGTTAAGGCATGTATCGTATTTTTGATGTAATGATGTACTCGTTGAATGAATAAAATGTAATTTATATTCACTATTAATAGAACTTTTCTAGTATATGTTTGAAGTGTGGAATTATTTTTCTTTCCTTTTTTAGTATATACATATTTCATGTTTTTTTTTCACATAAGTAACATAACATTATATAGTCGATATATTTAAGGTTGCATGCATGTTTTGTGTTTGTATGAGAGAGAGAGAGAGTGTGTGTGTGTGTGAGAGAGAGTGAGAAAGAGTGAGAGAAGAAGAAGAAGAATTATCGACAAAACAAACTTTATGAGTACAAGACAAATTAAGACAAAGAAATAAAGTAAAATGTTAAAATTCAATGGATGCCAAAGTATAATGCTTTATAAGAAAATAATTTAAAGTACAATGCTCTTAAATAACACACTAACAATGTTAATGTGTGCAAAATTTGTTATTTTTGCATCAAATTTTAATGTTGAATGGTAATATGTGCAAAAAAATTTAAGATTAATGATGTTTTTTGTACAAAGAAAAGAGTTTATTAATGAGTGTTACTATATGTACCCCCTCACTCACATAAATTGCCAAATCATTGGGTATACATTATTTATTCCAGTCACAATGGAGGTACATGTAACAATTTGGGGGTACGTATAGAATTACCCTTATTAACCTAGTAAGACTATGTTTGGCGCGCCACAAATAGCTAATAGACTAGCTTATTTTTCGAGTTTTTTTAAATTGACATGTTTGGCAAGCCAAAAAGTAGTTTTTTAAAAAGTTGCTTAGACTAGCTTTTCATGAGTTTTTTTTTTTTTTTTTTTTTTTTTTTTTTTTTTTTTTTTTAAATCTTTCAAGTATATCCTTTAATCAATTATAGAAAACATATTCTTTGAAATATCTTTTATGTTATTTTATATATATTTCAGCTAGTTCGCCAAACATAGCTTAGGTTGTGTTTGACGCGCCACAATAAACTAAAATGCTAGCTTATTTTTTGAGCTTTTTTAAGTTGTCGTATTTAGCAAGCGAAAAAGTAGCTTATAAGCTAGTTTTTTAAAAAGCTACTTAGACTAACTTTTTAAGAGCATTTTTTTTTAAAATTTCAAATATACCCCTTAACTAATTATAAAAACACATTCTTTTAAAGGTCCTTTTATGTCATTTTATATTTTCCATCTAGCTTTTTAACTAGTTTTGCCAAACGTTATATTTTATCAGCTAAATTTTCAACTATCAACTAGTTTTTTATTTAACAGCTAGCTTTTCAGCTAGTACGCCAAACATACATGTATGAATTGAACAGCTAGTTGATAGAAGAAAAGTTAATTTTTGTATGAAAAGCTAGCTGATAAAAAAAATGTTTAATAAAACTAACTGAAATATATAAAATGATATAAAAAACATTTAAAGAAGTATGTTTTTTATAAACTATTAAGGGACATATTTGGAAAGGGAGGTGATATATCCCCGATGTTTTTGATACATCCACAAGATTTTTAAGTAAATTGAAAATTTTACCCCTGCCTACTTATCTCCATTCCCCCTCCTCTTCGATCGGTCATTCCTTCAACCAGTAAAAGGTAAGTGATTTCATGCGTATTTTCGTTTATCACCGGCGAATCCCACTTCAAGAAACACACAATCCTCACATTCCAGCAAGAAAGTCAAAGAAGCCAACAAAACTCTGGCAAGAAAATCATTGTGTGTGCCAAACTGAAAGTAGGTTCTCTCGAACGAGCATTGAGCAAAAGGATCCTTATCCTTCAAAATTTTACACAGAGAAAGAAATTGTCGGAAAGCTTTGTTATTATGCTTTGTAATTGTGCATGTTTTGCTTGATTTTACCCATCTTCAACTGCTTTTGATATGTGACCTGTAATGGTGTTTTTTTTTTTTTTTTTTTTTTTTTTTTTGCATTTGAAATAGCCTTGAAACTGAAAATAGCTTTTGATATGGTCCCTGCAACTTAGTTGAGCCCTGCAACTTAGTTGAGCCCACCACCAGATATGGTGATTAAGATAGACGTTGCAGATCCAACCACCAAACTCTAGCAATTTTCATGGTATTTGTTAATTAGAGGCTGTGAACGTGTTCTACCAGCAAACAATGTCTTCTCCGGCGAACCTGTTTTTCCTCCGAAAGTTTTTAAAAAAAAAACATCTGTGAATATATCAGTTACTATTTCGAAAATTTTTAAAATTTTTTTAAAAAACTAGTATAAATAGATTTACTTATAAACTACATTATAAAACTTAAAAAGTAAGTTAGGTGTTACGTTTCAAACAAATCCTAATTTTTTTTTCTTGATTGGACGTTCAAACTAGTCAAAAAATATCAAATCAGATCAAATATTTTTATTAACAGTAATAATAGTATTTTTGTTACGTTTATTAGATTTAACTATAATATATACAAAAAAATATCAAATCATATCAAATCTCTTAATTAATAGCAAAACAAAACTGCAAGATTAGTCTCTATGGTATTCAAAAAACTTTGGATAGGGTCCAAAAAGTTTCCAACTTGCATGTGATATCGCAAATTTTTGTATAAAACGTTTTTTTTTTTTCATTTCATTTTTCACTATCTTTTTTAGAGAATCTCTCTCTCTCTCTCTCTCTCTCTCTCTCTCTCTCTCTCTCTCTCTCTCTCTCTCTCTCTCTCTCTCTCTCTCTCTCTCTCTCTCTCCGCGATTTCCTTAGAACGATCATGAACGACTTCTTCAAACCTATCAATTTCATAGTAAAAAATGATAAGTTTTTGAAAAGGTTTATATATAATAAGATTGTTGTGTAGTTAAACCCTATCAATTTCATAGTAAAAAAATTAAAAATTCACAAAATCGCAGATGAATATGAGAGGAAATCACAGATGGACATAATTCATCTTCAATTTTTGGCCGGAAAAGGGGTATATATATAGAGAAAAAAAACGTCTGCCAACATACAAGTGGTTAAAACACGTCTGTGTTTTAGCGACTTGTACGTTCGCAAATGGCATAGCGAAATCGCAAATGGATTATATCCATCTGTGATTTTAGTGGCTAAAAATGCAATTTTGATTTTTTTGGTTATTTTCCACAAAATAATTAGTGTATTTTGCTAAATTTATAATTTTCTCTACATTTAATTGTAATATATACAAAATTAAATTTAATCATATTTTGTTCTTGTTGCACAATGAAAATTTTCTTACCCTACCACTCCTCGTATGTCGAAGGGTCTTTCTTCTCTACAGACACAAAACCAGAGAGAGAAAAATGGGGATTGGAGACGAAGTTAAAGTATTAGTTCCGGATCTATCGACTGTGAAACGTGCAGGCGTCGCAGCTTACAACCGCACTTCCGCGGCCGTCACAAAGATTGATCAGGTGGTTAGAGTGGATGGTATTCAGAAGCTGCATCAGTATTTGCCAGACGGTGAAACTAGAGCTCAGATCGGCCTTTTCGCCACTACACTTGCTCAGAACACCGCCAAATATGCTGTCTATGAAGGCTTCAAACACATTCCTGGTTTGCCTTTCCCCTCCCTCTCTATCTCTCTCTATAAACTTTTAAGCCTAAAATCGATCGATCATCTGATGTTAGGTTAAAGGTCTGTAATTTTTCTGATCCATGGAAAAATCATAGCCTTGTTATAGAAAATGATACAAAAGATACTCGCATAACTCCTTGAAATTGTGCGAAATTTTAGAAATCGCTCTTAATTTTGAAACAGATGGAGCATTAATTAGAGTTCATCCTCAGTGTGTCATTGATTCTACTGCTAGAACAATTTTTATGTAATTTTCTCGGCTTCTGTCCTTTTCATGTTTGATACGATCTCCGATCCACATAATTGGTTATTTGATGCTGACTGTTGATATCAGGATATTTGTCAAACTAATATAACAACGAATAGTAGGTATTCACTCTTTGAAGCAAGTAAACCACCATAACTTGATATTCATTTCATCATTTTGTGCACAAATCCTTTTGCTTCTTCATATGTTTGGTTCTTTCTATATCCATCAACATATATATGACATATGTGCTTTTCTTGAGAGTGTGTCCTTGTCGATAGCCATTGAAGTCAACTGTTTGTTACATTATGTAGGTGCAAAAGTGGCATCTAAGCTGGTTTCTGATACAATCCATGAAGTTAAACAACAAAATCAAAAAGATGGAATGAAAGCAACTCCACAACAAGAAAGTTATAGTAGTGAAAATGGGAAATCAAACTCTCAAAATGAAAATGAAAATGAAGGTGGAGGTGGACATTGGAGGTCTAAACTGTAAATACTTGGTTAACTTGTTCATGTGGAGAAGAAAGACTAGTAGGAGCCAATCAATGTATAAGTTTTCTTCACATCATGGAACAAAAGGACCTGTAAATTTTCCCAATTGGGTATATAACAAAGATAACAAGTTTCTTATGTAGAATTTTCTTCAAAGTAGAATATATTAACAAGAAAAAAAAATAGAAAGTACCATGTAGATGCTATAATTATAAAACAAATAGATTAACATACATTTGCATTTACGGATTTACCCTTGAAAGTATGTTGTTATTTTTTGCATTTAACTCGAAAAAGAAAGATATGTGCAAGCAAAGTGAAATTACTTGAGCGGCTATGCTGTCAAAATTGTAAAACATCCCTCAATAATCAAAGCCATTCTTGTTGAGATATGAATAATAAATTAACTTTATTTTTTTTTTAAAGTTTGACTAAGTTTTGAATGAACTATTTTGAGTGAGGGCTGTTTAGTAAGCCTCTTAACAGTTCTATTAAGTGGTTGTCTCTGAATCAGCGTTGGTTTGTCAATTTTCTGCATCTGAATGGTTCAACAAGGCTCTGCTATATGTATCCCTTGAAAGCATTGGTTCGTCAATTCTATGACTAAAAAACATGTTTTCATTTAGAGGCAGATTAATTCAGAGCCTCTCAATCATTCGATCATTTAGAGATTGCCAAACATGAATGATCTATATGCTCACAAATCATTTTAGGATGATATTACCAATAAGATATGATCAAATCAATAATAAATAGACACAAATTGAATATTACAAGAATTTGATTCTTGATTAATATTTATAACTTTCGCAATTAACTAGAAATTAATATTTTATAAAAATAATAATTTCAATGTTAATATTAAAATAATATCTTATGAATGGTTTATAATGTCAATGTATATATCTTTTTGGACTTAAAAGGTTTTGGTATAAAAGATTTATATAACATGTGGTAATAAGAAAGAGTATAAAAGACTTACTTCCTCTTATTTCTAGCCAAAACCAAGAATAAACCTGGGGGACACGGTTTTGTTGCTTTTTCTTATTTTATTAAGCAAGCTATGGTTTTTTTTTTTCTTCGAACTTTTGTTAGGTCCCGTTTGATAGTTTCTGTCTAGGAAAGTGCTGTCTGGGAAGGTACTGTCTGGGAAAGTTTTCTGACCGGGAAAGAAACCATGATATTTGATTGTACATCTGATTGACTGTGCTGAATGATGAAAAAAGGTAATAAAAAATAAAAAATAAATTTAAAAAAAGTTATTTTAAAAAAATTAATAATCCAATAAAGAAAGAAAGAGGCGGGGTTTGGTGTATAATTGTCTTTCCAGCCCATTCAGCCAGAAAGATATGATTTTGGGGCTTTCTGGGAAAGACATATCTTACCGGGAAAGACCCCTCTTTTTGTGCAAATCAAACAGTCTTTCCGGTCCATTCAGCCAGAAAGATCTGTTTGGACCTGGAAAGATGCGTATCAAACGGGACCTTAGTCTAAACGATTATTACTTGAATCATGCAAACTGGATATGTATTCCGTTTACGATACGTAGAGTGTTTTTCTATATATGATTTCAGATTAGGAGTTAATACATATTTTAATCGAGTTCGAATACACAACATTTTAGATCCCATCTTAACAGAACTAGTAGTATGAATCTCTATTAAACATAGTTGAAATCGAAGTATCAAATATTCAAACACATTGCTATAATCGGGAAAAAAAGCATGATATACAAATATCAAATAGTACATTTTTCTTGTCAACCACTCTCATCTGCTTGCTTATTCACACACCTCACACATGGCTATCAAAAAAAAAAAGAACATTGTGTAAAATCGTGCTTTCCTAATTCCTGGTTATGTTGTTCCAGAATTGTGTTATTGGCTACTTAAATGGTGTAGTATTGTTGCATTGTTTCAATATCAAGGCCTTTGAACTTAATCACTGATTCAACATGCCCTTTCAGTGTATGAAGCTCTTCTAACCTGTTCACAACAAAATAAAGTTATTACTTTAGTATCAAGAGGATCAAGATCCTGAGTAACCAATCTAAGAACAAGACTTACCTAGCCAACTCTGCTTGCCATTTTGAATCAGAAAACATTGATACTCCTAAACTTGGAATAGGAATCGTGAAATCCTTGTTGTCATCCCCTGTAGTATCAATATCATTTGCACTGTTTCCCTTGGTATTTTTTAATAGATTTGAATCAACTTTGGCTGAAATAGATTGATACAAACAGATTACAAAAATAAAAGAAGAAAAACACAAAACAGTTACACACAATGACACAATTCAATAAGAGCAAACTGAAATACCAGAATTTTCTCTCTTTGGGGTGAAGGGAAACATATGAAGCATTCTTCCAAACATTGTTCTACTCGTAGTATTGGTTTTGTGTTGTAATGTCAACACAAAATTAAGACCAACCACAACCTCAGCCATGGTAGGTCGATGCTTCGGATTGTTGTGCAAACATCTCTCTGCAATTCGAACAAACTCCTTCAAACATTTTGGGGATATTTGATCCTTTACATTAATATCAACTATTTGTTTTAAATTGCCTTCTTTGATACAACCTTGAGCCCATGTTGCCAAACTTTCATCAAGACGCGTATCCACAGCACGCTTACGACACAACACTTCAAACAAAACCACTCCAAAAGCATACACATCTGATTTCCTTGTTAGCCTTCCAGTTGAGTAATAATGAGGATCTAGATACCCAAAAGTCCCTCTTACAAGTGTCTTGACATATGTCAATGGCTGATTCGTTGGACCTATTTTGGACAACCCAAAGTCGGAAATTTTAGCTGCCCAACTTTCATGTAACAGAATATTGGAGCTCTTGATATCGCGATGTATAACCCCAAGCTCGATTCCTGTCCCAGTGTGGAGATAGTCTAACCCTCGGCTTGCACCTATGCAAATCTTGAGTCTCTGAAGCCAAGAAAGAGGAGTTTCGAGTTTATGGAGGTGGTCTTCGAGTGTTCCATTTGGCATATATTCATAGATGAGGATCATCTCTTTTTCATAATTACAATAACCGAATAAAGATACAAGGTGACAGTGTCGCAACTTGGAAAGAATCTCAACTTCCGCCCAGAACTCTGTAGCCCCTTGAGTGGACATGGAATCCAATCGTTTAATGGCGGAAACGACAACGGTTGATCCGTTTATAATGTTTCCTTTGTAAACTTTTCCAAAGCCTCCATGACCAATTACTAATGATTCATCAAAGTTATTGGTTGCTAAAAGAATCTCAGGAAATTCGAACTCACGACATGGTTGTGAGTACTCTATGTAGGATGAGGTGGAGGGTTGAGATTCCTTACCATCACCACCACCACCTCCTCCACCTGTCAGCATAATTATTGATGATGAAGAAGAGGAAGTTGAAGGACAATTTGCAATAGTTCTTCCATTATAGATGAAGTTGGAGGTTTATAGTCAACCTAGATGATGTTGATTTTCCTGGAAAGAGATATGGAGATTGGAGGCCATGATGACTACGAAATTTCCAAGTTTTTTTTATGTCATTGAGTTATTTATATTACTGGTGAAGATGTTCAAAAGAATAAGTGAAGTTTTTTTTTTTTCTCTAACAATATATTTTTCTTTCACAAGAAATGAATATCTAAAACCAAGATCATGTTTTTATGGAGTTTCAAAGTTTAATTTCATTAAAATTGGATATTTAAAGTCACAAAAGGGTTGATTGTTAAAGTCAAACATCGTGTGGCTTTTTACAATAGAAATTTTAATTTCCATATAAATTGGCCAATAGTAAACAAAAATTTGGTTGTGTTTAATCATTTATTATTATAATAATATAATATAATATTTTACATAGTTTCTTGGCTACAAGTTAAAATAACAATATTAGTAGCTTGCAACTTATTTTTAGAAAATAAAGACTAGTTATTTTGAGTTAATATGATACGGATATTTTAAAATGAAGCATTGAGAAAATGATTTTACATTTTAAAATTATCATGATAAAATTGATGAAAAAGGAATTTTGAACTAATATCATGAAAATTGCAAATTATTTATTTAAAGTAAATTCTTTTTGGTGAAGGCATGGATATTAATTGAATTAACCCATACAAATGACCTTATTAAAAAAATAATCATTTTTTTCGTTATCTAAAAACTAACTTTCTCCGGAGCACCTCATTTTGAAGAAGTTACGTTCGTTCTAGAAGTGGTGTCGTCTCGGTGAGCCTTGATGTAAAGTTGTTCTGAAATCTAATAACAATGTACATCCGGATTTATAGTCAACTCTAGACTAACATCTTACATCCCAAACATACATTCAATTTTTTTAGATTTTGGACATACATTTTGGACACATTCTGAATCTTTGCACTGTATATCCTATGTTTTCTCTTATCTTTTCTTCCACATATAAACAAGATTTTGTAATTATGTTTTATAATATTTTAAAATGAGTTCCTCATATCATGATCACAAAGAAAGCTTTACCAAAGCTCATTGTTTACCTTCAAATAACCAACATCAGTACAAATATTATGGACCATTTATAGTTATGTTTTTGTGGCTCTTGTATGTGTGGTAAAAAACATTTTGCCAAATATTAATTTTTTATTTTCAATTCTTAGTTTTGTTAGAAATAATGTTGCTAAAAATGTGGGTTCATAGATTTCTCACCTGCATACTATCAAATATCTTTATAGGTAGTGTCCATGTGAAAGGGGACTACCTATGCTTAATGTTAACAACACTTGCTATGGACGGATACCACCAAACCACTCCTATAGAGTTTTGTCTAAGCATGATATTAGTGTCGAATCTTGTATATGGTCCATGATGAGGTTGAAGAAATGTATCAAAGAGATGTTAGGGAAGTAATACGGATAACCAATATTAACGCTTGATAGACTTTTCGCTTGGTTAAATGTTCGTATATTCTTATTATGGTTATTTTTGTAAGATTATGGTTGTTACTTTGCAGTCTAGGATTAGTCGAAGTAGATTAATAAAACATTTGTTCTGGCAGTTATGCAAGTCATATAGAATGTCTGATTTTGAACAAATTTTTGATAGACTATAATATAACACTGGATCTCAGGTGACCATAACTGAACATTTGTTTCAATAATAAGCCTTGATATTCTAGATTTCATCAACATATTACCGATAGATGAACAAAATTTACCTATAATGGTGCTCGTTGAGATTATATGTGAGATGATTCAACGAATTTATATTCAACACGGTGTCTTTGGATGTAAAATAATATATAAATAAGTATATACTTTGTACCTGCTAAATGAAAAAAAAAATCCTATACTTTCTTGAATTGGGCTCTTTGGTTATAAACTTACCCCTTATGCAGTGTTGATGCTTCAAAAGATGATGCAAAAGGTTGTCAAGAGGCAGGCAAGAAAAATTGTGACATCCTGAAATTTAGGTCTAAAACTGTAGACAGTCAATTCATAGTAAATCTATTTGTAATTTTACTCATTGAGTTTTAGTGCATCTTTTGTAAAATAAATGATTTCATTTCAACTATTATAAGATATCATATGGTATTTTACTTCCAAATGTGTAAACTGTCAAACGAATCAAACAACTTAAACTGCAACCTTAGTTTTTTTTTTTTGGAAAGGGAACTTCCCTAACGAGGGTTTCCGGGCCAGCTTTCGCGCACCGACTAATCCCCCGCTGCAAACATGAAGCTTTGCCTCATGCCCTGGAGTCACTGCAGGCGAACCTCCATGGCCACAAGGGCTTAGTAGTGCCAGGATTTGAACATGGTTCAATAGGTTATCCACCATATCTTCCACATGCCTTACCAAGTCACCACAACCCAAGTGGTTTGCAACCTTAGTTAATGCGTCTAAAAAACTAAAAATTCTTATTAAGCAGATGTGAGGGAAGAAAACATTCTAGTCTCTTAGCACATGTTCCCATGTTTCCAAAAGTATAAATAACGTTAGAAGAAAACAAACCAGTAAAACATTAATTTTCTGTAAACTGCTAAAACCGAATCGATCATTCAAGGCACTTGCACACCTCAGATAGAAATTCCGAGAGGTATTTTTGGACTCAGGCTATAGTCTAATATTTAATTTCATACTCGAAACATTTTTAACGAAAATATTTGCAAAAGTCGGAAAATCGAGCGTTTCGGGTCACTTACACGTGAAACTTTAAACGCGATTTCCCAGAGTTCTGCAACTCAAAAAACTAATCCGTTTGGGTTTTTGGAATCCTTGAACTCGAATCTATCGTACGACACTTTCGGAAAAATTATTCGATGTCGGGATCTTGATTCACCAAACTAGGATTGTTTTGGGCATTTATTGAAATCGTGACATTATTAGGGCCCGCCTATCTTTGCTAGACTTAAAAAAATATGATTTGGGACTTCTGTCCCTCTTACCCACATTACCCTCTTCCTCTACCATCCCTCTCTTAGTTACATTCTTGATTAAAGAGGTACAAGCATGTTATGTCTTGTATATATAAGTATCTAAGGGGGTATGACATCACAGACTTGTGAGGGTCATGCATGGCTATAAAAGGGACCACAACAACACCACCTTTCCACCACCATAAAACTGTCACCAGCCACCATTTCTCTTACTATTTTCCGACCAACAACCCTCCCAAACACCCCTCCGACTTGCCTCCACCTCTAACTCATCCCTCCCTCTCGCTGTGTGCTGTCGATAGGAAGAAAACAAAGCAAGGCAGCAGGGGCTTCCACCGCAAGCCACCCACTGACACCACCCGCTGCCACTGTTATTCCGGCCACTACCTCTTTCTTGTTGCTGCTATCGTAAGTCTCCACCACCACCATCGTTTTTTTGTATCTTCGTTCATGATCAAAACTCCAAACTTCCATTTCAAATAATTAAAACCACCCTCCCATTGAACTTTTTTTTTATCAAAATTGGTCCAATTCTCAAAATGTCCGTATATTTTAATTAAAACCAACCCTCATCTCGAAATTATTGACAAAACAAGTCCCAAACTCAAACTTCGATTACAAATGTTTTAAACAACTCCTCTTTTGGAATTAAATAAGAAAATCGATCCCATTCAATTTATTTATTTTAGTAAATCAACCCTTATAGTTTACTTAAATTACAAAACATCCCTACTATTGTTAAATAATACCAAAACTTTCCTTTTGGATAAATATGTAACAAGAATCGTCCCGATGGTTCGTTTTAGAAGTGTCAATTTGTAGTTACTCACGTCAAGCATCTCGAAATAAACCGACAATCACACATTAAAGTGAGTGCTTACGACCCCATTTTAATGCTTTTATATATTTTATGGGAGAATACATGTGCTATACTTTATTTTGTTAATGAAAAGACTTACAAATTTATAACTAGTTTATATATGTTATTTTGCTAAATAACACCTCATATGCACATAAATTAGTCAAAATATGTTATATATATATATATATATATATATATATATATATATATATATATATATATATATATATATATATATATTATAGTTGTTATAAATATATTACGACTAATAAAAATGATATTTCTTCCTACTCCAAAGTGTTATGATTTTATGTATAAAAAGTTTGTCATAAAACATGTGTCCTAAACGGTTATCAATTCTATAGTTTTCAACTTATTATACATACATACATATATATATATATATATATACACACACACACACACACACATACAAGCTATAAAACTTATATCATAGATTCTTACATGTTCTTGTGTACACTCCCATAAAATTCATCACCTATTTAAACGAATATCATACACTGTTACACAGAACATACTCGACTTTTATCCGTACAATTATATCTATATACCTTAGTTAATTTTATAGTCAAACTTTATTGAATAACTTTATTTGTATATTTGTACAACTTTATCCGTATCTGTAGTTGCTAACTACATCCTAGGCAGATAACTTCATTCGTATATTTGTATATCTGTTTATCCTTATAACTTCATCCGTACAACTTTATCTGTATAAATATCTTAATTCTTTACTTGTGACGTCCAATGAAGCATTATAAGGATTACATCTAGTCACATAGTTTGGTTATAAGACTCACTATAAACATTAACCATAATCTCTCTCTCTCTCTCCCTCTCTCTCTCTCTCTCGTACTTAAACCATCGGCTTGGTTTCTTTTAAAATTATTTTAAGTATTGATTTACTTATGCAACGATATGTTTTTGGTTTTCTAAGCTTATTCAAATACTCTTTACAAACACAAATTTTTTTAGTATGGTTATACTTACAAATAAAATATTGTTTGGACTTTTTAAAAGTATCATGACTGCTGATAGCAGAAAACCTGTAACTCACACCAACCTTGTGTTGACCCTCAAATCTACATGTATTCGCAGGGAATCAGTAATAAAGCTTTCAAACAGAAGGTTAGTCATGGATTTCAAGCGACCTAGTTATCTAGTTTTATTTTGTTATATATGACTACCAGTTTAAGGCAACTACTGTACTTTATCATTATTTGTAAGAACCTTGTATTCAAACTTAAAAATGAAATACAAATATTGTTTATTTATCGTTGTACTTGTGTTGTATAATCGATTTCTTGTGATCCATGAACTAAGTTGCACAACTCGATATGTTATGCCGCTTCGGCCGGGGGTGTGACAAAAGTGTCATTCTATAACTTTGAAGGGAGAAATCTTGAACTCTAGACGTTTATATGTGGTAAATAGCACAATTATGGTGTACCAGGAGGTCACACTATAATAGTAATGTGATCATTAGGCATACTAGGCTGTTACTGTATGGTTCATATTTTTTGGAGGTTTGGAGTGCATCGAGTTGCATACCAAAGAGGAATTATATGTTGTCTATCGAATCCATCTAAATAGGAAATACCAAATCAAATGACAATCATGTTACCCCTATTTTTGGATTTGGAATTATGAAGAACAATTATCATCATGACTTCTTATTACAGACTAAAAATAACAAAAAAAAAAAGAACTATAAGTTAGAAATGCATAACATATTTAAGAACATTCCAAGAAACTTTGTGTTCAAAGTTGGTCCCATCGCTTTTAATTAGGTATTGATCCTTAACTATCCTAAAAATATCGTATTTATCATCATGTGGTCGTGTATTTTCAATGTTGTGATAAAATGTTGTTGAATATATTCATATTTCTTTATAAATCAATAAACTTTGTGTATAGTTATTGGTTTGTGCGATAGATATTATGCCTATTTCATAGTGAAACGTTTATGTATAGCGGATCCAAAATAATCCTACTAGCAAATGCACTGACCATTGATACTATCAGTTGTAATCACAATCCAAGAAGGTACAAATGTGATGTCCTCATTTGCAATCCATAGGTGGTGGTACCTTTGCCGCCATTTTAAGTGAAACGAAAAAAATAGGTTAGAATAAAGACCATTTGAGTTGAATTCTTTCAGTACATGTATGAAAAAATAATAGATTTTTAATGTATATTTAGAATAGGAAAGCCTTAAAGTGACAAATATGTTAGTGCTCTATTGCCTTATGGAGTTATGATTATTAGTAGCAGGATATCAGTTTGAGTCTAGCCAATTGTTCATAATTTGGTGGTTTAAGTAGTCCAGGGTATGTTTTATAAGGATGGAAATGAGGTTATGTGCTTCAAGAGGACTAGAACATCTTGGGCTCCCACATCTCATTGAGATAATTGTTTACCTAAACATATTGGAAATGGATTTAATTTTTTTTACTTTCTTTGGAGATGGAGAAGAGGAAAGTCAAGCAAAGACAATGTGAATATATTATGGTGTAGAAGGAGATTATTGATAGGGCAACATAAGTTAAATCTTGTAAGGAATTTCTTCCTTAAGTTATATCTTGTAACATTTTGTAAATGAAATTCTCTATCACTAACTTGCAAAACTATGTACACTATGTATGTATGTCATAATGACCATCTTCTAGTGAATTGAAAAACATTAACTGCTAAACCAAAACTGTCTTTTTGGTGTAAGTATGTCATAATGACAATCTTTTCTCTATTTATAAACAACCAATATCACCGGTTATATAACCCCATTCAAAGCTAAAACCCACTTACAACCCCTCCCCCCCCCCCACACACACACACACACATATTCCTACAAAAAAAACATGAAAGCTACAATCTAGGAAAAATATCGCCTCATGCAAATAATAATGCATAACATCTTCAAGTATTTTGAGTGAAGCAAAATGGTGTCCCAATTTAAGCAAACCATGGCATCACATGAAGATAAGGGAGAAATATTTGAACAACTACGTAAATTGCTTCATATCACTCAAAAAATGATTTCACAATTGTATATATTAGTAGGAGCAGGAATAAAGATGATGAGAAACTTCAAACCTTATTCAACGTCATCAACAAGCTTCATTGAGGGTGGTGATGAAGGAAACACCGATTGAAAACCTCAAGGGTTTGTGAAGGAAGTGATTATGTGAAGTTTGTGTTTTGTTTAGTATCTTTTTTTGGCAAGGACAGGGATGTGTTAAACTTGTAAGTTGTTTTTTTTTTTTTTGGAAAATGTACTTGATAGGGATGTATAGTATTTTCTTTTGAATTGTATATAATATAATCAAAACTTTCTCATTCTTGTTATGCTTCAACTATTTATTAACTAAATCAACTTCACAGAAACAAAATTGACATGAAAGATGCCTACAAATTGGTTATTGAAACTTGTTTGGCTTATGTTTTCTAATAGATAGAAGGAAAAAATCAATTATATTGGGGATCAGTGTTTTACATTTAGTTAGCAGAGAATGTCATCTGAAGCCTTCTTTAACGAGATGAGATAAGAGGGGATGATAGAAGAGGACAAGGAGACAATGAAGCGTTCTTGATGAAGAGGGATAAGATGAGAGAAAGAGAGCCAAACAAAGACAACATGAGAGAACATAATGGGTTTTATCATCTTCTATGAGCCACATCATAACCACATGGAAAGTGGTAACCAGGTGTAACATCCCAAAAATACTAAGTAAAAATTTTGTTTAAAATCAATCAAACCATTAACCATGTATTTCAAAAACCATTAATTATGTCATAGAAGAAAACAGTTATCAGGGTACAATCCCAAAATCATAAAATGTCACAGGTGGATGTGATGTGATCATGTCAGGCCCTTCCCTTTTTAATCGGAAGTACCTGAAAAAAATTTAAACATAAATCGTAAGCACAAAGCTTAGTGAGTTTCCCCAAAATACCACATACCATACATCACACATGCATATCATACTAAAACATATAACGGGTCTACTTCACCCCTGAGTCCCTTCCGACTCGTCGAGTCCCTTCTGACTCCTTCGGTGTCTTTCAACAAGTACAGGTCTATTTCACCCCTACAGCCAAGCATACAATCATAATAACAAGAGTCACAAAGACAACAAGCACATGCAGGCATATAAGTAAGTGTCACAAAGACCACTACTATCCTACAATATAATCCAGTGGGTCGGCATTGATACCTTCGACCCACAAGTATAGTGAGGAGGCTCACCTCAATTTGATGATAAACAAACCATACTCTCGAGTTGCTGCTACCACGGCTTCTCACACTGAACATATCCAAAATAAACCCTTATTATTAATCAGGTAGCAACCTACAATAAATGGTCCAGATTACATTCCATCATGCTAAGGGTAAAAGATCATTTTTCCCTTTCCCCTACTTGACCCATCTAACCATGGCCCAAACCCATAATGACCTAAGGCCCAAAAATGGCCCAAAAGGCCTTCTGGTGAGTATTTCATGCGTACAACCCCATTATGCCCAACTTACTGGGCTTCGACAGGAGGGGAATTTAGGCTTACCCTGTTTGTTGGGCCGTATAGTGTTGCATCATGGGCTCGATTCTTAGTCCAGTTTTGTAGCCGGTTTGGGCTTGTCTAACCATGCATTATTTTACTCCAGGGTTTTGGTATTTAAGGTGCATGCATGCATCCTTATTTTGTAACGCTTTCATAATTTTCTTATCAAAATTATTGTAAACCTTAGCTCGCCTCTACAGTGGAAGTTCTTTATCGAGCTCTGCTGAGGCGTGGCTATATTTTGAATCATAAGCTTCATATTGATTCCATATTGTGTTCTTAATCATATTGTGATTGAATTGTTTGTTCTTTATCAATATACCTGTGAAAGATCTAAACGATCTAGAGATTTATTCTCATCACCATTACGTTGTATCGATGCAGAACCAAAACAATAAAATCATCACAATTGCTGATAGAGAAATGAAAGATACGCACCGGACACATCGGGCTACTCACACCTCCTCTGAAACCAACTGATACGCCCTCCGCCCGGCCTTGACGACCGTCGGTGATCCTCAAGGTTGCAGGGGCAAGTGCTATCACCTGTCCTGCAGAATGCAAACTCGGACATTGGGCCTTCTTGTGGCCCATCTGACTGCAATGGAAACATATCAGGTCTGATCTTTGGGTGGTGGTAGTATTACAATCCCTGCTAAAATGACCAATCCGGCCGCACCTGAAGCAACCAGAATCACCACCGTTGCCACTCCTACATGCACCCTCGTGCGTCCTGCCACACTTGCCTCAACGACTCCAGTCCTGAGGACCTCTCAAGCTAGGATTTGATGTCTTGGGAATCTTTCCCAAACCCATAGATATCTGAACCTCTGCCAACTTCCTCTTCTTCTCTGTCTCAAGATCAATATCTCTTTCTCTGACCCGAGCGATCATGTCTTCCAATATCTTGCAGCTAGACCGACTCACAAACTGACTGATATCGCTCCTCAACATCTCGTGGTATCAAGCCTTCTTCATCTCCTCGTCCGCCACAAACTATGGAACCAGAAGGGCCCTCTCCCTGGACTTGACGGTGATCTCCGCCACTGTCTCTATAGTCTGCCGCAAATCCTGAAGCTCTCGGGCTAACTGCTGCACCTCAATCGTCAGTGCAAACTCGGCCTTGAACCTGGCCAAGAAATCGCTCCATGTCATCGCGTTCAATGCGGAATCATCCCCGATAGCATGACCAACCTTCTCCCACCAATCCCTCACTCTGTCCTTTAGAAGACAAGAGGCGAGGCGAACCTTGTCCCCCTCGAGACACCGGCTAGAACAAAAAGCGTTGACAACATCAGCCAACCATCTGCCGCTAGCAATGGGATCCCTAGCCCCATGGTAATCTGGAGCCCCACAAGCTCTGAACTCCCGAAATGTCAATGTACGTGCTCCCATCATGGCCATCATCTCAGTGCGGAAGGCTCCAAACCTCTCATCCAAAATCTCCAGTATGCCCTCCTTGACCGTGCCAAAGATCACAGGAGTTTGGTCTAGAATACTGCACGTAATATCAGCTGGTACAAACTCCCTCGTCCGCTCCTTAAGCTGCCCGGTTCCTGAACCCGAGCCTGGTCCCTCTCCGGCACCTGATCCATCCACTGATCTCTCACGCAACTTCACCATGCTAAAAACATGCCATAACATCCATCAAAATACACATCAATGCTGAGGGATCACACACACTACAAGTTCCCTGGTTTTATCTCGACCCCTCTTGAATCGAGTACGGATCCTCTGCTTTCTGTAGTAAAGGCCCCTACTACCCTCCACATCTATACGTACTTTCCTCAATAATTGCTTCGACTACACCAAGTCCCTTCACTGCTACTAACACTGCTCCCAGCACTACTCTCATCCTAGGCTTACCCTAGGGTAACCTCCAACCCGAACCTAGTCCTCAGCTACTGAAGGCATCGTTACAATGCAGTTAGCCACTACCTAAATACCATCACATGTGATGAGGCTCAGATAATCCTTCAAGTAAAGGACTCGTCCCTACAATGGTTGGACTCAAACAAGAGCTACACAATAGGGACAAATCACACTCTGAGATTATTCAACCCTGGTCACATGTGACTTGACGCATTCACCTAATGGCTAACTCCCATCACTCAGAGTCCCGCAAAGCACAAAGCAAGTAGCATTCAGAAAAAAGGGAAATCTAACCAGAACATAATCAAGCAATTCTATCCAAATAACAAGAATATGTACTAGCATGCGATGCTAAGCTCATATAATCAAACATAACCTAAACAGGCTATCCTACCGCTGTCTAACCGATACTAGCATGCAGTTCACAAACACATATAGCAGGCATATAAGGCATCCTCCTAGACCCTTAGCCCTAAATCTAGCATGATGATCACATAGTCATATCATAACATAAACTTGTATGGGTAATTTGGGAGAACTTACTTGAGCTTGGCTGATTGCATGCACCACACCCTTTTCTTTTTTTCAAAGTTCTTATTCCTTTTTCGAAATCCTTTTTCTTTTCAAAGTAATTTTTATAAAAATGATTTTCTTTTGAAAATTTCCTTACCAAGCCCTCAGTTTGAGTTCAGTCACACCTGAGAGTGTGCCTGAATCCCTCAAACCAAGGCTCTAATACCAACTTGTAACATCCCAAAAATCATGACCAAAAATTTCTTTTAAAAACATTACTAACCCATAAATATTAAAACATTTCAATCATACTAAAACGGTTTTATAACAAATCAGAGTATCTTTTCAAAACACTTGTTCATTTTATCAGAGTAAACATCCCAGTCTAAACTTTTTGGTGTGTGCCATGCTATCATCCCGAGCCCTTTCCTCCGCTATCGGAAGTGCCTGAAACCAAAACTGAAAAGCGTAAGCACGAAGCTTAGTGAATTCCCCATCCTACCACATACCATATACGCATAACTAGAAACACATAACCACATACTGGGCCCCCGCCCACTGCATCGGGCCTTGCCTGGAATCGTGCCCCGCCTGGCATCGAGCCCCGCTCTGTATATAGATATGTCTCCCTTAGGCCCCGCCTGTCTCCGGGCCTCGCCCGCTACATGCATACATACAATCGAATAGCATACTAGAACATACATAAACATACTCTAACTGTACCCTGATCTAAGGCCTCGCCTAACTTGGGCCCCGCCCCTGGTCTACTACTGAAGTAGTGGAACCCCATCCATACTCCTACTAGTAGTGAGATACGGGCCCCCGCCCACACTCACATTCTTCCTATCATGAGCCTCGCCCCTACTCTGCTAATATCGAGACATGGAACTCCATCTATACTTAGCTAGTGATGAGATACGGGACCTCGCCTACACTTACCTCCCTACCAGGCACATACTAGTATCACAGAGACACAAGTATAATCGAACATATAACATAAGAATTTTCCTCGGGATTGCCCCGGCATCGGACCCCCAGTCCGGAGACATACTATTATCTAACATACCTTGGGCTTACCCTTACATCGGACCCTCGGTCCGGGCCTATCGTTCCGACACATGCAAGAATCACAAAGACCTCTAGCATCTTATCATTCCTCGAGCCTCGCCCAGCATCGGGTCGTAACCCGGAAAATATAACAATAAGTGCCTAGGGATAACCCCCGGGTCTTCATTCTATACATAAACATACATAATCGTAATGGGCTGACATTGTGGCCATAGACCCATGCACACAGTGAGGAGACTCACCTCGCACTGCTAAAAACTCGTTGAACACTTCTGACTGCTAACCGGCAACTTCTGAACCGCTGACCCTTTGGCTTCCCGAAATATCAATACCCAAAATAACATTTAGATCACAATATTCCCAAAAGTCAACCCAGGTCAAACTTGGTCAAAGTCAACCTCCAATTGACTTGACTCGCCGAGTTGATCTACCAACTCGTCGAGTCCATACTCCTCCAACCCCATACAACCCCGACTCCACTCGTCGAGTCTATCAAGAACTCGACGGGTTCTCCTTCAACCATACAATCGGGACCTTGAACTCGTCGAGTTCATCATCCACATAAGAATGTGTCTAGGCTGTGACTCGCCGAGTTGTATGAACAACTCGTCGAGTCCATCTTCATAAACTACGAAGATTGCCTTAGACTCGCCGAGTTCTTCCTTGAACTCGTCGAGTACGATGAACTTCATGACCACTATGGACTCAGACTGGCTGATTCCCTAACCACTCAACGCATACCCTTTAACAGAAGGGTTTTGGGGCAATAACTGGCCTGAATCATCGAGTCCCACAAGTGACTCGCCGAGTCTCTCTATGTCCAACTCTATTCAGACAATTTCAGACAAGCTCAAAGCATCCAAGACCTAGATGTAGCCTCCTAGGGTCAGGATATCACACGAAGCCACTACCTTTGCACACATACATGGCCCTTTTTGCTCAAAGGCCAAAACAATTCCTTAAACTTTGCATGGGGAGTTCTAATGGCATAGAGCTTCCACCTTTATGCTTTTACTACTCAAGACACTCCTAGATCTGAAAGGATCTGGCTTAGGGATGTCCAAATCCCACAAGAAATCACCCTTGGTCGATAAACTTCATAAAAAGGGACATAAAGAGATCTAACAAACTAGAAGTCAAGGAAGGAACTTGATTACCAAAATGAGCAGCAAATGGAGTGAATCTTATAGATCTACTCCTTCCTCCTTGAACCTCCAACCTTCTTGTTCCTCCTAGCTTCATGAATGCTCCAAAACTCTCAAAATGAATCACAACTCAAGATATTCTTTGCAAGCAGACAACTCTCAAGGTGCAAATCATTCTATATATTTTTATAATATGTTTGATAAGGATCACCATAACGGTTTCATTAAATATCTTGTCTACACTTCATGTGGGTGGTGTTTACTGGTAGTGCCGCCAAGATGACGTCCTCTATCCATTGGTGATGCTCCTTCCTGAAAGTACACCACCTTTCTGGCATGCAGTTTTCATAATAGTTGTCAATGGTCAGTTCTTTTCATCAAAAGTTATATATTGTATACATTTTCATAAGAAAATACTCAAGAATTTTATTGGTTTTCAGATACTTTGGGTAGACAAGCAGCAATGGTGCTAAAATGTTTTCTTTTAATGTATTACAAGAGCAACAAAGGAAGAAATCACTGAAAACAGGTCAGATACAATGCATAAATCAAGCTGAAAACAATTTTTTTTTAATATATATATATATATATATATATATATATATATATATATATATATATATATATGTGTGTGTGTGTGTGTTTGTGTATGTGTGTGTGTGGTTTGCTATTTAATTAACATAAATAAGTAAAATACCCTTCTAACTGATTTTAATAGAATTAACCTAATTCTCATTAACATCTAATCAGACTTTAAGTATGGCTAACATATCAAAATACATGATTTCGTTTTGCAGATATCAGGACATGATGGTAAGCATTTTACATGATTTCCTTTTGCAGATATCAGGACATGATGGTAAGCATTTTCTCTGTTTTCCTTTTTTTTATTCTTTTTTTTCAACAATTTTAAACATGGAACAGGATGTGTTTAATTAACCTCACAAAAGCAAGACATAATTCACATTAACAGGTCAAATAAAGTACTCTATATTATTACTGCCTTATTTATTATCATTTTCAATTAAGTTTGGATTATTTAATTAAGAAAACAACACGAATTTCCTCTAACCTGCTCAAGTATGCCATAAAGTTTAATAAAAAAAAAAATCCTAAAATAGAAAAACAAGAGATACATTCTAATACCTAATTAAAAAGCATACATGGGAAGCACTAAGGGCATCTTCAACCCACCCACATACTCTATTTCTTCCCTCATTCTTCTCCAACCCTATCCCATTTTCACCTCCATTTTTGGATATATGAATAGTATTCCCTCATATATGGGGAAATACTATTCATATCTCCAAAAATGGAGGTGAAGTTTGGTTGTCAATTTTAGTCTCTCTCATTTTTATTTTATATATTTCTAGTTTATTTTATCTATTAATTATAATTTAAATGCAATATTTAATATTTATAATATCATATTGTATACTAATTTATATTAATTAACCATAAATATAGAGTTTAATTAGTAGAGGGGTGTATTTGACAATATATATATAAGTTATAAAAATGGAATATTATAGGAATATACTTTTTGGGGTAAAAAATAAGGTAGAAAATGGAGTAGGGTTGGAGATGAAACATTATTTACTCTATTTATGGAGGAAAAAATAAAGATGGGTTGGAGATGGTCTAAATGAAAAAGCTCCTGTAATACATTTTGGACCTTATTCCCCACATTTTGGACCTTATTCCCCTTATTGATAAAATCATGGTTATATCAACCTTTTTCCATTTTTTGTGATAAATATGATGCTTCTTAGTCAATTACTTACTAATATGTGTTTGTTTTACCACTTTATGTTAGTTTGGTCGAACCTCTTTTTTTTTTTTTTTTTTTTTTTTTAAACGGTGTTGAATGAGATACTAAAAAAAAAGTTTAACAGACCGAATGTTGAAATTATCAAATTACTTTATATGTTTCCTAAATTCAGTTTTTAACATGTTTCATAGAATGATAAGCATTTACAGATGTCGGGAGATGCTGGGAGAATGGTTGCTGAAAATAGAACACTAAAGATGTTTTCGCAGCATACTTTCATTTATTTATATTACAAGACTAGGTGTGAGCAATGTTTTAAAAACCGGTTTGAACCGGCCGGTCGAACCGGTTGGACCAATAACCGGAATAGAGAGCGGTTTAACTATCACCGGTTTTACATTGATTTCTGAACCGGATTGAACCGACCGGTTTTTAGAAAAAACCGGTTGAACCGGTTAAAACGAATAAAAACACATAAAAAAAAATATTTACATTATAAACTTTGGTGATTTTTTTCAAATCTATTTAGTTTTCTTTAAATAAAAACATATGGTAAATTTTATAGATTCTTTTGATGTGTTTGTATTCATCAAAAAAGTATATTTCGTTTCAGTATTATACTTTATTTTCTTTTTGACGTATATGAATTGATGTAAAACACTAAAACTTATGGTTAAGTGTTATTTTAATGTATTTTGATTCATCTACAACTTATTTTTATGTGTATTTTTAATGTTTGAACTTTTAAACATCAAATTTATAATTTATATATATATATATATATATATATATATATATATATATATATATATATATATATATATTTATATATGTGTGTGTGTGTGTGCGTGTAGGAATATAGAAAAAAAACATGAAAAATATAGAAACGAGTTCACTCGGCGGTTGAACCGGTTAAACCGGTTGTGAGACCCATGTATTACATGGGTTTAATTAAAAGAAATTAAATATGAAATTTTAATAATAAGAAAAAATTTGAATTTATAAGAAAAATGAGAAAAATTTTGAATTATTAAAATTAATGAGGTTTTAATATATTGAATACATTATATATATAAACATTTTCTAATAAATACCTTACATATATATTACCTTACATATTAAATGTGAAATTTTAATTTAATAAAATGAAAAATACAATAAATGACAATTGAAAAATAGAAAATCTAAAAATTCTAGAAAATGTCATGTGTCCAAATGAAAGAGAAGAGGACATGTGACAAAAAAAAACCTTCATTTATTAGAGTAGATTTTTTTTTAACAGGAAATCTGGTCAAACTGTTGCCATCATCATCCTACACAATTATTATTTTTTTAAAATAGCTACAGCTCATGTTAAGGTAAAAAAAACACATCTATATATTATGAAAAAAAAAATTAGACTTATCCAACTATCTCATTTACTCAATCAGGTTGCTATTTTTTTTTGGTAAAGTAGAATCTTGACAACCAACACTCATTATTCATAAGGCTGTGATAAACGAATAAATGAAAATACATTGCTATTTTTTATATGTAACCCTTTCTTTATTTAGTATTTATTTATTTATTTTTCATTTCAGGTGGTGACGGCAAGTTTTTTACCAAATACTAGTAATTTGTAATTGATTTCCCTGATAATACACATGGTTGATCAAATGGTTACCTATTAAATCAAGAAGTTCTTTATGCATGTACTGTACATTGCGTTCTACTTTCTTTTAACTAAGAAGGTTGATGGTGGTATTGAACTATTGATGTTGTTTTGGTAGACACTAATACAGAATAGAAATGTACTTCAGATAATAGTAAATGCATGAAACACAGGAACATACACACAAAACTAACACTTTCCACCCCACACAATGTGCGGGAAACCTTTCTAGTTAGTATTATAACAAATCTGGATATTTTAACATTTAACCAACTTGTAATCCAAATTTTACAATTTCAAACAATAAACCACACTCACTCTTTATCTTCTCCATCCATTATTCCATTTTGTTATCTTATTTCGATTATAATTTTTAAAACGCATAACAAAACATAACATGCCATCAATTTATATTGTTATTTAACAAGTGCATATTTAAAATAAAATAAAAAAATTAACACGGCATAGACTTCATATAAAGCACTTTGTTCATTTTCAATATTAGGTATTCGAATTCACCATTACATACCAGGAATGAAACATTAATCAACCATATAAACTTCACAATTGATGATCGATTCAATCATCTTCCTCGTGGATGCACAATCTGAGAAAACACATTACCTATCGAACCATCTTCGCCATGATTAGCTCTCCTAAACTCATCCCCATCAATCATACTCACACTATTATCAAATCCTTCAAGTGGATTCAACATGATCCCCTCAATATGATTCATACTGTTATCTTCCACCTCCACAAGAGCCGAAGTCTCTTCAAGCTGCAATGCATACTCCAGATTCCACAAAACATCACCCATCGAAGGCCTATCAACACCGTATTCCTCCAAACATTTCTCCAGAGTCTCACCATATTTCTTCAACGATGAAGAATTCACCTTCCCCACAAGTTTGTCATCCATAATTTGATCCAATTTCCCATCTTTTTGCCATTTTAGACCCCATTCGGCTATGTTCACTTGATCTCTCGGAAGAACAGGGTTCAAAGCCGGCCTTGCACACAGAACCTCAATCAAAACAACCCCAAACGAATAAACATCGGATTTCTCGGTCAACTGCTGTCGTCGGAAGTATTCCGGATCAAGATATCCGAAACTACCCTTCACAGCAGTGCTGACATGAGTCTGATCGATGGCGGGACCCGCCTTCGACAACCCAAAGTCGGCAACTTTTGCAACGAAATTTTCGTCCAAAAGAATATTGGTTGTCTTCACATCACGGTGGATCACACTCTGTGATGCACCTGTGTGAAGATAATGTAGGCCCCTCGCGGCCCCGATACAGATCTCCAGTCGTTGTTTCCATGACAACGACGGGAGATCTGTACCATACAAATGGCTCCTGAGAGGGCCATTTGCCATGAACTCGTATACGAGAATCATTTCGGATCGTTCGTCACAGTGACCGATGAGTGAAACGAGATGACGGTGTCGGAGCTTTGATAACATATCGATTTCAGTCCGAAACTCCACGAGACCTTGTTCGGATCGTGGGTTTCCCCGTTTAATCGCAACAAGTGTACCATCTTCCATTGTTCCCTTGTAAACCCGCCCGAAACCACCAACTCCAAGTAGCAACTTTTCATTGAATTTATTAGTTGCGTCCATGATTTCTTGAAAACTAAAGGTTTTTCCAAGATTACATGAAGGTATAGAAATTGTTGACATCTTTGTCATGGTGATTGAATGTGGAAGCCATGGTTTCGTATGAACAGGTTTGGACCCACGACCCGAAACCCAACAATAACACAACCCGGAAAAAATCACCGCCAAAGCTGCCCCAAGAACCGCCACTATCACCACCACCATTTTCCTCTTCTTGTTCGCCTGAGAAACAACCAGATTCGCCACCGGATCAACCCCATCAAAGCTTTTTGCTCCATTGCTGATCTTTAAAACTTCAAGACCATTCAAGATCGCATTTGGGTCTTCTGAATCGGTTTCTGGCCCCACACTAACAGATAAAGTATTCGAATCTGTTGAAACTGTGACAAAATCTTTGTAAACAGGCACATCCAGGTTTCCAGTGAAGCTTGATAAATCCAGATCGGAAAAAGCATTATCAGAATTTATATACAGATTGAAAACAAGAGTATCCAAAGACGTGCTCACGATATCACAGAAATGGACACGAACAAAATACATGAAATCAGGATCAACGGGAAGAACCCAAGTGATGTTAAAGTTCAAATTCGCGACTTTTGCATCTCCCAATGTTTGACCCGTTGCATACACCCAATTCGGTGCAATTTCAGGCGTTAAATTTTCTGGGTACTTCACGAGTGAAGGATTTATGGAGACATTTGCAGCCGAGCTATTAACATGAAGATACTGCTCATCATTCTCCCAAATTCTTCCTAAAGTATCGTTTTGTGGTGTCAATTTTGGGCCACCCATGTTTAATCGATAAACGGTTTCAAACGCGAGTTCTGAAAGCCCGGTAATTGGGGCGGATTGGGACAATTTTGTCGCTTGATCAGGGATTAATTCATCAGGGATTGAAACGACTTCGATTGCATTAATGAATGCAATTGAATTGTTTGATGGGATAAAGTTAAGAAGCAATGTGTTAGAAGTGACATTGATGGAATACTCTTTTGAGATGAATTTAGAGCCGGTGAAGCTTCTGAAACTGTAACTGTTCAAGAGGACGAAGTTTTCTGTAACTACAGTGAATGAAGATGAAGTAAGGTTGTGGTCTGGAATCGGGTAAAAATAGAGTCGGATCCAATGTCGACCTTGTTTTCGGATATTGAATATGTAGGTTGAAATGGCAGTGAAAACTCGTGCAGATTGGTGAATTGGTAATGGAACTGCTGATTTCGATTGGATAAAGTATGAATCTTGTTCGGTTTTTAGGGAAAATGATGATTGAATTGAATCAGGGAGATAAATTTGGCCAAGAAATGTGATGTTTTTTGAAGAACCACAAGCAATTAAGTAGTTATCAGGAGGAATGAATGAAGCAGATGATGAGTGATGAAGATATAAAGATATAAGAACAATAACAGAAGATACCCAATTCACAACACGCATTTTTTCTTGATAAATCGCCAAAATTAATAGAAAATAGAAGAAGCTAATTGCACCTTAATGAATCAAGATTCATGATAATGAGCAGTTGGGAACCCCAAATTGTCGCAAAAAAGAAGGTAATTGGACCTTAAAGACTCAAGATTCATGAAACAAAGCAATTGGGTGATCCAATCTGGTACCCAAAAAGCAAAAAAATTGAAGAGAGAAATGTCGAATTCCTGCAAACCTAAAGAACCCCAGAAATATTTATGTTGAATCGTAGAAGTAGGGTTTGAATTGGATGAAGGGGAGTTGAAGTGAAGAGAGAAAAACCAAAACCTCAGTAGGATGTGAAGATGCCATGAAAACTCCATTATAAAGGTGGAAGTGGACACAGCTCTTTCCAGGCTGCCAAAAGAACTGGCTTGAATGGACCCACAATCAAACTGGAAAGAATCAAGATGAAAATATAACTCAGTTCGATTCAATCTCAAACAGCTGGTGTCAAATGATTTACGAGTAATTTCATTTATTTCATGAGTAGCGTATCTTTGATTTGGGTCAGTGTTGCAGAAAGCACCATGAAAGTTCTGCAACTGAGCTGTGTTTTCTTTTTATTCTTTTTTAGTTTTTTCATTTTATTATTATTATATTATTATAAGATCACTTTGCTTAGCTATATTTAAAGTTTATTTATTATGTTAAGTCAAAGCTATTTTCAAAGAGTCAAGAATTTTAGAGGATGATTTACTATTGTGTACATCTTTTGTTATTAAATGATTTTTTCAATATTATGTATTATTATTTTTCTGATTATTTATAAATTAGCGTTATAATCGGGTATTATTGGCAATATCGATTATCTTATTTATTTAAAAAATAGATGAAATGTTAATTAATATATGTTGTTGATTTCATGATTTGAGATGGTAATGTATTATATTATAGAGTAAAATGATCCATATTGTTTGGGATAATTTGTATGTTTGGTCCCCGACTAATTTTTTTTTTACTTGAAAGGTATCTACTATTTGTTTTTGTTGCGTGTTTGGTCCCTAAGATAACTAAAACGACCATATACATTTTCTTATTTGTTTAATTTATTTGTTATTTATTTAATATTTAAATTATTAAAAAGTATCATGGGACCCACACCTTCCTCTCCCCTTCTAAACCCGATATATCTTTCTTCTTACTCATCCCTAAATCATCCCTAAATCATTGGAGTGGCATGGAAGATTATAGCAACCGGAAACCACCATAACCACCAAAAATCACCATAGTCGCCTAGATTCTCCTCCATCGACAGCCTCTCACCATCACCTTCCAACATATATAATTCACCCTCTTGTTTCCCCTGCATCTAACCTTAACATCTTCCCTATCATATTCTTCCTCCGACGATCAACAGTCGAAGGTTCTCCTTCCCTGGCATCTTCTCATTTTCGTCCTTATAACTCATATATAAGTTGAAGATATATCTAGGGTTTTGATTAAAAGAAGATTTTGATACCCATTTTTCATTCTTGTAAACCACCTGTAACATGAATTCTAAATTCTAATGCAGCTTCTGAATTCTGATGCAGTTGGTTCTTTAGAAAAGCCATCAGAAACTTCGATCTAGGGTTTTGATTTCACAATGGCATCTTTAGGTGGTCTACGAATCATTCAATGAACTTGAGTGAGAATGAGGAAGCTAAGGCCGATATTTTGATATCTTGTTTTTTTGCATCTTGATTTCAAAAGGGGAAATGGTAGTCTGATGGTTTTTTGGCCCAACGAAATTCCTTATCAATGATTGCTCCCCTTTCATCCTATATGTGACCTAGAAGTATGGCACCATGTTCGGATCTATTCCTGGAGATTCTCAATTTGGTTTCTCCACCATCACTATTATGATTCTTTGGGATAGGTTTCATGATTGTTCTTGATTTTGGTTTAATTTGGTGTTGATTACATGTTTTGATTTTAATTATCTGGTTTGTATTTTGTTTTGATTCATCAGCTTTGTTCTTGATTCTAGATTTGTTTTCAGGAATCTAACCATGGTTGCTGGTGGTTAGCGGTGGATGGCGGTTGTTTTAGCAGGCAAGGAGGAGGTGGTTATTGTTGGTCGTTGGTTAGTTTAGGGGTGGAGGGTAGGTTTAAATCTTGTGGTGGCATAAATGGTGGTAGTTAACTCTGGTGGCATACTCCGACAAATAGAAATTAGATGGAAGACTGAGTATTAGATTAATCATAAATATACAATAATAAATTAAAATAAATACATAAACATTAAAATTAATTAAAAAGAAATTAATAAAGACGTAATAGAGTTTTTAGGTAAGATAGGGATCAATCACACAACAAAAACAAACAGTAGGAGCCTTCCGAGTTAAAAAAATAAGTTAGGAACCAAAAAAGTAAATTACCCAAACCATATGAACCATTTATTGGATTAGGTGTCTAAGCCAATAACTAAATTAGTATAATCTTGAATTATTAGCAAAGTTTTTTTGGGTTTCCCTCAAACCTAGTAATTGTGTAGGATGACTTTTAGAAAGAGAGACTGATTTATTAATTTATTATGAGATTAATAAATTAATTAGAAGTTAAAATGAATTTATTAATATGTTATGAAAGTAATATATTACTTATAAATCATATTATATAATTAATAATTAATTAGAAATTAATTAGAATTCATTTTGGGATTACTTGGATTAATTAAAAATACATGGACTATTTGGTTATTTGTTGAAAGTTGAAGCAGGAAGGCTCTAGAACCCCATGGAATGCAGTGGACAAAAATTAGCTAGTGTAACATCCGGTTTCGAATCGTTTATTATTCAGTGTCGTGGCCTGTTTATTGGTTATCATAAGTGTAACACCCCATTTATTAAATAAATAAATAGACAAATTAATGAATAATTTGTAGCCCTAAAATCAATAATAATATAGCAAGGTGTGGCTCTCGAGGAGTTAACTGTCACAACTTTAGAAGTTGGGGGTTAAAAGTGTAAGTTCTGGATTGGTTTTGTAAATAATTATGAAGGCAGGGAGTACTTGGTAAATTATTGGGACTTAATTTGAAGAGATTTTGGAGGCTAAGGGCCTGAATGGTAGCTGTTGGACTAAATATGAATGGAATTATGGGAGAAGTGGTATGAAGAGTAAATTATGGACTTTGTTTGAAAAGAATCTTATGGGGAGGGACCATTTTTGTCATTATGGAATGAAGTTTAAAAGGGTGTCGGGTATATAACCGTCCCATAACCCTAACCCTAGGAGCCCTTATTTAGCCGCCACCCACCTTATATCCCCTCTATCCGGCCGCCACTTCCAGCTTCCTCGTCACCACCTTGCAACACCGAAGCCACCACCGCGAACCTGTGCTGTCGTCGGGGTCTCGTCATTGCCATCACCGCCATGCGACTGTTTCACCGTCGGCTGTTGTCGTCGTCGCACATGACCCTGCAGCCACCTCCTTATCTGCCGAAGCCGGAGTACCTGTCACCGCCACCGCTGTGAGAGGCGGAACCACTGATAGCTTCATTTTATTTACTTCTTTTTATAGTTTTTTTAGCACATTCCATCTTATTTTAGTCAATCTTCATGCATATTTTCTTTTTTTGTCATTTTTCTCCTTCACCGGGTACTTTCTAGTTTTTGAGCTTAATTGCAGGATTTTCCGATGACTATTTGTTATTGGAGGCTTAGAAGGATGCGGGACTCATGGAGGCATGTGATTTGCTTGCGGAC
The DNA here is from genome assembly GCF_002870075.4 of Lactuca sativa. NCBI lineage: Eukaryota > Viridiplantae > Streptophyta > Magnoliopsida > Asterales > Asteraceae > Lactuca > Lactuca sativa. The sequence continues at coordinate 172,739,949 of NC_056631.2, forward strand.
TTGAAGTAGTGCGATTGGGCTAGGTGCTTGCGTAAAAGAAGAAATCAATTTGGATCTAATTTATGGGCAAAGATGATGATGAGACGGCGCGGAATCGAGCTACGAAATTGGAGGAGTGTTGGATCAATTTTTAGAAGGCTTTGGAATGGCAAATGGGTCTTAAAGAGTTATGATTATGGGCTGAAGTTGAAGAAATGAAGATTGGGCTTAAATGCATGTTAAATGGCCCAACTCTCATATTCAGCGCGACCCACGCGGTCCGCGTGGATCCATACGCGGTCCGCGTGAATTGTGCTGAGTTGTTTCCGGGTTTTGACTTGTTGACTCTATTTGTGGAAGTTTGGTGGGTAGCTTTTGGTCTCTTTTTGAATCCGGAAATTGACCCTCTTTAGCTGGAGATTGGAGGCTCATTTGAGTGGGGAACTTGAAGAACACATTCCATTTTTTTCTCTCTAAGAAGTTTTGGGAAGATTTGAAGAATATTTGGAAGATTAGTGTAATTTCCTTACATCTTGCATCTAAGACAATGTTTGGTATCTCTAATCCCTCTTGTTTTTGTTTAATCTTAGCCATGCTTGGCTAGATTTTCATTTGGTTGACTTGGATGTAATTGCTTGAATGTTTTGGTTATTTTGAAGAACTCCATGAACTTGCGTTGAATATTTATGATTATATTTTCTATGAAAAATTCCTTCATGTTTATATATCTCTAGTCATGAATATTGATATATGAATGTTATCTTTGTTGGTTAAATTCTTGAATAAGTAATAGGTCTTCAATTTAACAAGCAACAATTAGTTTAAATGTTTGTTTTCATTTCATTTAGACTAAAAAAATATTTTCTCCATAGTGGTAATGAAAGCAATAGATTACTCTATGGATTTGGTGACTCTTAAAACCTAATGCTAATTGATTTTCACAAAATTACATGCTTCATTAGTTTTGTGACTTTGATTTAGGAAATGTGCTATGAGCTTCTCTAGTCATTTTAATACAAAAGAAGAGTTGAGGCAAGTTATGCTTATAAATTGCTATAGCCAAGTTAGATTTTAAACACAAGTATTGCACCTTGGTATTCTCATGATTATTTAACCAAATGTTCAAGTGATGAAAGTCCAAAGTCAACCATCTTTCTCTTATTGATTTTACATCAAACTCTTATTTTTGTTGCAATTGTCCATTTAAATCATAGTTAATTCTAGTTTGTTTCAAGTATTTCAAAACATCAAACACCCCCATTTTCAATTTATTGTCATATTCCAAGTATTTTTACAAAGAGATTTCTCATAGAGTTATAAATTGAACCAGTCTCCGTGGATTCGGCCCCTTTACCACTATACACTATTTTAGTGTGTGATATTTAGGGTTATTATTTGTGTTGGCCTCGACAACCACCAACCACCAGTCAAAGGTCGTCGTCGCCACTGGTGAAGAAACTAGATGCAATCCCGACATAGGTTAGGTGTAACAACCCAAATTTCAAGCCCGAAAATTTGATTTTTAAATTAACAATACCATAAACATTTTTACCAAATATTGTCGAATAAACAACACGTCACAAAATCATATTGTTGTGTCCCAAACCCTAATGTCAAAAGTAATAAAAATCAGAGTACAATCCCAAAAACTCCTTGCGGAAAACCATGTGTGCGTGTGATCCATTGCTACACCGCCGACTCTTTCCCCTTCGACAAAGAGGTACCTGAAAACAAAACCAAAACTGTAAGCACGAAGCTTAGTGAGATCCCCCATCATACCACATACCATACAATATCGTCGATATCTTTCAACCGGTAACCTACATCGGTATCTTTCAACCGGTAACCAACATTGGTATCTTTCAACCGGTAACAAACACCGGTATCTTTCAACCGGTAACCAACATCGGTGTCTTTCAACTGGTAATCAACATCGGTATCTTTCAACCGGTATCTGGGGACTATTTCACCCCCTACCACTAGCATACAATCTACAGATATAACATACAGTCAGGCATATTCGGGTACTGACCTACCCTTGGGTCCTACGGACAACTGTTAGGGAAACTAATCCCTACTATACACATAACATATCATCCAAATAAATCTCATAACCAACACATAACCAGACCAAGATAATTATCACAAAGATCATTATCTTCTAAATACCCCTTTTTGGTGGGCCGGCATTGTGGCCTTAGACCCACCCCTACGTGAAGGTAACTCACCTCAATGTTGTGCAGTGTTTGAATTCTCCTTGGCGCACAAGTCGACTCCCTTCGACTCCCTGATCCCTACACGACGACCTTCAGGTCAACACACAGCAAGTAAAACCCTAAACAGGGTCAGCCCAAGTCCAGACAAAGTCAACTTCAAGTTGACCCGACTCGCCGAGTTGGGTCGTTAACTCGTCGAGACCCTCACACTTTACTCGTCCTCATCCATGACCCCACTCATCGAGTTGGGCTGTCAACTCGACGAGCTCTTCTCTCATATGAACATCACATGAAAACTCATCCGACTCACCGAGTTGATGAACAACTTGTCGAGTTCACCTTCATCTGATGAACAAGTTCTGTCCTCGACTCACCGAGTTGATGAACAACTCGTCGAGCTCATCTTCATCCTTAAGAAGATTGCCTTGGACTCGCCGAGTCTGTTCTAGCACTCGCCGAGTCCCATTAACTCCAGGTCTAAAATAACGTCCAATGCATTGGGTAACTCTTTCTGTCCGGTTACAAACCTTCTAACACTCAACTGGGTTCCTTTGACTCTCAACAGATATAGGGCTCAAAGCCTCGGACTCGCCGAGTCGGTCACGTCCACACTCTAAATCCTCGATTTCTGATGTACAACCTTTGATCAAAAGATAGATCCAAGCTTCTACGATAGATCTAGCACGTAAAGTTACAAACTTTACGTGCTTGCATGGGACTTTGAGCTCAAAAAGACATAAAACAAGCTCCTATGGTACATGGGACCTTTCATGGGTGCAAAAGCAACCCAAATCGGCCTACTGACTCCTTTAATGGTGTGATTCTGAAGCTTAAACCCCCAACCATGTTTGCAAACATGGTTGGCCACCAAAAATGGCTTATAAAAGCCCTAAATCTCCCCAAAGAGGGATCTAACTAATGAACGAGCAAGGTTATAGCTTTTTACCTTCAATGAGCTGCAAATGATGAACCAAACTCGAATCCTTCAGTCTTCTCTTGATCCTTCTATGCTCTTCCTTCTTCCTTGTGGTCAAAACCCACAAAAATCACTCAAAAGCCTTAGATCTTGCACCAAAACACTTAGGGTTTGCTATGGAGGGTTTCTGGGAGCATAAAGGGGTGATGGAGGCTGTATAATATTGTTTAAATAGAGTGCAAACCCTCAGATTAGGGTTTTGTCCAAACAGCATCTACTCGCCGAGTCCGGGACCCGACTCGTCGAGTCCATCACTTAAATCTTACGTCCTGTCCCGCTTCTACTCGGCGAGTTGGTCCTTCAACTCACCGAGTCCAAGGCCAAAAATGCAAAATAATTAGAAAGAAATATGTACCAAGAACCAGGTGCTACAAATCTCCCCCCACTTATTTTAGACTTCGTCCTCGAAGTCTGTTGCTCGATCCTGAAGCAGCTCTGGGTAGTGCTCCATCATCTTGTCCACCGGCTCCCAAGTCCATTCTGAGCCCTTCCGGTGCTGCCATTGCACCTTCACGAGTTCCACTCTCTTGTTCCTTAGATGCTTCGACTTCCGGTCGAGGATCGCCACAGGTCGCTCAATGTAGTTCAGGCTGCCGTCAATCTGAATGTCCTCCAAGGGCACCACTGCTGAGTTGTCCACCAGGCACTTTCGCAGCTGGGACACGTGGAAAGTGTTGTGGATCTGACTGAGTTCAGCTGGAAGATCCAACCTATACGCCACCTTGCCCACCCGGGCTATAACCCTAAACGGTCCAATGTACCTTGGTCCCAACTTGCCCCGTTTTCTGAATCGGATAACGCCCTTCCGTGGCGACACCTTCAGGAGGACCATATCCCCGACCTGGAATTCCAGGTCTGATCAGCGCTTATCGGCATAACTTTTCTACCGACTCTGAGCAGTCTGAAGCCTGCTCCGGGCCTGCTGAATCCTTTCTGTCGTCTTGAGCACCACTTCGGTGCTCCCCATGACCCTCTGGCCAACCTCACCCCAACATATCGGGGTTCTGCACTTCCTCCCATATAACATCTCGAAGGGAGGACGATCAATACTCGCATGATAGCTATTATTATACGAGAACTCCGCCAACGGAAGGTAGGTATCCCAGCTACCTCCGAAGTCTAAAACACATGCTCGCAGCATATCCTCCACATTCTGGATGGTCCGCTCGCTCTGACCATCTGTCTGAGGGTGAAAGGCGGTGCTAAAATGCAGACGAGTACCCAAATCATCGTGAAATTTCTTCCAAAACCTGGAAGTGAACCGCACATCTCTGTCCGAAATCACCGACACTGGCACCCCGTGCCGTGCCACCACCTCCCTGATATAGATGTCGACCAGCTTCTCAGCCGAGATGCCTTCCTGAATCGGAATAAAATGAGCGCTCTTGGTCAATCGGTCGACGATGACCCAAATCGAATTCACCCCTCGCGCGGTCCTGGGAAGCTTTGTGATAAAATCCATCGTAATGTCCTCCTATTTCCACAGTGGAATGTCTAACGGCTACATCTTTCCGTGTGGCCTCTGGTGCTCGGTCTTGACCTTCCTACAGGTCAAGCACCGCTCCACGTACCATGCTACATCCCGTTTCATGCAGGGCCACCAATAGTCCATGCGAAAATCTCTATACATCTTCGTTGCCCCGGGATGAATGGAGAATCGAGATTTGTGCGCCTCCTCCATCAGAACCTGGCGCACACCCCTGAGGTACGGCACCCACACCCTACAGTGTAGTGTCAATAACCCTCGGCTGTCATAATCGAAGGAGGAAACCTACCCCACAATCCGCTCGCTCTTCCAATGTTCCTCCTTCATGGCCTCCTTTTGAGCCTCCCGAATCTGCTCCAAAAGCGGAGACACCACTGTCATCCTCGGACAGATATCCCTGATCGGTGCTGTCTTGCGGCTAAGCGCTTCGGCCACCACATTGGCCTTTCCTGGATGGTAAAGGATCTCGCAATCATAATCCTTTACCACATCAAGCCACCGACGCTACCACATATTCAGATTTGGCTGATCCATGAGGTACCTCAAGCTCTTGTGGTCCATGTAAACCATACAGCGAACCCCATAGAGGTAATGACGCCAAATCTTGAGGGCGAACACAACAGCCCCTAGCTCCAAATCATGCGTCGGGTGGTTCGCCTCGTAAGGCTTCAGCTGCCTCGAAGCGTAAGCAATGACATGACCTCTTTGCATCAATAATGCGCCCAAACCAGAGATGGACGCATCGCGGTACACAACAAAATCCTTCATACCCTCCGGCAGGGCTAAGATTGGCGCCTCGCACAATCGCTGCCTCAAAATCTCAAATGCAGCCTGCTGCTCAGGCCCCCAACGGAAAACCACGGCCTTCCTTGTTAGTCTGGTCAGGGGCACGACTATCTTAGAGAAATCTAGGACGAATCTCCGATAGTAGCCGGCTAATCCTCGGAAACTCTGAATCTCAAATGGAGACTTCGGAACCTCCCACCTCATCACGGCCTCCACCTTGGCCGGATCTACCGAAATCCCGTTCTAGTTGACAAGGTGCCCAAGAAACTGCACCTTGCGCAACGAAAACTCACACTTGGAGAACTTAGCATACAATTTCTCCCTCCTCAAGGTCTCCAGAATCTCTCGCAGATGCTCCTCGTGCTCCCTCTGCGTCTTGGAATAAACCAAGATATCATCAATAAACATTATCACCGACCGGTCTAACATCGGTCTACACACGCGGTTCATGAGGTCCATGAACGCGGCAGGAGCATTGGTGAGCCTGAAAGGCATCACCAAGAACTCGTAGTGACCATAGCGCGTACGGAACGCAATCTTCTGTACATCCTCCTCTCGAACCCTCATCTGATGGTACCCTGAATGCAAATCGATCTTGGAGAACCAAGAGGCTCCCTGAAGCTGGTCAAAGAGGTCATCAATCCTCGGGAGTGGGTAACGGTTCTTCACCGTTACCTTATTCAGCTCCCGATAATCTATACACATCCGATGCGACCCGTCCTTTTTCTTCACAAACAGAATCGGGGCTCCCCAGGTTGAACTGCTCAGTCTAATGAACCCCTTGTGTAACAGCTCCTACGGCTGTGTAGATAGCTCCTGCATCTCAGGAGGAGCCAACCGATACGGTGCCTTGGCTATCGGAGCCGCACCAGGGATTAGGTCGATCCGGAACTCCACCTGTCTCTCCGGAGGTATCCCATGCAACTCTTCGGGGAATAAGTCCGTAAACTCTCGTACCACGGGCACATCGTCCACCGTTGCCCTTCCCTTTTCCCGAGTATCCATAACATAGGTGACATAACCTGCGCAACCCTGCTGGAGGTAGCGCCTAGCCCTCGCTGCCGAACATAAGGTTGGCCCTTGCTGTGGCCTTTCGCCCTGAACCACCAGCTCTCCCCCACTAGGGGTCCTGATCCGCACTGACTACTGCGTGCAGTCGATCACTGCCTCATTGGGGCTCAGCCAGTCCATACCAATAATGACCTTGTTCCCCTGTAAAGGTATGGGAACCAAGTCCACCAGATAACGTTCCTCGAACAGCCTCAAAACACAATCATGGTAGACCTCTGACGCTCGTACTGACCGGCCATCCGTAATTTCGACCTCTAAAGGGCAATCCAACATGCCTGAAGACTCATGAAACTTCTTGCTCAGTGCAAGAGAGACAAATGATCGGGTGGCACCCGTATCAAACAACACTTGAACTGGGATACCGTTCACATGGAACGACCCTAAGCAAGGCACATAATATATCAAAATCACAGCGAGATAACATAAAAGCATAAAATAAGAATTCATACCCGTCACCACATCGGGTGCAGCGCGTGCCTCCTTGGCAGTCAGCTGAAATGCTCGGCTCCGAACCACAGGAGCCTCCACCTTGGCCTTCCGACCATCCACAACCTGTGTTGTCGCTGAAGTCGGCGCCACCGCCGGCGCTGCTGCTGCTGCTGTCGTCAATCTAGGGCAATTGGCCTTTTATGGCCCTTCTGATTGCAATGAAAGCAAATCAGGTCAGATATCTGAATCGTAGGAGTAGAGGCAGTACAATCTCTGCCAAAATGTCCAACCTTGCCACACTTATAGCAGCCTGAACCCGGTCCAGTGCGACAAGCTCCCTCGTGTGACCGACCGCATTTCCCACAGCGGTCCCGCCCTGACTGGCCTTTCGGCCTACCATCGGATCCCTTGGGCTTCTTCCCCGAAGCCCCCATTGTCAGCCCTACCGCTGCCTTCCTCTTCCGGATGTGCTCTAGATCAATCTCCCTTTCCCTAGCCCTGGCAATCATGGAATCCAGGGTAGGGCAGGCTGAGAAACTGACATGCTCCCGGATGTCAGCTTGTAGCATGTCATGGTAGCGGGTCCTCTTCATGTCCTCATCACCCGCATACTGGGGCACCAGCAATGCCCTCTCCCGGAACTTGGCGGTGATCTCCGCCACAGTCTCCGTAGTCTGTCTCATATCCAAAAACTCCCTGGCCAGCTGCTGAATCTCCACAGCTGGCGCAAACTCCGCCCTGAATCTGGCCACAAAGTCTGACCAGGTCATAGCCTCAACAGCCGAGGCTCCCAGAGAGTCACCAACCGACTCCCACCAATCTCTGGCCCTGTCTCTCAAACATCCTGCAGCGAAACGGGCCTTCCACCCTTCCGGGAAGAAGCTCGTCAGCTGCGCAGACTCGATGTCTGCGAGCCATCTCCTAGCAGCAATGGGGTCCTTCACCCCATGGAAATCTGGCGCACCACTCCCTCTGAAGTCGTTAAAGGACAGTGTGCGTGGCCCTGACTGGCTGGTCGCCATGTCACTCCTGAACGCCTTGAGGCATTCCTCCATCAGCTCAATGATCCCTTCCTTGATCGACCCGAAGATAACCAGCATCGCATCAAGGATACCCCTCGTGATCTCGGACGCGATGAACTCACGTAACCCATCATCCACTTGCTCGGATCCTGCGCCCGAGCTCAATCCTGAACCGGATCTTGAACCTCCTGCTCCATGTCACGTGACCACCATTCTGAAAATAAACATACGACTGTCAGGGTCACATATACCTTTTAGAGGTCCCACACACTTTCCAAGTTTCCAGGTTCCATCTAGGCCCTCCTTGATTCGAGTACGGGTCCTCTACTTTCAGTAGTACGGGCCCATACTACCTTCCACATCTACCCGTACTTTCCTCAAGGATTGCTTCGACTTCGCCAAGTCCCTTTTTCTGATACCCTTTTCACTGATCTCATCCTAGGCTTCCCTAGGGCACTCTCCGACCTACTCTCCGCCATCAACTGCACTAGGAGTCCCCACCATTTCCCCTTAACTAGCTTGCGGATACTGTTACATATTTGTTCCTTAGTTAGTTGAAGTTGGTCAGAACCCCCATAGAACAAAGCAAGCAACATTCGTGCATTGAGTAACCAAACCAGGCATAACCTACACAGGCCATCCTATGGTTGACTAATCAGTCCTAGCATACAACTCATATAATAGGCACATAAGGCATCCTTCCTAGATCCTTAGTCCTAACTAGCATGCAATTCTCTAAATCAAATAGCAGGCAGACAAGGCATCTTCCTATATCCTTAGTCCTATTCTAGCATGCAGTTCTACGAATCAAACCATATAACATAACATAATAAGTATGGGTATCTTGGGGAAAACTTACTTGAGCCCGACCGGTCGCACGCATCACACACTTCGTCTTTTAAATTTCTCAATTTAAATTTTAGAAAACCATTTTCCTTGTAAAAATCTTTTAGTCCCTCGGTTTGAGTCCAAACACCCCCGAGGGTGCGTCCGAATCCCTCAAACCAGGGCTCTGATACCAACTTGTAACAACCCAAATTTCAAGCCCGAAATATTAATTTTTAAATTAACAATTCCATAAACATTTTTAACAAATATTGTCGAATAAACAACACGTCACAAAATCATATTGTTGTGTCCCAAACCATAATGTCAAAAGTAATAAAAATCAGAGTACAGTCCCAGAAACTCCTTGCGGAAAACCATGCGTGCGTGTGATGCGCTGCTACACTGCCGACTCTTTCCCTTCGACGAAGAGGTACCTGAAACCAAAACCAAAACTGTAAGCACGAAGCTTAGTGAGTCCCCCCATGATACCACATACCATAAAACATCGTCGATATCTTTCAACCGGTAACCTACATCGGTATCTTTCAACCGGTAACCAACATCGGTATCTTTCAACCGGTAACAAACATCGGTATCTTTCAACCGGTAACCAACATCGATGTCTTTCAACCGGTAATCAACATCGGTATCTTTCAACCGGTATCCGACATCGGTATCTTTTAACCGGTATCTGGGGACTATTTCACCCCTACCACTAGCATACAATCTACAGATATAACATACAGTCAGGCATATTCGGGTACTGACCTACCCTTGGGTCCTATGGACAACTGTTAGAGAACTAATCCATACTATACACATAACATATCATCCAAATAAATCTCATAACCAACACATAACCAGACCAACATAATTATCACAAAGAGCATTATCTTCTAAATACCCCTTTTTGGTGGGCCGGCATTGTGGCCTTAGACCCACCCCTACATGAAGGTAACTCACCTCAATGTTGTGCATTGTTTGAATTCTCCTTGGCTCACAAGTCGACTCCCTTCGACTCCCCGATCCCTACACGACGACCTTCAGGTCAACACACAACAAGTACAACCCTAAACAGGGTCAGCCCAAGTCCAGACAAAGTCAACTTCAAGTTGACCCTACTCGCCGAGTTGGGCCGTCAACTCGCCGAGTCCCTCACCCTTTACTCGTCCTCATCCATGACCCCACTCGTCGAGTTGGGCCGTCAACTCGAAGAGTTCTTCTCTCATATGAACATCACATGAAAACTCATCCGACTTGCCAAGTTGATGTACAACTTGTCGAGTTCACCTTCATTTGATGAACAAGTTATGTCCTCGACTCGCCGAGTTGATGAACAACTCGTCGAGCTCATCTTCATCCTTAAGAAGATTGCCTTGGACTCGTCGAGTTTGTTCTAGCACTTGCCGAGTCCCATTAACTCCAGGTCTAAAATCACGTCCAATGCATTGGGTAACTCTTTATGTCCGGTTACAAACCTTCTAACACTCAACTGGGTTCCTTTGACTCTCAACAGATATAGGGCTCAAAGCCTTGGAATCGTCGAGTCCAAGAACGGACTCGCCGACTCGGTCACGTCCGCACTCTAAATCCTCGATTTATGATGTACAACCTTTGATCAAAAGATAGATCCAAGCTTCTACGATCGATCTAGCAAGTAAAGTTACAAACTTTACGTGCTTGCATGGGACGTTGAGCTCAAAAAGACATAAAACAAGCTCCTATGGTACATGGGACCTTTCATGGGTGCAAAAGCAACCCAAATCATCCTAGTGACTCCTTTAATGGTGTGATTCTAAAGCTTAAACCCCCAACCATGTTTGCAAACATGGTTGGCCACCAAAAATGGCTTATAAAAGCCCTAAATCTCCCCAAAGAGGGATCTAACTAATGAACGAGCAAGGTTATAGCTTTTTACCTTCAATGAGCTGCAAATGATGAACCAAACTCGAATCCTTCAGTCTTCTCTTGATCCTTCTATGCTCTTCCTTCTTCCTTGTGGTCAAAACCCACAAAAATCACTCAAAAGCCTTAGATCTTGCACCAAAACACTTAGGGTTTACTATGGAGGGTTTCTGGGAGCATAAAGGGGCGATGGAGGCTATATAAGATTGTTTAAATAGGGTGCAAACCCTCATATTATGGTTTTGTCCAAACAGCATCTACTCGCCGAGTCTGGGACCCGACTCGTCGAGTCCATCACTTAAATCCCGTGTCCCGTCCCGCTTCTACTCGGCGAGTTGTTCCTTCAACTCGCCGATTCCAACGCTAAAAATGCAAAATACTTAGAAAGAAATATGTACCAAGAACCAGGTGCTACATTTGGGTTTAGAAAACCCTAATTTTGGATTTATTGGTTTGGGCTTATCGGGACCCATGTTTGGGGTCATTGGAATTGAATTATGAATTACACCTGATCACACCATGTGATTTATCTAGTAGAGTGATGGACTTAATAGATTAAGTCCTTAATGGGCTAAGTAAGAAAGACTTAACCCTAATCGTCATTTTATGTGAAAACCCTAATTTTTATTGGGCCTTGATTTTGGCCTTTCTATTGGGATTTGGTGATTTGTCTATTAAAGGGCTATCCAAGAACAAGTAAATGTACTAAAATATTTTGATGGGCTTTAGGGTAAGGCCCCTATGTGAAGGGCTTGGGCCCAATTTGGAAAATTAGGCCATAGATGTGCCATAATTAGGCCTTTATGATTATGAGATATTGGACCATTGGAATGCCAAGTGTTTGGACCAGAATAGATGGTTGTGCCTTAAGCTAAGGCCCATGTAAAGGGTTGGGCTCAATTTGGGAAATCGGGCCATATGTTGGGCTTTGGTTCATTGGTTGACAATTGGGCCTTTGGAGTGTGAGTTTGGGCCTTGGGCTTGAATCAAGCTAGGTTGGGGGTAAAGTAGCCTTTTACCCTACGCATGGACTTATGGTTATGTATTGGCACCCAATTATTAATTGTGTGTTGTTTGATGTAGACAGTTCGGGACTCTGTCATCTAGAAGTTAGGGTTTTGTCAGCGGGACTTCAACAATGTGATGTGAGTTCTTCTTACTATATCAACAGGGTCTAAGGTACCAATGTCGGCCCTTTTCAGATTTGTATCTGGGATATTGCATGATATGCTTATTGATTACATCCTGGTAGTTAGGATGGTGATATGCTTAGTACCTGGTTAGGTCGGTATCCTGTTATATAGGATGATGTTATGTTAGTGACCGGTTAGGTCTGTATCTTGGTTATAGGATGTTGCTATGATTAGTGACATGTTAGATCGGTTTGACTGGTATATATGCTAGCGTATGATATTTATGTGCACATGATTGTTTGATTGGGGGTTGGGTTGAGGCGGTCCTGCTTTGTGCTGAAGGCCAACATACACAGGGTGGTCCGGATAGACTAAAGGCCCTGCATGGCGGTCTAGTCAAGCCGAAAGCCCGACGAGTGGTATGGATAGGCTGTAGGCCCTGCGAGGCGGTCCAAATGTGTCGAACGCTCGGGAGCGGTCCAGATAAGTTGAAGGCCCTACAAGGTGGTCCAGTCAGGCTGAAGGCTCATTATACATTTTGTTTGTTTATATGATATGATTATGATTTTATGGCGTTGGTATTTTGGGGGAACTCACTAAGCTTTAGGCTTATGGTTGTTGATTTTGTTTCAAGTACTTCTGATGACCGCGAGAAGGCGAAGGCGTGATCATACACCTCCTTATGTTTTCATAATTTGATTCTGGGATACTTTGACATTATACTATTTTGAAAACAAGTTTTGTAATAATCATTGGTTTTGAAATGTTTTAAAAGTTTAAATTTGGCATGATTTTTTTATGGATGTTACAATAAGGCTTAGGGCCTTAGGGATGAACGGAATTGACCATTTTTGGTTATGGGTGTTATGGATTAAGTAATTCGAGTGTTCGTTTGTATTTTGGAGCCTAAGGGTATCATCGTAATTTGGCAGCTCGGTTCTTTATGGATTTTGGGTTTTATTCGGAAAGTTTTACAGCTAGGGTGAGTTTTTAGAAGTGTAGGGCTGCTCGTCACATTTCTGTGGATATAAATTTCGTTGGAAATGGACCTAAGACAAGGAAGTTATGGTCGTTTGAATTAATGGCAGAAATGGTCCTTAGTTGAAAAGATTTGCAAGATAGGTCCCATGTGTGCATGATGAGATGGCGTGTGTCTAGGTGGGTACGCCCAACGTAAGCTGAGGTATGCCCACCGTAATTGGCAGAGTGCCAAACCCTAATTTTTAGGGTTTGTGCACTATTTAAACATCCTTATAAGCTCAAGGTTCTCTCATTTCTCAGCCTCCACTGATCTTAGAGCTTTATTTCGAACCCTAATTCCCTTGGTGGTGTATTCTTGAGCTTGGAGGTGATTTTGAAGGGTTCTTGGTGTTATTTCAAGGAAGTGAATCTTGGTGATCATGCTTGGTGTAGCCTTGGGGTTGTAGATCCATAACCTTCACACTCTTAGGAAGCTTCAGGAAGTATAAAGTTCTTATCTTGACTCCTTCTTATGCTAGTTTGAGTTTAGGGCAAGATTAGGAGCGTTTATGGTGTATTAAATTCTCCTTGTGAGTTGGAGCCACTCCAGGAGCTTGGATATATAAATCTTGCCGCTTCTGATGTTGTTAGTTCATAAAATGCTATATTGATTGTGGATATTGGACGATGCATGAGTTTGATCCCTTGTTGTGAGACTTGATGGACATAATCGGATTTTCGGTCCCATTAAGTCATTCAAACAAGTAAAGTTGCCAACTTTACGAGTTAAGGACTTAATTTGAAGGTTTTCTAAGGTTTAGGGACTAAGTGCTTAATTGGTTAAGTCAAAAATGAGTTTTTGAGTAGGACCGCATTACGCTGCGAGTAATGTGTAGTACGCCCCGCGTACTAGATTTTGCTCCTGTCCCAAGTCGTTGAGCGTACGTTGAGCGTATGAGTTGTACGCCGAGCGTACGCTATGCTATCAATAGCGCGCTATAGCGGTGCTGTAGCAACGCTATAGCGTTTTGCGGTAATACTGAACCGCTATTTTAAAATAGCGTTTACAAATAGCGGTGACGCTATTATCGGCACGATTGACCGCTATTTACCGTGAATCCCATCAGCGCTATAGCGACGCTACACCCGCTTTTACAATTTCACACAAATTGGGCTACTTTTACAAATAAAAAACCGATTGTGTACTATTTCAATAATAAATCAGTATTTTTTAATTTGTCCACTACACTTTGGTTTTAATAAGTCCAAATAATAAATCTAATTAATTACAAACTACAAAACAACAAATGACAAGTTCTCTTTCTCGTCTCTTTCTGTATTTAGAAACCACGAACAACTTGAGTTGCAATGACACTTTGAAACTTTTTAGTTTCCATATTACCATATTAGAATATTATATATATGGTTTATGTGATGTTCTTATATAAAATTTTATAATATGAATTATATATAGTATTAATACTTTAATATATATAAACTTTGTATAAATATATAATATAAAACCGCTATACCACCGCTATACCACCGTGATAACCGCAATTTCAAATAATGGCATGTGACCGCTATTGAAATTTCGACCGCGATAACTGCTTAGAGCGTACGCGACCAGCATGCAGTTTGGAGTTTCGGACCTTTTTGGACTTTGGGACTTTGATCATGGGCTTGGATCGATTTTTTGGGCTTATTCGTTTAAGTGAGGTTTTATTTTATTAAGATGGTAATTATTTATTGGGTTGCCTTGTTGGGCCTAGGATTGTGGTTTTGGGCCTTAATGGGCCCAATGGGCTTGGACCATTAGTGGGCTTGTTTAGTTGGACAGTTTTTGGACCTAGTGCTTAGGGTTTAGCCCTGGATAATTATTGAGTACGGTTTGGTCGCTTGGTTTAGTTCGTGGAGCCGGTTTGCAGCAGCTGCAACAGTTATAGGATTTGTCTGTCAATTGAGGTGAGTCTCATCACTGTACTATGGGTCGAAGGCACCAATACCGGCCCATTTGGTTTATTTAAACTAGGAAGACCAGTGGGAGTCCCTTGGCATTTGTATGAAAGATCAAGAGGTGGCTCCTGGCAATCTGTATGCAAGACCAGAGTTTGGACTCTGGCAGGTAATTAGATAAGTAGTGGTACATTGTATGCTAGTTGTCTTTGTGATGCTTGCATGGAAGACCAAGAGGTGGCTCCTGGCACTTGTCTGTACGACCTAGGGTTTTAGACCTCGGCCTGGCAAAAAAGACTATGATATGGCTCGTGGCATAATGGAAAGACTACGGTTGGCACATAGCACGTCCTATTGTATGTTGATATGTATGACTCGTATGTTATGTATGATATGTGGTATTTTGGAAACTCACTAAGCTTTGTGCTTACAGATTGTGGTTTATGGTTTCAGGTACTGTCGGTTCGTAAGGGAAGGGTCCGGCTTGATCACAGTGCATACACCCGTGTTTTCCATAACTTGTGATTCTAAGAATGTACTCTGATAATTTTTTATTTGAAATACTTCTAAATGTTTGAATAAAGAAAATTGTGTGTTTTAATTATAATAAAAATGAAATTTTTATCCTGTTATTTTCGGGACGTTATAGCCAGAGATCATCTAGAAATTTTGTCCAAGGGTGATTGGATAAGAGATAAGGCAGTTTGATTATTATACTTATTAATCTAGGCCTTATCCCAAAAACTCTAGCTTTCGCCCCAAGTTTCAGTCAGCTATATAAAAGGTCTTATACCTTCATATTTCGTAAACTCCCTATTCTCTAGAGATAGCCGAAATTTTGATTACTTCTCTCCTCTCTCTTCAAGTATCCTAGCTACTAGGTTTGGGTGTGAACCATTATAGACAAAAAGTATGTGCGTCCAATTTTTTTAAAAAAAAGAATTTTTGGATTTTTTCATTTATTTTGCATTTTAAAACTATTTTTTAAAATATGTACAGTGTAATATTCTATTAGAATATTTCACGTATTTTTCAAAAAAAATGGATTTTTTTTTTATTTTTTTTTAGTTAATTCAAGTTCCGAAAATAATATTTAAAAAAAGAATTTTTAGATTTTTCCATTTATTTTGCATTTTAAAATTATTTTTTAGTATATGTCAGTGTAATATTCTATTAGAATATTTCACGTATTTTTCAAAAAAAAAAACGGGATTTTTTTTTATTTTTTTAGTTAATTCAGGTTCCGAAAATAATATTTAAAAAAAGAATTTTTGGATTTTTCCATTTATTTTGCATTTTAAAATTATTTTTAGATTTGGTCTCACGGTCTCACAAAATTAGAATGGTCTCAAATGAACCTATATATATATATATATATATATATATATATATATATATATATATATATATATATATATATATATATATATATATATATATATATATATATATATATATATATATATATATAGGGCTAGGTTATAATGTAGATGGTAAGTATTGTGTGGATGTAGGAATGAATGTGGACCAAGTTTTTAAAATACACATTCTAATAAAATACATATTTTGATTGAATACAAATTCTGACAAAATACATATTCTGATTGAATGAACATTTTGAAGACTAACAAATTTTTGAACCATGAGTTGAAAAATAACAACATTCTTAAAGAATAATCATCTATTATTAATATTATTGAAGAATCTAAGGTCCAAAAATAAAAAAAAAATAAAAAAAATAGTTTTTATTGTTACATTCTATAAAAATACAATGTCATTTTTTGAATCTTTGCTACGTTCTATAAGAATACAAGCTTTATAGTAAGTCATTTTTGAAAAAATATTCATTCTATAAGGACTAAACTGCAAATTTGGTCCTCGTGATTATTAAAAAAGTGTGGATGCAGTCCAAAAAGTTTCCAACTTGCACCACCAGTCCAAAATCACAAACTTTCTGCGGATTTGGTCCATGAACAACTTGAAATGACTCTTTTACCCTTTTCATTTGTTTTTTGCATTTTTTTAAAACCATTTTAAATACTTTATTAAAATAAAAATAAAAATAAAAGAATTAGGCCTATCCACCCTACCCCCATCGATGCCCCTCATCTCTCTCTCTCTCTCTCTCTCTCTCTCTCTCTCTCTCCTATCATTTTCATCCTTCTAGTCTCTAACATAGATCTGTTAATCGCCTCGTTTTTTTAACTTCATCCCAATTGGTCCCTTTGCGATAATAATGATTTTTTATTTGGAAATCTATGAAGAATACGAAGGATGTAGATGTAATTTTGTCCCTGGTAAATCCTACGATCTACCATGGTTTCTTTTCATGAATCTCCCAAATCATCGTCTTCTACGTCTTCTGATTAACGTCATTTCTCGGTGTATAGTAGCGATCAGTTGAATTGCATCGACTGGCATGCTTATCAGAGGATTCGAATGAGAGTGACCTGAATCAATTGCAGAACCTGAAATCAGAGCCTTGCATCGGGTTTTTACAATTGTCATCTCACCTCCTACATGCCCTTCTTCACTATAATCATCACTAAACATACTCTATGATGGATATATTGAGGCAAATGAAGAAAAGCTTGAGACATTGTGACGAGCCCTAATTTTTGACTTGTTCTTAAGGGCCCTAATTTCATTGATGGTGGTGGTCTAGAATTGCTGAATAAATCGTACCCACAACCATCATCTTGACAGGTCGACAACCTTCACCACTGGAAATTTGATGTAGCCCAAATACCACAATGGTTGTTAATACAGATGGGTTGAAAATCGATCCATACATATGGGTTGCTTTTAGAGATTGATTTGACTGATCGTTCATACAAATGGGGTTTTTGAGAGATCGATTCTCTCTGTGTGTGGGATTTGTCGGAGAGATCAAGAGATGTGTATATGTGTGTTATGGCGTGTTGGTTCAGGAAGAGAGAGAGAGAGAGAGAGAGAGAGAGAGAGAGAGAGAAAAGTCAAAGAGAGAGAAGGGGATAGGGTTGGCTGATTTCCTTTTTTTCTTATTTTTAAATTAAAACAATGTTAAAGCAAATATAAAAAATGGAAAAAATAAATTAAAAGGGCAAAATCATCCTTTTAGTTTTTTCAAGGACCAAAACCACAAAACATTTTTAATTTTGGGACCAAAATCACAGAAAATCTTTCATTTTGGACCTTCTATGCAAGTCCAAAACTTTTTGGACCCTATCCACAGTTTTTATGAAACCACAAGGACCAATTTTGCAGTTTTGTCTTCTATAAGAATATAGTCATTCATGAAAGATTCTTCATTCTCATTCTTCCTAGAAGGGAGTTTATTTCTTTTGACTTTAGATCTTCAACTAACGAGTAAACAAAGACTTGTATTAAAAAAAACAGAAATAAGCATGAGAATAAGATTATACAAATAACATGACTATTGTATTATGATGTGCTTAAAACCAAATTTTGTTCAAGCAAAAGAAATCAAGATATTTGAAAATTAAAGACACAAAAAAAGACTAAGGTATTGTTTGTTTTTTCTGAGGCAAAATATCCGCAGTCTGCGGACCACATCTATATACCTCTGCAGTAAAAAAGGTGGACCAAACGTCCGCAATCTGAAAAAAGAAGACTGTTTGTTTTTTTAACATCTGCGGACTACTAAAATAAACTGATTTTTTTAAACTTCAAAGTGATTTTTTAATATTTTTATGACTTTGTTATAAATAATTAACGAATCTAGATCAACTGTTATGTATTATTATATAAAAAATTAAAAAAAATGGTATTAATTAACATATATATTTGATAAAAACCAACAACTTTGGTTGCAAAGTTATAACTAAACATTATAATTAGTGATCAAAGAATTTGATACATAAATCGATAGAAATAAACTTCGATTTTTTCAATTAAATCCATTAAAAACATACCACAAATATTTTATCGATAAATTGACGATACTGTATTAAATAATGTTTTACAAAATTTGGCAAAAAAATATAAGAATATATTATATTTTTTTTTTCATATTTATATAAACAACTTCAACGACTATTATTGTAATAAATCTTTATTTATAAATCTGTCAAAAATATCATGTTTGTATCGTCGAACGTTTTTTTTAAGTTTTGTAAAAAAAAATTTCAAATTGTTTATTATTAATAGACAAAATTGCAAAAATGGTCCCTGTGGTTTGCATTTTTTCAGGAAAAAAGTCCAAACCACGAGTTTTTTGGTTTTGTGGTCCTTTTGGACTGGTTTGTTTGTGAGAATGGTCCCTATACTTAACACCCGTTAAATTCCATCCGTTAACCCCCTCATGTGCCTTGCACGTGAGGGTATTTCTGTCTTTTTACTTACAATGTCAACAGTTCCTTCTACCTTTTATCCCTCATTTACAATCCCAAACACCCGTCAACTCCCCACCTCCCTCCTTCTTCCTTCTGCTCCATTAAACCTGCAAAAAAAAAAGTCGTTATCGAAAGAACCTAATCGAAGCAAAAGGAGACAAGGTCATAAAGTCGAAATGGTGTACGTAATGTGGCAGATCAGACCAAAAAATGAAGTTGTCGACGTATCATCCTTATATGGTAAGTTGCTCTGTTTTCTTAAACATTCCTATTTTTCATTTTACCCTTGATTTATACTAAAATCCGCCAAATTTTGACTTTGTTATCATGTACAATTTTGACTTGTAGCGGGTGCACCCACATGGTTTAGTATTAAGCTTCATCATGGTGGGAAGTTTACTAAGTTACCTGACATAAAGTATACTGGAGGTGAAGTGCGTTATGTTGATTATGTGGACATAGATGAGTTTTCTGTACATGAACTTGATGCCATAATGCTTGACCTAGGTTACCCAGACCCACGGATGATTGAATTGAGTGTTGAATCCCCAGTGATATACTACCATTTCAGGATACCCAATGGTGACTTTCAATTTGGTCTTAGAGCTTTAGGGAATGATCAGGATGTTATCAATCTTTCTAAATTTATTCAAAATAACAAGTTGATTGAAGTGTACACAGAACATGGGAAGACAAATCTACTCACATACTTCATGTCTCCAAATGCAAAGGGTAAAGTTGTCATTGAGGAATTACCAGAAAATGATGATCAAGGGGCTAAATATGAGGCTGAAGTTCATGTAGAATCTCCATTGAGAAATATGAACCATGTCAATGATGAACCAATTGGTGAGTACATGTCTTTGATTCTTTTTGGGAGTAAAACTGATGCATTCCTTTGAGAGCCATACAAGATCACTTTCAAAAGACCTACCAGGTGGGTATTTCAATGGATAAGGTGTTTAGGGCAAAAGATATGGCAAGAAAGCATGTAACTGGGGACTACACAAAACAGTTTGAGTTGTTGAGGGACTATGCTCTTGAACTTCAAGCTACAAACCCAGACACAACAGTCAAAATAGATGTGTGTCCTAATGGCAACCCTGCATCCCCAACAAGGCAGTTTAGAAGGATTTATGTATGCTTGGGTCCACTGAAAAAAGGTTTCAAAGCATGTCTTAGAGACTTAGTAGGTTTGGATGGTGCCTTCATGAAAGGCCCATTCCCTGGTCAGGTTCTTACAGCAGTTGGTCTAGATTCCAACAATGGAATTTATCCCTTAGCCTATGCAATTGTTGAGTCTGAAAACACAGCTAGCTGGAAGTGGTTTTTAGAAAACCTTGGGGATGACTTGGAGCTTGGGAGCAACTCAAACTATACTTTCATAAGTGACAGGCAAAAGGTAAATTAAAACTCATCAATTGATCATTTAGATTGTGTTTTTTTACCAAGAAATTAATTCTAATTATTGTATGTTGAGTCATGTAGGGATTACAAATTGCAGTTGATCAATTGTTTCCCAATGCTGAGCATAGGTATTGTATTAGACATATTCATGACAATATGAGAAAGAAGTGGGGGCAAACTGAGTACAGGGACCATTTATGGAGGTGTGCATCAGCAACCACCATTCCTGAGTTTGAACATTTGATGAAAGAGTTTAGTGAGTATGATAAGGAGGCATGTCAATGGTTGAAGCAAATTCCTCCTGTACATTGGGCAAGGAGTCATTTCTCAGGTAATTGTATATGTTTGCATATGGTAAAGATTATGTGTTTCAGTTATTTATCAGCATTAATTGTATGTTATTGTAATGTGCAGGAAGAGCTGTTTCTGATGTGTTGATTTCAAACATGTGTGAAGTGTTTAATGGGAAGATAGAGAAAGGCAGGGACAAACCTGTAATTTCATGTTTAGAGTTCATTAGGGAGTATCTAATGAAGAGGATATGCAATGTCATGAAGGCAATGAAGAAGGCTAAAGGTCCACTAACACCTACAGCAACAGACATCCTAGATGCAAGGAAAAAAGGTGCTTCACAATATATTGCTAGGTGGAATGGGGCAAACAAGTATCAAGTCACTGCAGCATTGCAAGATCAACATGTGGTGGATGTTAGGAACCAAACCTGTACTTGCAGAAAGTGGGAATTAATGGGAATACCTTGCAGGCATGCAATTGCAACTCTGAATGAAATGAGCAAAGACCCTGAGGCTGAGCTTGACATTTACAAGTGGGTACACAAGGTGTATTGGCTAGAGACATGGCAAAAAGCTTATTCATTTAAGGTGGAACCAATTAAAGGGAGACCCATGTGGCCTAAAAGTAATTGTCCAACAAAGCTAATCCCTCCTCCACATCACACTCAGGTGGGAAGGCCTAAGAAAAAAAGAAGACAAAGTGAGGGTGAAAGGTTAAGCAAAAGGCAGAAGGCAAGTGCAGGTGATGGAGTCAATGAGATGCAAGGAGAAAATTCCCAAGGGCCAAGAAATGATGGAGTGCAGAAGCTATCAAGGAAACATGTTAGTGTTACTTGTAGCAAATGCAAGAATAAAGGACACAACTCTAGGACCTGTAAAGGGCAAGGAGGGAATCAATCTAAGAAGTGATTGTGGTTATTTGTTGTGGTGCAATGACTATTTAGTTTCTTGTTGTTAAAAACTGTTTGTTTTTGAAAACTTTAGTTATGGTTTGATGATGTGGTTATGTATGGTGCACAGACACTTGTATGCTTAACTTGGTAATGGTTTTTGGTTCCACTCATGTGGTTAATGGAATGTTCATTTTGGTAAATTTATGACATGTATTTTGGTAATGTACTTTTGTTACATTTTGGTTCTATTTATGTGCTTATATCTGACAACTGATACACATTTTGAACACAACTGATACACATTTTGGAATTCATTACAAACATGATGAAGTCAAATTACAACAAAATTATACCATTTTTACCCTGCATCACTTGATCAACAAAAATCCCCACATTTGCCTAACCCTATCCCTTACATAGACCAAGTACTAAAGATAACAATCACAAACATAAACCAACTTGCACATAAATACATCTTCAGCTTGAAACCTTCATCCTTCAATGCATCACACCTTGCCTCCAACATGTTGTTCCTGCTCAAAAGTCCATTGCACTGTTCCTGTAACATGTTGATACTTCTTACCAGCCCATTACATCTTTCCTCCAATGTATTTATGTTTCTTAGAAGACCAGGTATGATGGTTTTACTCCTAGCACAAATAGGTGGGTCAACCCACCCGATAAACCCACAAACAGAATCCTTAGTAGGGCAAGCATAAAACCTCCTGCCGGGATTCAGTGGTGTCCAAGACGTTTTCACCAAAGCAAGCTTTCCACAAAAACAAACCACCATTGTTCGATTGCAAGTCAGGAAATGAGAAATGGAAGATAATAGTCGTTGGGGAAGAACAGTTAAGAACGTTGGGGAAGAAGATTTGTTGGGGAAGAAGCTGGGAAAAGAAAAGAAAACGATATATAAAGGATGTTTTATTTTTCCATATGCAAAAATGGTCCCTATAAGTAAAAGGACAGAAATACCCTCACGTGCAAGGCACATGAGGGGGTTAACGGATGGAATTTAACTGGTGTTAAGTATAGGGACCATTCTCACAAACAAACCAGTCCAAAAGGACCACAAAACCAAAAAACTCGTGGTTTGGACTTTTTTCCTGAAAAAATGCAAACCACAGGGACCATTTTTGCAATTTTGTCTTATTAATAAAGTTGGAAAAAATATAAATTAAAAAAAAACTTTAAAAAAAATAAAGATATATATATATATATATATATATATATATATATATATATATATATATATATATATATATATATATTTAGGCTAGAAGATGTTAGAATACTCTGGTCCACATCTATGCCAAGAAGAGGACGCGTAGACATTTTTAGGTCTGCAGTCTTCAAAAAAACAAACTTTCTGCGAAGGTTAATGTCCGCGCGTGGTCTGCGCGACGCAGACAGAAGAGGCTATGTAGATCTGCAGACAAAAAACAAACACTACCTAAATCACATACATTAAACTTAGGATTAAAAAAATAGAGAAATGCTTGTAGAGTTTAAGTGGAGAATAAGGGACCAACCTTGTTTGTAGATATTTTGAATTGACTATCACTATTGAATTCTCATTTGTGAATACTAAATCAACCCTTCAAAACTTAGAACTAAAAAGAAAAGAAATAGACAAATGCTTGTATCAATTTTATATCCTAGAAACTCATTCCAAATCGATTAGAGAATATCACTTACAAAAGTCGATTTCAAATAATAAACGGATTTCATAGATGAGAAGAAAGAAATTGATTTCGGAGATGGAGAAAATCAATTTCTGAAAGTAAAGTCATGTTTTGAGAAGAAAGAAAATCGATATGATTGACAATGGCGGAGGAACTCACGATACTGATGGAGGCTGAAGCATTGTTGGAGACACACGTCGATTGAAAGAGCCCTGGAGGATTGGTTCCCGCCTCCCGATTCTAATTTCGATTTTGAAGTTGTTCCCTATGACGATCTTGTCATCTTCGAATGCATATCAATTGAACGAGCTCTGGAGGGTTGGTTCCCGATTCTGATTTTCGATTTTGAATCCGTTCACTCCGACGATCTTGACATCTTTGATGGAAGCGGGACGCGATTTTGTGGGTGTGGATGAAAGAGACAGTAGGGTTTTAAATAAAGTAATTTTCCTAAATTAAAGGGTAGATGATTTAATTAATTATTAAAATTAAAAAATACTTGACCCAAATTAATCACTACATTCACACAATATTTGTTAATCCACATTTGAACCTCTCTCTCTCTCTCTCTCTCTCTCTCTCTCTATATATATATATATATATATATATATATATATATATATATATATATATATATATATATATATATATATATATATATATATATATATCCAATCTAATATTTTAATTAAAACCAAATTAATCTTTAAAAGCTTGGAATATTCAAAGTCATTTTATAAAAGCTTTCGAGGAATATATATTCAAAGTGTAAAAACATATAAATAAATAGACAAAAGTTATAAACCTATGATATTTAATATAAATATGAACGTAAATTAAGTATATAAAAGCAAACATTTTATGATGTTAATATCGGTGCAAATTATTTGATGCTATTAACTTTATTATTTAAACGACATAATATTATTTTGACCGACCCGACCCGATACCTATTTTGTAATAGATAACCAATTTTTTAACTACGCAATAAATAAGTAAACAATAACAAATAATCTTATGCAATCAACTTGATTTTCATCTATTTAAGGATTCTGATAATACATCATTTTTTTATTACTTCTTAATCATCTGTTTGAATTTTCTTATAAATGGTTTCATGTATATAGGTTTTTTTGCGATTAACACCTTTTAATGATGATTTTTCATGGATGGTTTCATGAATTTTCTCTAAAATATCATTTAAAAAAATGGTTTGAATCAACTAATTTGTTCTATTTATGCATGAAGATTGTTTTGAATTTACAGTTTAGTTTTTTATATAAATTATAGATAACTATTGTAAAAGGTAATTGAGAAAAACAATTAAGTTAAAGAAAATTGTTCTTTAAATTTCAGTTTATTTTAGCAGTCTGTAGACTTTAAAAACAAATAGTCTTTTTCTTGCAAATTGTATACATTTGGTCTACATCTTCTTTTACAAATGTGTGCATATATTTTACCTCTTAAAAAACATATTCTTAGTTACAAAACTATTATGTACATAACTTATCATTAAAATCTCTTTGATGTTCAAAAACTATCATTATGACGAGATATTATAGATAAATATTGATTTGAAATATATTGATTTAATACATAGTTTTGGACTTATATTTAATGTGTAACTGTGTAAGTCATCTAACATACATGGTTTTGTGCCTTAAATTTTGATAAGCGCGGTCCCATAAATGTAGTCTTCATCTATGGGTTTCCAACTCAAATATGAAGGGACAAATGAAAGGTTGTTTTGGGTCTTTAATCGAAGCCGGGACTAGGTATGGAAAAGTTCAATCAACGTCCTTCCATACAATTATGATTTACCCTCTCGATTTAGAACATCTTTGACCGAAGATAACACTGAAATAAGTGGTATTTTAATTGATCTGTGACCTACAAATGAATGGTATCACTTATGCACAAGAGATACATTTTAGATGTGTTATATACCGAATATAAGTCAATAATTATGTATTAGATCTGTATCAGTTACATAGATGTCAAATAATTATGTATTAGATCTGTATGAGTTACATAAATGTCAAATCAACATTTACCTGCAATATTAGGTCATAATGGAAGCTTTTGAACAATTAGAATAGTTTAATGGTAAATCATTTACAATAAATTGTTTAGTGAATAAATGTGTACAACCCTAAAATAACATAAAACCTTTCAAGGACAATAGTCATTTTGTGCAGTTTAAACAGTGAGATTAGCAAAATCATGTTGGTTTTAATTTCTATCTCGCCTTTTAATTTGTCTCCTTATACTTTTCTTATAATCATATATGATCGTGAAATATCAAACTAACTTCTGGACAAACTTGGTAAACAAATAATAATAGTTTGATTTTATAATTTTCAACTACCTTACATATAATTCTAAATATTATTTGTCAATTTGTTTGCGTTAGATATTATAATGATCGGATATAATAATTCTTAATTTATAGTATAGTGTCTAGAAAACAAAATGTATTTGACTGGTGATCATACTTACGACCAAATCGGTTTTAAGCCGAGGACGTATTCGGTACCCAACAGTGTTTTTTTAACAACTGTTAAAGTTAAAATATATGATATTAAATTTGAGTCAATTCCATCGTATAGTGCTTCATATGTGGTAAATTATGGAATGTTTGATTTTGTACTTTATATTTTTTATTATAATTATTTAGATCTAATGCCTCATTTATTCTGCAACCTTTTATATCCATGGACCATGGGTCTGGTGGCAGCCACCCAACGCGGTTTTTAAGTTGTTTTTGAATACCGTTTGCTGAGTGAGACATTTTTCTTTCCTTTTAATTTTATTTATTACTTCCCAAATATATGGTAATCGAATTTATTTTTAGATATGTTTGAATTGGCTATAGATCATTTACGATACAAATTTCATTTGATCCCCAATAAAAAGATAATACAACCCACGTATTAGAATGAATGTGATGATGAAAGGTAATTTGCTAAAAGTAAACCGAAAAAGTTATACTTGTAGTTATATAAAGCAGTTAAAACTTAACCCAAAATCAAAACCGAATGAACAAAATGGTGTGGTTTTAAATTTTTAAAAAGCCGTAAATTTCAACCCGGTTAAGTTTTATACTGTATAATTGCACCGTAAAAACCGAAATAACCGTATTATTATTTATTATACATATTGAATTTATATATTATTTATTTAATAAAAATATTGTCAAAAAATACCATTTTTATTTTTCAGTGGTGACTATTTAACTATTATGCATATTGGTTGAATGAAATAAAGCAACTATAACATAATAAAATGCAACTTGCAAGAATAAAATTGGTCAAAATAGTGGTTATTTGCAACAAAAATCTATAAATAAATGAAGTCGACGAAATTCTGCAAATAAAAGAAAGTCAACTGAAAAATCTGGTTTGGACATGAAACCGTATCATTTTAACCATTTTAACCGTAAAACCGCATCAGCTCATTTTTCGGTTAAAAACTAAAACTACACCGAAATAACCGTAAAACCACACATAATCAAAACTGTAAATTTTGGTTTTTCCCTATAGATAACTGCAACTTGCAGTTTGTGATTCGGTTTGGCCCAAAAACCGCAATGAACTGCACCGTACTCACCTTACCGCATTGAATACAAAAATAAATAGTATTACGATATGTTTTATAAATCTAGCTGGAAACTTTTTGTTTATGTAGAAATGTTTGATAAAATTATATGTATATTTTTTAAAAATATAAATTGACATAAAATATAAGTGTACGTGTCCTTCCTACAAAGTTTTGATAGTAAGTTTTACACTTGGACTTGATATGGGCCTAGTTTTAAATGAGTTCATATCATAGAATATAAAAGTTAAAAGCTAAAAATTTATAGAAGCTGGTTCAAATAATTGGATTATGATTTTTTTTTTATTTGAAGTAAAAGCTTTATGTCCATAGTCCCGAAAAAATCTTTTTCTTTAATTCAAGATTTTTATTAAAAGGTATAAACTAAAATCTACTCTTTGTCAAAGATACACTAATATTCAAAAGATAATTTGGCCAAAACTCATAATTTTTTTTGGTTTTAAACAGAATCAATCATATTATATTTTACCATTAATTAAAGAATTGTTCATTAATCTTAGGGAAGATAGATACCAATACCATTCTAGAAAGCAATCAATCCAACATAATTTGATATTATATATTATCACTTTTCCTATCCATAAAATGTCTTTTCATATACTGTTTTTAAGATGTTAAAGATATCTAATTGTCATGAGTTTGTCGATTCTTCTAATAATTTTAAAAGAGCACCACCATTAGTGGCGAAGGGGACGGGTGATTGAGGAGGACTTTTGGTGGAAAAGAATAAGCAACAACGGTCGTCACCATGCACCCGCCGCACATGCATTTGTCAACATATGTTGCTATCAAATTGCATCTATCAACCATCATTTGCCTTTTCTTTGTTTGTTGTCGAAAAGTTTTGGATTTGTAGCATCACATCAAAATGATAGTTACATGTTTGAGCATTTGATTTATTTGTTGTGGGAGCCATTTAAATCTCTTCTAAAGAAAAGTTTTGTTGTATTCAATTATCTATAGGACGGTGGAATGGATGTTTGGCTGAAAAAAATGATTTTTTAAAAGCTTAAATATTTATTCTTATTCTAAAAGGATTTGTTCATAAAAAACATTTTCCGTTTTAAACTTTTTTTTTACAAAATAATTCGATGTTATTTCATAAATGGAGTGGCCATTTGACAAAGTTGGATTGGGTTTATTCGATAAAATACTCTATACTTTTGTATTCTGTTTTTTTTTTGGGACCTAATTTTTTTTCAAAATAAACCTAACTTTAACATATTCATTGTTATTTCATTAATGGAGTCAGTTACCAATAGGTATCAATATATCTCACTCACTCACATGTGTCTCAAACATTCGATCACCTCAAGTCATTTAGTTGGATAATATGTTTCAACCGCGAAGTTGGTTTAAAAACTCCATAACAACAAACCAATTTCTTCTAATGTGTCATTTTTAGCGTAATTTCACTATGGTTATGATTTCCCCTGTAGAGCATCAATCTTTCTTCACCAAGGTTTCATGTTAGAGTTATAATTCCACATACACACAACGCAAGTTCTTAAAAGGTCAACATGACAATCATCATCTTCATTTCTAGTGAAAGGTATAACTCCTTGATTCTTCATATGTGGCATTAGAAAGGAAACTAATGTTCTGTTTAGGTATAACTCCTTGATTCTTCATATTTAGTCCTTAATGATTAATACCTATTGACTAATGTCTCGATAGGTTCCTAATGATCTCATGACACCTACGAACTTTTTGTTACTTCATAATTGATTTCGATTCCAATATGTGCAAAGGGTGACCTAAAACCAAAAGTATGAAAATGGTGGAATTCTAAATAACATCAACATTGATGAATCTTAATGTATGAAATGAAGTATGTGAGGTAGTGACAGTAAATGAATAAAGTGATTGAAAGTAATCATAGACACACACACACAAATCCCACATAATAAAGATACAAAGTTAGGTTATAACATACAGCGTATGAAATTTGACTATAACCTAGCACCTACAAAAGTCACGATTTCATCTCTAGGCAGGAATGGGAATGGGAATACAGAAGGAGGAGCTGAGAGGTGGAGGGGAAACACAGACCAAGTGGGGCCCAGCTGGGTTGCAACTAATATTACCCTCACCAATGTCCGGTAACTCCAGTTGTGGGGGCCGCATGTACCCAGCAACCAATGGCACGCATAGGATTGAAATCTCTATTCGTGAACCTGTATACATTAAGTTTATTTTTAGACAACAAGGTTTCAAAATCAAGATATAAAATTTATTAATTTATTAAATGTTGAGATATTGAAAGAGGATTTGGATTATAAAAGGTTAGTAGTACCTTGCTTTGTGGAGAGAGGTGCATGGCCTCGCTTCCTCCCAGCAATCATCCAGTTTTCAGAATTTGCGTTTATTTCATATACTACCTCATCCTGTTCGCAAATCAAATATATGATTTAAGTGATTTTTACTTTTTTATTGCCAAAAAAAAAAAAAAGTAAAAATTTTAGAAACTTACGTATTGTTCGTCCTCGAGATACTTCAACCTTTCAACTCGCCACTTCATAGTAAAAAGCTGGCCGACTCTAAGGCCTTCTGGAGGAAGGGGAAGAAAACCAACTGCCAAACAAGGTTCCAACACTGGTCTTTGTAAAACAAGAGCACTCTTAAAAGTCAACATCTGTGAAGACTCATCCTCAAACATAGGAGTATGCGATCCATGATTTCTATCCCCAGATATTTTATATTTTATATTTAATATCGTATCACTATCAGGATTCATATCTTTCGCTTCATCTGTAAAAAAAAAAAAAAAAAAAAAGAGAGATTGATTATTTTTTCTAAAGATGAGTGATAAAATGAGAAATAAAATAATGCTTGCCATTTGTGGGTAGGGATATAGTGAACAAGATTCCGGCTCTTGATGTAGAAGGAACTACAAGTGGAAAGAAGGCGGATGTTGGTCTTCCATTACTTTGACTTTCACCAGCAAGGGTAAAACCGTCTTTTAGGTCCAGCCAAGAATCGTGTATGGTTAAGTTAGCCTTCACTTGTGAGTGGAGTATCACCTGGGAATGTGAGTAAATAATTATTATTATTTTTTTTTTTTGCATTTAACCCTAACAAGACTTGAGATCAATATACCTGCAAAAGCAAGGTGCCATCACTGCATTTATCTGCTACACGTGTGCTGACATGGAATGGGTTGGTGAAGTGAACAGCTATAGTCCTACAAATAATGGCAAAAATGTTGATATTTTCACTACATTTGGGACTGAAAATCGAATTAAATTATTAAAAACTGAAAACCTATCAAATTTTTGATTGCGTGATACTCCAAATTCAAGTTTCAAAGCTACAGTCCTTAATCCATCCACAACACTCGGTCTTCCGGACGAAACTGCCCCTACAAGAAAGAAATAACTATAGATTATTAAAAGAGAAACACATTGATAATATTAATAAGATTGAATTACATTTTTAGTCCCTGAGTACAGCTGATTTTTGCAATTTTGGTCCAAAAAATAAAGTCATTTTACTTGGAAAAGGAATCAAAAACCTCAAATAAGGACCAACATTGTAAGAAAAAGAATCGGGGCCAAAATTGAAAAAATCAGCTATACTCAGGGACCAAAAAAGTAATTTATTCTAACTCTAATAATAATAACAAATGAACCTGCAGATGTTCCTCTTGCAAGTCCTTCATTAATGGCACGAACAGGAACCCATAAAACACTCTCTATATTACTTGCCCAGTCAGGTAACTCTATGCTACCATTCTTCAAGGTTAATTTCGTAATTTCCTTAACAGAATCATTATGGTTCTTTTTATCCTCTAATCCGTATTTCTCCATTTCAATGGGAAATGACTCTTCGATCCTCAATCCAGGACCAGTATCAATATGTAAAGCAGCTCCTTTTAGGGAATAATTTATTGGTTTGACAATTATACCCACCCATTGAGGCTCATTCATTAACAATGCAGATGACACGGCTGCAGCAAGATCAACAAGTGCCCTTGGTTTGAATACCTAAAGTTCATAAACAAAACACATTATATCATAAAACTGTAAAATGACCAATCTACCCCTGTAAGTCCATCCAAGTTGAAGAGTAGAATTAGTTTTAGTATTAGTATTATCACCTTAAGAATCGGTCTAGTTGGCTTCTCGTAACTCATAAGATCATCACTTTCAGCAGGACCACCTCTGGAGAATCCATGAGACCTAAAGCGTAAATGACCAATTTGCCCTGTAAGTACGCCCAAGACATAGGAACCTGTTTGCTGAGGGGGTAACGAAAGTGTAATTGTGTTTCTCCCAGGGTTTAGTATTGTAGCACCCGAGCTCCTGATTGTCTAAATATTGAAAGAAAGAAAAAAATCAGAATTTACTCTTTACTCAAAATTAAGAAAAAAGAAAATACCTTAACACCTTCATCAGCATTACTAGTAGCTGTCAAGGTAAGACTGAGTGAGTCAAGAGTGATGTCATCAGGAAAGCCACTCCATAAAGTTACACTCAGATTCCCTGGATCGCCATCACAGAGCTCTAATGGTGGACCAGAGTTCCCAGAAAAAGTAATTAATGATGACACATCTAGAGGGACAGGATTGTCCATTTCACCATGTGCAAGACGAACAACTTCTGATTGAAAAGATTCACGTTCTTTTTTCAAAAACAGATTTTTATCAAGAGAGAGTAATCTCACACAAGATGATAAGTAACCAGCTTGATCATTAAGTATTTTTTGACACTCAGCTAAATCAGGAAGCACATCAGCTAACAAATCCTCCCACCCTTCACCAGAATAAAGAGCACACACTTTTTCATATGACTTTTTTGCTAAATCGTATTCACCATGTTTGAAGCAAACAGCAGCAATTTCACCATCAAGAACAACCCCGTGTCTTTTCCACCATGAATGATGATAGTTTTCAGCAGCAGACTTTGAAAGTTCTAGATACTTTTTCTGAAAACACAAATCATGAATGAGAAAAGAAACAGTCAAACATCATACAATGCTGAGGTGGACTTGGACATGCACCTCAAAATCTGCTAAAGATGAGAATGATGTCCATAACCCATGATCAGATATTGTCTTTTTGAGAGCATGTTCAGCAGCAACAAAGATTTCTGCAAGTTTCATAGGTCGATCGATTGAGCTTTCAAAGTTTCCTGGTGTAGAATTGGTTCTTGACATGGATGTTGGTTGTAATTTGGGAGATGGAGATAATGAGCTGGAATTATATGATAAGTGGATCAGAGTGCCATTTTTTTTACATGTATAACAAAATAAGGTTTTTGATATTTACCATGTTTGGTCCAAAACTCAAAACTGTTTTTCGATTTTAGTCCTTATGAAAAGGTTTCATATCGATTTTCTCCCTGAAACCTTGAAAGAAGGACCAGAATATATACAGAACCTTGAAATACGGAGAAATTTTGAAAAAAGCTTCGATTTTTGACTAAACACGGTAAAAATCAAAAAGCACAGGGACCATTTTTGTAACTATAAAAGTACAGTTTTCCATACCCATCCATGAAATTTGAACGCCCATCAAACAATTCAAACATATTTCCAGCAGAAAGAGAAGCTCTTCTCCTATTAGCTTCTCTCAAAAGAAACGAAGGCTCAAGAGGTAGTGGCTTCCTTTGAATACCAAAATGTTTGACCCTTGGAGTAGCTTGAAGAATCATCTATATAATATAATGTCAATTAAGTCAGATATTAACTTTCTTTGTTTATTATTAAACATAATATAAGATATATATGCATACCTTCTCTTTAGCAAGAACTTCAGATGCTGCATCAGAAGGAACAGAAGGCCAAACTGCTGGTTTAGGCCATGGTAGCATGCTAAGTGAAGCACTGTTTACAAAATTAAATAAATAATTTTTATGGCGAATAAATTACAAAGTTGAAAGCAATTTACAGGAAAAAAGTTGAGTGGCTAGGCTACCTGTTGACTGGACTTCTTTCTATAGCAGAACCATAACCAAGTAAATATGCAAGTCTCATGAACTGACAAATTCAAGAATAAACTTTCAATAAATTAGACAAAAAAAAAAGTAGGTTGATATGTTGTTTTATAAGTTATAACCTCTTTACCTTAGCTCTACATAGAGAATATAGTTCCCCACGTACACGATAATATTCTTTTTCTATCTCGGGTCCCACAAGTCCATTGCTATAATGAGCAGCAGTTGCATTGACTAAACTCAAGCAAGAAGTTATAATCCAAACTTCACGTATACAAAAGGGTAAAATACTCTGGACAATAGAAAGAAATGTAATCAGAAAAAAACCAAGTTGTCAGTTTAGAAAATATGTATTAATACTCACTGAAGTGAATGTCAGACCTCATGAAGAGCCAATGCTTTTGAGAAGCTAATAACAAATGAATACCCTCTTGATGCAACCTCAAATGGACGATTTAGCTTGAACAATAGCTGCAAATGTTTTCCTCTTAGTGAAATCATATACAAGCAATAAACCTGTTACATGTTTATACATGCAACAAAGCATAAAGATTACCTTTGCTTGACAAGCAAATAGATATTGTCTAAATTCAAATTCTCTAAAGGAATCATCTTGAACTATTTGTGTCAATGGTTTTTTTCCAGGGTTTAATAATGCAGCTTGATCATCTCCATGCTCCATTCCTCCAAAGTCCCTTTGCTTTCCTGCTATGTTAACTAATCACATTTCACAAATAAAGTTACTAAATCCACATTTGTTAAAAAAAGTTCAATATACAACCAAAAAAAAAAAAAAAAAAAAAAAAAAACCTGTTTCCAGGTAGCAAAGCTCTAGTTCATCATATTCACGTAATGAATCTTCATGTAGATGAGCCATCTCAAACATGAATGCCAAACTTTCCTGTATTTGAAAATAATAATTTAAAGGGAATCCAAGATCAATAAATTTTCAACAGATATAAAAATCTTGGGTACCTTTAAGATGAAGAAGTTACAGAAGCTCCAAACTGGTTTGAATCTTTGTTCACTGAGTTTACGGATTTCTTCTTCATAGAATTGTATACGTTTATCAAGAGTGTTTCGAATGCACTCAGTGATTTTAGATTCCAAATCTTCCCAGAAGGTTGTTTCAGGTCCATGCATATCCAATTTACAGCACCTGTTACAATTACAAATTTACAATGACAGTTTATCTTTTAATCTTTCCCTTTTTTTTTGTATTGAAATCAAGATACATTTATTAAGATATAGCAAGTTTACCTTTCCCTCTTCTTTGAGCTAAAATCAACTTCAAGTTTGGCATAAACTTTTTTAGCCATTTTGCTTGCTTGATCATTGTGGGGTGGAGCTCTAGACACAAAGACAATAAACCACTCTCGCTCATCATTTTGCACGATTAATTTCAAACGAGGTTTTAGGATTGTCTTGAACTCATCCAGATCCTGTTGATGAGGTGATAACAATTTCATTTGTGTTGTTGAATTTAACAGATTAATAGAAATATTTAACCAAAGTGAAAGATGAAGTATCAGTTACCTCACAAGTCACAAGGACCACGGTTGCATATGGTTCTCTGAATGAAAATAAGAATTGTTCTTGAGGGAATCTACTGCGGAGCCTTGAATCTGTTGTTAGTATGTATTCAGCTGGCAGATTATCCACTAATAAGGGATTACGGGTTTTGTTATTCAATGTAGCTCTTCTTATTGGAAGTCGATCCTCAAATCCCTTCTTGACTAAGGGCCACAAATCACTCACATCTTCAACTGTGATCAATTAAATAAGAGATTTTGAGATTTCAACATTCAGATATAACTCATAAGCTATGACGATATGGAAAATTTATAGCCAAAAACTGAAATATATGCATGAATATTCAGTTCGAAAGAACTAGGTCTGAATTTAGAAGAGAAATGTTCGCTTAAATTATGCGATTGAGGAAACTCCAAGTACTAATGGAGGTAGTACATTTACATTTCCGCAATGTAAACAAAAACCATCAACAAAATAGTAATAATTTGATCTACATGATTTATATTTCTATCAGTTGAATACAAACGCATGTTTCAAATGTAAATTAGGGCTACGAATAATAAAGGAAGGACGGATTAATCAACTATACCAGCAATGACGACGCGTTCACAAGAATTCTTGATCGACAGAAACTGAGCTAGGAAATTCGCCATGTAGGTGATCGATCTGCCGCAATCATACGGAAATCAGTGGATCCAAAGGGCGTATGTCAACTGGGGTGGTTGAAATTGGTCGTAAACAGTCAAATTAAAACCCCTTCAGTGTGATTTTAGAGTATAGCGATTTGATCGGCTCTTTTTCCGTCATTGTCGGGATTCATCTGATCTCATGCTTGTTTATTGCACCTCTGGTGACCTCCGTGTGATCTAAAGCTGATTGGGTGTGTAGTTTGTAATCAACTTCAGTTTTGGCTGTAAATATTAAAATTTTGTACCAATAGTTACTATTTATGTATCCATGATGTTTATTTTAGGAATGTTTGGAAAGAATGAATATTTAAAATGTCTGAATTTTTTAGAGTGTATGAATTTTTAACATCTGAATTTTTAAATGTTGTTTGGTTAGAACCTCTAAATTATTGTGTTGAATTATGAAAATGACCAGTTTACCATTTTATATTATTTTTTCTGAATAATAATAATAAAAAAAGTTAAACACCATACAAAATCCAAATTAATATAAATCAAAATTTATCTTCATTAATCTGTAATGATCTTTGAGAGATCAATTTACAAAAATAACAATCATTTTTTGTATGTCTCTAAGGGTTTCAAAGTTAAAATCTTCCTATTCTAATAAAATGATAGTTTTATTCTCCTTTTGACATGTGTCATTTTATTAAACTTCTTAATTAATGCATGTTTTATTCTTCTTTTGCCATGTGTCACCATATTAGGTCTACTAATTAATACTTGCAACATGTCAACCTATTGATTATTATTTTAAATTTTAAATTTTCCACTCTATCTACATTAAATTAATAGCATTAAAATAAAATTAATACAAATTATAAAGTGATAATCTCACATATTTATTTAAAATCAATAATTATAGTTTTATATAACTAAAAAAATCTCCTAATTAATAATTTATTTAAAATAATTGATTAATAACTTTGAATTTTCACTAAAAAAACTTAATTTTGTAACCGTGGTTCACACGAATTATAAACTAGTACAACATATTTGACATTGAAGGTCAAATTTTTTCCCACTGAGTTATGAGCTTTGATCTTTTAAGATAGGGTATACTTTAATTTCAGCTTTGAGTCTTCAATATATATGTATCCAACTAGTGAACCAAAAACTTTCTACTTCGTGCACACTTAAGAAACAACCATACAATTTATTACTCTTTTATCAACAAAAAATTAACCAAAACTTTTAAGCACAATTCAATATAAATCATACATTTAAGCAAGAAATTACCCATTAGCAACAGGTACACGATTTAATAATCAAAGCTCCTAACGAAAATTTCAGAATCCAAGTTCATAATTGTTTCAAGTATCAAGATTTCAGCATCAGGTTATCAAACAGATTTCAAGAATCGCCCACATTAAACATTTTAAGAGACTGAAATTGATGCTCTTAATAACAGCTTTATCATAATTTATACATACATCAACACTTAAAACCCAATCCAAATCTGTTAGAAGCAAAACATTCAAGAAAAAACAAATTCAAACATTTATAATTAGATTTCTGATTTCACCATTTCAATAGTTTGAAACCACATATGAATTCAGGAAAAAAAAAACATAAGAAAATCACGAATTCAACATCAGATTGCAAACCACACATGAATTAAAAAATAAAGGAAAAGAAAAAAAAAACAAATTTTCTATAAAAACAGGAAAAAAATCGAGTTTCAGGGGGAACACAACAGATGGAGCGGAGGTGTTTGTGTGCATTGATGAGAAGAGAGAATCGGAGGAGGCGTGAGTTTGAGGAGAAAAAAAAACCGATTCATTGACCAATTCATTCATAAAAACAGAAAAAAAAAATCGAGTTTCGGGGGGAAAGAAGGAAGAAGAACGAACCTGGATTGTCGAAGTTGAAGGACGCGTTGTTGTAGGCGTCGGAGGAGAAGGCGGCGGCGTCGGAGGCGTCGTCACAGGCGGTTGATTATTGGAGTTCGGTGAGGGAGAAGAAGCGGGTGAGAAGGAGGAGAAGGGGGCGAGAAAGAGAGTACGCGTTTTGGGGTTAAGGGCATAGTGTCACGAGTCGGTGTTCTAGAATCTTCCAGATCGATCAAGAAGATGGTAGAACAAGTAATAATCTACCATAAGTCCCTAGAACGATCTAGAATTCTCTAGGATGCAAAAGTATAGAATAGAATTGTGTAGAACTTTGTATAGATAAGGATCTTGTAAGAACAATCTAGAATACTCGGGAATGTACGAAATCTAGAGACTTCCCTTTGAGGAGGTGTAGGATGCCTATAAATAGGAGGAGGACTCATTTGTCCAAGGCATCCAAGAAGTTCTCTTGTAAGAAGTAAAGTTGTATAAAGAAGCTCTTTTCTTAGAAGTGTTTCTTGTCGTTTCTCTTGCTTCCTTTAATCGTTAATACATCTAAGCGATCGAAGTTAGCCTGACTTAGTCGGAGAAAATACTAAGTGGCGCACGGTGATTGAAGCATCCCGTGACACGTGGTATCAGAGCCAGGTTGTTCGTACAAGCAAGAGATCATGACTACGGAAGCAGGAAGTAGTGAAGTCGCAAACGTGCCCCCTGTCGTCGAGGGGAAAGGAAGAAAATCCAGGAAGAGGGACCAATCGATAGATGCCTTGGCAAGCTTAGAGAACAAGCTTACAAGGACGAAGATTAACGTCGGTGAGATCCTTGAATGGAAGGATACCGTCGATCAGTTCGTTGCCGAGATAAGTGACACGAGCGATGGATTGAAGGAGACCATCGGTGTCATCAAGGAAGAAGTCCTTGGACTTATTAACACCCTGCAGAATGAGTTCCGTGAGAAGGTAGCTACTCTAGAAGCCGAAGTAAAGTTGTGCAAAGCCGCAATTGCTGGAGGAGCAAGTACAAAGATGACGCCACATGTCGATGCACCTAAACCCCTGAAGTACAAAGGTAAGCGTGACCCTAAACTTCTTGAAGAATTTTTCTGGTCCGTAGAATGTTATTTCAATGCAATCGGGGTAAAGGACGATAAGCCCAAAATAGACACGGCTGTCCTATACCTATGTGAGAATGCTGCCCTATGGTGGAGGCGGAAGCATAACAACATAGAAAAAGGGCTATACACCATAGATACCTGGGATGAGTTCAAAAGGCAACTCAAGAAGCAGTTTTGTCCCCACAACGCAGAAGATGTAGCAATGAAGAAGCTTCGGGGACTGAAACACATTGGGTCGATTAAAGATTATGTGGCAGAATTTACTGCTTTAATGCTGGAGTTGCCTGAATTACAAGAAAAAGACAAGTTATTTTATTTCCAAGATGGACTACAATCTTGGGCCTATAACGAGCTCAAGCGAAGGAATATCCAAGATGTTGATGAAGTGATTGTTGTAGCGGAAGACCTTATGGACTTCCGAAGAGATGCACTGATTAGAAGGACTAGTGGGGGAGATAAAGCTGTGCCAAATCCATCACCAAGGGACGATAGACCCGCTGTCAAACCCTCAGCTTTCAAGGGAAAGGCGATCGAAGGAGGGACTCGTAAGGAGGTGAAGTGTTATTTATGTGACGGTCCCCATCTAATAAGAGATTGTCCCAAGAAGAAAAGTTTCAACGCCATGGTCTTTGAAGATGAACATGAAGAAAGGGACGAACAACAACTAAGCTCGATGCGTCTCCTCAACTCGGTGGCTAAGGAAGAGACAAAACCAAAGAAGGGAGGAGGTCTCATGTTCGTGAAGACTAAAATAAATGGAGAGGCAACTAAATCCCTAGTCGATACAGGTGCGTCTCATAACTTTCTTGCTGAAAATGAAGCCAAGAAAAGGAATATTCAATACACCAAGGAGATAGGCTGGCTGAAAGCAGTAAATTCCCCATCCGAACCCATCCTTGGTGTCGCCCACAATGTGCCCATCGAGATAGGAGGATGGACAGGAATCATAGACTTAACGGTAGTCCCTATGGATGATTACTGCATGGTGCTTGGGATGGAATTCCTAGACGAAGCCCGACCTTTTTCATTTGAAGATCAAACCATGCGCCTCACCAAGGGATCCTCGATTCACATCGTTCCCTTAGAAAGAAGCAAGGCAAATTCCCGTATCATTTCAGCCATGCAACTTAGCAAAGGCCTTCGGAAGGGCGAGGTGACATTCCTAGCCACATTAAAAGAAGAATTCGATTTTCCAGAAATGGAGGTACCGAACAAAATCAAGAAAGTACTTGAGGAATTTAAAGAGGTAATGCCACCAGAATTACCCAAGAAACTACCACCACGAAGAGAGGTGGATCATGAGATAGAATTAGAACCAGGAGCAAGGCCACCAGCGTTGGGGCCTTACCGAATGGCACCACCAGAATTAGAAGAGCTAAGAAAACAGTTGAAGGAGTTACTAGACGCTGGCTTCATCAGACCTTCCAAAGCTCCATTTGGTGCCCCAGTATTGTTCCAAAGGAAACAAGATGGTAGTCTAAGAATGTGTATTGACTATCGAGCCTTGAATAAGGTAACCGTGAAGAACAAGTACCCAATCCCCTTAGTTGCCGATCTCTTCGATCGACTCACAAATGCTCGATGGTTCACAAAGTTAGATCTACGATCAGGGTATTGGCAAGTTCGCATAGCAGCAGGAGACGAGCCAAAGACAACATGTGTGACCAGGTATGGATCGTTTGAGTTCTTGGTTATGCCCTTTGGACTCACAAACGCACCGGCCACATTTTGCACCCTCATGAACAAAATCTTCCACCCGTTCTTGGATAAGTTCGTAGTAGTGTATCTAGACGACATCGTAGTCTACTCAGAAACGTTGGAGGAACACGTGGAACATCTAAGATTGGTTTTTCAGTCATTAAAGGAAAACCAATTATATGTGAAGATGGAGAAATGCACTTTTGCCCAGCCTGACGTAAGATTCCTTGGGCACAAGATTAAGGACGGGAGGATCTACATAGATGAAAGAAAAATAAAAGCAATTTCAGAATGGGGACCACCTAAGAACGTGTCCGAACTACGATCGTTCCTAGGTCTGGTCAATTATTATCGAAGATTCATATCAGAATACTCGGCACGGTCAACTCCACTAACCGATCTACTTAAAAAGAAGGTCGCATGGGAGTGGACGGATAAGTGTCAAGAAACGTTTGAGGAGCTAAAGAAGGCCGTCACGAAAGAACCAATTCTAGCATTACCCAATTACTCGAAGCCATTCCAGGTACAAACTGACGCCTCAAACTTTGCTATAGGCGGTGTTTTGTTACAAGAAGGTCATCCGGTGGCATACGAAAGTCGGAAACTTAATGAGACCGAGCGAAGGTATCTGATACATGATAAGGAGATGACAGCCATTATACATTGCCTTCGAGTATGGAGACACTATTTACTCGGGAATCGGTTTGTAATTCAAACTGACAATGTCGCTACAAGCTACTTTCAAAATCAGAAAAAACTAAGTCCCAAGCAAGCCCATTGGCAAAATTTCTTGGTTGAGTTCGATTATGTCATGGAGTATAAGCCAGGGAAGGCAAATGTCATCGCCGATGCTCTAAGTCGGAAAGCGGAATTGGCAACCATCTCCCGGGTAACCTGCTCATTTACTGATCGCATCAAAGAAGGAATAATCCATGACCCGTTAACAAAAAGCTTAATGGAGATGGCTAAAGAAGGGAAGACTCGAAAATTTTGGGTCGAAGATGGACTATTACTCACTGTCGGTAATCGAATGTATGTTCCGAAATGGGACAACTTAAGGAGAGAAGTCCTAAAAGAATGCCACGATTCAAAATGGGCAGTGCATCCTGGAACACACCGAACCATGGCAATTATAGAAAAGACTTACTACTGGCCAAGGATGAGGGACGATGTAGACGCCTATGTTCGGACATGTCTCGTATGCCAACAAGACAAGGTGGAACAGTCCAAGACAACGGGGTTGTTAGAACCGTTGCCGATTGCGGAGCACCCTTGGGAAAGTATAACTTTGGATTTCATCTCGGCCTTACCTACATCCGAAGGTTATGGTTCCATCATGGTGGTCGTAGACCGTTTCTCCAAATACGGGACGTTCATTCCCGTGCCTAGAGATTGCACAGCCGAGGAAGCTGGTAGGTTATTCTTCAAACATGTGGCAAAGTATTGGGGACTCCCTCGGAGCATCATAAGTGATAGAGACCCTCGGTTTACTGGAAATTTTGGAGGGAATTATTTAAGCTCATGGGTTCCGAGCTCCACTTTTCGACCAGTTTCCACCCGCAAACTGATGGACAAACCGAGAGGGTGAATCATTTGCTGGAGATTTATCTAAGGCACTTTGTTAGTGCTAATCAACGGGATTGGGCTAAGTTAATTGATGTAGCCCAATTTTCTTATAATCTACAACGGAGCGAGGCTACCGGAAGAAGCCCTTTTGAAATCATCATGGGTCAACAACCTCTGACACCACAAGAACTAACTAGGGGGTATAAAGGCGCTAGTCCACCCGCATACAAGTTTGCTAAAAGGTGGAACGAAGAACTTGACATAGCAAGGTCTTACTTGAACAAAGCAGCCAAACGCATGAAGAAGTGGGCGGACAGAAACAGACAACCGCGTGAATTTATGGTTGGCGACGAAGTGATGGTGAAATTTCCCGAGAGAATGTTCAAGTCCACTCGACAAGTACACAAGGGCTTAACAAGAAGATATGAAGGGCCGTATCGGGTGATCCAAAAGGTTGGGACAAGATCATATAAGCTCGACTTACCAACCCACTTACAGGTCCACCCCGTATTCCATGTAAGTCTCCTTAAACCTTATAATCGAGATGAAGAAGACCCGTCTAGGAGTGAATCACAACGAGCTCCAGTTGCGAATGTGATCTCCTTTGATATGGAAGTAGACGAAATTATGGCCGATAGAATAATTCGCAAAAGAGGATCACCCAACTGGACCGAGTACTATGTTCGATGGAAGGGACAACCCGATACGAAATCCAGTTGGGAACGAGAACAAGACTTATGGCAGTTCAGAGACAAGATCGAAGCATACAAGTCCAAGGCTTGATGGGGACGTCAAGGATTTCGGTGGGGGAGGGTGTCACGAGTCGGTGTTCTAGAATCTTCCAGACCGATCAAGAAGATGGTAGAACAAGTAATAATCTACCATAAGTCCCTAGAACGATCTAGAATTCTCTAGGATGCAAAAGTATAGAATAGAATTGTGTAGAACTTTGTATAGATAAGGATCTTGTAAGAACAATCTAGAATACTCGGGAATGTTCGAAATCTAGAGACTTCCCTTTGAGGAGGTGTAGGATGCCTATAAATAGGAGGAGGGCTCATTTGTCCAAGGCATCCAAGAAGTTCTCTTGTAAGAAGTAAAGTTGTATAAAGAAGCTCTTTTCTTAGAAGTGTTTCTTGTCGTTTCTCTTGCTTCCTTTAATCGTTAATACATCTAAGTGATCGAAGTTAGCCTGACTTAGTCGGAGAAAATACTAAGTGGCGCACGGTGATTGAAGCATCCCGTGACAATAGGGTGTCTTTTATTTTTTTCAAATGGAGTTTCAAATCTGATTTGGTAAGTGCTAAAATTCATATTTAGACCAAAACTTAAGAGGTAAACAAACGGTCTGAATCTTAAAGATTCAGACCTACCCCTTATTAAGAGGTATTAAGATGCAAACAAACAGGCCCTTAGCCTGTTATTTTGATTTTTTGTACATTTTATTTCGATTTCTTTTACATATAAATTCGTAATTTATATTTGATACTTGCGAAAATCTCGATAAATACATTAGTTTGATAAGATATTTGAGTTTAATGAAGTAATTGATCGATTATGAGCATGACACATAACATTTACGAGCTTTTAGTTTTTTGCGTTTGACAAAATGTTTTGTTTTGAACAAAAATGCTCGTTTGGAACTACAAGCTTTTAGTGTTTAGTTTAAACAAAACGCTCTAAATCTAAAAATTATTGCACATAGCTTTTAACGAAATGCTACCGGTTACCATCTTTTCGCTACCCACTACCAGCTACCAGTTTTCCGCTTTCTGTTGTCCGCTACCCGCTACCAACTAGTTTTGTCAAATACGCCCTATATATAAAAACAAACTCCTCGTAAACAACGTTCATAATCTATAATATACATGGATGTACAATACATTATAACATAATTTTGAGTAAACTTCATAAATGATCCCTATGTTTTTCAGAAATCTGACATGAAGTCTCTAAGTTCAAAAAATTTCATAGATAGTCCATATGGTTCCAAAACTTTTAACATTTCAGCTAGTTTCGTTATAGATTTAGTCCATTTCAAAAATTTAAATTACCTTTTTACCCCTTACACATTTATTACAAAAATGGTCCTTGTGGTATGCATTTTTTTGGGGTTTTAGTCAAAACCACAGTTTTTTTGGATTGGTGGTCCTTTTGAGGTAGTTTCATAGCGTTTTTGGTCCCTCGGTAAACTGAAATGACTGTAATGCCCTTATGATATTTTTTATGTTTTTTCATTTAATTTAAATGAAAAACAAAATAAATAATTAAATTGGACCCACATTTCTCTCTCTCTCTCCT
This sequence comes from Lactuca sativa, assembly GCF_002870075.4. NCBI lineage: Eukaryota > Viridiplantae > Streptophyta > Magnoliopsida > Asterales > Asteraceae > Lactuca > Lactuca sativa. The sequence goes on from NC_056631.2 coordinate 172,783,601, forward strand.
CCTACTCCTCCTCCTCCTCAGGACATCTTCAACAATCTTTATTCCCAGGATGTCTTCTAATCATCAACACTAGATTTTCATTTACAGAATTATCAAGTGCAAAAATACCATATACTTTTTCCCTAATTTTCCAATGGATTAAATCCAAAATGAATCAAATAAGAGTAAAGACATCAAGTGAAAACAACACCCCTGAATTACGAAGGATCTAACACCACCAGCATCATTAAGAATAAGGATTAGTTGACCTTGAGTGAAATTGTCCCTTCCTAGATCTACATATATAATATCAATTGCAAGAGGAAGAGCAATAACTTCTACAAACCACTTCCAGATTTGCAACTCCATGTATCATTCCTCTATTCTGAAACCTGCAACTCAAATCACCACCACCATTGGAGAGTGCCGCCTCAAACCTGCAACTAGATCAAAAAACCCACCATTCCTCCGATCTAAAGCCCTCAAATCGTAAAAAAAAAAAAAGAAACATGAATAAATTGTAGATCGAGCGTATAATAGAGGCAAAATCGATGGCATTAAGCGATCTGGTGGTTGTCGAGGCCAACAAAATTAATAACCCTAATTATTACACACTAAAATAGTGTATAGTGGTAAAGGGATCGAATCCACGGAGATTGGTTCAATTTATAACTCTATGAAAAATCTCTTTGTAAAAATACTTGTAAAATAACAATAAAAATAAAATGGGAGGTTTTGGTCTTTTGAAATACTTGAAATAAACTAGAATTAAACTAAGATTTAAATAAACAATTTCAACAAAAGTAGGAGTTTGATGTAAAATCAATAAGAGAAGGATGGTTGGCTTAAGGTTTCCTCACTTTGACTTTTGATGAACATATCATTAGAATCCAATGGTGCAATACTTGACTTAAATCCTTAATTTGGCTATAGTAATCCAAGAAGCTTTAGATTACCTAGACTTTTCTTAGTTGTTAAAATGGTTAGAGAAGCTCATAACAAATTCCTTAGTCAAAGTCACAATTTCCATTAAGCATGTAATTAGTGAAAGTCAACTAACATTAAGAACCAAAGAGTCACCAAATCCAAGAGGGGTCAAATGCTTTCACCACCATGTTGGAGGAAATGTTTTTATGATTGTGTGAAGCAAAAACAACACAAAAATCATTTGTTGCTTGCTAATTTGAGGATCCTTTACTTAATCAAGAAATTAGCCAACTAATCACCACAAACACATTTAAACTCATGAACTAAAACATACAAGTAGTGATAAGATGTTAAAACACAAAACATTCCCATAAAAATTTAACAACATGTTCATGGATTCTTCAACACTCAACAAAAGTCAACCAAGATTAGTTTAGCCAAGCATGGCTAAACTCAAAGAAACAAAGTTAGAGAAGATTGTACCAAACATTAAGCAAGAATCAAGAGGTAAAAAGATGATGTTCTTGAGGTGTTCTTGGCCTTCAAAAGTCTTCAAAACTCCAGAGAGAATCTTCAAAAATCGGATGTCCAAGAGTATTCAAAAGATAGGCACCAACCTTCCCCATATAGCTCAAAACATGAATTCCCGGAAGTGCCCCTGCAGGGCCTTGCGCGACCCGCGTTCTGTTGCGCGGGTGGTGCCTGGCATGGGCTTCCTTGAGTTTTTGGGCCTCCAAAGCATATCCCACTAGCCCAGATCGAGTCCAGTCAACTCCTAGCCCATTTTCTTCAAGTTTTTCTTCATTTTAAGCCCAATTTGGCCTCTCCAAATCCTCCAAAGCTCGTGCACTCGCCCGATTAACAATCTCCACACGCTCGAATATTCTTCCGGTTCTTACAAATTCAAACTTTATTTTCTCCAAGCCTTCAAATAATCATCAAGCTCGCTCCATGCATCATCTCCACAATCACCAAGCCTAACATCCTTTTTGTCTACCAACTCCCATCGCTTTCCATACATCCCGAGCACTCCCGCTCCGCTAGACCCGAAAACCTGCAATTATGCTCACAAGATTCGAAAGTACCCGAAATAGTCATAAAATAACAAAAAGGAAAATATGCATGGAAATTATCTAAATTATGAATGAAATATGCTAAAATAAACTATAAAAAGAAGTAAATAAAACAAACTATCACGATCCCTTAGCTGTAAGACATGAGGGTTTTTGTTGTGGGGCCTCTGTTTCTGTGACAACATAATTTTCAAAACAATTTTTTTTTTCATTTTTCAACAACCAAATTTATATAAAAATATTCTCAAAAGTATTCAACAATAGTTATCAAAACATAACATATCCCAAGATCACAAAATCAAATCCCTTCTCTAGTGTGTACGGATCACGCCGGCGCCTTCCTACGGTCCTCGCTAGTACCTGAAACACATAACACAACAACTGTAAGCATAAATGCTTAGTGAGTTCCCCAAAATACCGCATACAACACATACACCACTCGAGGCTATAGCATGACCCTCCAGTCGATGTGTCTCAGTGAGACCCTCCAGTCTCGTAGCTCGTTGGACCTCTGGTCCGGTCATAACTCATTGGACCCTCCGGCCTGGTCTGTATTGTTGGACCCTCCGGTCCGGTCTATAAAATCATACAACATACATATATATCACATAGCACATAATCTCATACATAACACATAAGACCCTCTGGTCAACACATAATACCACTTTAGGTAACGTATAGTAAGAAGACTCACCTCGTGCAACTCGGTAACTCGAAAATCTCGGACTCAGTGAAGTAAGACCTAGCCTCCACCTAACCATATGAAATAAACACTCGTCATCAACATATTTCCCAAGGCTAGACCATTCCCTCTAATCACTCTCAGGAAGGTCAAAGACCATTTTACCCCTTACTTGGCTCAATTACACTAAAGTTGACCAAACCCTAAAAGTCAACAAAAGTCAACCCTCCGGTACATTTGGTGTTGTCACTCTCAGCGGACAATCTTGCTTGAAGTGTCCCTCAAATTTCCTCTTCTTGCCAATTTTAACCCTGATGGCTACCTCAAGAGTAGGTGCCTGGCGTGCTGGCACAGTAAGTTCGTCCTTATCTTGTTGAAGTAATCGTCTTGTCTCTTCCATCTGACGATCCAACATCATCTGCACCATTGCTTGTACTCCTGCCATCGTGATCGTATCGGGTGCAGTTGCTATCTCTGGCACGTGCTCAATCACTGGTGGTTCGGGCTGTGGGTTACTGCTTCCAAATCCACTTTTAGTGCTCACCATGTTGATTTATGCACCAAATCAGACGTTCGTTGTGGAGTGTTGAGAATTTAGATAGAGAAGACTTAATTTACGATTGACGTGTAATTCTCCCTATCACTCCGAAAAGTTACATGTCAGTTCTAATACCGTAATTAAACGTTTAGAAATTTGAACACATAAAGTTTCCAGATCCGGTCGGCAACAGACCATAGATCCGATCATACATTTAGCATCATAAAGCATCATAAATCATTTAGCACATAAAAGCATATTAGGTATACTTCCTACATAAGCTAGTGCTCACAGATCACAATCATCGCTTAGCATTCTAAGTTTAAGTCTAGAAATAAATCCATATTCCTAGTTCGCTTAAACTAATGCTCTGATACCAACTGTGACATCCCCATTTTTCACGGCCAGAAAAGACCGATTTTGTTTATGCTTTATAAAAATCAGAGTACTTCTTTTAATAAAAATGTTGCAGAATTTGTTCCCAGTAAAACATGATAAATACGTTATCAAAGCATTTATGAAGAAATGTATTTTTATTCATTTAAAAACATTTGGGATGTCATTGTTAATACAGAAACATAAGCATAAACAAAACTTACATTCATTATCACTAGTGATCTATATCTCCTTAATCTCTCAGTGTAATGTGACTTCATATTAACACCTGTGATATAAATAAACTAAGTGGGTCAGGTTGGGAAATCTGGTGAGTACATAGGGTTTCAACCCACAATAATATAATTATTATGTTTAATCGTCAAACAGTTAACCCAATTACCCATCCCCATTATCTTCTTTACTCTTAAGGGTCTACCCTAAGAATCAGCTACTCCTCGTTAATTCATTCCTAAGGATCATCCTAAGGAATCGGCACGAAATCCATCGTTGCCAGGGTTTACTCAACGGGCACTAAATCTATAGCTGTCAAGGTTTGCTCAACAGGCACTAAATCCATAGTTGCCAGGGCTATTTCGTTTATCGATAGTATCCACTCGCAATACGTGTCAATGAGTTTTTTTAGAGTACACCGGTGAACACATCGTTCACAACACCTACAGGTTGCGAGCCTGCTAGTGTTCCACTGGACTGTCTAGAATAGTCCGTGGTTGTCATCCATACTCTGTTGAATGACGGGGCCATCATTTGGGAAAAAGGCTTCTCACATCATCCGCCTCTCACCCTCAACTCACGGTCTATTTCACCTCTCAACTCATCATCCAACTCATACTCCATCTATTACATCTACCCATGTTTTACCCCAACATTATCGTAGATATAAAATACATATACAGTTTAAATCATTTAAAACATGTATAAAATTGTTCATTCAGCATAGATAGCAATTATACATATAATATTCACACATAGCACGTAGTTTATATAAAATACGTCATATCTATGTGTAAGATGAAAGTAACTATGCACTCACCTAATAAGGTGATGACTCGGTACTCGGACAACACTTCGTTACTGTTAAAACAATTTCCCTCGGACAAAACCTAGTATCATTACCACTATAGTTTAGTCTAACGTTAACCGCGACTAATTAATAGTCTAGATATTATTACTATTATATAAGCGTTAAGAAACACTCTTATATAACTCATAATAATAGCCCAAATACTCATTATAAGTTCCTAATAACGTTACTATATTAAAACATAAGCTATACTAAAGATAGGGTAGGCATAGCTCACTTACAGCGGGTTTTTCTCAAAACCGGGCGCCGCTGGAGCAGCGTTCCCGAGCCGAAAGGCTCTTCTTCCCGGAGCCGTCGGGCGCTCCGGGGCTTCCGCCTCGTGCTAGGGAGGTTCCCTAGGCTTTTCGGGGGGTTTCGGGGCTAGAGAGAAGTTCTAGAGAGAGGGGGAAGTGAGGGGAGGTGTGAGGAATGAATGGAGGCATCACCATTTATTTATAGGGGCTGGAGAAAGGTTCACATCGTGAATTTTTAATATTCACGTCGTGAGCCAGGCTGGCTACAGCCAGGCGCAGCCTGGTGCTGACACGTGGCATCGCACACAGGGTGGAAATCAGCCGATTTTCAAAAATTCATAACTTTCGCATACGAACTCCGTTTTTGACGTTCTTTATATCCACACGTAGGTAAAAACAAGATATACAACTTTCATTTAGACTCCGTCGGCTAATTCTCGACATATCTCAAATTTAGCAGTAGGTTGAGTTTAGACTGCTAAATGACCGCAAATAATTCGTAACTCCTTCATACGGAATCCGTTTTCGTCTATCTTTTTACTGTTGAGTTCCTATTAATGAGATCTTAAACTCTCATTTAGGTCGTGTAATCCAAAAACCACTCGAACTAAAATTCGAGTTTCGGGCCGTGCACTGCTAAGCCGAATCTTAGAAAAAATCATAACTTCCTCATACGAAGTCAGATTTGGGCGTTCTTTTTTTGTATGTTCTCGGTTTAACATATACTACAACTTTGGTTTAGATCACTAAGGCTAAAAATTCCTCCATCATAAACTCACTATTTACGTCTCCCGGTGTATTGCCGGTTTTGTCGTAAAACTTCGATGGGCCATAACTTCTTCGTTATAACTCGGGTTTCGGCGTTCTTTATATGTACGGAAACTTTGAGACATATTCTACAACTTGGTTAAGACTATTTATTATAAATAATATTTTGCCGAAAAGTCGTTTTCGACCCCTATTATCTCTAAATTGACTAGCACGGATCTACGGGTGTTACAAATACCGCATGAAGCCACCCTCACCAGGAAGACCTATGGCCATTAGATTAAATCCTCAAAATAATACATAGAAAAAAACAATGGAACGTTTGGTATATCTGACAAACTACCTTCAGGTGAATGTTAATATAAAAATTAAAAAACAATGGAATGTTGATATATCTGACAAACTGTGATGCCGATCAACTTTGCAACGCCGAGGGTAAGCATATTCCTTGGCACCGAGCACCGGTCATGGAAACCCCGGATCCTTGTGTGGATCGCCAATATAATTATAAACATCCTGGTATCACCAGGAAATAGAAGCCAATGCCATATACGACTTGAACGGTTAGCGACACATTCCTTTCGGTGGAGTTTAAAGTGAGAGAAACGAAGCAATGACATTTCTTGCAACAAAATGGAATGGTGGATGGCGATAGCAGAAAGTGGTTTGAGAGAATAATGGGTTTGAAACAACCGACATACAAAATTGAAATATATTTCCGACCGCTTCATTTTTTTGTTCTGGTAGAGTGCTTATCTAAAGAATTGAGAAGCATCGAGTCAGTGATGAAAGTCATATTATTTGAGGCAGTGGATTGAGGAAATAGATTTAGGGCATTTTAAGGCAGTGGGCTACAGTTTCAAAGCAAGGGCCAAAATGTCAATCTCTAAAAGTTTTGTGGTCAAAGCAAAGAGGAAAGAAAAATATATTGTTCCTAAGAGTTTTATGATGGTTCACTTGAGATTAAAAAAATAGAGATCTTGAAATTTAACCTCAGCCACATATTTCTTATTTTACACTCTAATGTTCCAGCATACCAACAACGTCGGGGTATACCTAATCATAAATGATTATATGGCATAGAAGTATAATCATATATGATTATACATGTTTATAAGTATATATCTAATCATAAATGATTACACATATATGTCTGTTCACAGATTGAGTAATCATATATGATTATGACGGTTGGTGACAGAAGAGGTAGTGGTGGCAGAGGTGGCGGTGGTATAAGTGACGGAGGTGGCAGTGGTGGGATCGGTTGGTGGCAGAGGTAGTGGTAGTGGTAGTGGTGGTGGTGGTGCGATTGTGGTGGTTGGGATGGTGGTGGAGGAGAAAGGAACGACGATGCTATATAATCATTTATAATTATAACCGACCCACCATGTCGGTACGCCGGAGGGTTGGAGCGGCAGATGTGAAATATGTGGCTGAGGTTGAATCTGAAGATCTCTATTTTATTTTGAATCTCAACGGAACCTACCTCTTTCTCTCTATGTATGTATGTATGTATGTATATATATATATATATATATATATATATATATATAGAGAGAGAGAGAGAGAGAGAGAGAGTTAGGTTCATATGTTTCCAATAAGTATTATGTGCCTCTAACAACCAATCAGAATTAAGCAAAAATAAATTCACTAATAAATAATAAAAAGGGTATAATAGTAATCTTGGCTACATTTAATTATCGTAAATATTTAAAACATTTAATATCCTTAAAATCAGGAAAATTAGTTTTTGATCTCTACAAAATACCCATCGACCCCTTTATCATCATCTACGACTTCCTTCCCCACCTATGACGCCTTCTTCTTTCATATCTCACCACCAACGCCACCCTCTCCAATTGAAGATTCCATCAGAGCTGAAACCTTCACCGGCCAACACCATCAAACACCCCCGATTCGATTTTGTTTCTTTCCAAACCGGATTAAGACAATGAATGATTACACATGAAAAGTCGATAGCACTACAGTAACTACATCAATTGGACATCAATTTCTGTGAAAAATAGAAGGTCTTTGACTGGATTTGAAGGTGGGTAATGTATTTACTAGATTTGGCGTCGGCTATGGTGCTGGTATCGACGTTGGCAGACCTATAAATCTAGGTAATTGATTTTCATCTATGTTTTTCGATAACACCATGCAATTTGGGGGAATTTTTAAACCTAAAGATGGGGAAAAACATGATACTAGTATGCTGTTTTTTTCAACTATAATGTATGTTTTGCCATTTTGAAATGTGGGCTTGTTTTGTTATTGAATTTTGATTGCATCATATGTCCCTTGAAGGTCTTGTTCCCTAAACTAGTATCTAACTTCAGACTAAAATGACATCTTAATTTGCCCACCAACTGTTTGTTAAAATGCTCGAACCAAATATTTCATCCATTCATTTGTATATGATGTCCACTGATAAGTCATTTGAAAAAATTAGCCAATGTAGTTTTGTTAATATGGTTTGTGTTGGTCTAATGGGTCTTTATTTTCTCTATTTTAGCTTTTCTTATGGTTAGTTATTCCATGAACATGATGATTTAGTTTTATTTCTTTGAATTAATTTCATACTATTTAAGAATAATCAAAACCATTCTGGGAGAATATTTATGGCATCATTCTTGTAGAATAAACATGTTTTTTTGATAGATATTAGACTCTAAGTAATATCTTGCTAGAATAAAGTATACGCATTCTTATAGAATATTTTGTACTGTATTCTATCAGAATTTATTTGTATAAATGCATTCTGTCAGAATGTCTTTAAGAATGTTTGTTAATAACAAATATATTTGCTTGATTGGTAATACTAATGAGTAATGCATGTTATTCTTTTAGAATGACTTGAGGAAGGAATCTAATATTAATCATATAAGAGAAAGACTTGGAATCGAATTCAACATCAAGTATATTTGCGAAGAATTACATTCTTACGATAATACATCACATTTTTGTAAGAATAGTTGGAATCAAGTGGATTATTTGGACCATTGAAGAAGATCAAGTGAATTTGTTCAATAATTGTATATTGAAGAATTCTATTTTTTTAATAAATTTACTCATTTTTGATGATATTTTGTTAGAATCTATGTAACTATATTAAAAATGTATAAGACTATTAGTCTGTAAGAATATGTATGAATTTGTATTTAAGGTCGAATATATAAAGAAAATGTAAAATTCTTAAATATGGTTAATTATAAAAAATATCTGAATTGGAACTATATTCTGTAAGAATAAAATCGAAAATATCGTTACTAGTTTATGGCTGACATTCTGTCAGAATAAATTCAGTTTATTTTAAAGAATTACTTTAGAATTAAAATTGAATTAATTTAAAAAATCCAGATTTATTAAATTAAGAGAATTATTATCCCTAAAAATCCGAAATTTTCTTTTTTTTAATATAGGTTAATTGACCAAAATACCCTTATATTAAAATTTGTGTGATTATATGATACATGTTACCCATATTCAAATATCCTACACCCTCAGATCATGACCATTGATTTTATTTCATCCGCTGGTCCAGATTTGTGCGTACGAGCACACAATAGATGCTAGAAACATTTGAACCTAGCCCTATATATATATATATATATATATATACACACACACACACACATAGAGAGAGAGAGAGAGAGAGAGAGATTTAAATGTTTCTAACAACTATTGTGTGCATGAATGAACCAATTATAAATTAACAAAAAATTAAATAATTTATTAAATTAGTAAGGGTATTTTGGTTTTTTTGCACTTTTAATTAATGAGATCATTTAATGAAATCCCTGTAATTATAGAAACAAAATAAATATGTTGACCTAATTTCTCTATTCTATCACATAATAGTTCTTTCTTCTTCACTTAGTGGTACATTGACCACAAAAGATAAAGAAATCAAGGAATCGACTGCTTCACATGAGCTTTTTGCTACCAAAATCCACCATTACAAGCAACAAACTGAAAACAAAAGACACCGAGAAAGAGACATAGCTACATGTAATCGCCTCCTTTTCAATTTTGATTCACGAATTTTCTATTCATCTCGTTTCCACATCCATACATGAAAATTAATTTAAGGAAGGGGGACCGATCTCCACCTGGTGAGTTGGCTGGTGTGCTCGAAACCCAGATATACCTCAAGAAGATCAAAACTCGCCATCTTCCTTCACTCGATGAGACCATACCTACCCATATTTGTTCGTTTGATGCATAATGAATGCACCAAAAATCATAAGGTACACTTTATAAACCGATCCAATATCACATTCTAATCTGGCTTGTATTCTGTCAGTCACACCATTTATTTGCTGATAATAATATGAGTTTCTCAGAAGAGCTAGGTTCTTATAAGTATCCGATTGAATAGAAAGTGTTTTTAGTTATCCGAGTATTTTTTTTCTGATTAAATGCCTAAATGAAGATTTACTTTGTAATTGGTCACTTCTCCATTAAACTCTTCTCTTGGGTCCCAAGTGAATTGTTAATAAGTTTAGATAGTTGTTATATTTTAAGGAATGGTTTTATTTTTACTTTTACATATGTTGTTTACCTTTCAATTATGTTTAGTTCAATTTTCAATTTATGTTTATGTAAAATGCACTAATCTTGTTTGGTTAAATTCTCGCATCATATAAATATATAGAGGGTGTTTAGATAGGGAAAAAAGAGAGTATTTATAACTTATTGCTTATCCCCATCACTGTAAGCTAAATTTAAATGTTTGAATATGAAACATTAAAAATCAACTTATTATGGTGGGGATAAGCTAAGTAAGTTGATTTTAAAAAAGCAACCCCCCTCTTTTGCTTATAGCTTATAGCTTATTTTGAATCCAAACACTTTTGCAAAAGTTGTTTTTTCACACCGCTATAAGTTAATAAGCTATAAGCTAATTCATCCAAACACCCTCATAATTTTGATATGCCTAACTAAAAGAATGTTCATGAAATTAGTTTATGGTAGCGGACTGGATTTGTGGATGATCAGGTAGGGGATGTCATATCGATGTCAAATCCGATGGGCTCGTCGAGTTCATCAGAGAATGTTCATGAAATTAGTTTAGGCTACCCCTTGGAACCACGTAAGGGGGATGTAGCCCCCCTTGACCTCTCTGTCCTTTTGATCGTACTGAGATCAATCTAGAATAATAGTATATGTAAGCACTCTGCACCTCCATATTTGTATTAAAACTAAGATATAATCCCCTTTGTAACATACACCCATTACATAAAATGAACCGACTACACTATTACACTAAAATCACAATCAAATCTTATTCCACAACATTTTTAATGATATATAATGTGTTCATCGGTCAAGCATTGTGTATTTTATGTTTTTGACCGTCAAATGTATATATATTTTGTTTTGAATGTGTTAGAAATTAGGGTATAGTAAGGCTTGGAATTTTAAGAATTATGTAAAACACTTTCAGATTAAAGCATTTGGGTGGTACTCCCAATATTCTTTAATCGGATAAGACTTAGAGAGACAAGAATTTAGAATGTTTTGATGATAGTTTCGTCAGTACCAGAAAAATGAGACCAAAACCGAATTTATGATCTTTGTCTGAAAATTGTCATATGACAGTTTCAAACTGTCATAAACTATAAAAACCGAAATAAAACGAAAAGTGTACTTTGAAAACTTGATGAAACTTAACCAAATATGTACTCCACACCTTCCTTACTTGTTTAATATTTATCAATATCACATTTGGTCAACAAAGTAATCCCATTACACTTAAATAATATTGATGATAACAAATCACCAACAAAATGTCTGCCGAACTTTGTTTTAATTTGGACTTCTTCCTCTATGGCTAATTAGTATCGATAATAACTTTTTTTTAATAGATTGGAGATGTTATAACAACATTTCATTTGATAAAATTAACTAAAATTTTCTTTTTTGGAGGAGATCGAGTACATGCGGTTCCATGGTGTTGTCGAAACGGTTGCTGGCGTGTCCCAATGAGAACAAGGGAATAGCGGAGGCCTGATGACTTGATCTCCACGCGCTCCCCCTACCAACTGCAAGTAACGGGAATAGATAGGATTTGGATGACGATGAGACCCGCCAAAACCTGCAACAATTTGGCCATGGCGGCTCCATTATCTTCGTCACTCATGTCCCCTAAAGTTTCGATTAATGTCTCCATTAACTCCTCTGTTTTCAGAAGGTATTGTGTCTCCACACGGTCATTGATCCTGCTCAACAAAACTCCGGCGAGATCACCTCAGGCTCAGCCGAAGCTCATTAGCTGCATTTTCTCCAAAATTGACAACTCAACTGTTAGTACTAGTTCTACTTTACCTGTGTTGTAGTTTTGGAATAGTGTTTTCCTTGATTCCTTATGCGATGATTGTATCATTGTACGGAATAACATGCATTTTGTTATTAGGAAGAAATTAAGCTTACCGAATGAATTTGAGCTCCAATTCAGTGGTTTGGAACTTTGGATCCAGAATTGAGGCAAAATTATTTTGGAATTTCGATTGTGTGTTGTTTGTTTTACCTAGTTGTGCCAATTTCGCTCTTCAATTAATGGTTGTTTAGAAGCATGATTTCTCTAGTTTGGTTGCTCTTTACCATATACATGATTATGTTGGGAAAAATTGATACCTTGTTTCTAATTTTGCACGTATTTCCATAGAAGTGCATTAGCTTCAGATTATATGTTCTGTGCACTTTTGTGCAATTCTCAGATGTTTTAACACTGTGAATGCAAAATACTGCATCATTGATCGTCTTTCTTCAGTTTATCCCAGTTTTATAAATGGGATTGTGACATTGTGTCATGTAGGAATGTTCAGACCACAAAAAAACCATCACCAAACTATACATGCCTGTTTTAGAGCGTGGAATTATGAGATTAGGAGCTACAATCTCTGTCATTCTTGTTGTCATTCAACTCGTATCTCCAGTGCCCTTGTCCAGATGGGATCCCTCATTTCTTCCACCTGCTAAAGCAGTGCTATACTCTCCAGACACAAAGGTTCCCAGAACTGGAGAATTAGCTTTGAGAAAAGCCATCCCTGCAAACACAAACATGAAAAGTATACAGGTCCATCCAACTGTTCATCATCAATCCAATCCACTTCCATTCTTTTGACACTTCTTATGTTGAAACTTTCATTTTTTTTTTCTTGTAGAATTCTCTTGAGGAACTGTCATACTTGCTCAGGATTCCTCAAAGAAAACCTTTTGGAACAATGGAGAGTAATGTAAAGAAAGCTCTAAAGGTAGAACACCCAAATTCTCTATCCTCATTGTCTCTTCACCTCTCTCTCTCTCTCTCTCTCTCTCTCTCTTCAGTACTCTCTGTGTTTCTTGATCAGATTGCAGTTGATGAAAAGGAATCTATTTTGTCAAGCATCCCATCTGATCAGAGGGAAAAGGGGCTTGAAATTTATGCTTCTCTTATTGATGGGAAGGTACTAAAACACCAATTTATAATGGATTAAGGAGCTTTTCATATAGTGATTCTTTCCTATGTGTTATACACACACCACCTTTTTGAAATCAATTTTTTACGAAAGTACCCTCATGAAATTTGTCCAGAGTTATATGTGAAAATGATGTTTTTCTCCTTGCAGGGGGGATTGCAGACTCTTCTTGGATATATAAAGGAAAAGGATCCGGATAGAGTATCAGTAGCTCTTGCATCTTCACTGGATTCTATTGCCCAGATTGAGCTCCTACAGGTGCATTTCATTTAATACAAATTATTATAACTTATAAACATTCCATGTATAAAACATAAAAATTGCATTATTTTGTTTTTTGACAGGCTCCTGGGCTATCTTTCTTATTACCTGCACAATATTCAAATTATCCTAGGTGAAAATTTTACCTACATCTTTTCTTTTCACAATCTATATTCTTCAAATTGGATCACTATAGAGAAAAAACCAATCTATCAGAAAAAATTTGTTGGAAATAAATCTGAGATGACAAATGCAGAATATCAAGAACAATCAAGAATCAATCACCATAATATGCAAGTAATCTGATATTATGATATGAACGTACACAGAAAACCCTAATCTCGAAAAAGTTTACCTCAAAATCCAACCTAATGATTATTTATAGGGAACATAAAATATTTACCATAAATATAAAACCAATGCTTTAGAAGAGCTCGATGAAGAACTTCTACTATAAATGCACCGTAGGGAATCATAAAACGATTAACCCTAAAAAGGCTTCCTTAAATAACCAAACATGCCAAATCAGTTTCAATATCTCAAATACTCAACAAAATTGTGTATGTATTTAATTAGGAAACATAATTAATGACTTGAAATCTCAGGCTCACAGGAAGAGCAATTGTAGAATTTGTGGTTGAAAAAGGAGATGGATCATCATTTACTCCACAAGCTGGTGGTATACCAATAAAATCTGCTAAAATCCAGGTATTCAGAAATCAAAATCTTTCCATGTTTTAAAAAAAATGTATATTGCTATTCTTAAAATATTATGATTCTAATGTATTCAGAAATCAGAATCTTACCTGATTATTATTAAATATTAACCATATGCACAGGTTGTCCTAGATGGATATTCAGCACCCTTGACAACAGGAAATTTTGCAAAACTGGTAAGGTAGAGTGAAATATTACATTTAAAAAAAACGAATTAGAATATAATTTTTAGAACTTGGAGAATGAAAAGGTAAATGGACATATGATTAGGTAGTTGATGGGGCATATAATGGGATGACGCTAAAATGCACCGATCAAGCAATTCTCTCAGACAATGGAATTAACAAGAGTATTGGTTATAGTGTTCCTTTGGAGATAATGCCATCTGGACAATTTGAGCCACTTTATAAAACAACATTAAGCATACAGGTTTTTCCTTTTTGTGTTCTTCAAATGATCTATTTCATTTTTTTTTCTTCTTATAACTATTAATTAACATTTCTCATTTTTCCCAAATGGAAGGATGGAGAATTGCCTGTGCTTCCATTATCTGTATATGGTGCAGTTGCTATGGCCCACGATGATGCATCTGAAGAATACTCATCACCAAATCAATTCTTCTTCTATCTCTATGATAAAAGCTATGTAAGTTTATTCTTTTCTTAAAAATATCATTTTATAAAATTTTAAAAAAACATGATTTTATAACTTTATATAAATATATAATATATGGTTATGCATCCACAGTCTGGCTTAGGAGGCTTATCTTTTGATGAGGGCCAGTTTTCTGTATTCGGGTATTTAATTATATATCTTTAAACTACTTAGTTTGATTTTTGAGTAAATTACAAATTTGGTCCCTATGCTTTACTCAAAATTTCAAGTTCAGTCCAAATTTTTTGGAAAGGTGTCTTAGGGTCATCCTTAAGTTTGCATTCCATTTGCGGATATGGTTCCCAACGAATGCAGACTTAAGGAAGACATAGGGGTAATTTCAAAATGTGGACCGAACTTGTAATTTATGATAAAGTACATGGACCAAATTTGTAATTCACTTTTGATTTTTTTTAACTCCAACTTAAAAAAATTCTTAGATATACAACTATCGGAAGAGATATTCTCCCTCAGATCAAGACTGGCGATGTCGTTCGTTCTGCAAAGCTTCTAGAAGGTCAAGATAACCTCGTATTGCCGGTTGAAAAGTAAATTCTTATTTCCTTGACTTTCTTTATTAAGTTGTTCTTTCTACATTAAGTCATATATATATATATATATATATATATATATATATATATATATATATATATATATATATATATAAGGTTATGCTCCCTTTAAGTCCATTAAGTAAAGTAGAAACAACTTACATCTATATTTCGATTTGGCTTATGCAGGTTATAAGTTCAAGTTGCAAGACTCTTGCATGCCTTATCGGAAAAGAATCAAAACAAGAAGCTAAGGTTTTCGGCTTTTATATATAGATACGAGAAAATTGAAACCAATTAACATTATTTTTTGTAAAATGCCACTTCAGGGTCACATCAAAGAGATTCAACTTTTTCCAATATACTATCATATCAATATATTAACCTGGTAACGTGTACGGATTATTTTTCTTATTGGAATTTGAAAGGACATTACATTTTATTGACTTACGATTAGAAAATGAATACAACTACATTACATTTTAATGCAATTTTATTTAAAAAAAAGGTTAATATCATTGTTGGGTAAGCAAGTTATTTGAATTGTTTTAAAAGGTTCTTAATTTTTTCTTGCTTTATGAGAGAACAATGTGCATATCGACCTGGTTATTTGGTACCTTTTAGTAAAATCCACGTAGTTAAATGGGAACGATGTAGTAGCCAAGTCAGCCCACATGTACCCCACACCAGGTGAGGGAACATTGTATACTTGTTTCTTCTTCCTTTATTCAGTCTCCCAATCGAGTTCATCTTCAATATCCAATTTATCATCTAGGTCCAAGTCGTTGTCATTTTCACTCTCTAATTCCCCTTTCCCTTCATTATTATCATCCAATTCAGCTTTGATGTCATCAAACACATTTGTAACCATAACCTCCTTTTTCTATAATACCCAGGTAAAACTTGGGTCGTTATCTAGCATAAAAACTCGACAACCAGGACAAACAAGACCTAAACTATTGTCGTCATCCTTTCCTTTGCTTAAAAGGGGTGATTGTTTTTTTTTTTTTTTTTATGTTTTTTCTCGAATTGGTTGTATGTGTGTTGATAGATTGTCGTTTACCGATAAGGCAACATATGATTCTATGTTCTTGATGTTTTTGTTGTGTAAACCTATAAGTGGAAATGAAGAAATGAACAAGAATGAAATTGGGAATTGTAACGCTCTGTTCCGAATTGACTTATAGTCTAAGGCTGTGGGCCGAAGGCTGGTCTTCATAAGGAGTATGGCTCTATAGAAGGTAAGATCTAGGCTTATTTGGGTGCGGGTGATGTATTAGAAGTGTTTCAGGTGTTCGGGTTGTGTTTTGGAGCCTAGGGGTAATTTGGTAAAGTGTCAGTTCGTGCTTTTGTGGATAATGGATTTTTGTTCGGAAGGTCTTAAGGAAAGTTTGAGATGTTAGAAGTGTAGAGCTTCTCGTCACCTTTCCGTGGATATAAGGATCGTTGAAAATGGATTTATAACAAAGAAGTTACGGCTTTCGGAAGTTTAGTAGTTTCTGGCTAAGGGAGTACGCTGGGCGTACCAAAATTATGCTGGGCGTAATTCCGTCAGATCAGAACCCTATTTTAGGGCCTTGGACCCTATTTAAACCCCTTATTTCATAACCAAACCCTAACATCTTTAGCCTCCACCCCTCTAAACATTAGAAATCATCATATAGCATCCATGGTGGCATTTTGAGCTTATGGAGTCCATTTTTGGGGTGTTTAACCCATTTTCAAGAAGACTGGAGTTTGATGCAAGGATGAGAATCAAGGAGGAGCTTATGGATCTGGCTTTTAGGACTCATTCTCAGCTTAATTAAGGTATAAAGCTCTGAACTTGACCATTAAATGCTTAGATCTACTATGTTGAGTTTTTGGATCTTTTGGTCCCAAGAATGGAGCTTTATGGTTCCAAATCCGATTTTAGGCTCGGGGTTGCCACCCTTGATGCTATTTGAGTCCCTAAGGCAGAAAGTTGCCATCTTGATGGTCTTAATAGATTCATGCTTGAGTTAGGGTCACTTTTATAGAAGTAGAATGCCATTTTTGGAGTTTGGGTTTGTTAGGGGCATGCAAAGTCACCAAGTCAGTGACTTTATGGGTTTAGATGTTAAGTATAGCTCAGATCTGTGATTTGGACTTACTGGATCAAGTATTAAGCACTTAATAGATGTTGTGCATGAGCTGCTTGTACGCTGGGCGTACTATGTAGTACGCTGCGCGTACATTCCATTTGCTTTGTACGCTAAGCGTACAGAAGAGGTACGCTGGGCGTACGCTCTCAGGAGGACTTGGGCCTTTATGGACTTCGGAACTTTGGGCCCTAATGGTTTTGGGCCTAGAATTGTTGATAGTTGGGCTTGAATGCATCTTTGGGCCAATAATGGAATAGTTGGGCCTATTGGGCCTTATGGCCCAATATAGAAATGGACTTCGCATTATGGGCCTGGGATTGGGCCAATTCTTGGACTAGGTTGCTGTGGGCCTTCGTGGGCCATTTGGGTCAGGATTTTCACTAGGGAAAGTATTGGGATTTAGTATAAAGTCCATTGGAAAGGTTTGGGCCCAATTTGGAAAATTGGGCCATTGATGGTCTTATGGACATTATAATGTTGGGCTTTTGTTTTGGGTTTGGACCCTTAGTTTTGGATCATATTGGGCAGGGGTAAAATGGTCATTTTACCCCATGCATGGACCAAGGATTATGGAAAGGGACCCAATTGCTAATTGGGTATGTTGACTGGTAGTGACAGCTTAGGTAACTAGTGGAGGCAGCAGCTAAGGATTTCCTCAGGAAGCTTCTGCATTCAAGGTGAGTCTTCTCACCATACCAATGGGTCTAAGGCACTAAGGCCGACCCATTTTATGTTATGTGGTACACTAGCTGTAGTAGAGATATGTGGTATGGTAGTTAGATCATTGCTAAGTGGTATGCTAGTGATTATATGATATGTGTTATGCTAGTTGTCTTTGTGATACTTGCATGGAAGACCCCAAGGGGAGCCCGTGGCATTGGATGTAAGACCATGTGGGGTAGCCCATGTCAATCCTAGGTAGAGACCATGTGGGGTAGCCCATGACATTGGATGTAAGACCATGTGGGGTAGCCCATGGCAGTCCTAGGTAGAGACCATGTGGGGTAGCCCATGACATTGGAAGTAAGACCATGTAGGGTAGCCCATGGCTTTCCTAGGTTTTATGTATGCATGGCTTATGTGATACAGGTAGATTTTATAGCTAACAGGATATGTGTTATGTGGATTGTGTTTATGGTATGCTCTGGGAAACTCACTAAGCTTCGTGCTTACAGGTTTTGTTTATTGTTTCAGGTATCATCGTTTTGGAAGGGAAAGGCTCAGATTGATCGCAGTGCACACACCTATGATTTCCGCAATGAATGATTTTGGGATGAACTCTAATAAATGTTTTACTTAATGATGATTTGATATGTTTGGAATAAATGATATCTATTTTAGGTTATATTAAAAATGAAATTTTTACCCTTGATTTTTGGGTCGTTTCAGGAATGGAAAAGGGTAAGGAGTAATAGAGTTTACTAGTAGACCAGAGAAGATGAATTGATGGGTTCACTTTAGAACTACTGAAGTGGTTGTGTAGATTTAGGGTTGGAGTTATTGACGAAAGTAGAGGTGAAGAAGATAACTTCATTGACATTTTTTGCTTCCCTTAAGTGACAACAAGGTTCTTGTTGAACCATGTGATTGTTGAAGGACCTGTTGCAAAATGAAATTAACAAGTGATGAAACTAAACATCCAATGAGGTTATTAGTTTTAAATTTTTAATAAACTCATCTTAGTGAGGAGTTTTGATGAAGGAAAAGGAAAAAGAAAGCGATTCAACAATTGGATTTGCAGGGTAACTAGGTTATCCCTTAATAATTTTAAAAATGATCATTTAAACTTGAAAAGTCCATATTATGCCCTTAAAAAGTAAAAAAAAAACAACATGAAGTATCATTTAAAAAAATTTAAGAAAATTTGTTGGGTTAAAATGACATTAACCCTTTAAAAACATTAACAATAAAGTGTTGAAAGATCCGACATGAACCACTCATATTGAGCTTACTTAATACTTAGCATCTAAATCTAGCTTACTTTAACTCGAGTATGTGTATTTTTTTACTTAATAAACTTAATCAAACATGACTTGACGGGGACAAAAATATAGCTTTAATCAATGACGTATCAAGATGAAGGTGTTGTGGAAACGATAAGGGTTTTGGCTACTACTTTCCAGTGAATATGGATGAAAAAAAATTCCAACAAGATGGGAAATCCCATACAAAGATCTTGCTGTCACTTTTAAACAAAGTTTTGTATGACGTTGTAGACTATGAGAGTGCATCGGGTTTATGGATTAAACTAGATTCCTTATATGTAACAAATACACTTTTCAAACAAGTTCTTAATCAAACAATGCTTGTTCTCATTAAGTATGAAATATGTTTCCATTCTTAAAGACCATCTCAACGAATTGCACCCATCTAAATGGATTTTAATAATTCTATGATAAAAATTGAAGAGGACGTGGTGCTGATTATTTTGGTCTCTTTACCATTGTCATATATGAATCTATATGAATTTGTTTGCAATGGGGAAGGACATGATCACCTTAGGGGAAGTTCGATCAAGCTTTCATTTTAGAGAGGTTAAGTAATGTCCCACAAGTTACAGAGATTTTTGATTTGAAAATAGATTAATCAATTAAAACCTCAACTTAAAAACCATAAGTGGAATTCTTTTGTTTGAAACTATAGTTTTATCATAGTTGAATTAAAGGAAAGCAAAAATCATTATCTTCAATGCATGTGTATAGTCCTGCCAAGCTCTTCTCACGAACAACATACAAAATATTTAATCCACAACTGTAAGTGTTAGGGCCAAGATCCTCAACCCTATTCAGGATCTTGGATCTTCAAGATCTTTCAGGATCCCGAACCTTTCTCAGGATCCTAACCATTGTTATTTTTATTTCCTAACACTCTTAACGACCATATTTCTACTTCTTTTTCTCAGATGTGTAGAAATGGTCAATATGAGACTTACTCTCAACAAGGAATCGCTTCAACTAGGCTTAAGACCCGGGAATACCAAGTCAAACAACGTGCATATGCTCATTTAAAAGGGTCCTAGAAATATCGGACTTATTGTTATTTAGTGTAGACTATAAATACACCTATAATACACACACTACACACACGATTAGCTCTATTACTACATTTTTACTCGTATTATCTTCGTCATTTCTGTAACTTCACATTGAAATCAATAAAAACAACAAGGCATGTGATCATTATCACATCCCAAGATTTTATGTCAGAGATCCTAAAAAGGATCAAGGGCTTTCCTTGTAACTCAATTGTCTCACTTTGATTAATATTCAATACTTTCATTACCTCAAACACCACAGCCTCTCATACAATTTGGTTTAATATTATTTGATCAATTTTTGACCAAAACAATTTGGCGCCCACCGTGGGGCCGTGGTGTTCACAATCGTTCAAGAATCATGTCTACCCAACCAATCTTATCCTTTTACTCTGTTCCTCCCATTTTCTCAGAAAACCTTCCACCACCTCCAAGCGGAGCTCTTAATAAGACTTCTGAGCCACCAAAGAAAACACTTATCCGGTCTCTACCTGTGACATCACCATTTTCATGGCCAGAAAAGACTGATTTTGTTTATGCTTTATAAAATCAGAGTACATCTTTTAATAAAAATGTTGCAGAATTTGTTCCCTGAAAAACATGATAAATACGTTATCAAAGCATTTCCGAAGAAATGTATTTTTATTCATTTAAAACATTTGGGATGTCATCGTCAATACAGAAACATAAGCATAAACATAACTTGCATTCATTTACACTAGTGATCTACATCTCTTTTAAATCTCTCTGTGCAAAGTAGCTTCGTATCGACACCTGTGATACAAATAAGCTGGAGTGGGTCAGGTTGGGAAACCTGGTGAGTACATAGGGTTTTCAACCCACAATAATATAATTATTATATTTAAACATCAAACAATCAACCCGATTACCAATCCCCGTTATCTTCTTTAATATTCCTTAAAGAATTATCTTAAGGGTCATCTCCTATATCATATTTACCTCTCATCTTTTTACCTCACATTTCTTTATATGCTCGTTCCTAAGGCATGAATACGTAGTTACCACGTCGCTTGAACTCGTAATTCATAGTAATGGTTAGAGTATCATCACATGAATATACAGTCACAACATCACCTGGACTCGTAATTTATCACCTACAAGTTATAAGTCTGCTGGTGTTTCCACGGGTTGTCTAGAATAGTCCATGGTCGCCATCTATACTCTAGTAGATGACTACATCTCCATATTATCGGACAAGGTTTTGGTATCTTTCATCCTACATCACCGATTCATTATCACCTATCTATCCTCACCTAACTGTCATCACCTTCCTATCATCACCTATCTCTCATCATTTTATTTCATCACACAAACTAATTCATATATGTGACATCCCCAAAATCACGGCCAGAAAAGACCGATTTGTTTATGCTTTGTTTAAAAATCAGAGTAACATTTTAAATAAAAGTGTTGCGGAATTTGTCCCAAAACAAAATATGATAAAGATTTATCAAAAGCATTTCCATAGAAATGTATTTCATTAAAAGACTTGGGATGTCATGTTCGTACAGATCAAAAGCATAAACAGTACAATATAAGCCTTACTACATTATTTCATATCTACAGGCCTATATCCGTAATCCCTCGTCCAAACATCATAACTATGCTCAAGCGCCACTACCTGTAATACATAAAACTGAGTGGGTCAGGCTTGGGAGCCTAGTGAGCACATAGGGTTTTCAACCCACAATAAATAAGTTTATTAACTTCATTAAATTAAACAAACCCGATTACCCGTTCCTGTTATCCTCACATTACGTCCCTAAGCATCTATCATAAGGAACCTATCCTAAGGATTATCATCGGGACGGACACTACTGCTAAGGGGATTCCTCAGCAATAAATGTCCTTAAGGCAACCATGTGGGGGATGGAGTACATCTGGTGAGCACACAGTTCAAATAAACACACAGTTCGAATAAACACCTACAGGTTGCGAGCCTGCTAGTGTTCCACTGGACTGTCTAGAATAGTCCGTGGTCGTCATCTATACTCTGCTAGATGACTGAATCATCAATAACATCTATAACGAGGCCTCTCATCGTTTTATTTTGTCACACAACAACTATTACATCTACCCATGTTTTACCCAACACATTTTGTAGATATAAAATACATATACAATTTAAATCATTGAAAACATGTATAAAACGTTCATCCATCATAGATAGCAAGTATTCAGATAATATGCACACATAGCACGTAATTTATATAAAATACTTCATATCTATGTGTAAGCTGAAAGTAACTATGCACTTACTTGTTAAAGTGATGATTCCAAAATCGGGCAGCGCTTGCTTCTAACGATTTTATTTTCCTTCGACGAAACCTAGCATTATTATCGCTAAATTTTAGTCTAATATTTACCGTGACCAACTATTAGTCTTAGTATTATTATTATTATTATTATTATTATTATTATTATATAAGCGTTAAACAATATTTTCCAACCACTATGTACAGACAGGGGCCAGACATAAAACACCGGAGGGCAGGACCATTTTGGCATATAGCACTTCTGAAATCCAACAACCCTATGCGGCCCTTTAAACCAGATTCTCCGTACCGCGAGTAGTTAAAAAATATTATAACGACACTTATATAAGTTATAATAATAGCTCAAATATTTATTATAAGTCATAATAACAATACTAATTTTAAATATAAGCTATATTAAAATAAGGTAAGCATAACTTACTTACAAGGGGGTTTTAGCTAGGAGTCGGGCTCTGCAGGGGCAGAACTTTGTCGCTGAATCTTTCTAAGAAAGATTCGTGTAGCGCTTCAGCGCTCACCTTACTATACTAAAACTATAGAAAGAGAAGTCGAATCACGAGGGACCGAAATGCTCGGGGGATAAGGAGAGAAAGACTCTTGAATCAAGAAAATGGTGCAAGAATATGAGAGCCCAAGGCTCTTATTTATACTAATTGAATTTTCAAAAACTACCCTCCATAATTACTTAATGACCTTTTAGTTATATAAACAACTAAATACCCCTCTATAATACTATTTTACATGGATTTAATGATATTTGTACTAAACTAATGTCGAAAGAACTCAACATTAGTCTTATAATGACCGCATCGTCGATACCTTTCTAATGATATATACATATGTATATATATGTGTACGTATACATGATTTATACTTTATTTTAATACGTAAATATGCTATTATAATTTGTAACTCGTTCATACGAACTCCGTTTTTGACGTTCTTTATATCCACGCGTAGGTGGAGATGTACTCTACAACTTTCGTTTAGACTCCGTCGGCTAATTTTGACTTTATTTTTAAAGTTATATTTTTAACAGGCCGGGACAGGATTGGTCCATTAAAATCTCATAACTTCTTTATCCGATGTCCATTTTTGTCTGTCTTTTTATCGTTACGCTACTAATAACGAGATCTTCGATTCTCGTTTAGGTTGTGTCGGCTAAAAATCAATCGATCTAAAATTCGAATTTCGGGCTGTACACCGCTAATCCGAAACTTCGAAAAATCATAACTTCTTCATACGAAGTCAGATTTGGACGTTCTTTTTATCGATGTTCTTAGTTTAACATATTCTACGACTTTCGTTTAGAGCGCTAAGGCTAAATCTCACTCCATCATAAATTTACTATTTACGCTTCCCGACGCCGTGCCGGTTCCGACGCGAAACTTCGACGGGTCATAACTTCTTCGTTATAACTCGGATTTCAGGGTTCTTTTTATGTACGGAAACCTTGTGACATATTCTACAACTTGGTTAAGATTATTTTATTCTAAATAATCTTTTTGTCGAAAAGTCGTTTTCGACCCCTATTGCCTCTAAATTGACTAGCCCGGATCTGCGGGCGTTACAATATACCCATGTTTTATCCCAACATATTTGTAGATATAAAATACATATACAGTTTAAATCATTTTAAGCGTGTATAAAAATCTTTCACCCAACATAGACAACAAATATTCGGACAGTATGCACACATAGCACGTAGTTTATATAAAATACTTCATATGTATGTGTAAGATGAAAGGGACCATGCACTCACTTGAAAAAGGTGGTGATTCCGAACTCAGACAACGCTTCTCTTCTTAAAAAAAAAATTTCCTTCGACGAAACCTAGTATTATTACCACTAGAGTGTAGTCTATTATTCGCCAAGACTAATTAATAGTCTAGCTATTATTACTATTGTATAAATGTTAAACAATACTTATATAACCCATAATAATAGCCCAAGTACTTATTATAAGTTCCTAATAACGTTACTATAATTAAATAAAAGCTATATTAAAAATAGCATAGGCGTAGCTCACTTACAACGAGTTTTATAGAAAACCGGGCTTTGCTTGGAGCAGCGTTCCTGAGCCAAAAAGTTTTTCTTCTCGGAGCCGTCGAGCACTCCGGGGATTCCACCTCGTGCTAGGGAGGTTCCCTAGGCTTTTCGGGGGGGTTTCGAGGATAGAGAGAGGTTCTAGAGAGAGAGTAAAGAGAAGAAACAATGGGAAAGGTGTGAAGAAAATGAGGGTGGTGTTGGATTAGTGTCTAAGTCCATAACTATTTTGGTATGTGCTTGACCCGATTGTGAGAATGGTCCTTTTGGGTTGCCTTCACACTGGTGACTAGACATGATGATTGTTGAGGAGAGAGGCTGGTTTATTGTTAAGAATAATAAATTAGGGTATAAATATGATTTGTTAATATATTATATGAATAATATATTAATTTGGAATCATATTATTAATTAGTATTTAATCAGAAATTAATTTAGAATTAATTTTGGGATTAAAGGAACTGATTGAAAGTGTAGGGGCTATTTTGTAATTATTCGATAGTTGAGGCTTTGGGCCATTGGATCACCTTTATTAAGGCTTGAACGAAAATCCTAGAAGGATCTAGGAGTTTTCGTCCAAGGGCTTAAGGAAAGGAGTCCATGGACTTGCTTAGGCCCTAAGCTAAGGGATTAGGGTTTACACCTTGAAACTCTAGTTAGCCTTAAGTATAAATAGCACCCTAAGGCACTAAGATTTCGTCCAAGATTTGGGAAACCCTAAAAGGGACGAATTCTAGGGAAAGATTGTTGGAATAGCGTCTAAGGCTGCAACTATATTAGGCAAGTATTTGACCCGGTTGTGCATGGTCCTTTTGGGTTGCCTTCACCATAGCAACTTGACAGGATGATTTATTATGAGAGGAGAAATATTATTAATATATTATGAGAATAATATAAAGAGTAATAATATTATTATTTGATTAATATAAGTCATAAATTAATTAAGAATTAATTTGGTGACTTAAAGAGATTAATTGAATAAAGGGGCATAAACTGTCAATTGTATGATAGTTGTACTTTGGGCTGTAAATCCCTTACGGATAATGGTGGACGGTTTTAAGGACTTTGGATAGGCCTTGAAAATCGTCTAAAGGCTTATCATGAAGGGGATTGGATTGCTTAGGGCCTAAGTTATCCAATTAGGGTTTAAGGGTGAAACCCTAGGAGCCTTACAAGTATAAATAGACCCTAGGAGTCAAGGGAAATCGACACTTGTGCTTTAGAAAGAAACCCTGGCCGATTTTCACTTCCCTCTCCTCTCTCTAAAATCATCCTCTTGCTAGTTGGTGTTTGTAAGCCATTAGAGGAGTGACAATTGTGACTCTAAAGCTCCAAGGACAAGAAGATCAAGCAAGTGATTCAAGGTAAACTTCTAATTCTGATTTCATATTGTTATTATAGTCTATTAGCCATTAGAAGTCTTGGATTGAATGCATGTTTAATTAGAGAAACCTAGATCCAAGCATTAGGGTTTGCATGTGCACATAGGAATGTTCATATGGCCAAAACCCATTAGTGGTATCAAAGCCTAGATTGGTTTCTATTGAATTGATGCATTGTTTGCTTGTTTGATGCTTGTTAAATTCGAATTTTATGGTTCTGTCTGATGGACTCGGCGAGTCCCATAGTGGACTCAGCGAGTAGGCTTGACTCGATGAGTCCATCGGGGTACTCGGCGAGTCCAAGCGTCAGAAAGAGCAAATGTCGGGATTTCTTGCTGTTTATCTTTGAGATACTTGCCTTTATCATATTAGATCAATATAAATCCGATTTTATGATATATATATATATATATATATATATGAGTATATTCTTGATCTAATTGAAGATATTTATCAATTAATAAAATATTTATTTCCTTATGTGATAATTGATTAATTATTTTAATTAAATTGGTAAATTGTTTTGCAAGAAATTATTAAATAAATCAAATATGGATAATTATGTGATTAAATGTTAATTTAGATTATTTGTTATTTGATCCCCTATGTTTTGAAAAGTTTAAAACTTGCCCTCAAGTTTTGAAATTTATTTTTTGTGATTAAAAGTTTAATTTAGATAATTTAAATTTCAAACCCTAGAATTTTACAAGTTTAAAATTCAACCCTATACTAATACAATATTACAAGATTAATATATATATATATATATATATATATATATATATATATATATATATATATATATATATGTATGTATGATTAAAAATGCTAGTCTGACCGTTAGTAGGCCTCATTCACGAAGCCGGTCAATAAGGTGGGTATAAGGTTGCTGCCTATAAAATGGCGCTTAATGGGTGTACACTCACACCCACCGCTTGCTTGATCGGTGGAGGGTCGTTAGCCGAACGGGTAGGATAGGGCAACCTCATCTGTTCATTAAAAGTATAATATGAAATACAAAGTAACTACATGTTTTTCAAAATTTCCCAATCCTAGTTACTTTAGGAAAAGTGAATTGATGCAATCCCATGAAATTACACTTTGCACCCTTGCTAAGAAGTTAGTTGAGCGTGTGTGGTTTACCGGCACACTAATTGGTTCTAAGCAAAGGTGGCAAAGGGTGATTCATTGTTTATCATAGTTCGATGGAGCGTGAGTGGTTTATCGGCACATCGAATAGGTGATTGTTACAACGAAGGCACCATGTGAATTTGCATGGTAATTCACACCCACTTTGTGATCCTCGGTATCCCAGTCACAAACGAGAGGGGCATATCGAGATTTAAACATGCCATTGAAAAGTTTCAATGAATCTCATCCAAACCTAGGAATTCTCAATATATTTAGAACTTAAAGTATGTTTTCATGGTGGAGAATTAGTGAATCGTCATTCACTTACCTTCAAATTGTTTGCATGTTAGATTACGGTATCCCTTTTCTAATATGTAAATATTGTTGTTGGATCCTAGCCCTAATTTTTCTTATTGGGTGATATTTAGGGATTCAAATTCTAATCTATCTTTGTCCTTTCTATTTGTAGATGTCGAACGCGAACAACGCTGCTGCTAGTTCGTTCACGTTGATGAGCCTTTGCCAAAAGGTGACTTTCGATGGGACGAACTTTAGCGAATGGATAAGATACATTCGCACGATTGCTCGCTACGAGGATAAGGAGTATGTCCTCGTTGAGAAGCTCGAGAAGATCAACCCAGAAATCGCTACTCCGGCTGAAATGACTGCTTTTGAGACTCATGAACGTGATGCGATGAAGGTTCATTGCATCATGATAGCCACTATGAACTCCGAATTCCAAAAGTCCTATGAGGACATGTATCCGTATGAAATGCACCAAGACTTGTTGGAGAGATACTACCAAAACGCGAGGCAAGAGCGTTACGAGATTTTCACTAACATGATTTCCGCCAAAATGGGTCATGGAGAATCTCTTACCGTGCACCTGCAAAAGATGCAAAGGTATGTCGATCGTCTTCGCAAGTTGAATGTTGACTTTGGGGAAGACTTGGTGATCGACATGGTGCTTCACTTTTTGCCTCCATGTTACAATCAATTTAGGATGACCTACCACATGAACAAAGAAGAGGTCACCCTAAGTAAGCTCCAAGGTCTTCTTAGGGTTGCTGAAAGCAACCTCAAGGACAAGTCTGCTGCACCAACTCCCAATCCACCCGCTGCTCTTGTTTTGGCTATTGGGCAAGGAAGAGGAAAGAAGAGGAAGGTTTCGTCTAAGAACCATCGCAAGGTTAAGTCCCGAGATGGTGCCTCTTCTAGTGGGACCAAAGTTGATCCTTCTAAACCCTGTCCTAACCCAAAGGAGGCAGAGTGCCACCACTGCCACAAAATAGGACATTGGAAGAGAAGCTGCCCAGAATACCTGCAAGCTATCAAGGAAGGAAAGATCAAGCCATCTTTTGCAGGTATTTACACAATTAAATCTAATAATTCATCTCGTGCTATTTCTTGGGTCTTTGATACCGGTTGTGGTTACCACATTTGTTCTGATTTGCAGGGACTAAGAAGAAATAGGGATGTGGAGCATGGAAGAATAAATCTAATCATGGGGAACAGAAGATCGTCGCCTGTGACCAAGATTGGAGTGTATTCTTTAGTGCTTAGGAATGGTTTATGTTTAGATTTGAACAATTGTTGCTATTCGTCAGAAATGGCAAGAAACATCATTTCATTTCATGGTTTGTTTGGACAAGGTTTTAGATTTTCTTTTAATAATGAGAATGGTTCTATTCTTGCTTATCTAAATGGTGTCTTATACTTTGAAGCAATACCGTGTAATGGAATTTATGAAACTGTTATGATTGTTGATAACTTAGGAAATGATGTTTTATGCATGGATTCTTCCAATGGTATGGATAGAGCATCCTTGTGGCATTGTCGTCTTGGACATGTCAACAAGAAGCGCATAGCCCAACTCCAAAAGGATGGAGTGTTGGAGTCATTCGACCATAGGGAAGATGACACATGAGAGTCTTGTTTGCTTGGAAAGATGACTAAGTCACCCTTCACTAATACATGTGAGAGGGGTGAGGGTCTATTGGACCTCATACATACCGATGTATGCGGACCGTTTAGATCAACCACTAAGGATGGAAACCGCTTCTATGTGACTTTTACCGATGACTATAGTAGATATGGGTACATCTACTTAATCAAGCAAAAGCCAGAAACGTTTGAAAAGTTCAAAGAGTTCAAGAATGAAGTGGAGAATCAATTGGGCAGGAAAATCAAGATGCTTCGATCCGATCGAGGAGGAGAGTACCTAAGTCTTGAATTCCATGACTATCTCAAGGAGTGTGGAATAGTTTCACAATTGACGCCACCTAGGACACCGCAGTTGAATGGTGTGGCAGAAAGGCGTAATCGAACCTTGTTAGACATGGTTCGCTCTATGATGAGTCGTGCTTCACTACCTATCTCTTTTTGGGGGTATGCCTTAGAGACTGCCGCCCATATCCTTAACCGAGTCCCTACTAAGAAGGTTGCCAAAACACCTCACGAGATGTGGATAGGGAAAGCTCCCTCGTTAGCACATATCAAGGTTTGGGGTTGCGAGGCTTTCGTAAGACGAGATACTCACGACAAGCTCGAAACTCGTAGTGAGCGATGTATTTTCATTGGCTACCCGCATAAATCCTTTGGATATCTCTTCTATAGACCGAAGGACAATGTTGTCTTTGTTGCGAGGAGAGGAGTTTTCCGAGAGCGAGAACTCATAAGTCAAGGAGACAGTGGGAGGCAAATCGAGCTTGAAGAGATTCAAGAGTCCATAGATGAAGGAACCTCTACCGCTGGTACTCAACCCGAGGAGGAAATTCCGGTTGAACCGATTGACGAGTCCTTACCTCTTAGACGTTCCGAAAGAGTTAGAGTTCAACCCCAGTTTTATGGTTTTCATATTACTATGGAAGGGGATACGTATATTAGTGATGGTAAACTAATAAATCTAGATGGACCTAATAGCTATAAGGAAGCCATGGCAGGCCCGGAGTCTGCGAAATGGAAAGAGGCAATGGACAGCGAGATCCAGTCCATGTATGACAACCAAGTTTGGAATTTGGTTGATAATGTGCCCGGACGTAAGACCGTTGGGTGCAAATGGATCATCAAAAATAAGACCGACATGGATGGAAACGTACACACGTATAAAGCGCGATTGGTTGCGAAGGGCTTTACTCAAACTCCCGGAGTTGACTATGATGAGACCTTCTCACCAGTTGCGAAGATAAAGTCTATTAGAGTGATGTAGCCATTGCCGCATTTCATGATTATGAGATTTGGCAAATGGATGTCAAAACCGCTTTCCTTAATGGGAAGTTGGTTGAAGATGTTTACATGGCTCAACCAGAGGGTTTTGTCGATCCGAAGCATCCAAATAGAGTGTGTAAGCTTGAGAAGTCCATTTATGGACTTAAGCAAGCGTCTCGCAGATGGAATCTTTGCTTCGATGAGAAAGTCAAAGAGTTTGGATTTGTACGAAGCGAAGATGAATCATGTGTATATGTCAAAGCCAGTGAGAGTATAGTAAGCTTCCTCGTTTTGTATGTCGATGACATACTACTCATAGGAAACGACGTCCCGACTCTGCAGGAGGTTAAGTCCTGGCTCGGGAAGTGCTTTGCTATGAAGGACCTCAGAGAGGCTTCCTATATTATGGGAATAAGGATGGTGAGAGAGCGAAGTAAGAGACTAATAGGACTTAGTCAGAACACTTACTTAGATAAGGTACTAAAACGTTTTAGTATGGAAAACTCGAAGAAGGGAGAATTACCGATACAAAGTAATGCCAAATTGAGTAAGACTCAAAGTCCGAGTACCGAAGCTGAAATAGCAGAAATGAGCCGAGTACCATACGCTTCCGCAGTTGGCTCAATCATGTATGCTATGACTTGTACTCACCCTGATGTAGCCTTTGCTTTGAGCATGGTTAGTAGATATCAAGGGAACCCTGGCAGAGCCCATTGGATTGCGGTTAAGAATATCCATAAGTACCTTCGGAGGACGAAGGAATGGTTCTTAGTCCTCGGAGGGAGTGATGACTTGAAGGTGCAAGGGTATAGTGACGCCAGCTTTCAGACCGACAGGGACAACTACCGTTCGTAGTTGGGCTGGGTCTTTACCCTGAATGGAGGAGCAGTAACTTGGAAAAGTTCCAAGCAGGAAACCGTAGCTGATTCAATGTGCGAATCAGAGTACATTGCAGCGAGCGAAGCGTCGAAGGAGGCAATATGGTTGAAGAACTTCATCGGTGATCTTGGAGTTGTACCTGCCATAAAGGAGCCCATGGATATTTTCTGTGATAATGAAGGAGCAGTTGCCTTGACCAAGGAACCGAGGGATCAAGGTAGATCTCGACATATCGACAGAAAATATCACTTTATTAGACATCGTGTAGAAGAAGGACAACTCATAGTGAAGAGGATATCATCAGAAGATAACCCAGCAGATCCGCTTACGAAGGGACTGAGTAGGGTTAAGCACTTGCAGCATGCTAGGAGTATTGGGCTGAAGGATGATATTAGTATAGATTAGATAGTATTGGAAACGTGTAATAGATAAATGTAATTAACATTTGATGATTAAATAAAAGAGTATTATTTATGAGTAATGTTACTGTCTTATGTTAATTGTTTAACTATTGTTTCACTTTGCATGTTTTGACTTCCAGAATAATTGAGTTTATTAAGAATAATCGAATTATTCAAATTGTCCACAATCGTTCATATATTGGAAGTAGGTATGAATGGAGATTGTCATGAATTGGTGTGTAGATTGTCTAAATGGTATTAGACATAGCAAAAGTTTGCTGCAACGTTCATGAGTGCTTATGAACTAGTTTTGAGCATTGGAACAAACCCGCGCTTGCTGGAATCACTTTATGGAATGTGATAAAAAGGGTGATCGCAAGACGATAATATCATATGGTCTTAAAACCAAGATATATGGTTTGTTATTTGTTAATTGGTTGTACATTGATAATGCGAAACCACATCAGTAACTTGATGTTATAAAACGCATTGTTATGTATAGTTGATTAATGAATAAGTAAATGCATATAAGTCGAAGTTTATCTGTTACTTTTATCCTAAGAGGGTAAAAGCGATATCTCGGCCGCTCGATGATTTGATTTGACTTATGTGCCAGGCCCGATCAGAACTGAATTGATGTGTTCGATTAAGTTATATGTCAAATAAATTGGAGATCGAGAAACCAAATGCTAGACTAATTGTTCCATAGAAATGCCAGCATGATATCTGAACAGAGGACTGCACGATCCCTTATCTAAAGGAAAAGATTGATTATATCAGAGTTTGATAGTGTCTTTGAGAGCTACGATTGCTAATCGGATTATACTTGTATATATAGTTACTAGACTTATCCAAGTAGGAGACTGTTGGAATAGTGTCTAAGGCTGCAACTATATTAGACAAGTATTTGACCCGGTTGTGCATGGTCCTTTTGGGTTGCCTTCACCATAGCAACTTGACAGGATGATTTATTATGATAGAAGAAATATTATTAATATATTATGAGAATAATATAAAGAGTAATAATATTATTATTTGATTAATATAAGTCATAAATTAATTAAGAATTAATTTGGTGACTTAAAGAGATTAATTGAATAAAGGGGCATAAACTGTCAATTGTATGATAGTTGTACTTTGGGCTGTAAATCCCTTATGGATAATGGTGGACGATTTTAAGGACTTTGGATAGGCCTTGAAAATCATCCAAAGGCTTATCATGAAGGGGATTGGATTGCTTAGAGCCTAAGTTATCCAATTAGGGTTTAAGGGTGAAACCCTAGGAGCCTTACAAGTATAAATAGACCCTAGGGGTCAAGGGAAATCGGAACTTGTGCTTTAGAAAGAAACCCTGGCCGATTTTCACTTCCCTCTCCTCTCTCTCAAATCATCCTCTTGCTAGTTGGTGTTTGTAAGCCATTAGAGGAGTGACAATTGTGACTCTAAAGCTCCAAGGATAAGAAGATCAAGCAAGTGATTCAAGGTAAACTTCTAATTCTAATTTCATATTGTTATTATAGTCTATTAGCCATTAGAAGTCTTGGATTGAATGCATGTTTAATTAGAGAAACCGAGATCCGAGCATTAGGGTTTGCATGTGCACATAGGAATGTTCATATAGCCAAAACCCATCAAAGATACCCTTCTCTCCTCTCTCCCATATTCATGCTTTCACCTAGTGAGTTTGTGAGCCATTAGAGGTACTACACTTGTGGTACTTGCTTTCAATGCTAAGGAGATTCAAGGAACTAGTTGTTATTACTATATAACAACAAAAGGTATGTATTCTATTCTTCTATGTGGATTTCGAAAATAGTACTAGCATGCCATGTTTGTTTTTGTGTTCATAAAGCTGTATAACTAACAGTGAAAACATAGATCCAACTCTAGGGTTGCATGCACACATATGATTGTTTGTTTAAAAACCCATCAATGGTATCAGAGCCATTGGTTTTTGTTTTCAATTAGAATTATTCAAATGTATGAAATTGACAAATTAGAGTTTATAGCTAGTAAACCCTAGGGCTTGGTAATTTTCGCAATTAGGGTTGCAAAACCCTAGTTGGCGATTTTTTGATAGGGTTTTTAAACCAATTCCTTTGCCTCCATATTTTCGAAATTAGGGTATGTAACCCTAGGGTTTTTTCGAAAATCATATGTCCCCTAGATAGGATTCCCAATTTTTTTGGGATTTGGATAATGCCATATCTTGTAACTATCATTGATTCTTTAAATAGATAATTAATGGTCTTATGGATTATCCCATTCCATAAATTTTCAAATCTTAGGGGATATGGGATTAGATTAAATTAATTGTCTAATTTAATAGATAATCCTACAAGATTTAATAATTTTAAATTAATTGGTTAATTTTTGATAATTATTAAATCAATATTTAATATTTAGGAGTTTAAAATTAAAAGGTTTTAATTTTAGAAAAAGTTAAATATGATTAAAAAACCCTAGTATTTTTTGAAAAGTTCAAATTACACCCTTATGATTTTGTTAAGTTAATTAAAAGTATAATTAAAAGAGAGTTAATAAATCCATAATCATATTGTTTATATTTAATCAAATTAAAAGTGTAATTTATTAAATTAAACCACCTAGTATTTTAAAAGCGTAAAATACACCCTTATACTATATACAACATTAAAAGTCTAATTTTTATATATGTATAACTTAAACTGCTAGTCTTACCGTTAGTAGGCCTCATTCACGAAGCTGATCTATAAGGGGGGTATAAGGTTATGGCCTATAAAATGGCCGTTTAATGGATGTCCACTCTCACCCACCGCTTCCTTGATTGGTGGTGGGTCGTTAGCCGAACGGGTAGGATAGGGCAAACCCTTTCCATTAAAAGTATAATGAAGTATAAAGTAACTAAATGTTTTTACAAAAATTCCCAATATTAGTTACTTTAGGAAAAAGTGAATTGATGCAATTCCATGAAATTACACTTTGTACCCTTGCTAAGACATTAGTGGAGCGTGTGTGGTTAACCGGCACACTAATTAAGTTCTAAGCAAAGGTGGCAAAGGGTGACTCGATGTTTTTCATAGTTCGATGGAGCTTGTGTGGTTAACCGACACATCGAATAGGCGACTGTAACATGATATGCATGGTTATTCACACCCTGTTTTGTGATCCTCGGCATCCCAGTCACAAATCGAGGGGCATATTCTGCAACTTGATAGGTTTAGGATGTTGGGTGTCGAGATTTCAGGTAAGTTGGCTGTTGACTGGGTTCTTCAGTCGCTTCCTGAATCATATAGTGAGTTCGTTAAAGAGTACTATATGATGGATCATGACGTGACCCACATTGATTTGACCTATTTGCTTATAGCTGTTGAATCAACAATGATTTGGCGTGCTGGTCAAGCAAATTTGTCTGGTGAGTCAAACTCCCAAACTACAATGAACACTGGCAACTTTGGAAGTCTAGAAAGAACTAAGTCTATGATTGTCCGATGTGCTGTGCCAAAGGAGTCTATTTGCTTTTATTGCCAAGAGAAGGGGCATTGGAGACGAAGCTGCCCTATTTACCTGAGAGATCTAAGAGATGGGAGAGTCAAGACGTATGACTCTGCTTCAGGTAAAATCCATTAACTAACTCTTTTAAGTTCCTATTCTAAGATTCTTAATACATGATGTGATAAGATTACATTTTGATGTTTTATAGGATCGAAGAAAAGAGAGGAAGCTTAAGGGAAGAAGTGAGCTGAATCTAATCGTGAAGAAATGGATTTCGATCACATTTCTTGAAGATTAGATTCTTGAGCTACTACTTGGAGTTAGAATAGATTGCTAAGAAATATGTATTAACATAGTTTTCAATTGAATTGCATTGTAATGACAAATTTTTCCGCAATAAAATAAATTTTGATTTTATATTATTTATTTATCCTTGCAATGGCGTGTATGAGAAATTGATGTTTGAAGGTTTCTATTATTAGCAATGATGGATTTGATTCTTAATTAGGTTATTTGTGGAAATGTCAAGAATTTACCAAATAGGGAGAGTTTCTCATCGCCCAAGTTTCAATTGGACAGAAACTTGGAATCATACAACTTGGTTGCGTGATGAATGAGCGACTCCATATTTTGGAAATTAGACTACTTCTGTGACAAAGTGTCAAGTGAAGGACCAGGAGATCGAGCACACTAGATTGTGTGTTGATCAAGTCCACCACAAGAGTGACAAAGATATTCGTCATGATTTACTAAAGTATAGTAAATATGATTATACTTATAAGATTAAGTGTAACTCTGAGTTGATTGAAAGAGTTTCAATGAATAGCAGAACGAATAAGAAGAATCAAGAAGGCAGAAAGATAAAGTTTCTCCATTCTAAGAAGAAGGGAGAGTATCTTTTTATTGTGTTTTATGATAAGTCTTAATGATTAAGAACCATATCTCAATTGATCCTTGTGACAACCCGATATTTCGAGACAATATGATGGAGTAAAAGTCAAATTTAGGTCAAAATTTAACTTTCCTAAAATCTTATTTGGGTTAAATAAAGTAGTAGTAATCGTATCAAGGTTTTCGTACATATAAAGAACCCTAAAATCCGATAACGAAGAAGTTATGACCAACCGAAGATTCTCGGAAAAACTGGCAACATTGATAGACGTAAAACGCGAAGTTTCAATACAATAAATTTTAACCTTAGGTATCTAAATGAAAGTTGTAGACATCATTAAACCGTAAACGTACGTAAAAAAAACGTCCAAATCTGACTTCGTATGAGGAAGTTATAATTTTTCCAAGATCCGGATATAGCAGTAGACAGCTAAAAAATCGAAATAGAGATCGAGAGACTTTTGGCTGAAACAACCTAAATGAGAATTGAAGGTCTCAACAATAGTAGTGCAACGGTAAAAAGTCTGACGAAAGCGGACGTCGGATGAAGAAGTTATGGATTTATGACGGAGTTTTTGTGTCCCGGCCTACTAAAAATAATATAAAGACAATATACTAAAAATAAAGTCAAAATTAGCCAATGGAGTCCAAACAAGAGTTGTAGAGCATAATCTCACCTACGCGTGCATATAAAGAACGTCGAAAACGGAGCTCGAATGCGAAAGTTATGAATTTCTGAAGTTCGGGGCACGAATCTTGACTCTGTGTCAGAACTCACGACGTGAGTTTTGTAAAACTCACGACGTGAGCCCCTTGAATGACCCTTCCAGAGCCACTTGACGTGTGACGCATGCCATGAGCGAATCGGAGCTGACTCAGGATGTGAGTAATGAAAAGCTCACGACGTGAGACCCAAAATTCACCCTATAAATAGGAATCGAGGGCACCCGGATTTGGTTGTTGATTTCTATCATTTCTCCTACTTCTACACCCTATTAAGCCCCTCTAAACTACCCCGAAGCCCCGGTAACACCTCCAACACACGACGCAAGTCCTGAAGTCCCGAGATTTCCGCGAAATCGACTTCTTTCCAGTCGAAGTTCTGCTCGACTTTCGTCTCACCTTCTTCAATCTATCAAGTGAGTTCATACCCCTTAATTAACCTTTTAAATGCTTTTAAATGTTTATAAATGCTTTATGGGGGGGGGGGGGGGATACAAGTTGAATCAGGTTTAGTTATTATATCAATCACATGTGATTAATAACTAGCATGCGAATGGATTTACTATACGTTAACTGTTTTACCAAACAGATTTTTTCAAATGACTTTCTTAAATGTTTTTACATGTTTAAAACTCTTTATAAAAATGTCTTACACAGTGTAAGTTTCCTTTCAAACTCTGTTACAAAGGTTCTTTCAAACAAAGGTTTTCCTTATACTTAAACTGTCTTATCAAACAAAATACTTTCAATCGTTTTATAAACCGATACTAGGTCATCATTTCTTAGTATTTTGTCACACCCCCGAACCAGACGGCGGAAACGTCCGGGGGCTGTCGTGACTCAATTGTATACCATAACATTGAATATATATGAAACATAACAACATTCGTCGCCATTCATCAATACAGTACAACCAGTAGCGTTTACATGAAATTCATTGGTTAAACATTACATTCCCAAAAATTAAATTGTTCAATTCATACATAGATAAACTGCAACCGTCACTGAATATGATTTCCCTTGATTCACTGGTTCCCTGAGAATACAAGTATTTTGAAAAACGTCAACATATGAAATGTTGGTGAGTTCATAAGTAATGTTTGAAATCCAATGTTTGTATTGTTTGAAAACCACCAGAAAATCCGATATTTTCTGAAATGAAAAACTTTCGAAAATGTTTGTGAAGATCCATAGGTATGCCTGTTTGTTTCTGTACTTGTGAAAATTGTTTATTAAAAATTATATGCGTTTCGAGTCCGATATGTTTGAAAAACCTAGGAAAACCCGATGTTTTCCTAATCCCTTGATATCCGTTAAGTTGCGTTGAAACCATTACAAAGATAGGAGTGTCATTCCCAGGCGACGTTGGATTATTTTTGAGCATGATTATTTACTACAAACCCGCATTACACAAACGCCCAGTTCATAGTAATACTAACGATCCCGAAGGCGTCGTTCGTACAAATCACGTTATCCAGCTGCCCTGACTATGTGTCGTCCCACATCCGAAGAGTAAGAGGACACGAAGGCCTCGATGACTCTATTAATCGGTTGGGGATAATATGCGTACAAGGGGTCCCCGACCCGCCTCGCAAAATATGCAGACTTTTCTAGCAATACCAAGGACCCTTGGGGACCAGTGGTATACAAGCCATTGAAAGTCCCTCTACGTTGTGCCAAGTCGGTGAAACTCAACACTTCGTAGAAAATATGCGTCTTCGGGCCTTAAGATCAGGTCATTGGGCTAGCTAGGCCCAACAAGCAAGATTTTACACTTTTGGGGCCCGAAGATGGTGCGTAGACGTCTGTGCACACTCGTATGTAAGCTAAGTTCCCAAACGTTATTTGTATGAATCGTAGTGTAGTAGTGTCGTAGTGTTAGTAGTTGTAGATTTCTATTGGTTCGAGACCGAGCCAATTCGTTTAACAACGACTTTTGGTATTGTAATGTATTGTATTTCGTTGAAAGCCGCGGTGCCATTATTTGATCAAATTGTGTATATTGAATTAGCCTTGAAATTTTTCTGTTTCCAGCCCCTCATTGTTTGTAAAATTTACATTTTCAACCCTTTTATTAAATACTTCCCGGTTTGGTCCTTAAACTAATTTTCTTGACATTTTAACACCAAAAATTATTGAAATTAATATTTTTCAGCATATTTTTCATAGAAAACAGTTTAAGTCCCTGAAAATGCAGTTTTCTCGGTTTTAATCCCTTCTTTTCGCAACTTTGACAATTTTGGCCCACATTGGAAAATTTTTTGCAACTTTGGCCCTTTTTAAATTTAAAAAGCATTTTAAACCTTTGAAAAGGATTTGGAACACTTATAGTCCACTTTTTTACAGAAAATCACAGTTTTGGCCCTCCAAAACAGAAAAATTCGCATAATGGGCCTCATTGGGCCAAAAATGTCATTTTTAGCCCATTAAGCTTGGAATTTATGTTTTTAATCCCCTAAATGAGTATATTTCCAGAAATTGATTTATGGAAACTGTTTTGGCACACTTCATCCAGCAGAATTCGTGATATGCCAATTTGGACCCTTAATTTTGTATTTTTCACATTTTAGGCCCAAAATTTGTGTTTTTAATCCAAAGAAAATTGTTACTAAACCACTTAGCCATTTTTCTTGAAACACTTTGTATGTAGAAATATATTTGAAGCTAAAATCATTTCACACAAGATATATCTCGGTTTTGAGGGGTTTTATGGCTAGATCCAACATTATAACACACAAATGCATACATATAAGCATGGAAATCATACAAGGCATACAAAACACATATAGATCTACACTTTCACTTGTATTCCCCCCCCACAAAACTCATAAAAACAGAAAATAGGGGGTATGAAGCTCACCTCGGGTGTTGATTCGGTTTTTGAAGAAAGATTGGAAGAAATGAAGTGATTTTTGGCCTTTGCACTCCTTGATGAAATTTTCGAGTTTATGGGGTTTCTAGAGTGCAAGATCATGATTTTTGCATGGATTAGGAAGAGATTTTTTTTGATAAATAAGGAATACAAGTCATAGATCCAAGCAAAACCTTACCTTAGATGATGATTTTGTGGAAGAACTTCCTTGAATGCTTCCTAATTTTCGAGATTTTGGATGGAGAAGAGGAAGAAGTCTTGAGTGAATTTTAGAGAGAGTTTGTGAGTGTTTTGTGTGTGTGTGGTGTTGCTCTCGGCCGAGTTCAAGAAGAGAGAGGGAGATATAGACATGAAGTGATGTGCATGGATACATGGAATGGATTTGCATGGAGATCCACAAGACAATAAGGAGGTGGCACACTAAGGTCAACCCTCTTCTTGGGCTTGAGCTTTTGGGTCGAGAATATTGGAGGAAATGAGGGTGTTTGGGCCTTAAATACTTAAGCCCAATTTTCATGGTTAAGTTGAGTGATTTTTGGTCCAAATAAATTTAAATGTGATTTTTATGAATTGTTAGGGTCAAATTAGGTTAATTATGGTTCATAGTCATTAATTTATTTCATTCTAGGTCCAACATGGCTCACAATATTGAAATAAATAGATGTGAGTCCAATTAGAGCCCAATTAGGGTTCTAAGCCCATGATAGTCCAATTGGAAGCTTATTGGTCCATTTGGATCCAATAAGGAAGTTCTAGTCCAAAATAGACTTAACAAGAACTTCTAGGGTTTTCCAATTGTTTGATGACTACTTGTAGTACTTGTATAATGTATTTGATTGAAGTTTTTGATTCACATTAACTTGAATGTTTAGATTACATGACACAAAATTTCCAGTTGTGACATCATCCCCCCGTTAGAGGGAATTTCGTCCCGAAATTCTGTTTGAAAGCTAGATTTGAGAATGCTAGAATAGGTGAGGGTACTTCTGCTTCATTTGATCTTCGCGTTCCCACGTGAATTCTGGCCCACGCTTTGCGTTCCACCGTACCTTCACGATCGGGATGCGGCTCTGCTTAGTACGCTTCACCTCCCTGTCCATGATTTCGATTGGTTCTTTGACGAACAGGAGATTCTCATTGATTTCGATTTCGTCAAGAGGAATGACAAGGGTTTCATCTGATAGGCACTTTTTCAGATTAGAGACATGAAACACGGGGTGTACACCGTTTAGCTCCGCGGGTAGTTGTAGTCTGTATGCTACTGGACCTATTCGGGCGACGATTTCGAAAGGTCCAATGTATCGCGGGTTCAGCTTTCCCCGTTTTCCGAA
Organism: Lactuca sativa; assembly: GCF_002870075.4. Lineage (NCBI taxonomy): Eukaryota > Viridiplantae > Streptophyta > Magnoliopsida > Asterales > Asteraceae > Lactuca > Lactuca sativa. Next base: position 172,824,718 of record NC_056631.2, read on the forward strand.
ACGTATAACCCCCTTCCAGGGTGAGACTTTCAACAGTACTCGATCACCGACCTGGAATTCTAAGGGTTTTCGCCGTTTATCGGCGTAGCTCTTTTGTCTGTCACGCGACGCTTGCAATCGAGCTCTGATCTGAACGATCTTTTCTGTGGTTTCGCGAATAATCTCCGGTCCTGTTAGTGCCCTGTCCGACGTATGTGTTCTTGCTAGCTGGGTGTCACCTACTTCAGCCCAACATAACGGTGATCTACATTTACGCCCGTACAGTGCTTCGAAAGGGGCCACCTTGATGCTCGAATGATAACTATTGTTATATGAGAATTCGATCAACGGCAGGTGGGTATCCCAAGACTTTCCGAAGTCTATTACACATGCACGAAGCATGTCTTCAAGCATCTGAATGGTTCGTTCGCTTTGACCGTCCGTTTGTGGGTGATACGCGGTGCTCATATCGAGATGAGTTCCCATTGCTTTGTGGAGTGATTGCCAAAATCGCGACGTGAACCTACTGTCCCTATCCGAGATGATAGATTTTGGCACTCCATGGAGTCTTACGACCTCTCGTAGGTACAACCGCGTCAGTCTTTCCATCTTGTAGGACTCTTTGATTGGTAGGAAATGGGCAGATTTCGTCAGTCGGTCGATTATTACCCATATGGTGTCCAGTCCGTCCGACGTCTTGGGCAGTTTGGTCACGAAGTCCATAGAAATCCCCTCCCATTTCCACTCAGGGATTGCCGGTTGCTGTAACAATCCGGAAGGTTTCTGGTACTCCACTTTTACTTTGGCGCACGTAAGGCACTTACCAACATAAGTCGCGATTTCCGCCTTCATGTTAGGCCACCAATAGTGTTGCTTAATGTCCAAATACATCTTGTCCGAACCGGGATGAATGGAGTATCGTGTCTTGTGGGCTTCCTTCATAACGGTCTCCCTAAATCCTCCGATTTTTGGGACCCAAATACGGTTCATGAAGTAGTATACCCCATTCTCTTTGACTTCTAGGTTCTTCTCCATTCCGCGTAATGCCTCGCTAGTTCTATTTTCCGCTTTCATAGCCTCTGCCTGGACTGATGCAATTTGAGTGGCCAGATGAGACTGAATGGTTATCGAGTGCGTTTTCGTACGGCGATTAGAGTACTCCTTCCGACTTAAGGCATCGGCTACCACGTTGGCCTTGCCTGGATGGTACTTGATCTCGCACTCGTAGTCGTTTAACAATTCCACCCATCTTCGTTGTCTCATGTTCAGCTCCTTCTGATTCAAGATGTGCTGGAGGCTCTTGTGGTCCGTGAAGATGGTGCACTTTGTGCCGTACAGGTAGTGCCTCCAAATTTTCAGAGCGAAGACCACGGCTCCCAGTTCTAGGTCATGGGTCGTGTAATTTACTTCGTGCGTCTTTAGTTGGCGGGACGCATATGCTATCACTCTTCCACGTTGCATGAGAACGCAACCTAGGCCTTGATTCGACGCGTCACAGTAGACTACAAAATCTTCCGTTCCTTCGGGTAGAGATAGCACAGGAGCGCTACAAAGAGCTTGCTTCAAGGTTCGAAACGCAATCTCTTGTCGGTCTGTCCACTTGAATGGCACGCTCTTTTGCGTAAGCAAGGTAAGTGGCTTGGCGATCTTAGAGAAGTTTTGGATGAATCTCCTATAGTAGCCTGCTAGGCCTAAGAACTGACGAATTTCTGTGGGCGTAGTCGGAGTTGCCCATCCTTCCACAGCTTTGACCTTAGAGGGATCCACATGAATTCCGTCTTGGCTAACTACGTGACCTAGAAAATTCACGCTCCGTAGCCAAAACTCACACTTAGAGAGCTTGGCGTAAAGCTTTTCCGATCGCAGCGTCTCTAGGACTTGTCGGAGATGTTGGCCATGCTCCTCTTTGCTTCGAGAATAGACGAGGATGTCATCGATAAACACAATGACGAAGTTGTCCAAGAACGGTCGACAGATTCGGTTCATTAGGTCCATAAATGCGGCGGGTGCATTTGTTAGACCGAAGGGCATTACGACGAATTTATAATGTCCGTAGCGGGTTCGGAAAGCGGTTTTAGGAATATCTTCTTCTCGGACTTTGAGTTGATGGTATCCGGACCGTAAATCTATTTAAGAAAAATAACTAGCTCCTTGGAGCTGGTCGAATAGATCATCGATTCGTGGGAGTGGGTAGCGGTTTTTGACAGTGAGTTTATTTAACTCTCTGTAATCGATGCACATTCTGAAAGATCCGTCCTTCTTTTTGACAAAGAGCACCGGAGCTCCCCATGGCGAGTAGCTAGGTCGGATAAATCCCTTGTCCAGAAGCTCACTGAGTTGGCTGGACAATTCCTGCATTTCAGCAGGTGCCAACCGATATGGTGATTTAGCGAGAGGAGTTGCTCCTAGAACGAGGTCGATTCGGAACTCAACCTGTCTCTCTGGGGGTACTCCTGGAAGATCTTCGGGAAACACGTCCGGAAATTCACACGCTACTGGAATGTCATGGATGTTAGTTTCTTCTTTGGTCTTGTCCACTATGTGAGCCAAGAACGCCAAATTGTTCTTTCGCAAGTGTTTTTGTGCTTGGATGCACGAGATGAGACGAAGATTCGTACTGGGTTTATCTCCGTAAATTACTAGGGTTTCGTGATTTGGGAGACGAAGACGAATGGCCTTCTCATGGCACATAATCTCAGCATGGTGGGGGCTTAACCAATCCATGCCGATAATCACATCGAAACTCCTAATTGATACTGGCATCAGATCTATTCGTAAGACGTGTTGGTTGAGGGTTAGGGTACATCCGATGTAGATCTCCCTAGTGGATTCGGTTTTCCCATTGGCCATTTCCACCGTATAGGTTTCATTTAGCTTCTGGGGTTGTTGTTTTAATAAATGTTTAAACTTCTCGCTTACGAAACTTCGCTCCGCTCCGGTATCAAATAAGATGCATGCATAAGTGTGGTTTAGGAGGAACGTACCGGTCACAACTGCGGGGTCCTGAACTGCATCACTCTGACCCATAGTCAGCATTCTTCCTGCTCCTCTGTTTCCTGAGTTGTTGTTGTTAGGGCAATCTCGACGGAAATGCCCCGTCCTTCCACACCCAAAACAGGTGTGGCTAGGCCCTGCGTTGTTGCCGCCGGTATTGGTGTTGATGTTATTGCGGGGGTTGTTGTTGTTCTGGTTGTTTCCCTGACTCTGGTTCTGAGAAGGATAAGTCCTGCAGAACCTTGCAGTGTGTCCCCTTCGGTTGCAACTGGTGCAATGGAACTCCTTGCATTCTCCATGGTGATGGAACCCGCACTTATTGCACTTGGGAGAATTACCGGAATAGGGTCTTGAAGCATTTGAAGCAGCTGAGGCTGGAGCATGTGATGTGACTGGAACCGGCGCAGTGACAGCGTGAACTGCCACCGTTTGCTGCTTTTTAGAGGTCTCGGGGCCCTGACGCCCCTTTCTCTTGTTGTTCCATCCTTTCTTACCATCACTCTCCTTCTTCTTCTCAGTCTCTACCGGTTTCTCGCCCTTTTTGTGGTTATGATCATATAGTCTTTTTGCCAATCTCTTTGCACTGTCAAACGTTTCAGGGTTCGCAGCTATCACATTCCCTTGAATAGGGGATGTCAGTCCCCAGATGAATCGTTCGATCTTCTTTCCTTCTGATGTGATCATACCCGGGCACAACAAAGATAATTCACTGAATCTCGATATGTAAACATCGATATTCCCATTCTGCACCGTGAGATTCTATAGTTCCTGCTCCATCCTCTGTATTTCGCCTCGGGGGCAGTACTCCGCCATTAACATTTCTTTCATTTCTGCCCAGAGAATAGAGTTGGCTACAGGGAGTGTCATAGCTTCTACGTGACCATTCCACCAAGTGAGTGCTTGGTCCACGAAAGTGCAGGCCGCGAACTTCACCTTCATCTGCTCGGGGCACTCGCATATCTCGAATACCGACTCTACCTTCTCGATCCATCGCTTTAGAGCGATCACTCCTCCAGTGCCGTTGAAAGTTCGGGGTTTAGCGTTCGCAAAATCCTTGTAGGTGCACGTTTTAGTGAGTCCTTGGTTCGCCCCATTGTTCGAACTTCCGGATCCTTGCCCGTTACCTCCTCCGTTGTTCCCTCGGTGAAGTTGTGTCATAGTTGCTGTGACTGCAGCAGACACGGCTGCCTGGAAAGCAGTGGAGTCAAATTCGGGCGGGGTTGGTTCGGGATTTCCACGAGTAGCTGGGCGAGGCATCTTTCTGTCATGAAACGGAAAGATGTTGAGTGTACGTGGTTTCTGTGAGGTGGCGACCCTACTAACTAGGTGTATGACACGAACCTAAACATTACTACCATCGAGCATATAATCATAACGTCTCAACACATAACAACTGAGAATATCATAGCAAAACACACAAAAGTTTATTAATATTATCCGTGTTTAGTACAAGAAAATTTGCTCGTAAGAGCATACATAAGTAACACTAATCCGACAGCATAACGACTCCATGAGTAGTGTAGTCACTTAAACATAGAACCGAAGTACATAACATAGTTCCTAATAACCTACTATGATAAATCTGTCCCTAATCGCGATGAGCTGCGTCAGGAGGTGGTGCCGGGGTCATATGCCGAAATGTTGTGCCAGTAGCTGCGCCATCTCTGCCATGTCTCCTATAACCTCATCCCTCTCATGCTCTGCTTGCACTGCCCGAGCCTCCATAGCATACAACTGTTGTCGCAGTGCGGCGATCTCAGCTTCGAGGGAACGGTTCTCTCTTGGGAGGTTCGCTGGTGGAGCGGGGTGGTCTGGTTGTGCCTCGTCCTCGCATGGCGGGATGGGGTCCTGGTCCCCAGCCTGACCTTCCTCGTCGTCACTGTCAATTCCTCCAAACTCGTAGTCAGTGTCTACGTATTCGTCGGGTCCGACATCGTGTGCTTCACCTGGATTCTCTCCTGGCTCATCCACAAGCATCCCGTGAGCTACTAAGGCCTGATGATACTGAATACCCTGCTGCTCCTCCTCAGGCTCCTCCTCCTCCTCTAGCCACCCGTTGTTTCCCTGATTAGGGAAGTAGGGGTCTTCAGGGTGATGAAAACCAGCCATGCTGTCTGCGCGAGTACGTGAATATGCTAACATTATTCCTAGGGTACTATGACTATTATACAGACTAAGCAAACATTCTCTTTTTGGGTGATAAAGGGTATAGTTTTAGGCTCCCTAGCTATCCCGATCTCATCAAGACGTGTGTTAGTTTTACCTTGGAGAGAATGTAGTTGATCAGGCTACATTCACTCCTTGGTATCACTAAGAACAGTCCCGAATTAACCGAGATACCAGTGTTATTGTGTTTGATTCGGCGTTAGGTTCTTATCCCTAATGCAAGCAAGTGTGTTTTATTTACTTGTTTTGTTCAGAGTTATGTTAGTCCCTCTTTTTGGTTTATAGTTGCATATCAATGTATGGCTCGACATGCTAGTTCACTATAAACAAAGCTCTGATACCAACCTGTCACACCCCCGAACCAGACGGCGGAAACGTCCGGGGGCTGTCGTGACTCAATTGTATACCATAACATTGAATATATATGAAACATAACAACATTCGTCGCCATTCATCAATACAGTACAACTAGTAGCGTTTACATGAAATTCATTGGTTAAACATTACATTCCCAAAAATTAAATTGTTCAATTCATACATAGATAAACTGCAACCGTCACTGAATATGATTTCCCTTGATTCACTGGTTCCCTGAGAATACAAGTATTTTGAAAAACGTCAACATATGAAATGTTGGTGAGTTCATAAGTAATGTTTGAAATCCAATGTTTGTATTGTTTGAAAACCACCAGAAAATCCGATATTTTCTGAAATGAAAAACTTTCGAAAATGTTTGTGAAGATCCATAGGTATGCCTGTTTGTTTATGTACTTGTGAAAATTGTTTATTAAAAATTATATGCGTTTCGAGTCCGATATGTTTGAAAAACCTAGGAAAACCCGATGTTTTCCTAATCCCTTGATATCCGTTAAGTTGCGTTGAAACCATTACAAAGATAGGAGTGTCATTCCCAGGCGACGTTGGATTATTTTTGAGCATGATTATTTACTACAAACCCGCATTACACAAACGCCCAGTTCATAGTAATACTAACGATCCCGAAGGCGTCGTTCGTACAAATCACGTTATCCAGCCGCCCTGACTATGTGTCGTCCCACATCCGAAGAGTAAGAGGACACGAAGGCCTCGATGACTCTATTAATCGGTTGGGGATAATATGCGTACGAGGGGTCCCCGACCCGCCTCGCAAAATATGCAGACTTTTCTAGCAATACCAAGGACCCTTGGGGACCAGTGGTATACAAGCCATTGAAAGTCCCTCTACGTTGTGCCAAGTCGGTGAAACTCAACACTTCGTAGAAAATATGCGTCTTCGGGCCTTAAGATCAGGTCATTGGGCTAGCTAGGCCCAACAAGCAAGATTTTACACTTTTGGGGCCCGAAGATGGTGCGTAGACGTCTGTGCACACTCGTATGTAAGCTAAGTTCCCAAACGTTATTTGTATGAATCGTAGTGTAGTAGTGTCGTAGTGTTAGTAGTTGTAGATTTCTATTGGTTCGAGACCGAGCCAATTCGTTTAACAACGACTTTTGGTATTGTAATGTATTGTATTTCGTCGAAAGCCGCGGTGCCATTATTTGATCAAATTGTGTATATTGAATTAGCCTTGAAATTTTTCTGTTTCCAGCCCCTCATTGTTTGTAAAATTTACATTTTCAACCCTTTTATTAAATACTTCCCGGTTTGGTCCTTAAACTAGTTTTCTTGACATTTTAACACCAAAAATTATTGAAATTAATATTTTTCAGCATATTTTTCATAGAAAACAGTTTAAGTCCCTGAAAATGCAGTTTTCTCGGTTTTAATCCCTTCTTTTCGCAACTTTGACAATTTTGGCCCACATTGGAAATTTTTTTGCAACTTTGGCCCTTTTTAAATTTAAAAAGCATTTTAAACCTTTGAAAAGGATTTGGAACACTTATAGTCCACTGTTTTACAGAAAATCATAGTTTTGGCCCTCCAAAACAGAAAAATTCGCATAATGGGCCTCATTGGGCCAAAAATGTCATTTTTAGCCCATTAAGCTTGGAATTTATGTTTTTAATCCCCTAAATGAGTATATTTCCAGAAATTGATTTATGCAAACTGTTTTGGCACACTTCATCCAGCAGAATTCGTGATATGCCAATTTGGACCCTTAATTTTGTATTTTTCACATTTTAGGCCCAAAATTTGTGTTTTTAATCCAAAGAAAATTGTTACTAAACCACTTAGCCATTTTTCTTGAAACACTTTGTATGTAGAAATATATTTGAAGCTAAAATCATTTCACACAAGATATATCTCGGTTTTGAGGGGTTTTATGGCTAGATCCAACATTATAACACACAAATGCATACATATAAGCATGGAAATCATACAAGGCATACAAAACACATATAGATCTACACTTTCACTTGTATTCCCCCCCACAAAACTCATAAAAACAGAAAATAGGGGGTATGAAGCTCACCTCGGGTGTTGATTCGGTTTTTGAAGAAAGATTGGAAGAAATGAAGTGATTTTTGGCCTTTGCACTCCTTGATGAAATTTTCGAGTTTATGGGGTTTCTAGAGTGCAAGATCATGATTTTTGCATGGATTAGGAAGAGATTTTTTTGATAAATAAGGAATACAAGTCATAGATCCAAGCAAAACCTTACCTTAGATGATGATTTTGTGGAAGAACTTCCTTGAATGCTTCCTAATTTTCGAGATTTTGGATGGAGAAGAGGAAGAAGTCTTGAATGAATTTTAGAGAGAGTTTGTGAGTGTTTTGTGTGTGTGTGGTGTTGCTCTCGGCCGAGTTCAAGAAGAGAGAGGGAGATATAGACATGAAGTGATGTGCATGGATACATGGAATGGATTTGCATGGAGATCCACAAGACAATAAGGAGGTGGCACACTAAGGTCAACCCTCTTCTTGGGCTTGAGCTTTTGGGCCGAGAATAATGGAGGAAATGAGGGTGTTTGGGCCTTAAATACTTAAGCCCAATTTTCATGGTTAAGTTGAGTGATTTTTGGTCCAAATAAATTTAAATGTGATTTTTATGACTTGTTAGGGTCAAATTAGGTTAATTATGGTTCATAGTCATTAATTTATTTCATTCTAGGTCCAACATGGCTCACAATATTGAAATAAATAGATGTGAGTCCAATTAGAGCCCAATTAGGGTTCTAAGCCCATGATAGTCCAATTGGAAGCTTATTGGTCCATTTGGATCCAATAAGGAAGTTCTAGTCCAAAATAGACTTAACAAGAACTTCTAGGGTTTTCCAATTGTTTGATGACTACTTGTAGTACTTGTATAATGTATTTGATTGAAGTTTTTGATTCACATTAACTTGAATGTTTAGATTACATGACACAAAATTTCCAGTTGTGACATATTTAACTTTTCAAAGGTTTTACAAAACTTCTTTTACACTTTTATATTGTCAAATGCATGCCTACATATGTATAGTTATATAAATAATGATTAAAGGACTTAGGACAGTTAGCTCGCTATATTTCCTTTTCCTCGTTGGGATGTGGTCTTAGGGCATCGGTTGCTCGTCCGAATGTCGTCTAAATATTATTTATATATCATGTATACATATATAGGTATAAAGGTTCCATTAGTCAGTTCAACACCTTTGGGTAGCAAAGGTATACTTCCGGTTGTACTCGTACATTACTAGTAACTATAATAGGTATAGTTACGGGATACTACTTACAATTCCAAGTACAAGGAATCACACAAGAGTCAGTTCATTCATGAGTACAATTACATAGATACGTTTACATGAATACATTTACATAGATATGCTTACATGAATACATTTACATAGATACGCTTACGGAGATACGTTTACAGAAATACGCTTACATGAACACGTCTACATTAATACGTTGACTAGATACTATTACATAGGATCTGTTATAAATGTTTCGGGACTTACCATTCCACACCCAAAGTTGTTAGCTACAGTAGAGAAAAGGAGCGTCGACGGGTGTCCATGGTCGTACTGTTCGACAAGTTTCCACGCCGTGAATATCCTCATGCAAAAGGATACATCTTTAGTTATTATATTATTCTCCTTCCTTTATTTTGTGACACATTCACATGAACGACGAGGTAGGACATATTTGATATAGATAGACTATTTTCCTCATTACCTTATATTGCGACTCATACGCATAAACGACGAGGTAGACTATAATTTTATAATAATAGTTAAACAGGGAAAAATCGTCACATTTACAGTGATGCTTACTTACAAAACAGCCGGGTCTTGGTAGAAAACTACTTTTATACTAGTAGGAAATATAGGATTTCCTACGGTTTTCAAACGTTTACAATTACTTACAAACATTTTTCAAATGTTTACAAGTCTTTACTTTACAATTTTTATGAATCAAAGACACATTAATACTTATGAATTCACCAGCTTTATTGCTGATACTCGCTTTCAAAATAAACTTGTATTCTCAGGTCACAAATAGACAGGTACGACGACCAGGTTTTATGAAGACGGAGAAATCAATACTCCTCTTTTATTTTGATTATTTATTATGTTGTCTTATACTATGAAAGAACACACTTGTAATTAAAATTATACTATTAATGCAATGGATGATGTTGCTGCTTGTTTACTACTTTACATTGTTGTGATACATTACATGACGTCCTCTGCCCCAGAACGTTTCCGCCGTTCTCGGTTTTGGGGTGTGAAAATCCTCTAAGTGAGTCTTAGTACATTTGTATGTCTGAGAAGAGGAATCGAGAATTGTGGAAATGGTTAAATCAAGAAGTCAATCATACTTCGTTCCAATATCAAGTCTTAAAGTTATACTCCAAGATTGTGAATTGAGTGACAAGTCTTAAGATGGTTTATAACACTCAACAAATATGGAATTTGGAAAAGTTTTCTTATTCTTGCACATTTGAAATTGGTAAGTTGTGTTGTCTTGGATAAGACAAAGACCAACTAGGATCAATTATGTGAAGTGTTTTGTCTTGATAAGAACTACACTAACTCTTGAATATTTGTTTTGTCAAGGAATGTTTCTTGACAAGAGAATCTTATATGTCAATGAGTCAGTGGGAGTCTTAATGGTCTTGAAAGGTTTCAAGAACAAATCAAGAATAACCCTTATCGATCATCACTAGCACACGACTTGAGGTTTACAACCTATCGTGTTGACATTATTTTGTTTCTGTGCCATTCCAATTGAGTTAATTATGCATGTGAGTTCTATGAGTTCTCATTTGAATGCATAAAGACAAAGCACCTTGATCGATGGAAAGTACATTGATATGTAAGGATAAGTTACTGAACTACTTGGAAGACATGGTGGGGACTCGTGTTACCATAAGGCAAGAAGTCAAGATTAAGAAAGTTCGGTCCATATGAGTTTGGATTTCTCGTAAACTTTGGTTTTGACAAATTCACATGGATAGGAACACATACACCATAAAATCTAAGTGTCATAAGATTCCCTCCTTCATGAAAATGACTGTGAGGAATGCTTTCACTAAGAGAGATTTTAAAAAGATAGCAATTGTGAAAATTGTATTCTCAAATTCGATTATGGTTACGACATCCCTTTCCATAGTTCAAATTGTGAGATTTGGCAATTAAGTATGAACATTTGGACTTAGTAACATAAGTTCTGAATTTGTCTAGACACACATGTGAGCTTTCTAAGACAAAGGTGTATAAGTTTAAGAAGCTTACATCAAGTATTAGAAATATGAACTTTAGAAATTCAATAAGCATTGTTTTATAGAAGTTCAGCTGTTTTCTGAATACATGTCGAAGCTAGTGGGAGCATAAGTGTTATGCTTATATGATAATAATCATCATGATAGTGGAAGCATAAGTGTTATGCTTGTATGATTATTATGGAAAGTATTGCAAGTTAGCAATATTAATTATAGAAAACAAGAGTTATACTTTACAAAGTCGTAAGGGTTGAAAAGTTGTTTTGCTATAATTAAGGGAGAGAATATTATGCTTCATTTCAAATCTAAAGGCTTAGATTGTGGAATGTTAATAAATTTAGTCAAGGATACATAGTGTGTTCTCAAATTTCGATTATGATTACGACATCCCTCTTCATAGTTCAAATTATGAGTATTGGGTTTTGAGCATTGTAACACTCCTATGGTGTACATGCAACCCTATAAACCTTGGATCTATGTTTTCTCTATTATACATGCAAATAAGAACTTTCCAAGGCTTTAATCCTAACTAGCATATTATGAAGCACTTATACTCTAAAGTACTAGTTAGATGACATACCTTTTGATGTAGCTTGATGTCTTCAAGCTTTAAGAGCTTAGCCCCAATAGTGTGGAAGCCTCAAATGGAATCACAAATCACCAAAACACCTTGGAAGACTTTAGAGAATATGGATACTTGGTTCTCTCTAGTGAAATTGGCTAGCCCTTCTTAGTGTACCACCCTAGTCCATTTCACCAACCAAGGACATCTTTATATAGTGTGGAGGATTAGGGTTAAACCCTAATACCCATGACCTTTTATTTCCTAGGATCCATGGGTTAAACACTCCATGGACTATCCATGAAAGCTTAGCCCAACCTAAATGAACTTGGCCCATTCCATATATATAAGAGTCCATATTTAATTAGTTCCTTTTGATCACTTAATTAATTATAAATTAATTCTTGATCAATACTAATTAAATAATATGATTCCATAATAATATATTAGAACTTATAATATATTAATATTAATCATAAACATACTATTCTCAAAAGATTATCCATATAAATTGTGTCGGTGAAGTGCAACCCAAATGGACCATGCCGGGTCGGGTCAAGTACATACCAAATATAGTTATGGACTTAGACATTAATCCAACAGTCTCCCACTTGGATAAGTCTAAAACTATTATTGCGTATGACTTCAAACCTAACTGGCAATCGTAGCTCTTAAAGCTGCTGTCGAACTCTGATCTTGTCAACGAACTTGTCCATTAGATAAGGGATCATATATTCCTCCATTCTAGATATCATATGGACTGAGACATGGATTATAATCATTCTCTCTGTCCATTTGTTGTTTCCCGATTTCCGATTTATGACGACTGACTAATTGAACAAATCAAATCAGTCTTGGCCCGGCCGAGCACTTCCATTTGTCATCATCAAATCATCGAGGGGCCCACAAATATCGCTTTTATCCCGAAGGTAAAAGGAATGGATAAACTTCGACTCATATGGCTTGTTCTACTACTTGTTGAATCATACACAAAGGCACGTTTTATAGCACCGAGTTACCAAATGCGTTTTCGTGCAATCAATGTACAACCAACTCATAGTAACAACTCATATCTCTAGGTTTGAAGAATATAAGATATTATCGTCTCATGATCACTCGTGATAAAATCCATGAAGTGATTCCAATGAGCGCGGGTTGAATCCAATACTCAGAACTTATGAGCACTCATGAGTGTTGTAGCCCTTTGTCCAACACCTTAGACCTCTACAAGCCAACCCATGACAGTCTTAATTCATATCTACTTCCAACATATGACTGACTGTGGATGGTTTGAATAACTTAGTCATTCCGGAAGAATAACCTAGTTTATTCGGGAAGTCAAAACATGCAAAGTGAAACACAATAATAATTGAATCCAATATGGTCTCAGAACTTATGAATATAAATAAAACACCTTTTATTTATCACCATATGATTACACATTATTCATTGTATACTGTTTCAGCTATCAACTTTATTCTTGAATTTAAAACAATAGCTGTCCCATGCTCCAAGCATGTACACTATGTTTTCTAAACACTAGTCATGCCATACACCAAGTATGCATACTATGTTTGTCTATGATCTTTACTTTGTGAACTAGATCAATTGAACATAACTTCAATGATTCTCTTTTCACACTCCCAAATCCTTACTGCAAATGCAAGAATTCCAAATTCATGCCATTTACTGAAATCTGCTAGATTGTAAACTTATATGCATTGATCCTCTTGTAATGATTATGCACAAAATCATAAAGACTTAACAACAAACATTACAGAGCATTCCAAAGGAGATCAACTCCTTGGAAACATCCTTCTTGCATTAAGTTCCCTTAATCTTACACAGATTGAAAATTCTAACTTTGAAACATTTCCAGATTCCATTTTAACTATCACTTCTGAACAAGAGTTGCCTCCTTACAGATTATGTCAATATGGTCCTTCCAGGATTATCACTATACTTCCAACTGTCCTTGAGCACCCAATCTTTGGTAAACCTTAGATTGTCCTCGACAATTGTTTAATCCTTTTAGTCATATCCAGTTCTAAACCTTTTCCCTTCTTAATGCCCCAGGCATTTGGAAAATTTTAGAAAGGATGAATATAGCACATGTAATCGATCCTATATCCGACGCATATGGGACACGATTCATGATGTCTCACATAAAGACTAAACCAGTCTTTTGCTATAACATTTCCAGTTCTATTTGCCAAGTTCTCATAATTCAGATTATGAAAAGGGATGCCGTAATCATAATCGAATTTTAGAACGCAAATAATGGACCAATATATAGAATTTCCTTATGTTGAGCCATTCCAACATGAAATTCATATATATATCCTTGACTAAATGATTAAAGCCTCATGATCTAAGCTTATAGATTTGAGATGAAGTATAGTTTCCTCTCCCTTAATTATAGCAAAACAACTTTTCCCAATTGAAACCTTTTGTTTTCTATAATTAACATTGCTAACTTGCAATACTTATCATAATTATCATGGTCCCACTAACATGATGATTATTAGCATAACACTTATGCTCCCACTAGCTTTGACATGTACTCAGAAATCAGCTGACTTTCTTACCAAAGTTCAGATTTCTGATACTAGATTGTTTTGATAAGACTTTATCAAAAACATACACCTTCCCTTAGATAGCACACTTGTGTGTCTAAATAATTATGAAGAGGGATGCCGTAATCATAATGGTTAGACCTTTTTGCTACTTCTCACAAGTCCAGGTTAGTGTGCCGGTAAACCACACACGCTCCATTAACGACTTTGAGAATGCAAATATCACAATTGCTATCTAGCTAAAATCTACTTAGTGAAAGTGTTTCCTCACCATCATTTTCATGAATCGGAGAGAAACCTTATGACACTTAGATCTAATGGTGTATGTGTTCTTATCCATATGAATTTGTCAAAACCATAATCGCAAGACAAGGATAATGACAACTCCAAAACCATATGGATTGAACTCAATCTTAATTTCTTGCCACATGACAGCTCAAGGGTCAGCCATTGCTTCCAAATTTTTGTGCAACAAATTGAGAACTTTAAGAACTCCAAGACGTGTGAGTTGTTATTTGCTGGTCGGTTGCACATTGATGATAAGTAAACGCACCAGTAACTTGTTGTTATAAAACTTATTGTTGTGTGTAATTCAATGAGTGAATACAAGCAAGCATTGATTTGAAGTTTATCCGTTCCTTTTTCCCAAAGTGGGATAAAAGTGATATATGTGGGCCCCTCGATGATTTAGTGATGACACCCTAAGCGCTTGGCCAAGCCGAGACTAATTTGATGTGTTCAATTGTAGTCTGTTGTCAGTTGTCATAAATCGAAAATCGGTAAACAACACATAGACTGAGAGAATGATTTCAATACATGTCTCATGTCTATACGATATCAAGAATGGAGGAATATATGATCCCTTATCTAAAGGACACGGTTCTGATACGATCAGAGTTGACAACGGCTTTTGAAAGCTACGATTGCTGATCAGGTTCTGAAGTCATATGTAGAATAGTTATTAGACTTATCCAAGTGGTCCTTTTGGGTTGCCTTCACACTGGTGACTAGACATGATGATTGTTGAGGAGAGAGGCTGGTTTATTGTTAAGAATAATAAATTAGGGTATAAATATGATTTGTTAATATATTATATGAATAATATATTAATTTGGAATCATATTATTAATTAGTATTTAATCAGAAATTAATTTAGAATTAATTTTGGGATTAAAGGAACTGACTGAAAGTGCATGGGCTGTTTTGTAATTATTCAATAGTTGAGGCTTTGGGCCATTGGATCACCTTTATTAAGGCTTGAATGAAAATCCTATAAGGATCTAGGTGTTTTCGTCCAAGGGCGTAAGGAAAGGAGTCCATGGACTTGCTTAGGCCCTAAGCTAAGGGATTAGGGTTTACACCTTGAAACCCTAGTTAGCCTTAAGTATAAATAGCACCCTAAGGCACTAAGATTTCATCCAAGCTTTGGGAAACCCTAAAAGGGACGAATTCTAGGGCAAGATACCCTTCTCTCCTCTCTCCCATATTCATCCTTTCACCTAGTGTGTTTGTGAGCCATTAGAGGTACTACACTTGTGGTACTTGCTTTCAAAGCTAAGGAGATTCAAGGAACTAGTTGTTATTACTATATAACAACAAAAGGTATGTATTCTATTCTTCTATGTGGATTTAGAAAATAGTACTAGCATGCCAGGTTTCTTTTTGTGTTCATAAAGTTGTATAACTAATAGTGAAAACATAGATCCAACTCTAGGGTTGCATGCACACATAGGATTGTTTGTTTAAAAACCCATCAGGTGGAAGGGGTTGTATTTATAGGGTGAAATATGGATGAAATTGGTGCCACATGTCACCATCTAGTGGCAAGCCTTGGGGAGAAAGCAATGGCCAAGATTGTGCCACGTCACCCCTTTTGCAGCAACAACCTGACAACTTCTAAACCTCGTAACTTTCGCATACAAGCTCCGTTTTCGACGTTATTTATATAAACACATAGGTAAAAATAAGTTCTACAACTTTCGTTTTGACTCCATCAGCTAGTTCTTGACCGATCTTAAATTTAACAGTACGATGAGATTATATTGTTAAATGTCCGCATAAAATTCATAACTTCTACATACGAACTCCGTTTTCGTCTATCTTTTTACTGTTGAGTTCCTATTAATGAGATCTTCAATTCTCATTTAGGTCGCATAGGCCAGAAATCGCTCGATCTAAAATCCGAGTTTCGGGGTGTGCATTGCTATGCCAAATCTTAGAAAATTCATAACTTCCTCATACGAAGTCAGATTTGGGCGTTCTTTTCATTTTTGTATGTTCCCCGTTTAACGTATACTACAAATTTTGTTTAGATCACTAAGGCTAAAAAGTACTTTATCAAAAATTCACTATTTATGTCTCCCGGTGTCGTGCCGGTTTTGCCGTAAAACTTCGACGGACCATAACTTCTTCGTTACAACTCGGATTTCGGCGTTCTTTATATGTACGGAACCCTTTAGACGTATTCTACAACTTGGTTAAGATTATTTATTCTAAATAATCTTTTGTCGAAAATTCATTTTCGACCCCTATTATCTCTAAATTGATTAGCCCGGATCTACGGGCGTTACACTACCCAAGATTTCAAGATCCTTCTGTAATGATTTCCAACTACGAGCTCTTTGCCATGATGAAGAGACTGGAATGACAAGTTACTCAGTAGCAAGAGGACAACATGACAGTGTTAAAGGAAATAGAAAGAATGAGGACGACGATACATAAATCCCAAGAAGCAACACCCGACGAAACCTTCATCACTCCTAATAACAAGGATTCTGGTAACTTCATGAATAATAATACTTTTAATACTAACTCTATGGACCTTGATGCATGAATGAGCCTAGTTATGGCCAAGGAACTTCAACAATTAAGGTAGAAGATCTCAAGTGTGCTCAGAGTGGTCCAACCTATACCGTAAGTATCCCCCATGAGCCACATGATCTCGAGATTTGCTCATGCGATAGCTGATAATGAAGTCCCAAAGCACTTCCAAACTCCCAACGTGAAGCCTTACGATGGAACTACGAATCCTAAAGACATGTGACACAATACAGGGAAAGAATGAAGATCATCTCCATTCACACACATTTGAAGGAAGCTTCTCTATGTATGGGTTTCGGTTCAACCCTCACAAGATCATCCTTAAAATGGCTTCTTAACGTTCCTCCTTACTTTATTACTTCATTTTCTTATGTTGATTCATGAAAAATGATCCCTTAGCAATCCAAAGTGAAGCCTATTCCTCTGCAGAAGAATTCCGAGATGATACCTATTCCGAAGAGAAGATCTGTCTGAGACACATCCTTTTTATTACTTTCTCTTTGACTATGTATAGTGCACTAATTATTCCTAGTACAAATTTGTCTTTTAGTAGTTGTTTTATTGTACAATACATGGGACAAGATCAACAGATGCGGCTTTGACAGTCTATTGATCTTCGGTTGCCTTCTAGTCCATGCACTTTACAGGATTTGTCTTATTTGTCTCACTCCATGCCTATTTAAGGAGATGTAAGGTTGATTGTTTACACATGTATGACTGCAACATTTTGTATCATATCAATACCAAGAATCATTCAGTTAAATCACTCTCTCTCTCTCTCTCTCTCTCTCTCTCTTTCTTTCTCTTACATTCTTATTGTTCTTAAGTTACTTTACTTTACATTGTTCATACTTGTTAATCATTTTATATCTTGAATACTTTGTGTAATATTTATATTCCAATACAAGACTGGTTTACTAGACTTGACTGGATATTTTTAGCAGCAGACATTGATCTTAAGTTAATTCAAGGTTTGAGTTTTCAAACCTTGTCTGCACAGATCATTTATTACTTTCACAATTTGTATCAGAGCCTAAGTGGTTGTCCTTTGAATCCATAAGAACATATTATAGTTGATTGAAGATTACCTTGGTATCTTAATCATTTATATGTTAGGGATAAAATTTCTTCTATATACCACTTCAGCTCTAATATCTTAACTTCAGTCGCTGCTTCTAATCAAACTCAACAAATGTATTCAATGCAAATAGCAAATAGCGTGGGTTTCCCAACGCGTGCCCCATTATTAGTTGTTGAAGAGTATAATCATTGGAAAGTTAGAATGGAGAGATTTCTGCTTGGTAAAGAAAAAGGTGAAGATATATGGAGATCTGTAAAAGAAGGTCCTCATGTTCCTGTAAGACAAATGGTCAGAGATGCCTCTACTACACTTATGGGTCAAGAAGAACTCCGTACAACACTACTACCTGCCTCAGATATTGAAAAGATTCATGCATATCAGATTCCTTTCTTAGAGATGGTGTTCGGTGTTCCTCATTCTCTCTTTGAGCACATAAAATTATGCAAATATGCCAAATAAATTTGGGATACACTTCAATACTTGTTCGAAGTGTCTAAGAACATGAAAAATAAGCATTTGACATCAATTTTAAATGAATTTGACACCTTCACTACAACTCTTGGTGAATCTGTAGCCTCTGCATCAAATCAGTATAGAATCATTGTGAACAACATGATAACACATGGCATAGTACGAACTCCATTCGAGTATAATCTCAAGTTCATCAACAGCCTTGGCAAAGGATGGGGAAATGTTAAATCATGTCTTCGGAATAATAGTTCTTTGAAGAAACCGAAGCTCTATTAGTTTTTTGACGAATTACAAGGTCATGAATCCAACGTTGCGTAAACGTTAAGAGAACTCTCAGGAGCTCCTCTCACTTTAATAAGCTCTGTCAATCCACTGATTCCGAACCCGCCTGTATCAGATCCTTTTGGAGCCATCTCATCTGTTCCACCTGTTTAACTTACTCGACCTTGTAACAACCCGTTATTTGAAGTCGATGTAAGTCAAACTTATTCGAATAAAAGTTTAAACTACAATCGTATACAAGTAAATCCATGTCATAGCATTAATACAATTAGAACTTAAAGGCCTTAATGGCATGTTTATATAAGTTATTTTATTTGCATACTTTGATAATCATACTTATATATAAGTAACTTATATATTGAAAAACTATGCATATATAACTTAAATACAAGTTAATAAAAGTCAAGGAAGTCAAACCAAAGTCAAATAATTAAAATTATTTGATTTAATATAATGGAAATAATTTTATTATATATGTGTTTTGATTTTTAGAATTAAATCACTCAAAAATGAATTAAATGCGAGGACCGAAATCGCCCCACCGAGAATTCTCGCATGGCTCCACATCCCTTGGACCGAAATCAAGTTTGCGGTCAAGACCGCAAACGTGCGAAGCCGCCTCTTCTTCGGACCTCAAACAGCTGACCGCAAACCCTCCTCGGTTGGAATCCCTTGGACCGAGAACATGCACCGAAATCATCTCCTTTTTGGCCAAAAACTCCTTTAAAATCTAGATATTTAGCTCCAAACCGCCTACTTTTCTTTTCCTTTATACTTAAGAAACAAAATGGATCATTTGAACACTTCCAGTAGATATTTTCACCTCATTTCTCTCTTAACTTCAAACCTTTTTTCTTTCCAAGAGTTTGATTCTTCCAAATAATTACAAGTTTTGGTAAGTATCATATATTATTTAGTGTTAATATAACACTTTATTAATCATTCATTTCACTAATTTTAAATATAATATCATGTGAATAATATTATTAGGATACGTTTGTAAAACGTGTTTTAACCCGAGAATCATCACAACCATATTGTAATCAACCAAGAACACGCACCCGCGGTGAGTTCATACCCTACGTTTTTTTTTTTTGATTTTTCATTGTTTCAAGGGGGGGGGGGGGGGGGGGATACAAGTGTAACACAAGAAATTTTCTGTTAATATCTAAATGTTTTCAATATTTTGTCAATCATTGCCGTTATTAAACACACACACACACACACACACACACACATATATATATATATATATATATATATATATATATATATATATATGGTTAAGTTCAAATGAGAACACTATTTAATGTGAGAACGTGACAACACTACTTTACGTTACTATTCTACTATGAATTTAATATGTATAGTATTGTAGTAATTATAATATGAATATATTCAATTTTATATTGATATTCTACTATAAAATATATATATATATATATATATATATATATATATATATATATATGTAGTAATTTAGTAAATTCTAATGTGAATGTTAAATATATGATTGTTCATATATTCGGTGATAAATAATGTCATAAAGTTGTACATACAAAATTTTAATGTGAATATTAATGTGTGATTGTTCGTATATTTGTTGATGAATAATGCCATATCGTTGTATATACAAAATTCATAGTAGAATAGTAACGTAAAGTAGTGTTCTCACATTAAATAGTGTTCTCATTTGAACTTAACCATATATATATATATATATATATATATATATATATATATATATATATATATATATATATGCTTAGGTTATTTTGTTTTTTACTAAGTACTGTGTGTCAGATTGAACAGATTTGGACAACGGATGAAATTAATCAATGGACATGATTTGAGAGTGTATGTTATTACAATGGGGTAACATATACCATATAATCACACAATTTTTAGCAAAAGGGTTTTTTGGACAATTAACTACATTTATAGAAGGAAATTTTCAGATTTTTAGGGATGATTAATTCTCCTAATTTAAAAAAAAAACTGAATTTTTTAATTAATTCCATTTCAATTTTTACCGATTTTATTCTGACATTTTTTTTGTTAGAATGATGCTCTTTCAGAATTTTATTCTAATAGAATATTATTGAAGAAAAACAAAATTATTGAATAAGATGTTGTAAAATAGCAAACATTCTAATATATTCTTATACATCCGAACTTAAATACAAATTCATACATATTCTTACAGACTAAAAGCCTTATACATTTTAATATAATTATACATATTCTAAAAGAATATCAACAAAAATGATTAAAATTCTTAAAAAATAACAACATTCTTAAATTTTGAGTATGATCAAACTTTATTCATTCTTCAAGTTATTCCTATTAGGTCTTCAACGCCTTCTTCCAGCCATTCTTATCACAAGTACAACAAAAACCAATAATTGTTAAAAACATGTTACTTGCAATTAACTATCACTTAATATATTCTGGTAGAATACATAGAATATGACAGAATACATCGATTTTATTCTGATAGAATACATTCTGTTAGAATACATAGAATACATTCAAAATTATTGTATTTACTTCTGATATAATTTTAGATTTCAAATATACAATAACGAGGGACTATAGAAATTGGAATTCAAAATCACAAATTGAACCAAAATAATACACAGACAAATTAATTATCTTTTTAAACAATTACATAAAACATGTGTTGCTAGTAATTCTGACAGAATGCATATCACAAGGTTAAATTCTTTAAATGCTCTTTCAGGCATTTCAACAAACACTTGTTAGGCATTATCATCAAACAAGCCAAAAAACATATTTGATTTACTTGCAATAGTTTACCTATAAACATAATTTCCAGCAACATATTTGATTTAGAATGCATACCACAAGGTTCAAAGCCAAACACCCATACTAGCTGCTGATTTGCCTTACTTCTCTATTCCAACTGATTTCGCCGACAACGAGATGGGAACCCATGATGGATGGCCGAGGATCGACAGTCCACCCTCAATTTGCAGTCGTCCCATTCGCCTCCCTTCCATCACGATTTCTGAACCACCAGACCACCATTCGACTTCCCTCAATCGCCTGATGCCTTCTCGATCTGATGAAGACGACGATGAGGACCGAAGTCCCTTTCTCAGTCTCCTTGCGAATCTGTCTGACCCTCACTAGTGCCCTTGATTTTTGACTGCTCCCATTCAATCGTTCCTTATTCCCGATCTGTTGAAGAAGACGCATTACCAAAAAAAAGGGTCGATGATTTGCATTAGGGTTGTGGATATGATGGTTTGAAATAAGTCAAATAATAGTAGACGTGATTTATGGAATATACCAAATATATAAGAATTTATTTTTAGTTTATAAAAACAAAATGACTAATCTACCCATTTTTTTTACATTAATTATTTGTTTTTTCTTGAATTCTCATTGGTGCATACATGCACACAATACTTGCTAGAAACATTTGAACCTAGCTTTCTCTCTCTCTCTCTCTCTCTCTATATATATATATATATATATATATATATATATAGACTAGGTGTGAGACTCATGTACTACACAAGTTTATTAAAAATAAAAATTTCATATCAATATTTAAACATTAAATATTTTATAAAATAATATTTTTACATAACATAATGTAATCTTTTGGAACATTTATAAAAGAAATCAAATATTCTTTAGAACATTTATGAGACTTTATTATCAAATTAATAGAATGATTCTTTTTCCTTATAAAACTCATTAGAATTTTGCAAAATTTATTTAAAAAAAAAAAGAAATTCCCAAGAAATGACAAGTGGAGAATAATAGTTCTAAAACTCCCATAAAATTACATATAGCAAAACTCTTGAAAATTTGACAAGTGACAAAAAAACCTTCATTTATTAGAAAGGATAATTAAGGTTCAACAGGCTTAGAATTGATAAATTTGTTCCATTTCCTATTCCTGGTTTGGTTGTGGGTTTGGGGTAGAATTACTTGTTCGACTGTTTATTTAATCATAATTATATAAATACTATATTATATACGTATAAAACCATTTAAAACTTGTTAACCAAAAATATATTTTTACAAACTATTTTAATACCATTTGGGTATAAATATTGAATTTCACGGAACAACCGTATCACGGATTTTACGACTTAAACTTGCTGAATTATTAACAATACAAATGTTTTCGTTTTAGTAGAACACATACATATAAACTATAATAGGTATAGTTTATGGAACTTACATATTACGTTTCAAAGTTCAGAATATAATACGGAAAACAAACATATAAATTATAATAAATATAGTTTATGAGATATACCTATAGTTTATCCATTTCAAAGTAACTTTTCATTATTCTACACGTAACCGTCAATATAGCATTTTGTGAGACACACTTCACGTACTTATCTAAGTACCAACCAAGTCTTGAAATTTTAACCAGAGTCTCCCGGAGGGAGAGCGTGAGACTTGTGTATAGATCTATACGGGACTAACAATCTCGCACCTTAACTGTTTGCTACAGTTAGGCCGGCAAGCCTAGGGTGACAAATTTTGTACCGATTGCGACGCCTGAAGAACATCGTGTTCAAGCCATCTTATGGTCATCAAGCATGGTTATTATAACTCACAATTTGGTATTGAATAAAACGATTAGTGTATGAATAAGTAAACAACTTCACATAGTTTTATTAAATAATAAAACTATAATACAATATTTTACAAGTACAGGTGGTGAATCCAAGCACTTACAATTACATAGTTTTTATACAAGTACAAATGCAGAATACTATTCCAGTATAGACAAAACATACTTTTCATGGTTTTATGTGAATTAAAACTACATTATACTATTTCAGAGTACAATAACATTTACACGTTTTGGTCTTAGGGTATTAAGACTACAACACATTACAACAGAAAATATATGATTTTCTGGGAAAAACATACTTACATTTTCATGGAACAAATAAAAGATTTCAGTTACAAACATGCTTATGAACTCACCAACTTAATTATTGACACTCTTTTCATAACTACTTGTATTCTCAGGAAATCAGTAAACAGGTAACCACAAGTTTTGAGAAGACGGAGCTTCATAGACTCATGTCTTTTAACTTTTGTTATACATTTTGGTGTCAAGTATACATTGATTTGAACACGAATGTAAAACTATACTTTATCAATGTAATGGTTGTTGTATTTTGATTACTATTATGCAATTGTTGTGATACTGTACATGACATCATCCACCCCCGAACGTTTCCGCCGTTCCGGTTTGGGGGTGTGACAGACCTACTCAACCCGTTGCACCTATTCCTCTAATTTTGAACTATTTGTACGATGTAGAACTTGATCAAGAACTTGGTTATTCTAAACTTCATTTCTAGTAAAAGTTTGCACTTATGTCTGTGAAGTACAAATATCCTTGGAATCCCAATCAAAAACCACCACAAAATCGATTTCAAGTTGTTAACCACAACAATCCTCAACCTTACCCCAAATCCAATGAAAATCCACCTGCATATCAACCCAACATTCCAACTCACCCCTTGGAACATCAGGCTGTTTCAAAATCAGTCAAACCCCAGATTATGTGTCACAAATGTGGTCTCAAAAACCACTTTGCAAAGGACTATTTGGCTAAAATTCCTCATAAACCAAATGTGAAAGATTCTGCCTACTATGCTCGTAAAGCATAGGAATTCACTGAAAGTGAAAAAGATTTTGTTACCACGGTTTTAAGAAATATTGATGGGTATTAGTCATTCGGAGATGAGGGTGAAGATAAAACTGAAAGGAATTTGTGGTTGGTGGTTAGACAATCAGTTGAATGTGATGAAGGGTATCGGTCTTTTGGTTCGGAAGATGATAATGACGATGCTGAGCTAAAATACTGCTACATGGAAACAAACGTTCCACCTAGCCAAAGCATCATCCAACAGGTAAAATCCATGATCATTGATAATAACTTTGATTTGACTATTTGTGAACCTTATCTAACTCAAATTGAATCAGATATGACAGTTACTCATAGAGCCTATGAGTCTTCCATACAAGTTAGTGAAAAGCTGGATAGTGAGTTGACTAGTCTTAGATTACGTTTTGAAGAGTGAAAACTTAAGATTGAATCATTAGAGAGGGAACTTGTAATGGTGAAAGATGAATGTATTATTTTGAAAGAAAAATGTGAAATTACTTTTAGTGAAAGAAACATCTTAGTTACTGATAATCAACATCCTAATGCCAAAATTGATGCTTTGCATAACTCTTTTGATGTTCTTGAAGCTAACGAATGGATGACACATTATTTTCGTCACCCTTGGTCCAAAGCACCAAGTCTCGGAAGCGAGTGTTCGAAACCCGTTATTCGTCCCTTGAAGGAACTTCAAAACCTAATGTTTATGGGAGACATTCCGAACCATACTTATTCGGATACCCCTATCTCACCATTGTCACCCCTTCCCGAGACTTCGGACAAATATCAGTCACTGATTCATGAGTTCAAATTCAACGCCTTTTTTGCCCTTGATATCCCTGGACCTGAACTAGTCTTTAGAATCCTTACCTAACACATGCTGTAATGGAGTTTATTTTCCGCACTTTGGTCCTCCGAAAAATTATGTTATTGAGGAAATCATTCTTGAGATAAACATACATCACTCAAACCAATCCAATTCATTTTGGGCGTCTTTTGATAATGATGTAGAACTTAAGAGTGACGATGACATCTCATCTGACTTATGTGTCTCCAATTCTAAGGCAATCTCAAAAACGACTCTAGTGTTAATTAAGCCTCATTTCAACAATCCATCGATTGGACAAAATTCTAAGTCTTCATCTGACTCTTGGAAGAAACCCTGGCTGAACAAGAAAGACATTGTTCATCGACATACCGAAGCTAGAAAAGCTCTTGAAAAGGAAACTAGGTCTAGGCAATGTTCTACGTTTCTTGAGAAATCCAAAAAGAAAGTGTCTCAAACAGTTAGTTCAGCTACTAGGAACCACAATACTTTCATGCCTGTTAGTATCCTTAAGAGGCCATCTAATCCTATTAGCTCGGATGTTCGGAACACATTTTTCACTTATGTTAAAAATGTAACTGTTGAGACCTCATCTAAGAAAACCAACTCTTCTCAGATAGTTTCTTCTTCTGTGTTTATTTCTACCTCAGATGGCATAATTTTTAAGCCTAAACAACTTTCAAAACAAAATGTGCCATCGAACACAACTAACAATGGAAAAGATGCTCAAAACACTATTTCTCGAAAACCTTCTAAAGGTTTAAAACAAAAGTTTGAATGGAAAGTAAAAAAAAGGTCTGAAAACACAACTAAAACACCTGTATATACAGTTCTTCCAACAACATCTCGAAAATTGTCTCTCTGAGGAAAGTTGTGCCTAACGTCCCTAAATCTAACTCGGAGCCTAAAAACTCCAAAACTCACTAATTTTGTAGGCTTTTGTGCTTCAGAACAAGATATAATATGGTATATTGATAGTGCTTGTTCTATGCACATGACTGGGCAAAAATAATTTTAGAGTGATCTGAAGCTCGCTTCTAATGCTGGTTATGTTACTTATGGCAATAATTTGAATTCTAAAATTCGAGGTTATGGCATCTTGACCAACAAAATTTTCTCTGTCTCTAATGTGGCATATGTAGCTGATCTCAAGCATAATTTGATTAGTGTGGCACAACTCACCGATCAAAACCGAAGAGTTGAATTCTACAAGAAGCATAACTATGTTATGAGAGAAGACCGAAAAGAATGTCTTATCAAATCAGATCGCATAAAAATATGTATCCTTTAGACATCAACAAGATCATCGGAAAGCCTTAACTTTGTCTTATTTCAAAGGTTGTTTCTTGAGATAAGTTTGCTATGGTATTGGAGGCTGACTCATCTCAACTTTCGATACATGAATAATATAGTTTCTGGTGAAATGGTTTGAGGTCTGTCACTCTTCAAATTTGAAAACGATCATCTCTACGTGTAACGCCCGTAGATTCGGGCTAGACAATTTAGAGACAATAAGTGTCAAAAAATGACTTTTCGATGGAAGATTATTGAGAATAAATAATCTTAACCAAGTTATAGCATATGTCACAAGGGTTCTGTACATATAAAGAACGCTGAATTTCGAGTTATAACGAAGAAATTATGACCTGTCGAAGTTTTGCTGTAAAACCGACACGACATTGCGTAACGTAAAAAGTGATTTTTTGATAAATTACTTTTTAGCCTTAGAATTGTAAAAAAAATTCATAGTAGACGTTAAACCGAGAACGTACATAAAAAGAACATCCAAATTTGTCTCATATTAGGAAGTTATGATTTTTTTTTTAAGATTTAGCATAACAGTGCACAACCCGGAGTTCGAATTTTAGATCAATCAATTTTTAGCCGACACAACCTAAATGAGAATTGAAGATTTCATTAGTTGGAGTTCAACAATAAAAAGATAGTCGAAAACGGAGTCCGTATATCGAAGTTATGAGTTTTACAAGGTCGTTAAATAGTGTAATTTTCGCATACTGTTAAATTTAAAATTGGCTGAGAATTAGCCGATGGAGTAAAAAAAAAGAGTTGTAGATCTTGTCAATACCTACGCTTGGATATAAAGAACTTCAAAAATGGAGATCGTATGAGAAAGTTACAAATTTTAGAAGATTATTAGTTTTTAGAGTAATCTTTGAGTGACACGTGGCACAATCCTGACCATTACTTCCTCCCCACGCCTTGCCACCAGATGGTGACATGTGGCACACCAACATGACAAGTTGGAGGCCCATAACTCTCCGAGTTGAGCCAATTTCTAGCCTATAAATAACATGAGAGGTTCTCCATTTTCTCCACACCTTAACCCTTCTCTCTAAACCCCTCCTAAGCCATAGTACTTCTCAAGTGCTAATAGGTGAGTCCCGAAGTGCCATAAGGCTCCGAGAAGAGGAGCTTTCGGCTCTTAAGTTCTACCACCACAGAGCCCGGTTCCTAGCCAAACCCTCTTGTAAGTGAGTTATGCTTACCCTACCTTGAGTATAACTTATGTTTAAGTTCAATATTGTTATTATGAACTTATAAACAATAAATATATTACAAAATATAATATACAAAGTGTTATTATAATATATTTTAACTACTCTCGGTACGGTGAATCTGGTTTGAAGGGCCGTATAAGATTGTTGGATCTCTGAAGTGCTATAATGCCAAAATGGTCCTGCCCTCCGGTGTATCATGTCTGACCCCTGTCTATACATAGTGGTTGAAAGTATTGTTTAACATTTATAAAACAATGTCGCTCATAAATCATCATTATAAATATTAGACTAAAATCTAGCGGTAATGATACTAGGTTTCGTTGAAGGAGAATAGAGTTGATAGAAGTGAAGTGCTGCCCAAGTTTGGGATCATCACTTTAACAAGTGAGTGCAAGTCCCTTTCATGAACATGATTTTAATACAAGTATTAATTAAAGAGTTAAATATATGTTAAAGAGTTTATGTGTGAGTGCATAGTCACTTTCATGAACATGATTTTAATACAAGTACTAATTAACGAGTTAAATATATGTTAAAGAGTTTATGTGTGAATGCATAGTCTCTTTCAGGAACATGATTTTAATACAAGTATTGATTAAAGTATTAAATATATGTTTGTGTGTAAAATATTTGATATTGCCTGAAATATGTGTTAAGAGCATATATGATAACATATGATGATTTAGGATATAGAGTAAACCAAAATTAATTAAGAGGAATATTAGGCAGTATCTCCTTATGAGTACGAGTAACATATACACGAAGCGTAGAACTTTAAAACTTGTCATTGATCCGAGAGCATGGATTAGACTTATTCATTTGTTTTTAGTCCGAGAGTATGGAAAGGACATAATTATTTGTCATTAATCCGGGAGCATGGGTTAAACATAGTCAATTGTCCCTAGTCTGAGAGTATGGGATGGGCATAGTTATTGATCCGGGAGCATGGATTAGATATACCCGATCCGGGAGTATGGATTCGGTAAAGTGGTTAATTTAAGATTCAGGAGTATGGATTAGGTAAAGAGGTTAATTTTAGATCCGGGAGTATGGATTAGGTAAAGAGGTTAATTTTAGATCCGAGAGTATAGATCGTGTCGTTGTAAGGATCGACGGGGTGGGGTAAAAATTGCTTATATCAGGTGAAACTGTATTTGTTGTAAGTTCTAAAATACACACACACACACACATATATATATATATATATATATATATCATATAACATTGTGAGACTGAAATCCCTATGTACTCACCAAGTTTCCCATCCTGACCCACTCAGCTTATTTATATCACAGGTGTCGATACGAAGCTACATTACATTGAGAGATTAAAGGAGATTTAGATCACTAGTGTAAAAGAATGTAAGGTCTGTTTATGCTTATATTTCTGTATTGACGATGACATCCCAAAGTTTTTATATAAACAAGATACATTTCTTCGGAAATGCTTTGTTAATATGTTTATCATATTTTTTTGGAAAAAAAATTCCGCAATATTAATCTTGGAAAATGAATACTCTGATTTTCAAATAAGCAGAAATAAAATTTTTAAAATGATCGTGAATTTGAGGATGTTATAGTTGGTATCAGAGCATTAGTTTAAGCGAACTAGGAATATGGATGTATTTCTTGACTTAAACTTAGAATGCTAAGCGATGATCGTGAGGAGTGAGTCTAATATATTTTAGTAGTACACCTGAATAGACACGAGCCCTAGCTCATTTAGGGAATATGCCTAAATTGCTTTATGAGCTAAATGATTTGTGATGCTTTATGATGCCATTATTTGATCAGATCTATGGTCTGCTACCGACCGGATTTGGAAACTTTATGTGTTCAAATTTCTAAACGTTTAATTACGGTATTAGAATTGGTATGTAACTTTTCGAAAAGATAAGGAGATTTATGTTGGATTATATGTCTAAGCCCATAACTATTATTGGTATGTACTCGACCCGAGAGTAGCATGGTCCATTTGGTTTCATATCATCAAGACAATTTGTTAGGATAGACTTTTGAGAAGAGGTTATATATGATTTATTAATATATTATAAGTTCTAATATATTAATATGAAATCATATGATTTAATTAGTATTGATCAAAAATTAGTTTGGAATTAGTTTAGTGATCAAAAGAGACTAATTAAATCTATGGGGACTAATTATGGTAATTCGTTATATTTATATGTGTTGGGCTTATGGTCCATGTTGCACTAAGTTATGTATGGATACATAAAGAGTTGGTCCACATGAACCATGGATCATAAACCCATGGGTATGGATTTGGGTTTTACCCATGACCTTTGGAATTCTACATATAAATATGTTACTTCATGATCATTTTCGTGTGCTTCTATTCTTAGAGAAAGATGGACGATTTTGGTGCATGGAATTCTCTCTCAAAATGTCATCCTTTTGTCTTAGATGTGTTGTTATTCAATTTGAGGTGAAACACTTGGGACACTAAGTTCTTAAAGGCCAGAGTCTTTCTTGCAACATCAACAACATCAAGAGGTATGTCTAAAACTTTTTTTTTTGTTATTCATATGTTATTTGTATGCTAGTTGTAGGCTTAATGCTTTGGAAACACTATGACATGTATAATTAGAGAAAACATAGATCCAAGGCATTTAGGGTTGTATGTGCACCATAGGATGTTGTATTATACAAAACCTAACAGTGGTATCAGAGCCATGAGTTGTTTTCTATTATACTTGATGTTATTATTGGTTTTCAAAGCAAAAAAATCGTTTTTTGTGCATTCTGACAGCAAGACTCGTCGAGTCCACTGGGTGACTCGATGAGTTGCTTGAAGATATTCTTGGACTCGTCGAGTGCATTAAGGAACTCGACGAGTTGATTGTCCTGGATGTAGATTTTCGAGTTTTTTTGGCCTGTTTTGGATTAGGATCATTACCACAAAATGTTTTTGTTCATAAAATTTGATTTTGATGCTATGGTAATGATTATCCTTATCCAAAAACCAGATCATTGTCAAAGTTTCAAGATTTGTATTAGTTTTTATGATTAGATAATTTCTTGAAAATTGTTGATGTGAATTATCTTTACTTATGAGTTTGATCTAGATCATAGAAAAATTATTTGATTATTGTGTTAATCGGAATAATTGATCTTAATGGTTTTTATGAACTCCATAACTTTTCCTGAAGTTATGGAAAATGAAGAGTTTTTCTTTTTAAAAGATTCATTTAAAGTTCATAGGTTATGAAAAATGAAAAGTCATGTTTTAAATGTCATCATGAAATAGTTTTATGTCTTTCATAACTTGTCCTTAAGTTATGAAACTTGAAAAACCAAAAGTTTTTTTGAATTGTTCAAAACTTGCCCTCAAGTTTTGGAATTTTTCAAGTTACCCCATGTGTACTTTAATTCCAACCCTTAGAATTTTAAAAGTTAAAATTCAACCCTTATACTATTATAATATTAAAGGGTTAATATATATATATATATATATATATATGTATAAGAGTAAGTCAGTCTTACCGTTAGTAGGCCCCATTCACGAAGCCGATCTATAAGGGCTGTATAAGGTTACTGCTTATAAAATGGCAGTTTAATGGGTGTCCATTCTCACCCACCGTTTCCTTGACTGGTGGAAGGTCGTTAGCCGAACGGGTAGGACATAACGTTAATTCTCCCTTCATTAAAAGTATAATGATAAATATAAAGTAACTAAACTTTATTAAATTCCCAATCTTAGTTACTTTAGGAAAATGTGAATTTGGTGCTAACCCATGAAATTGCACTTTTCACCTTGTTAAGTCGTTAGTGGAGCGTGTGTGGTTAACCGACACACTAATATGGGATTGACAATGTGTGGAAAAGGGTAGCTTGATGTTAATCATAGATCAATGGAGCGTGTGTGGTTAACCGACATATTGATTAGGTGGTTGTAACATTAAGTGTACCAAGTTAATTTGCATGGTTATTCACTCCTTGTTTGAGATCCTCGGCATCCCAGTCACAAACTTGAAGGGCACAATCGAGATTTAAACATGCCATTGAATAGTGCAATGAATCTCAAAAGATCTAGGAGTTTCAATTCATTTAAAACCTAATGTTAAATTTCATTTTTCATGGTGGAAATTGGTAAATTGTGTTGGGTCCTAGCCTTAATATTTCATATTGGGTGTTATATTAAGGACTTAAATCAACTTGCTTGAATTTCTCCCTCATAGATGTCTAGTTCAGACAACTATGGTATTCGTTATTCTTTTGGATAAAGTTTTCCTAATGAAGATGATATCCCAAATGGCGATCAAGGTGAAAGATTAATCACTTTATTGTACATTAATGGGACTGGAAATAATACTTCACTTCCTCCACCTCCTCTAATTATTGTCCCTAACTGAAAAGTTCTTGAAAAGTTCAAGGTCACTCAATCCCTATTGGCAAGTAATGTCTATATGTGCTCACATCTTGGAGATGAAGTCACATATTGACAAGTTGGGAGAGTTGGGTGTCGAAGTCTCAAGGAAGTTGGCTGTTGAATGGGTTCTTCAATCACTTCCTAAGTCATATAGCGGGTTCTTTAAAGGACTACAATGTGACAGACCACGACATGACACTTAATGATCTTACTTATTTGCTTGTTGTTGCTGAATCAACAACGATTTGGAGCACTGGTAAAGCAAATTTGATTGGAAACATTGGAAGTCTAGAAAGGTCTTCTCTTCCCAATGGAAAGGGATCGGCCATAGTCAACCCGGTTGACCAAATGGTAAAGAGAAAGGCTATGTCTGAGATAGTCCTGTGTACCATTACTAAAGAGTCCATATGTTTCTGTTGCCACAAGGGGCATTGGTTGTGACGCTGCCCTATTTACCTGAAAGTTCACTAGGATGGTAAAAATCAATAAATTTAACTATGATTCAGGTAAAGTTTACTATCTAACTCAATTAAATTCCTATTTGGAGATTCTTATTACATGATGTGACTAGGTCACATTTTGATGTTTTGTAGAATCGAAGAAAAGAAAGGAAGCTTAAAGGAAGAATAAGTTAATTCCGATCGTGAAGAGATGGATTTCGATCTCATGGTTCGATGATCAAATTTATGAGCTGCTGCTTAAGAGTTATGAATAGAGTGATTAGGAATAGACAACAACATATTTTCACTTTTATTTGCATTGTAAGGATAAATTTTCTACAATTTTTATAAATAAAGATTTTTTTGAAATTTATCTTATTTTAAGTTTCCTTACAATGGCATTTGTGAAAATTGTTGCTTATATGATTCCACTGATAGCAATATTGGAAAATGGATTTGATTCTTTTGTTTGTGGTAGTGTCATAATTTACCAAATAAGGAAAGATTTTCATCACCCAAGTTTCAGTTGGATAGAAACTTGGAATCATGCAACTTGTATTGTATGATGAATGAGAACTTTCATCTTTGGGAAATTAAGACTAATTCCTTGTTCACATGTATATGTGAGTCAAGTGAAGGACAAGGAGATCGGGTACGCTTGGTTGTGCGCTGGTCAGGTCCACCACAGAGAACGATAAGACTATCCGTCACGATTTACTAAAATTTAGTAAATATGGTTATGCTTACAAGTTTAAGTATAATTCTGAATTGGAAAAGTTTCAATGTATGACAGAACGATTGAGAAGAATCAAATTGGGCAGAAAGATAAAAGTTTCTCCAAATCTGAAAAGATGGGAGAGTAATTAAGTATCATGTTTTATGATCATCTTAATGATTATGAAAACTATGTCACAATTGATCCTCTAAGGATATCTTAGTGCATTTGTATGGCTAAGAAGAGGAATCGTGAATTGTTGAAATGGTTAAATCAAGAAGATGAGTCAAAATTCGTTCTAAAAAAAAGTCTTAGAATCATACTCCAAGATTGTGCCTTGAGTGACATGATCTTAGGAAGGTTTATAGCACTTGTCGAATGTAGAGTAAAGTGTTTACTTACTCTTGTACATTTGAAATTGGTAAGTTGTGATGTTTTGGATAAAACAAAGACCAACTAAGACCAATTGTGTGAAGTGTTCGTCTTGATGAGAATACACACTAACTCTTGAATATTTGTTTGTCAAGAAATGGTTCTTGACATAGAGAATCTTATATGTCAAGAGGTCAGTGGGAGTATTAAAGATCTTGAAAAGGTTCAGGAACTAATCAAGAGTAAAACTATCGATAATTACTAGCACACGAGTTGAGGTTTGTAACCTATCGTGTTGACATATTCTTTTTTCTGTGCCAATTCCAGTAAAGTTGACTATGCATATGAGTTCTATGAGTTCTCGGTTGTTTGCATAACTACTTGGAAGCAGTGGTAGGCTGTTGTGCTACCAGGTGGCAAGAAATTAAGATTGAACAAGTTCAGTCCATATGAGTTTGGGTTTGTCACTAACAGTTTCTTGTGATTATAGTTATGACAGATTCACATGGATAGGAACACATACACTATAAAATCTAAGTGTCATAAGGTTTCTCTCCGATTCATGAAAATGATGGTGATGAAACGCTTTCACTAAGTAGATTTTAAGGAGATAGAATTGTGACATATGCATTCTCAAATTCAATTATGATTACGACATCCCTTTTCATAATTTGAATTGTGACATATGGCAAAGGGTCTAAACATTACAAATTTATGGTTGTAATTCTGAAATTGTTTAGACACACATGTGAACTATCTAACGAAATGTGTATGATTTTGAGATGCCTAGATTAAGTCTTATTGAATCATCTCGTATCAGAAATCTAAACTTTGGTAAAAAAGTCAATAAGTATTGATTTCTAGAAGTCTAGTTGATTTCTGGGTACATGTCAAAGCTAGTGGGAGCATAAGTTTTATGCTATTAAGATAATAATTATAATCTTAGTGGGAGTATAATTATTATGGAAAGTGTTGCAAGTTAGCAATGTTAGTTATAGAAAACAAAAGGTCTCAATTTGCAAAGTTGCAGGGTTTTGAAAACCTTTTTCAATATAATTAAGGGAGAGGAAATTATACTTCATCCCAATTTTAATCAAATTTAGTCAAGTATATATATGAATATTATGTTGGAATGGTTCAACATAAGGATATCCATATATGGAAATATTATTTGCGTTCTAATATTTGATTATGGTTACGACATCCCATTTCATAATTCGAATTATGAGAACATGGCAAATAGAAATAGATATATTATAGCATAAGACTGGTCTAGTATCTTGTCTTTATGTGAGACATCATGAATCATGTCCCATATGCTTTGGATATAGGATCGATTATATGTGTTGTAATATTCATCCGTTCTAATTTTTCCAAATGCCTAGGACATTAAGAGGAAAAAGGAATAGAACTGGAGATGACTAAAATGATTAAGCAATTGTCAAGGACAATCTAAGGTTTAATAAAGATTGGTTGCTCATGGATAGTTGGAAGTATAGTGTTAATCTTGGAAGGACCATATTGACATATTCTGAAAGAAGGCAACTCTTGTTCAGAAGTAATAGTCAAAATGGGAATATGGAAATGTTTCCATAGGTGGAAGTAGTTCATTAAATCTATGTAAGGTTAGAAAACTTAATGCAAGAAGGATGTTAAAAGGAATGTACTTTGAATACGAGACTTCATTTCCATGGAATTTCTCTCCATTGGAATACTTTGTAATGTCTGCTGCCAAGTCTTTGTGACTTTTGGGCATAGTCATTACAAGAGGATCATTGCATGTAGGTTTAGAATCTCACAGATTACAGTAAATGGCAAGATTTTGGTATTCTTACATTTACGATAAGGATTTGGAATTATGAAATAAGCATCATTGAAATGTTATCAACCGATATATTTCACAAAGAAAGGACCATAGGTAAATATAGTGTGCATGCTTGTATCATGGGACAACTACTGTTTTAGTTCAAGTATTAAGTTGATTATTTGGGGTCATATAGGATTAGTATTAATCTTGTGTTTCAATTTGCACGTTTTGACTTCCCGAATAACTAGGTTATTCAAACCATCCACAGTCGATCATACTTTGGAAGCAGGTATTAAGGCAAGACTGTCATGAATGGGTCTGTAGTTTGTCTAGGTGCTTTAGACATAACTGTAGTATTCATGAGTGCTCTTGGAATAAGATTCGTGTATTGGATTCAACCCACGCTCATATGAATCACTTCATGGATTTTATCACGAGTGATCATGAGACGATAATATCTTATATTCTTCAAATGGAGACATGTGAATTGTTGTTGCACGTTGGTTGCACATTGACATATGTAAACACACCAGTAACTTGGATGTTATAAAACATATCGTTGTGTGCAATTTGATGAGTAAGTGTTGTTGGGTTTTGAGCATTCTAACACTCCTAAGTGTACATG
Source organism: Lactuca sativa (assembly GCF_002870075.4). Lineage (NCBI taxonomy): Eukaryota > Viridiplantae > Streptophyta > Magnoliopsida > Asterales > Asteraceae > Lactuca > Lactuca sativa. Next base: position 172,860,667 of record NC_056631.2, read on the forward strand.
AAACCCTAAATACCTTGGATATATGTTTTCTCTATTATACATGAAAATATGAACTTTCCAAGGTATTACCCTATCTAGCATACAATACTTGATACTTGGATAATCAAATGGATAGAATACATACCTTTATTTGATGTAGCTTGTCTTCATGAATCTTTAGTGCCTAGTGCCCCAAGTGTGACACCTCAAATGGTTCACACAACACCAAATGCACATGGAATGACTTGAGAGAAAAAGAAACACTTCTTGAAATCGTCTAGCCCTCATACACACCCTAGTGCACGATTTCCTGAGCCATGTGATTCTTTTATATGGTGGCTATTAGGGTTACACCATGTAACTCATAACTTTACCCATTCCTTATGCTCCATGGATTTTAACCTCCATGGAGTATCCATGGGTGACCCCATGGACTTAGTCCAACATAAGGAATCTTGGATCACAAGCCCACATATATAAGAATGAATGATTTACACAATCAACCCATATATTTAATTAGTCTTTTGATCACTTAATTAATTCCAAATTAATTCTTGATCAATACTAATTAAATAACCTTATTAATATATTAGAACTTATAATATATTAACCAACCTTAAGTGTTATTTCTCTCATTATAGTCTATCCAAATACATGATACCATGCAACCCAAATGGACCATGCCGGATCGGGTCAAGTCTTACCAATTATAATTATGGACTTAGACATTAATCCAACAATCTCCCACTTGGATAAGTCTAAAACTATTATTGCGTATGACTTCAAGAACCGACTAGCAATCGTAGCTCTCAAAAGCTTCTATCGAACTCTGACCTTGTCGATGAACTTTGACCTTTGTCAATGACTTGTCCATTAGATAAGGGATCATATATTCCTCCATTCTATATATCATATGGACTGAGACATGGATTATAAATCATTCTCTCTGTCCATTTGTTGTTTCCCGATTTCCGATTCAAGATGACTGACTGATTGAACAGATCAAATCAGTCCTGGCTTGGCCAAGCACTCACATGTATCATCATTAAATCATCGAGGGGCCCACAAATATCACTTTTATCCCGAAGGTAAAAGGAATGGATAAACTTTGACTCATATGACTTGTTCTACTACTTGTTGAATCATACACAAAGGCACGTTTGATAACATCGAGTTATCGAATGCGTTTTCGTGCAATCAATGTACAACCAACTTATAGTAACAACTCATATATCTAGGTTTGAAGAATATAAGATATTTTCGTTTGATGATCACTCGTGATAAAATCCATGAAGTGATTCCAATGAGCGCAGGTTGAATCCAATACTCAAAACTTATGAGCACTCATGAGTGCTGTAGCACAACTTTGTCCACCAACTTGGACCTCTACAAGCCAACCCATGACAGTCTTGATTCATATCTACTTCCAACATATGACCAACTGTGGATGGTTTGAATAACTTAGTCATTCCGGAAGAATAACCTAGTTTATTCTGGAAGTCAAAACATGCAAAATGAAACACAAGAATAATTGAATCTAATATGGTATCAAAACCTATGAACATAAATAAAACACCTCTTATTTATCACCATATGATTACACATTATTCATTGCATACTGTTTCAGCTATCAACTTTATTCTTGAATTAAAACAATAGTTGTCCCATGCTCTGAGCATGTACACTATGTTTTTCTAAACAATGGCTTTGCCATACACAAAGTATGCACTCTATGTTTGTCTATGATCCTTACTTTTTGAAATAAACCAATTGATCAAACTTTCAATGATTCTAATTTCATACTCTAGAATTCTTATGGCAAATGTAGTAATTCCAAATTCATGCCATTTACTGAAATCTGTTAGATTCTAAACTTATATATGGATCCTCTTGTAATGATTATGCACAAAGTCAGAGAGACTTGACAACAAACATTACAGAGCATTCCAAAGGATATCCACTCCTTGGAAACATTATTTTTGCATTAAGTTTCCTAATCTTACACAGATTAAACAATTTCTAACTTTGAAACATTTCCATATCCCATTTTGATTATCACTTCTGAACAAGAGTTGCCTCCTTACATATTATGTCAATATGGTCCTTGCAAAATTAACACCATACTTCCAACTGTCCCTGAACAACCAATCTTTGGTAAACCTTAGATTGTCCTTGACAATTGCTTAATCCTTTTAGTCATATCCAGTTCTAGACCTTTTCCCTTCTTAATGCCACATGCATTTGGAAAATTTTAGAAAGGATGAATATAGCACATGTAATTGATCCTATATCCGAAGCATATGGGACATGATTCATGATGTCTCACATAAAGACTAAACCGGTATTTTGCTATAACATTTCCATTTCTATTTGCCAAGTTCTCATAATTCAGATTACGAAAAGGGATGCCGTAATCATAATCAAATTTTAGAACGCAAATAATGGACCTATATACAGGAATTTCCTTATGTTGAGCCATTCCAACATGAAATTCATATATATATATATATATATATATATATATATATATATATATATATATATCCTTAACTAAATACGATTAAAACCTCAATCTAAGCTTTTAGATTTGAGATGAAGTATAATTTCATCTCCCTTAATTATAGCAAAACAACTCTTTCCCAATTGAGACCTTTTGTTTTCTATAATTAACATTGCTAACTTGCAACCTTTATCATAATTATCATGCTCCCACTAACATGATGATTATTAGCATAACACTTATGCTCCCACTAGCTTTGACATGTACTCAGAAATCAGCTGGACTTTCTTACCAAAGTTCAGATTTCTGATACTAGATTGCTTTGATAAAACTTTATCAATATCATACACCTTACCTTAGATAGCTCATAGGCGTGTCTAAACAATTTAAGAACTATGAAAAGGGATGCCATAATCATAGTCTCAATTGTTTAGACCTTTTCCACTTCTCACAAGTCCTTGTTAGTGTGCCGGTTAACCACACATGCTCCACTAACGACTTTGAGAATGCAAATATCACAATTGCTATCTAGTTAAAATCTACTTAGTGAAAGTGTTTCCTCACCATCATTTTCATGAATCAGAGAGAAATCTTATGACACTTAGATTTAATGGTGTATGTGTTCTTATCCATGTGAATTGTCAAAACCATAGTCACAAGACAAGGATAATGACAAATCCAAACTCATATGGACTGACCTCAATCTTAATTTCTTGCCATCTGGCAGCTCAAGGGCTTGCCATTGCTTCCAAGTTGTTGTGCAACTAATTAAGAACTCTAAGAACTCATATGCAAAGCCAACTTTAACTGGAATGGGCACAGAATATGTCAACATGATAGGTTATAAACCTAAACTCGTGTCCTAGTGAAGAACTTCATGTTTCATTCTTGATTAGTTCTTGAGACTTTCAAGACCTTTAAAACTCCCATTGTCCTCTTGACATATAAGACTCCCTTGTCAAACATCCAAGAGATAGTGCAGATTCTAATCAAGACAAACACTTCACACAATTGGCCTTAGTTGGTCTTTGTTTTGTCCAAAACATCACAACTTACCAATTTCAAATGTACAAGAGTAGAAAACTTTTACTCTTACATTTGACTAGTGTTTTAAACCTTTCTTTAAGATATTTCACTCAACTTACAGTCTTGGAGTATGACATTAAGACTTGTTTTGGAACGAAGTATGACTCATCTTGTTGATGTGACCACTTCAACAATTCATAGCTCATCTTCTTAGCTATCAGAATGCACTTAGAGGATGAATTGCGATAAGGTCTCTTAATAATTAAGATGATCATACGACATGATACTAAAGTACTCTCCCATCTTTTCAGATTTGAGAAACTTTTATCTTTCTGCCTAATTTGATTCTTCTTATTCGCTCTGCCATACATTGGAATTTTTCCAATGTATCAGAATTACACTTAAACTTGTAAGTGTAACCATATTTACTGAACTTTAGTAAATCATGACAAATAGTCTTATAGATCTTTTGTGGTGGACCTGATCAGTGCACAATAATGTGTACTCTATCCTTTAGTCCTTTACTTGACTCACACATCCATGTGAACAAGTAGTTAGTCTTAATTTTCCAATGCTTGAAAGTTCTTATTCATCATGCTATACAACTTGCATGATTCCAAGTTTTGGTCCAATTGAAACTTGGGTGATGAGGATCTTTCCTAATTTGGTAAATTTAGACATTACCACGAATGAAAGAATCAATTTCATATTTCCACTCTTGCTATTAATGGAATCATATAAGCAACAATTTTTTCCTCAAATTCCATTGTAAGGATATTTTAAAATAAATAAAACCATCATTTTTCCTTTTATTTTAAAAACTTTGCGGAAAAACTATCCTTACAATGCAAAAGAACATGAAAACTTTGTTGTTATCTATTCCTAAGCAATATATCATAACTCCCAAGAAGTAGCTCAAGAATCCGATCTTCAAACTATGCGATAGAAATCCATCTATGCGATTAGATTCAGCATATTCTTTCTTTAAGTTTCTTCACTTTTCTTAGATTCTTAAAACATCAACATGTGACACGGTCACATCATGTATAAATAATCTCAGAATAGAAACTTAGCCTAGTTAGATAGTGTACTTTACTAGAAGTAGAGTCAAACTTATTGACTTTAACATCCTTAGGTAAAATTTGCAGCTTCGCAACTAATGCCCCTTCCTTTCGTCTGATGCTTTTTTTGGATTTCCAGTGTCTTCATTGTCAATGTCCATAAAGTTTTAGGAAGTTGATCTTAGAAAATAGATAAGATCATTAAGGGTCTTGTCATAGTCTGTTTCATAGGAGTCCCAAAGGAACTCACTATGTGACTTAGAAAGTGATTGAACCACCAAATTTCTCAAGACTTTGACACCCAACTCTCCCGACTTGTCAATATGTGACTTCATCTCCAAGATGCGATCACACCTAGACCTTGCCTTGCCAATAGGGCTTGAGTGACCTTGAGCTTTGTGGGTTAGGAGGAATAATTGGAGAAGGTGGAGGAAGTGAAGTTCCAAGAGATTTGGGAGGATCATAGATGTATGAACTAGACATATTTTGGGAGATATTCAAGATAGTTGATTAAAAGTCCTTAATATAACACCCAATATGAAATATTAAGGCTAGGACCCTACAAACTATTTTATAACTCGGAAGAGGGATGCCATAATCCAAGCTATAAAATATTTGAAGGTAGGTGAATGACGATTCACCAATTTCCACCAAGATAAACGAAACATATTATTAGGTTTTAATTGGTTTTTGAAACTCCTAGATCTTTTGAGATTCATTGAAATGTTCAATGGCATGTTTCAATCTAGAGTGTGACCTTCAGGTTTTGTGATTAGGATGACGAGGATCACAAAACAAGGTGTGAAGTAACCATGCAAATATACTTGGTACCCTTAATTATTTACCCCTTAATCGATGTGCCGATTAACCACACACGCTCCACCGATACTATGATAAATATTAAGTTACCCTTTGCCTACCTTGTTAAGTCCAGGTTAGTGTGCCGATTAACCAAACACGCTCCACTAATGACTTAAGCAATGTGCAAAGTGTAATTTCATGGATTAGCACCAAATTCACATTTTCCTAAGTAACTACGATTGGGTATTTATAAAAGGTTTAGTTACTTAGTATTTATCATTAATACTTTTAATGAAGGGAGAATTCTAGTCCTTGTCCTACCCGTTCGACTAACGACCCTCCACCGGTCAAGGAAGCGGTGGGTGAGAGTGGACACCCATTAAACTGCCATTTTATAGGCAATAACCTTATACCCCATTATAGATCGGCTACGTGAATGAGGCCTACTAACGGTAAGACTGACTTTACTCTTATATATATATATATATATATATATATATATATATTAACTTATAATATTATGCAGTATAAGGGTTGAATTTTAACTTTTTAAAATTCTAAGGGCTAACTTGGAATTAAAGTATTCATAAGTGATAAATTTTCAAATTCGAAAACTTGAGGGCAAGTTTTTGAAACTATTCAAAACTAATTAATTCCATAACTTATGTGTTTAAAGTAGCTTTAATTAAAAGACTCTCCAAGTTCCATAACTTGAGGACAAGTTATGGAAGACTTTAAACTAATAAAAGAATGTAACTTTTCTTTATTTTGTAACTTATGGAATTAATTAAGGTTACACATTTTATTACTTAATGAAGTGACTCTTGAACCTCCATAACTTGAGGACAAGACTCTTCATTTTTTGTAACCATTGCCAACTTTTATGAGTTTTATGAAACTTAAATGTGACTTTTCATATAACTTGAGGACAAGTTACAAAAACACATTTTAGAATCAACTCTTAGATTAAAATGGATTGAAAACACATAATCAATTAACTTTTCTATTAATCTAAGCAACTCATAAGAACAAGATAATTCAAATCAAACTTTTTCATGTAATTAGTCTAAACTTTAAACTAATACAAAACATGAATCAATTGACAATTATCTTTGAAATTGGATTAGCATGAACATTACCACATCAAAAACAAGTTTATAAGTCCAAAAAACATCTTAGGGTAATGTTCCTAGTCCATTTCCAGCCAAAACAATCGAATATATATTGTCTCGGGGTCCAACTCGTCGAGTGCACGAACCAACTTGGCGAGTTGAATGCATTTTGTATTGGACTCGACGAGTCCATCAGTGGACTCGGCGAGTCTGCTGAGCAGACATCATAAAAACTTGATTTTTCAGCCAATTTTGCAAGTATAACAAGAAAAGAAGCCTAGGCTCTGATACCACTGTTGGGTTTTGAGCATTCTTACACTCCTAAGTGTACATGCAACCCTAAATACCTTGGATCTATGTTTCCTCTATTATACATGCAAATATTAACTTTCCAAGGTATTACCCTATCTAGCATACAATACTTGATACTTGGATAATCAAATGGATAGAATACATACCTTTGTTTGATGTAGCTTGTCTTCATGAAGCTTGAGTTCCTAGTGACCCAAGTGTGACACCTCAAATGGTTCACACAATACCAAATGCACATGGAATGACTTGAGAGAAAAAGAAACACTTCTTGAAATCGTCTAGCCCTCATACACACCCTAGTGCATGATTTCTTGAGCCATGGGATTCTTTTATATGGTGGCTATTAGGGTTACACCATGTAACTCATAACTTTACCCATTCCTTATGCTCCATGGATTTTAAACTCCATGGAGTATCCATGGGTCACCCCATGGACTTAGTCCAACATAAGGAATCTTGGATCACAAGCCCACATATATAAGAATGAATGATTTACACAATCAACCCATATATTTAATTAGTGTTTTGATCACTTAATTAATTCCAAATTAATTCTTGATCAATACTAATTAAATAACCTTATTAATATATTAGAACTTATAATATATTAACCAACCTTAAGTGTTATTTCTCTCATTATAGTCTATCCAAATACATGATTCCATGCAACCTAAATGGACCATGCTGGGTCGGGCCAAGTCTTACCAATTATAATTATGGACTTAGACATTAATCCAACAAGTGAAACCAAGCATTTGGGTCGAAGTCTATCCATTCCTTTTAACCCATGTGGATAAAAGCGATATTTATGGGCCCCTCGATGATTTAGTGATGACAACCCCAAGTGCTCAGTCGGGCCTGGACTGATTTGATTTGTTCAATTAGTCGGTCGTCATAAATCAAAAATTGGGAAACAATAGATGGACAGATAGAATGATTATAATCCATGTCCCAGTCCATATGTGTCAAACCCCCAAACCGAACGGCGGAAACGTTTGGGGGCTGAGGACGTCATGTATAGTATCACAAAAATTGAATAATAGTAATCAACGCAACGACCATTGTATTAATAAAATAAAGTTTACATGGTTTTGGAATCATATATGATTGACTCCAAAAGTAAATAACAAGTAAAGACTCGAAGCTACTATGCTCCATCTTCTTGAACCCTCAACGTGTACCTGTCTACTAGTGCCATGAGAATACAAGTAGGTTTTGAAAGAATATCAACATAAAGTTGGTGAGTTCATAAGCGTATTGTTTTAGAAAATGATTCTATGTTCTTGAAAAGTGCATTATGTTTCTCCAGAAAACCTTATAATTTATGATGAAATGAATATTGAGTAAGAAGATTCATACCAGTTCGTTCTGTGAGTACTTAGTGTATATAAATCATATACAATCCAGATCGAACAAACAATCGATTGTGTGGTTCCGCCCTGGACCCACAACCAAACAAGGAACAGGGAATGAAGCGGAAACCACACATTCCACTAGTTGTTGGATCCCTATGTACATGACCCTGAAGTATTCACTACGTACTTACAGAGTAAATGGTATTGGTCATTTGTAATCTATTGAAATAAGGCAGCATAGAAGGTTGGATGTACTGAAGGATTATGACTACAATATTTTATATCACTCGAGAAAGGCCAATGTGGTGGTTGATGCATTGATCCACAAGGCAGCTAGTGCACCTATTGGAGATGTGTATCTAAGGATGGTTATTCTCTCACGACAGTTAAAACTGATCAATAAGGCGCAATTAGAAGGGTTGAAGAAAGAAAATTAGAAAGAAAAAAGGACTAGGGGTCAGATTCATTTATTTGTTAAGGATAGTCGTGGGTTATTGACTTAGTGTGGCAGGGTTTGTGTCCCGATTGCTAGTGGAGTTAGATAGAAGTTACAGAAGGAGGTTCATTAATCGAAGTTTTCAATCCATCCAGGGGCCACAAAGATGTATATGTATCTAAGGTTGAGTTATTGGTGGCCCTATATGAAGAGGGAGGTAGCCTGGTTTGTGGAACGGTACTTGACTTAATGAAAATTCAAGGACAAACATCATATATCTAACCCAATCCCAAGTGGAAATGGGATGAGATCACCATGGATTTTATCACTAAATTATCATGGATGGCAGGTGGGGTTGATTCCATATTGGTCGTCGTTGATAGATGGACCAAAAGTGCTCATTTCATACATATTTCTAAGAGTATCTCCGTCGAGAAATTGGATGACATCTACATCAGGAAAGTGGTACGGTACGGGGTGCCAGTTTCGATGATTTCAGATCAAGATGTTCATTTCACCTCCAGATTTTACATGAAATTTCATGAGGAATTGGGCACTTAGCTGCATTTCCGCATATGATACCACCCCCCAGATCGATGGACAGAGTGAGCGGACTATCCAGATGCTCAAGGATATGCTCAGAGCGTGCATGTTGGATTTTGGCGGGAGTTAGGATACTTACCTTCCATTGGATGAGTTCTCTCACAACAGTAACTAACACGATAGTATCGATCGACCTAATTTTGAGATGCTTTAGGGAAGGAAATGCCAGACTCCACTTTGTTGGGGCGAGGCCTGACACCGGGTTATGGGAGTATTGTGTTAGTACTCAGGATCACCGAGTTGAGTCAATAGGTGCAAGGTTGACTACAAAACACACAAATTCACCAGAAGAGTTATGATGACAGGTGTTACCTTGGAAAAGTGTCATTCGATTCCAAAAGCGGGGTAAGCTGGCCCCCGGTAAATTGGTCCCTTAAGGATTATCGTCCGGGTAGGCAAGGCTGCGTAGTGATTGGACCTGCCTGATGAGCTCAGCTAGATCCATAGCACATTCCATGTCTCTTAGTTGCAGAAACGTCTAGCTGATGACTCCGTAATAGGTCCATTGGATGATATTCAGGTGGATGAGCACCAGAATTTATGTGGAGAGACCGATTGTGATTCTCGATAGGAAGATGGAGACCTTACGCAACAAGGTAGTGGGATTAGTTCAGGTACAAGGGTAGCATCGGAAGTGTTTAGAGGGACTTGGGAGTCTAAGGAGGAGATGAGAGAGCATTACCAAGAGTTATTTGCAGTAACAGTCTTCAAGGACGAAGTCTGATCTAATTGGGGGAGAGTTGTAAGATCTGAATCTTGAGGTACATTAAAATTTGTTTTTTTTGTAGTTGCCACGGTGTGGTACAGGATCACCACGATGTGGAGAGGCATTTTTGGTCCCAGACGTATTTTCACCTGCCACATTATGACAGATATAGGCCACGATGTGACCGCCGTCGGTGACTTAAACCCTAAATTTTCGGGTTTTGCAACCTATTTAAAGGAATAAGGAGGCTATAGTTTGCGTATACTCATCCTCCACCACCCTCATCAGCTCTGAAGAAACCCTAATTCCTTTTCCTCCATTTTGAAGCTTACTTTGGTGCTTTTGGAAGATTTCGAAGGAGGAAGAAAGAAGGACTGAGCTAAGAATTAAAAGGAAAGTTTCGATTTCTCATCCTAGCATGTTTCTGGACCTTTGTAAGTGTTCATGACTGCACCTTTATGTTGCTAGGTTACTAGATCTATAGTTTTGTCACATTTTCTTCTTGTTCTTGTTAGTTGGGATGGTGAGATCCCATCAAGGTTGCAACTTGATGAATCTCCGAGTCATTTGGAGTTATTGATGGTTTGGATCTGAAGTATCATTGGTCGTTGAACCATCCATCGAATTTTGGTCATAATCCTCATTTTTGACATAATATGAGCTCATGACATGCAATGGACATACATGTTTACAGAAGCACCAACTTTTAGGTTAGTATTGGTTTTGGAAACTCTTCTAGTGCTGTTCGACTAAGAATTTTCGAGATTAAGTGCTTAATGATTAAGTCCATATAATGTTTGACCTTTAATGGACTATAACACCCCGATCTCCACATGTGAGAATTATTCCATTTTGCATGATTTTCCTCTGAAACACGACGTGGTGAAGCCTCACCACAACGTGTTGAGGAACTTTTGGGCCGCATGTTTTTATGGACCCACATGGCGACACAGTGTGTTGGCTGCTGGTTGAGAAAACCCTAATTTTCAGGGTTTTGGACCCTATATAATCTCCTTAAGTCCTATGGGGTGGTCTTTTATCAACCTCCAACTCCGCACATCGACCCTTGAGAACCCTAATCATCTTTCCATATTATTTGTGAGCTACTGTGCTATTTTGGAGCGAAAGAAGAAGAAATTCGAATAAAGAAGTAAGGATCCAACAAACAAGCCCTCATCTTTCGTTTTGGCACTCTTTTGGACCTTTGTAAGTGTCCTAGATCCGATTTTTATTCCTCTGTGTTGCAAGATCTTGAGTTTTGTTCCTTTTTGTTTTTGTTCTTGAGTGAGGAAATGGTTCTTGATGGAATTGGTTATTTAATGGTTGTAGGCGTTTGAGTTGAGAGATGAGATTTGGAGCCGAACCTTATTAGTTATGTGCTGATTGTGAGGTGAGTTTTCCTCACTGTACTTTCGGGTCGAAGGCACCAAGACCGGTTCATTGGTTTGATAATATGATATTGTTGATATGTTGAGTATGGGATAGATATGCATGCTAGTTTCGATATGCTAGTATGGTAGATCTGTAGGACTACCTGTGATACTATCTATTTATCTGTATATGATATTATATGTTTTATGTCAACATATTGTGTGGGTTGGGTTGAGGTTGTACTACTCCGTTCTGTAGCCAACAAACCCTAGAGCAAGCTAGATATGGGCTGAGGGCTGGGGAGGGAGTGCCAGACTCATACTGAGGGCTCATGTGCATTCTAGATATGAGCTGAGGACCGGGAAGGGCATGCCATAATCGTACTGAGGGATTAGTGGTAATCAGTCCAAGGACTGATCAGGCTGAGGAACAAGCCAGACATAAGCTATGGGCCTAGGGGGCAAGCCAGACTTATATTGTAGACTCAGGGGTAATCCAATCTGTTAGTTGTGGATCCGTTGCATGCTGTTATTATTTCTGTGATATTTGTTTGTGCATTGGTATTTTGGGAGAACTCACTAATCTTTGGGCTTATAGTTTTGGATTATGTTTCAGATACCTAAGAGGATTGCGGGAAGTCGAAGGCGTGATCATGCACCTCCTCATGTTTTGTTTCAAAATTTTGGGATTTCTCTGATAGTGTACCTATGTATGAAAAATATTTGTAAACAATGATAAGTTTTGGGTTGTTTTAAAAGTTTAAATTTTTAATGAAATTTATGGATGTTACAAGTTGGTATCAGAGCCTTGGTTTGAGTGAAATTGGAGGAACACTCGTGTGAATCCAGTCTCAAACTAAGGAAACAAATTTTTTTAAATGATTTTTTTTAAATGGTTTTCAAAATAATCAAGGAGGATGTGATGTATACGATCGGCCTGAGCCAGTAAGTAGACTTCAAAATACCATACTGTTATTTGATATTATGATATGTTAGAACATCATGCTAGCGATAGGCTAGGGATCTTCAGGAATTTTCTTGATAGAATTTCCTGATTATATGATGCCTGATAGCCTAGGATTCTTCTCTAATGGTCATGCATAACTAAGATTTTATAGCCTGAGAATGTCTGGTCTGGCCATATTTCCTTTTCTTGTTTGATGAAGAGCTTAGGGTAGGATCATATATTCACCTGTCTATAGGGTCCAGTGTAATGTATGGATAGCATACATGAGTGCTGCAGGGTTGGTGGAAGTTTCACGGAAGAGTAATGTGGGGTCAGCCGACCAGTTTTGAGATATATAGTTTTCCTCTAGGGTGTGAGCATTGAGCATATGAGTATGCTAGAGAGTATTGTTAGGGTGTTGTGATGATCCTATGAGACAAATACGGGTATGTGTGGAAGGTAGTATGGGCCCGTACTACTGAAAGCACAGGACCCATACACATAGCAAGGAAGTCACAACCCCTAGGGTGATGTTGGGAGTTGGTTCCCAGTAATGATATGCATGTTATTTGATATCCTCCTAGTTTATTTTCAGTATGGTGACTACGCCTAGAGTTGAGGTAGGATCCGGTTCAGGGTCATGTAATGGCCGTTAGGGTGAGTTAGCTGGGTTGGATGACAGGGTCAAGGAGGTCATGTAGGAGGAGGTTGTTTCTTGTTTTTGAGCTCAGTTGCCATAGATGTTTGGTTCTATTATGACCTCCATGATTGAATACTTCGATGAGCTATGCTGCTTTGTCTGAGGCCGCTACTGTTTTAGCCACTGCAACTGTTGCGGTTGCATGGGTTAGATCAGTTCAGGTTTTTTTGTATCGGGAATTCAACAATACAAAGCCCCAACTTTCGATGGAGTGTAGGATCCAATCATTGTCATGAGGTGGCTATCTAATGTGGAGGGATGTTTCTTCACTTGTTCATGTCGAGCTGACCAGAAGGTCAGTTGCGCTCTGAACCTTCTCAGGACCGGAGCGAAGCATTGGTGGAGGATTGCTACTAGTTCATATTCTACTAAGCAGAGAGCTGCTATGTCTTTGGAGTAGTTCTCTGAGATGTTCCACTCCCGATCTGTTACGCTAGTGGAGCGAGAG